>NC_139943.1:57205306-57820781 GCF_963454915.1 Gymnoscopelus microlampas
CCCTCTGTGCCGGGCCTGGACCTTAATGTGTTCTGCTGTTTGGTCACTTTCTCTTTTAACTTTACAAAAGACCTCCAGTTTCTCCTGTAAAGGCTTCAGTAATTTCTGAACTTTCTCCTTGTGATCCAGAGCAGCTTCATTGATGGGTCTCAAACTGTGGTTGGTATGTTTTTTAGAATGTCGACACACACCACACACTGGCTGTTGACAGAACAACAGGCCGAAAGGCATGGCGAGAGAGTATGTTTTGCACCCTGTCTGTCCATCCGTCCGTCCGTCCTTCCATGTTCGTGTGTCCGTGTGTCCATGTGTCCATGTGTTGATCGCAGTGAAACTGTGCACACACACTCCCTGGATGCCAATTCAGAACCTCTGCACCAAACCGATGAAAAACTTTGCATGCACATTCGCACTACGTTGAGGAATAAATACCACCCTTTCAACATTGCCCTTTTATAGCGCTACCAGGAGGCCCATTTTTGTAAAATATTACTCCTGCAAATGTTGTCCAAACATCACATAAATTGGTACATATAATCTCTTTAGTCAAGTGATCAAGACGGATCCATCCGATTTGTCATATTCCAGCCTGATTGGCGAATTCGGAACATTGCTGGCCCACACTAACCTACCTGACCTGGCGGAGACCTGTTCTCCGAGGAACACTTTTTCTAGTTTACTCTGTAGCTTTCATGGCTGCCAGTTCCCACCTGATATCGTGTGGGAGTTCAGACTGCTCCAGACCATACTGAATAACTGCTAGCTTACATAATATCTTCAAACCAGGATTCAAGTCTAGCATGTATAGGACACTAGGTGTGTCTCTGTATCCTCTAAAGAGGATGATACGATCTCCCACCATGCAACAGGACATACAACTCCTCTGAAATGGGCGTTTCCCTTTGGGCTGGACTGTCTTCCAGGAGAAGGTCTCTGGATTAAATTTCCAAAGATCGTTTAATCTCTGCTTCAAATAAGAGTATCCACCAAATATGTACAGCTCTCCATTGTAGGTAAAGGCTGAATGATTCCTGCGTCCTTCTGGAAGAAGCTGTGCCGAAGGCGTGCTCAGCCAGCAGTTGGTCTCTGTGCCAAACACTCTGATGTTGTTGTCCTGGACCGGACCGCCCCCAAATACAAACATCTTTGTCCCAATGATGGTGGCAGAGTGTTGTGATGAAACAGGTGGTGGAGTGCCTGTGGTGTTAATGAAAGACCAGACCATTGTGGTGGTGTCCAACTTGTAGATGTCATTATTGCGTCCAGTCAGCTGGGTGTATCCGCCATAGATATACATGACCTTCCCCAAGACACTGGCTGAGTGGTTCCTTCTCCCCTCTGGAACTGTCCCAGAAACACTGGGCCTTAACCATCCGTAGGTGTCGACATCAAATGCATAAAGCATGTTGGAGTCGTGCCCCCGGACATATATGAACTCGGCACGCTTCTCTATCTGGAAATTCACTACGCCCCCCCAGATGTAGACGATATCTTCTATGAGCACAGCTGTGTGATCCACACAGTTGGAGGGAACCTCAGGGGGATGTTCGCCTCTTCCAGTTGTCGCAGGAGGCAACGTAATCCAACGCAAATACACTGTATTGAAGACATGCACTGCAATCTGGTCCCTGTCATTCAAGTCACAGTACCCTCCAAATGAGTACAGATTGTGTCCCACCGCTACAGCAGCATCGAGGGATCTCTTCGTTCCTCTGTTCAGATCCAAGGTCCAGTGCAGCATTTTGGACAAAAACAACAAAGCGGATGAAAGAGAATTCTTCAAGTCTCTGTAAAACACTGTAGTGCTTTTCCACATGCTAACACTTATATTGGTACAGCCACACCAACACAATTCCATATTGGGTACAGCTACACCAACACAATTCCATATTTGGGCAAAACTATCATCTTATTGATGACATCAGTGTGGAACAACATATTTGGGCAGGACTGGGTTCAGACGCACTCTGATCTGCTCTCAAATACCGCATGGAAGGCGTGTCTGAGGTAAGGTTGGGCCAGAGGGAGACGTATCTGTTAATACTGATACACAGCCAGTAGAAATTGCTTTTTATTCAGGAAACAGGCTAATCCTTTTTTCTTTTTTTTTGGTCAAACGCTTCGCACGGGAATGGTGTGTGTGTGTGTGTGTGTGTGTGTGTGTGTGTGTGTGTGTGTGTGTGTGTGTGTGTGTGTGTGTGTGTGTGTGTGTGTGTGTTTGTGTGTGTGTGTGTGTGTGTGTATGTGTGTGATGGAATATCGGGAGTTGGGGGGGGGGTGATTAATGCAGTTTTGTCCTTGTGTGTGAGAGAACGGATGGAGGTTAGCTACAGTAACAGCATTAGCATTCTGCACACACACGCACGCACGCACGCACGCACGCACGCACACACACACACACAAACACACACTCCTTTGAAAACACAGTGTGTTGTTAATACAGCTGGATTTGTCCTGTGTCGGTTTGAATCTCTGCTTTTTAGCTGTTGTGTGTTGGCAGTCTGCCACGTTCTAACACACACACACACACACACACACACACACACACACACACACACACACACACACACACACACACACACACACACACACACACACACACAGGTTTGTATTACTATACTACAGATGTTTCATGGATGTTATTTTTAATACACTTTGCCATTTTTAACTGTAAGCCTAAACCCGAAAGATTTCAGATCTACAAGCTTATAGATCGGCTATTTTTTGGTGTATGACACTGGCGCGCAACCGAGTATACCCCAAATCATGTTTAACTCTAATTCCAACCCCTAAACCTAACCTCCTGACCCCAAGATGAATATTTTCCTAATTGTATGTTTATGCCTAAACGTCTTCTTTAACCATAACATTTTTTCCCCTCACAAGCATAGTTTTTGCAGCATGCGACATTTTCAGTAGATTAGTAGAATTTCTGGATTTTCAAGGTCAGCAAGAAGAGATACCCTTGAATATCTTCATGTAGTTGACTTACTGTAGCTCATTACTTATTGACTCTGCTGAACTGTAACAAAGTACTTCCACTTAGGTACTGTTTTTGGCTATTTTTTCACTATTTTTCACTATTTTTCACTATTTTTGTTTATGTTTGTTTGTGTGTGTGTGTGTGTGTGTGTGTGTGTGTGTGTGTGTGTGTGTGTGTGTGTGTGTGTGTGTGTGTGGGCTGCCAGCGGAGGAGGAGCGGCAGCGCGGAATCAGTAGGACTGTAGCCTACTAATCCTTGTAATAAAATATTACTGAGGTTAGGGTTAGGGGTTAGGGTTAGGGTTAGGTTTAGGCATAGTTTTACTGCGGTTAGGGTTAGGGGTTACGGTTAGGTTTAGGCATAGGAAACTGCCACTCCGCCGCCGCTGCTGCTGCCGCCCCGCCTTCCGGCACCTGCCGCTCCGCCGCCGGCATCCCGTCGGCATCCCGTCGCTGGCATACCGTCGCTCCCCCACCGCCAGCCCGCCGCTCCGCCACCGGTAGCTCCGCGGCAGCTTCCGTGGCGGCTTCCGCTTCCGTAAAATGCAGCTTCCCTCTGGAATTGAGTTGACTGCAGTCTTGCCAGATTTTGCAAGATAAATAAGCAACCAGGGGCCTGTTCCTCAAAAGGTGAATAAACTAAGCCTGGACTTAAGCCAAATCCAGACTTGACAAAGTCGGGTCCATATAAGCCTCGTTTATTCCGTTCCTCAAAGCAAAGCCAGGCTGAAAAGGAGCGACTTTGTCGAGCTAGGCCTTGTCAAGCCAGGCTGTGTCGAGCCAGGATAATGAAGCCAAGCTTCACGTATTTCTATAAAAGACCATGAAAGTCGATAGCAGAATCCTTGAACTTGACCAATCATGGAGTCCAAAACCAGAGCGGCGTTCCTCTCTGTGGCTGAGCAGCAGCATTGCAGCAGCTCATGGAATCATACAAGGAAGTGAAATGTATTATAAGCGAGAATAAATAGACCCCAATAAATAGATCCAGGGAGAAAGCGTGGCAAAGTATTGCAAGCACACACAGAGAGTGTGTGTGTGTGTGTGTGTGTGTGTGTGTGTGTGTGTGTGTGTGTGTGTGTGTGTGTGTGCGTGTGCGTGTGCGCGCAACGGGACGGGACGGCAACGGGACGCACGGGACGGGACGGGGGGTGGGTACGGGGGGTACGGGGGGGAGGGGGGCGGGACACGCAATAACCCCACATTTGCAAGACCACTTTGGTAGAGGTTTGGGTTGTGTAGTTCATGATGTAACTCCAAAGGTGGACAAGAAATAAAAAATAATTTCTCCATTGACTAGAAATTGATAATTTAAAATATGCTCCTCATTGACTTAAATTCAGTGAAGAGGCTCTTTTAAACCCGTAATATATACATATATATATATATATATATATATATATATATATATATATATATATATATATATATATATATATATATATATATATATATATATATATACATATATATATATATAAACATATAGACATTTTTTTATAATATTAAAAAGAAATCTGTAATATATTATCAAAAATCTAACAACAATATGAACTATAGTGTTAACAGAGTGACAATGACATATCACGAGTCATTGTGAAACAATTATGATTCATGGTCACACTATTTCAGTAATATAATTAATTTGATTATATCTTATTGTATTTATTTAATTTTATTTGAATGCAAGGTCATTAAAATGAGTCCATATTCAAACACATGTGTTGAATTAACTGTGGAAAAACTTGAAGAACAAGGCACTGGATTAAGTAAGCTTGGCTGTTAGCCTGCTCCTGACCAGGCTAACTTCACAGCTAAATTGCCATGGTAACTAAGGTAGGATTGCTTCAATTCTCTTTTGAGGAATCGGGTCATGGCTAAACTTAGCCAGGGTGAACTGGCTAAACTAATCTTCAAGCTAATTCAGTTTTTGAGGAACCGATTCAGCCCTAATTCTGGCTAAATTAAGCCAGGATAGGTGTTAAAGCCAGGCTTAAGCTCTAATTCCCTTTTGAGGAACAGGCCCCTGGTCTATGAAAACATGTTCAATCGAAGCGACAATAGGCCACTTGAGAACTTTAAGCCTACATACATTGTTCTTTGAGAGGCAGTCCACTCAGAGAGTGGGCGGGGTCTATGGTCTGGAACCAGGGTAGCGCTTCACCCCATTTTCAACCGTATATCTTCATATAATTGGCCCTCACTAATGCTCATTATGAGATGGAACCATTTCTGTCCACTCACTCTGTGTACACTTCAGAAAACTGCCTAACAATGACATCATCAATGGTGTTTTTTTAACTTTTTTTCTTTTTTTAAGAGAAGGCTAAGAAGGCTTTCATTTCGGCATGCTACATTTCCAGGAAGAGAAAGAGTTTCCATTAGCTTGGAATCCTATCGATGATGGTCGGCACGTTATTGAACTGTCCGTAGCCCACCTCTGAGACACAGACAGAGCAGATGCAAATGATGTTTTCTTATAACAATGCGTATTAGTCTGGACTAATAATATGAAGATGAGGTTGCTCCTTCAAGGTTTGAAAGACAAGTACAGAGTGTTGGCACAACGCTGAGGTTGCTGTGTAACAGACAGCAGCTGTAAATAGCTGATCTACAAGCTCACAACACGTTGTATCAGGCTGCATCAATTTCTGTTGACCACTGAGAGATTTGATACTAGCTTGGAGTATTCCTCAGATGTTTCTCTTGTGTCTATGAGTTGTCCCCAAGCGATGCTGCAGATTTGATGGCTTCATAGATTATTTTATTTCTTTGACATCAGTGTAAATTTTGTTTTTTCAGTTTCGCTTGTTTATTTTTTGTTTACACGTTAGCTTTGCTAACAGTTGAATTCATGTTAATGTGTCACATACCCCCTGTTGAAGACCCATGCCTTATAGCAGGGGTCTTCAACGTTTTCAGGCCAAGGACCCCCTAACTGAGAGAGAGATGAAGCAGGACCCCCACTATATATTACATAAAATTGTGTTGCAGATTAAAGCTTTTCATAGATGTTGGATTCATGTTAATGTGAATTTTCAGACATTTATAACGACTTAAACCGTAAATACTTAGTAAACTTTCACTCTGTAGGCTACTTGGTCTGCTCTTTTTTTCCCCCTCTTTGCCGAAAATAGCAGATCTACAAGCTCACAACGCCTCCCAGGGCCGAGGCGTTGTGAGCTTGTAGATCGGCTATTTTCGGCTAAAGTTGTCCTTAGAATAGGGATGCTAGGGTTCAAGTGGTTAATGTAAAAAACAATGATCTTATCACACAGATTTGGCGGACCCCCTGTAGCAACTCTGAGGACCCCCTAGGGGTCCCGGACCCCCTGTTGAAGACCCCTGCCTTATAGAGTTCTCCCTTTCTCAGAATATTGGAAAAATTGAAAGAATAATGGCAAAAATTACGGAGGAAAATATTAATATAAAAAAATAAATTGTATTCTTAGAGTTCTTCTCCGATTCTCCGTCAGTCATGGCTGCCAGTTCCCACCTGACGTCGTCTGGGAGACTGCTCCAGACCGTATTGAATAACTGCTAGCTTGCATATCGTCTTCAGACTAGGACTCAAGTCCAAGATGTAAAGGTCCTCATTGAGTTGTGGTTCAGTGTTGTTGGATGGTCTAAATCCTCCAAAGAGGATGACTTTATCACCAACCATGCAACAGCGGCCCTCCGTCATCAGAAACCCCATTGGGTTCCCCTTGGGCTGAACCTCCTTCCAGGAAAGGGTCTCTGGACTGAATTTCCACAGATCATTTATGGGCCCGCCGCCATGGTTGCCAGATCTGCTTATTATAATTTCCCCGCAAGATGTGATTTGAAAATAGCCGATCTACAAGCTCACAACGCGTCGCATCGCGACGCGTTGTGAGCTTGTAGATCGGCTATTTTCAAATAGCTGATGTATACGTTAAAGTGCTTTTGTGGCCCATAGTCGCTTCTTTTGGGCTGGTTTTCCTAGACCTGGTTGCTTGTTTCTCTCACAGAATCTGGCAACACTGCCCGCCGCCATTGTCATTCCAGGTCTCACCACATTATGTACAGCTCTCCATTGTAGGCAAAGGCTGAAGAATAACTGAAACTTTTCTTTTGCAAGAAGCTTTGCAGAAGGCATGCTCAGCCAGCAGTTGGTCTCTGCGTCAAACACTGTGATTTTGTTGTTGCGTTCCTGTCCCCCATAGCCCCCAAAAATAAACATCTTTGTCCCAATGATGGTGGCAGTGGGCCATACTGAAGCAGGGTGGTGGAGTGCCTCTGGTGGTAATTAAAGACCAGGCCATTGCGGTGGTGTCCAACTTGTGCATGTCAGTGTAGTATCTAGTCTGCTGGGCTCCTCCAAGACCTCCATAGATAAACATGACCTTCCCCAATACACAGGCTGAGAGGTAGAGCCTCTCCTCTGGAACAGTCCCAGAAACCTCAGGCTTGACCCATCTGTGGGTGTCGACATCAAATGCATAAAGAATGTTTATGCAAATCTCTTCACCAATATCCCCCCCCCCCCCCCCAAATGTACACAGTATCGTCTATGAGCGCAGCTGTGTGGGCGATGCGCATGGAGGGAACCTCAGGGTGGCGTTCACCTCTTGTAGTCATCACTCGGGGTAACGTCATCCACCGCAGAGACACTTAGTCCATGAGCCAGACAAGATTTCATTATCGAAAGAGTGGGCAAAACCAAACCTATATTAAATTGTTCATAGGGTCAATACGAGTAAATAAATATATGATAACCTCTCCACAGGAGTAGCTTTTTCATGGTTATCACACATTTTGTTATTTTCCCCATACGTACATGACAGGTGAAAAAATGACAACATTTAAAAAAGAGTTATCATAATGAAACTTCCTGAGTTGATTACTTACATGAAGACAATGATTTATCGTATTACAAGTTTTCTGAAATTGTATATTTAAATATGCAAATTAGGCATTTAGTCCATGAGCCTGAGCCCCAAAATTGAGCCAGATATTGAATATTCCATCGTTAAAAACCTTTGACTCCAACATCTTAACAAAATGAAATAAGTATGTTGACTCTGGCTTTGTCCAATGTTCCAATGTTGATTCAGGAAAGGTATGCAAATTTGGGCATATTTTCCTAATGCCTAATTTGCATATTTAAATATACGATTTCAGAAAACTTGTAATACGATAAATCATTGTCTTTATGTAAGTAATCAACTCAGGAAGTTTCATTATGATAACTCTTTTTTAAATTTTGTCATTTTTTCACCTGTCATGTACGTATGGGGAAAATAACAAAATGTGTGATAACCATGAAAAAGCTACTCCTGTGGAAAGGTTATCATATATTTATTTACTCGTATTGACCCTATGAACAATTTAATATAGGTTTGGTTTTGCCCACTCTTTCGATAATCATTGCTCAATTTTGGGGCTCTGGCTCATAGACTAACTGTGTTGAAGATGTACACGTTGATCCAATCCTTTGTCGTCATTCCTCCAAAGGAGTACACCTTCTGGCCCACGGCAACGGCAGCGTGAAACAAATCATCGTTTGAGGGCACTCGCAGCTTCACTGTAAAGTGCAACATAGACAGACAGACAGACACCTCACTGCATCCAAAATGAATGAATCTTATTGTGTGCACTACCACTTATATTGGATGCCAGTCTATATGACGTCGTCTATGACAGTGGTTCCCCAACTTCTTAGCTCGAGACCCAACGGGGAAATTAGACGTTTTCCTGCGACTAATTCTTATACTTTTCTTTTTTTCATGTATTTATGGAAATCATTATATTTATTTTTATTTAGTATGAAATACCTTTTAAAATATTTTATAAAAGTCATCAGTTAAAAACAATTCCAACATTTTTCAATCTTTTTTTTATGTAGGAAACCAAAAAATACGATATTTACTCCCGACTCACTGTTTGGGAAACAGTGGTCTATGACGTGGTCTATCAGTACTATGATGTCAGTAGTGTGAGGTCATAGAATCTCCATATCTGTGCTTCCGTGAAAGAAATAAAAGTAAACGCAAACCCACGTTTGCTGCTTGTTGCAGGCCATCTGGTGGAAAACCACTGAAAACGAAAAAGTCGTAAAAGTCGCCTTTGGCAGTCTGGGCGTCGTTTTTAACTCAGTGAATGAGTTAAAAAACAGACCATTGTGGTGGTGTCCAACATGTCATTAGTGCATCCCGTCATGTGTCCTCCATATCCTTGTCCAGTTTGCATGATCCATTCTCCATAGACCTAAATGTAATCCCTCAACTCAACTCTGTGCTTGCCAGGGTGGGTGGGTCCCCAGTTCAAATATGATTATTTTCCCAGTTCAAATATGATTATTTTCGCGGACTGAAAAGGTTGGGAACCACTGCCTTAAAACATAACTTCATATATAAGCTTCAAATCCAGTGGAGCTTCCTTGCCGCCTAGTCAGGAGCCCTGTTATAACATGAGTGTGTGTTCAAATGATGGCTGGCTGTGGCTCTAGAGCCATGCAGCCACATAGCATGATGTCTCATCCATCTTCATGTTCATAAATGCATCCACACTGCAGCTGCACCCCGCCTGACACAACATAAACACTCCATGATCTGTGTTTAACGTTGCTGTCTGGCTGTTTGTTCAGCTCTCTGTGATCTGCTGTTGCTGTCTGGCTGTTTATTAAGCACTCTGTGATCTACTGTTGTTGCAGTGTTGACAGATTTTGTAAGACCAATAACAAGCAGACAGGTCTACGGAAACAAGCCCAGAAGACGCTACCAGGCCGCATGATCACACAGACACAGGGGGTCCCAGTTATCCCCCGTTATTATAACATAAAAAATAGTTTAATCACTTTAACCCTGTATACATTGGCTATGGTCAAAAATATATATGGAAAGAAATGTGAAATATTTGGATTTTTTTTCCCCCAACATTTTAACAACCCAAATTTTCTATGGGGGTTCCTGGCACACAATATTTTCAGATGGGGGTCCACGGAAAATACATATTAATTTGGAGGTCCTTCACATGTTTTAGAACCACTGGTTTAAACATAATTTGGAAACAAGCCCAAAAAACCACAACCCCCAACTACCAATATTTGCAATAAAAACAAGCCCAAAGTTGCTTATAATAAGCAGAATTGGGAACACTTTATTAAAATACAAAAAAAAACACTTGTTACTTGTACTGATGTACTTGTAACAGTATTTGTATTTTATATAGTGCTATTGCTACTTTTACTTAGCCTAAAGTATAGACAAAAAAAGAAAACTTCCACCACAGCTTCCAGGCCAGACATCCTTTTGCTTCGTCTCGATTTTCCACAGACCAAAAAAAAGAAAGATAAAGAACCTTGGTGTATTGTGGTCCTCCCAGCATGCATTGCGTCGTCATTAATTCTGGGCTGCGGCACGGTGTCGCGTGGAGACATTATGTTCTGTACGGTGATGCATGGGCTCCCACAGTCTGCCATTAACCCATTCAATTGGGGAATGCATTTCTGTCATTTTAGATTTTTAGCCATAGCCTATAACCATTATTTTATACTTTGGCTTTGTGCAAATCTTTGAATATATATATATATTTTTTTAAACAACATTTTTAACTCAAATCTTTCCTTCTGGGGGTCCCTGGAACAACATCTTTTCATGTCAAGTACCCCCAAAATTATATATATTTGGCCACGGACCAAATATGTTTTTCCAGGGACCCCCAGATGCACAAATTTGAGTTACAAATGTTCCCTTTAAAAAAATATATATTCAAAGATTTGCAAAAATGTGCAATTTCTTTTCAAAAATAACAGATATACAAGCTCATAGCGCGGCACCGAGTGCCGCGCTATGAGCTTGTATATCTGCAATTTTTTGAATAACCGAAGTATAAAAAATAATTGGTTAAAGTGGTTATACAGATCATGCGTTCCCGGTCATAATGGGTTAATAAACCCCCTAGCACGCGCGCGCTAAGAGGTGATGCATGGCTCCCACAGTCTGCCATTAATAAACACCCTACAGCACGCGCGCGCTAAGAGGACAACTGGGCCGAGAGAGGAATGATGATGACGGCTGCACAGTTCCTGCCTGGTCTGTCTCTAGGCCAGTGGTTCTGAAAGTGGGGTCCGGGGACCCCCAGGGGTCCTTGAAAGTAGTTAATAACATCACAATCATTTTAACCACTTTATCCATTTTCCGGTATATGTTGGCTATAAAAAAAATAACAGATCGACACTTCGTGCCGCGCTGCGAGCTTGTACATCTGCAATTTTTTTTGTTTTAAGGAGAATTTTGAATAATTTTTTAAATGTTTTGAACATACATCTGCTCTTCTGGGGTTCCCTGGCACAAATCCTTTTCAGATGGGGGTCCGCAGCCAAATACATATCAATGTGGGGGTCCTTGACTTGGACCTGGACCAGCTTGGTCTAAATGCATGGATCAAAGCAAAATAATCTCATGACTGAAGGATTTTTGTCAGGCCAAGTTCTAATGTGTGATGTATGAAACAGCGTTTTTTTTTGTGTATGGTGTATGGTTGGTGACTAGGGCATATCAACCCCACTGTATATTTTAAAATATGTCAAATACAATAAATCATCAAGGCGTCTGGCCTGCAGCTGGGAGTGTCTTGGTGACATGGTGACATGGACTAACGAGATGGCCCCTGTGTTGTCACTGTCAGTCATTACACTGCTAATTACTATCACTCATTACACAGCTAATTACTACTAATTACTGACTGTGGCAGGACACAATTAATTTCTACAGCGCCTCCCGCCTGCGTGGCGACTGACACATCCTGTTCGTGGACCAAAACAACAGCTCTCAGCTTCAAACTCTGTAATGACGACAGAGGGTGTTGCTAAAAAAAGAGCAGCCTACCAAAATGAAAGTTACACACTATGGGCCCAATTCAGGGCCGAAGTGGCTAAAGCCACTAATATGGGATATAGGCCTAGGCAAGGGGCGTTCCCCTACAAAAGTTGCTATTCTGGGACACCTGCCTTTCCCGCAAAACACCCACACTACCCGTTACAATATGCATAGGTGTGGTTTGTGCGTTACAATGATAAAACCAATCACCGTGCCAGATGCCATTGCCTTTAAGAGAAGATTAGCCACTATCCCCAATCCAATCTTACGCACTCTTTTATCCCTGTCTGCAGTGTTGCCAGGTATGCTTATTATAAGCCACATTGGGCTTGTTTTTCAGAAGTTGCTTGTAAATAATGGTAGAACGGTTGTGAGCTTGTAGATCATCTATTTTCAAATAGCCTACATATATAAATATGCACATTGTTTAATGGACAATATATATAGGTAGGGCACACCTCCATGCGCAAATAACGGAGTCGGCATAATGCAGAGCGGGTATAGCAGGCGCAGAATAACGTTCAGGGACTTATCCATCTTTCACGGCTAATGGGTTTAGCATTGCCCAGGATAGAGCGGTGTGACTTTGAAAAAAGCCAATTCAGTCCTGAAAGTGTGGAAATGAAAAGGCAAAGCAGCAATGATATCTCCACTAAAAAGCAATCACTGACCACTGACTGTAGCTCCATTTTCACCACTCTAACAGTACCATCGGTGGTGTGCGTGTGTGTGTGTGTGTGTGTGCGTGTGCGTGTGCGTGTGCGTGTGCGTGTGCGTGCGCGTGCGTGCGCGTGCGTGCGTGTGTGTGCGCGCGCGTGTGCACGCGCGCGTGTGTGTGTGTGTGTGTGTGCAGGAACGTGCAGGGAATATTAAGAGGGGCAGGGGCTGACATTTCTTAAAGGGCTCTTTTGGCCAACACGTTGTGAGCTTTTAGATTGGCTATTTTGGGTGTGCGCCACCTCTCTCAACTAAGTATAATCAAGCCTTTACTGGAGCTGCGGTGCAAGACATTGATTTCTACACCGAGGGCAATTCTGTCAACGTGAAACGCTGCATTTAAGTTCACGAGAGTTCGGAAAAATGCAATTCTCTTGAACGCTACAATAATGGAGTGGGGGCATTTCCATTTCTTTCACCCATAGTAAAAGCTGCATTCATGGTTTGGAGAGGGCACTTTTTACAGACAGGCAAAGGGCCTTTGATGTCTATGTGCGCACGTGCCTGTGTGTGTGTGTGTGTGTGTGTGTGTGTGTGTGTGTGTGTGTGTGTGTGTGTGTGTGTGTGTGTGTGTGTGTGTGTGTGTGTGTGTGTGTGTGTGTGTGTGTGTGCGTGCGTGCGTGTGTGTGTGTACTTTAACTTTACTGGAGTATTTCCCATTTTGAACACTTTTACTTCTACACCTAACACCACTACATCTCAGAAGCAAATATTGTATATATATATACTTTTACTCCACTACAATTATTTCAAAGCGTTTAGTTACTAGTTACTTATAGATTTTGATTATTATTACTAAACATACATTAAGTACAGTACTTGAGTAAATGTACTTATTTACTTTACACCACTGGTGGAAACATTGTATGTCCACCACACCGTTACTTTTCAGTAACACACTGTTTTATACGATGATGTAAGGGCAGTGTTTCTCAAAGTGGGGTCCGGGGACCCCCAGGGGTCCTTGGGAGGGTTCTAGGGGGTCCCCAGTAAAATTGTGGAGCGGCTATTTTCCCAAAAAGTATTGAAAAATGATTAGATAACACAAATCTTGTACGGGGGTCCTTGGCACATTTTCAGATGGGGGTCCGCAGCAAAATACGTATTAATGTGGGGGTCCTTGACATGAAACAGTTCAAGAGACACTGATGTAGGGGCATTCGTTTACAGACAAAAACAACACAAAGTGTAAATATGGAGATAGATTTCTGTCCGACAGGGACAATAAACTGTTGTGGTGTGAATACCCAGGGCTTTAACCCATTAACACCGGGAACTAGTGACGAGCGGGTCGAGTCGGTCGACCCGTAACCCGTGGGACCCGCGGGTCAACCCGCGGCGCGGGTGGGTTGAGTCAGAATTTCAGAGGCAATTATGCGGGCTGTGGGTGAGCAGGTCAGCCGCTCTCACACGCAAAAAAAATACAAATAATCACATGCTCTTGTTTTGTCTGTATTCCTAATAAGAATAAGAATAATAACAATAAAACAGTTTGAATATACTTGGGGATTATTTTCTAACCATGATTTTACAGAATAAATAAAAAATCGCGGGTCGCCGGGCGGGTTGAGCCATAGATTTATATATGGGTTCGCGGGGCGGGTTGAGGCGGGTTGGGTTCCGTCGCGGGGCGGGGCGGGTCATGAAAAAACCCGACCCGCTCATCACTACCGGGAACGCATCTGCGTGTCATTTTTTGATTTTGTTTGGCTATTCAAAAAATAGCAGATCTACAAGCTCATAGCGCGGCACCTATGAGCGCTATGAGCTTGTAGATCTGCTATTTTTTGGGAAAACTCTTGAAAATTTGTGCAAATCTTTGAATGTATATATTTTTTAAAGCGAACATTTTTAACTCAAATATTTGCTTCTGGGGGATTCTAAAAATGTCTTCTAAATCCTAACAGTTTTTTTTTACTCATGTTGCTATAATCAGTGGTTCTCACAGGGAGCCCCAGAAGAAAAGATTTGCACAAACTTTCATGATAAAAAAAAGAAAGCAGATCTACATACTTGATAATCAGCAGTGCCCGGTTAAAGGGGAAATCCGCCGCGTCTTTATCACCATATGCCCAAATATGGAAATGTCATAGTACTGACAAAATTCTGATCATAGATTTAGCTCAAATAGGCATTCAGGTTGAGTAACGTCATTAGCTATTCCATATAATTATGTCATCACACAGTGATATCACAACATCCTTATTACATCAGATGTAATTGTCCCTTTAAATGTCGTTATTGTAGTTTCTAACACAACACCATTCAGCAACTTCTGGGAATAAATTGCCCTGCCTTCTAACACCCTTTCTGTAAATTATTTGCACTGATTCACAGTGGTGCTGGTGTGTGAAATGTTTCACTGGACGATAAATCTGAAAGGACATGATAATGACTCCCCAACTGCTGTGGTAGTCGGACACAAGGTGTACTCATTTGAAGGAAACTATTCTAAGAGCAACAGTGGTCAGATTGATGTCCACATCTTTAACACGGTGTCTCTGCGTTGGAGGAAGTTGCCCCCATGGAAAAATGGAAGAGGAGAAAGTCCCCCTGATGTTCCCTCCAGGCGCTCGGGCCACACAGCTGTACTTATAGCAGAGTGCGTCTACATCTGGGGAGGGTATCCTTACTGCAACCTCCTCTATGGATTTGATGTCGACTCCCACAGATGGTTCAAGCCCGAGATCTCTGGAACCGTTCCAGGGGGGAGGTACTACCACACAGCCTGTGTCTTGGAGAAGGTCATGTATATCTATGGAGGATCCATCAACCGGACTGGATACACTAATGACATGTACAAGTTGGACACCACCACAATGGTCTGGGCTTTAATTAACACCAGAGGAACTACACCACCTGTTTCAGATTGTCACTCTGCCACCATCATCGGGACAAAGATGTTTGTATTTGGGGGCAGGAGTTCCTACTACAACATCAGAGTGTTTGACACAGATAACAACAACTGGCTGAACACACCTCCTGCACACCCCCTCCCAGAAAGACGCTGGGATCATGCAGCCTTTGCCTACAATGGAGAGCTGTACATATATGGTGGCAACAACCGGAAATACTTAAATGATGTGTGGAAATTCAACCCAGTGACCTTCACCTGGAATAAGGTTGAAGTCAAGGGAAACGGCCCTTCTCAGATGAATTATTGTGCATGTTGCATGGTGGGAGATCGTATCATACTCTTTGGAAACCAAGTCTCTGATGGTCTGTACATCTTAGATTTAAGTCCAACACTGAAGACATTATGCAAGCTAGTAGTTATTCAGTACAGTGTGGAGCAGTCAGAACTCCCTCACGACATCAGGTGGGAACTGGCAGCCATGACAAAAAAACACTAGAAAGGTTCATATGCTCAGTGGAGCGCACATCTCTGCCAGTACAATGTTTGCTTCTGAGATGTAGTGGAGTAGAAGTAAAAGTACTGAAAATTTGAAATACTCCAGTAAAAAATATCTCAAAATTGTACTCAACTCTCTGGCTGCCAAGAACGAGTTATAACGAGTCATTGTTATAATGCCCTGGCTGCCAAGAACGAATGATAATGAGTTTTTGAAAAAAGTAAATAATAATAAAATATATGATTTTTTTTTTGTTGAAAAAAACGTTCAGAACCCAAGATATCATGATCTGAAGATGTGCTGCTCCATTCACTTCTTGTTTAACTTTTTACTTAAAAAGGCTGTATCTCGGCTCCTGTGTACTTTTTCTGTACTATGTATTTTTGGCCCAGACATGTTATTTTCAAAGGCAGACAATTAATGTCAACGAGGTCGCGATGACCTCGTTGACATTTGTGAAACCACACAGTATAATCCTCAGTGATTAGCAACCAGGGGATCGATCATACTGGAGATAAATATTCTGTGACTACTTGAAAAAGGTAAAAAAATCGAAAAATCTCTGCCAGTGGGCAAACGCAGCCAGAATTAAGTCTGGCAGTTTGAGAGTTAAGTACAGTACTTGAGTAAATGTACTTAGTTACTACACCACTGGTGGAAACCTTGTTTGTCCACCACACCGTTACTTTTCAGTAACACACTCTTTTATACGATGATGTAAGGGCAGTGTTTCTCAAAGTGGGGTCCTGGGACCCCCAGGGGTCCTTGGGAGGGTTCCAGGGGGTCCCATGCAAAATTGTGGAGCGGATATTTTCCAAAAAAGTATTGAAAAAATTATTAGATAACGTAAGTCTAGTACGGGGGTCCTTGGCACATTTTCAGATGGGGGTCCGCAGCAGCAAAATACGTATTAATTTTGGGATCTACATTTGGATCTACAAGCTCATAGCACGACACCGAGTGCCGCGCTATGAGCTCGTAGACCTGCTATTTTTTTGAAAACTCTTGAAAATGTGTGCAAATCTTTGAATGTATATATTTTTTAAAGCGAACATTTTTAACTCAAATATTTGCTTCTGGGGGATTCTACAAATGTCTTCTAAATACTAACAGTTGTTTTTTTATACTCATGTTGCTATAATCAGTGGTTCTTGTTACGACCAAGCCTAGGGGTCACCAGGTGTAATAAAAATGTCTCCCTCCTACCCAGTTCCCAATTCAGACAAGCCACACAGGGTTAAAATCCTAAGAGCTCAGGATTTATTTTACAATTAATAAAACACATTTACAATACCTCAGGGTGGGGACCACAACTTCTAAAGTAAACACAAAAATCCTACATAGAACAAACTGAAAATGCCAAAAAACGAGGTCACCCACCCCTACATACCCAATACACTACAGTATCACAATTCTAAAACTGAACAAAGTGCTGGTGCTTGAAAGTGTGGGTTTTAAAGGGAAACTTCACCGATTTTGATAAAAAATCCTATTTTTATGAGGTCTAGGACCCATAAACATGATCCTGGTGTGTTTTTTGTGTTGTGTCTGTGTTTTTAGATTTTTTATCCGTGAGTATCTCATTTGAGATACTCACGCATCAAATGACGCTGAAGGAACAGCTCACCTTATGTCCGCACTACATGGTGTTTCAGTGAGACCAAACCCACACACCCCAGGGGGTGTTTCCCAAAGAGTGGGACCAGCCTTCTTTTTTTCCCTTCCTCAATTGTACAATGGCGTCGGTAAACACTCAGTGGAGATTCTCCACTGGAGAAACGTTAACACAACAGATATTTATTTGAACCATAAAATACAGAAGAGCAGCTCCGCCGCAGAGGAATTCAACAGGCTGCGTGCTGAAATAATGCTGGACAGTGGAGTGGACACAGCTTGTATGGATTACTTTAGAGTAAGTATGATTGCTGTAAACATTATGCCATCTTGACATAATAATCCAACGTGTAATTGTACTTGATTGCTTTAATGTTAGAGATTAATAAAGTTAGGGTAGTGTACGATGTGTAGGTAACTTCTGATAGACGCATGCACGCAACCGATTCTTGTTTACATTGTACCGTACCGTTCCAATAGCTAGCCAAATGCTAAGCTAAACCACTTGTGTGACAAGCCTAATTTATGCTTTGTCTCTCGTCAGATTTCAAATATAAAGTGCTTATGCCATGGCCACAGATGTTACAATTTGAATCGGGTGGGTGTAAGTACTCGTATCTGTCGTATTGTTAAATAAAAAAGCATTTTTATCCGATCGGTGGCCATTTTCTCATTGCTATATAATGTATGTGAAGTGCAATACACCTCCCCACCGATAGGTTCGGCATAATAAATGGCCGCCGATCGGATTAAAATGCTTTTTTATTCAATAATACGGAAGATACTGGTACTTAGACCCACCCGATTCAAATTGTAACATCCGTGGTCATGGGATAAGCACTTATATTTGAAATCTGAACGTTTATGTAGATGTACGGATTGTACATGTAGAAAGTGCAAACACCAGGTTGAAGCGCCGCCATGACAGTCATGTGTCACGGCTATTTCGTCCATAGACTCGCCGGGCGGGTCCCGAAAATAGCAGATCTACAAGCTCACAACGCGTTAGACTCGACACTTTGTGAGCTTGTGGGTCTGCTATTTTCGGCTCACATGCAATATTAGTATAAATTAGGCTTCACCTCGGATGATATCTAATCTACAAGTCTAATTATCTAATGTGTTATTTTCAACAGGACAGAATGGAGGAACTGCTGATGAAGAAAGACCTCGGACTCACCTTATGAGATAGTCATATTCATATATATTCTTTTTCTAAATAAAACGGTTACATTTATACCCTGCTTGCTGTTCTCATTGATCATGGTACATTTTACATTGCATTCATAATGACAAAATGTATGACCCACAATTCTATAATGGTTATTTTGAACCATTTCATGATATATTAGTATTTACTTCTACATATGATCATCATCATCACGGTCTCAGTTGAACAAAAAACAACAACGATTAGGCTGTGTATGACAAGGTATTTGAACATTAGCATGTCATCTATTCTAAAGTAATGCCCATCATGTTTTCTATAAGTTTAGCCCAAAGAATATAACTGGAAATGACAGTGAAACGTTATGTTCTCAGAAATAAGGAATCACACATGACATGAGTATGAAACGTTTTGTTTTATTATTATATTGTTGACTATGCCTCATCGCCATGGATGTCCCGAGTCCCAGGTGGACGTCACCAGCACTGTCTTCATGGTGGGAACTGGGAACACACGTTTAGTGCTACTCTGCTAATTTACACATGATGTATTTAGTTTGCTAAAAGATGCAATCAATACAGAACACAATACAACAGCAGCAAAGATTGAATATTTTCACCTGGCTGGCGCAGTAGTGCCACTGGTCAGACGATGATGATGGGGATTGGGGACTGTTATATCCTTCTGTATATATAGCTAACTTGCAATGTCTACTGGTCCAACTGTGTACTGGTTCAACAAGAGGCAGATTTCACATGGTCCAAGAAAGAACATGGCTTCATGTCGTGTTCTGTGATCCAAATTGGGTGAATAAAAATGTAAACAAAGTCGGAATGGAACATTCATGAAGTCTATTCAGTGTTGCCATCTTGTGAGATGTGACTATTTTCTAAGAAATCTTGAGGAAAAAAAGCGCTAAATGTATGGAATATTTTTGAAACATTTTAACAACACAAATCTGGTACAGGGGTCCCTGGCAGAAATTATAATTTCAGATGAGGGTCCGTGGACAAGTACACAATTATTTTATTTATGTATTTAAAAACAAGCCCAAAAAAACGTCACCCACAACTACCAATATTTACAAAGTCCCAGAGTCGCTTATAATAAGCAGACATGGCAACACTGGTCAGTGGTCAATGTGTATGTGTTGATGACAACATCAACATGTGTTGATGTTGTTGTAGTGAGAACTGGGAGGGGAAGTTACAATGTAGACCACACCCCCACGCAGCCTCCCCTCCCATAATGAAGGGCAGTGCCCCAAAGCATTATGGTCATTGTAGTAATGCAGCAGTCCAGTCAAACCCCAGTAAAACACACAGACTTCTATATTTTTCTGGCCATAGGGTGCAAATTTCAAATTTTTCTACTGTTATCTACTACAAATATTATTAACATTGAGTGACTGTAAGTTCTTCCAGGGGTGAAGTGCTCCTTTAAGGAGCTTGGCTAAGAGGAAGACATCTGAAGTACTGAGGACAGCCATCTTTATAGAGCATCGCAGTTGCACAGAATCCGGGTGCCGGAAGTAAATACTCAATGCATTTTTCCCATTGACTTTTCCAAAAATATTTATATCAATGAATTCAAGCCTAGAATCAAGCCATCCAGGATGCTGGTGAATCATGACCATAAAACCTTTTTTTCTGTGATTTTTTAAAATTTTATATTTAATGATATGATATACTATGTTTAATAAATACCCTTTGTTTTGCCGTTTTCAAAAAAGTTTTTTCACAGAATCAAACGTTTTATGGTCATGATTCACCAGCATCCTGGATAGCTTGATTCTAGGCTTAAATTAATTTATATAAATATTTTCGGAAAAGTCAATGGGAAAAATGCATTGAGTATTTACTTCCGGCAACTGGAAGTGGGCGGGAACTGCGACGCTCTATAGTCCCCAGCCTGGTCACATGAGCCAATCTTCAGCGGGCTCCACCTAGTAATCAGCCAGTCACACTCAGCCACCACTCATTCAACATTCACACCAGCTGGTACTCAGTTACTCAATCACATACACCCACGACAATACATATGACCCTAGAGGGTCATAACACCTCCCCCCTTAAAATCAAACATTTCTCCCTTAAAACGAAAAAAAAAAAGGTTTGATCTCAACTACACATTACTCGAAAAAAACATGCTTAATTCCAACTCCTTCCTCCTATGTCCCCACTAAACCCTCTCTCCTAGTGTCTCCACTGAGACCTCTTTCACCTTCCTCCTAATGTCTCCACTGAGACCGCTTCCTTTATCTCCACTGAGACCCCTTCCTCCTAATGTCTCCACTGAGACCTCTTCCTTTATCTCCACTGAGACCCCTTCCTCCTAATGTCTCAAATTAGACCTCACACAAGTTACCCCCTCATTCCTAACATCTCCACTGAAACCTCACTCAACTGAACTACAGCATGACACACAGAATCTCCACATCACAGAAGAACTACGAAAGTACAAAGTCTTACAACTAAGGGGAGGGCACACAAAATTATGGTTGGCAGGTTTTACAGGACTGAAAACAAGCTTGCGCAGACTTTGAGGAACCCACCAATTTAGAGTGGAACCACAAGTTAATAATATTAATGAACTGCATTTACTCTCAAAGGTGGCAATATGCTTAACTAGAGTCTCAGGGGGCTACGCCCCCCTCAACCCCAGCCGCGCATGGGGCCCAGCGTGGGCGCGTGTATATTGGGGTACCCAAATCGTCGGAGTAAAATGTGCAAAAGTTAAAAGAAAAAAAAAATGTGATGAAATTATATTTTTTATGTTGCAGGGGGTCCGCGGACCCCCTGTGGAGTGTCGGGACGCGCGGGGACCCCCGTGGAAGATGACGGACCCCTTCGGTGGTGTTTTTTTTTTCATGAAGGTGGTTGCTTGTTTCTGGCGCTTGTTTTTAGAAAACCTGGCATGCCAACCTGGCATCCCAATGGCGGCGGCGTGTTGTTTTGCCTCGGTGGTGCGCACGGTAAACGGTACGAAGCTGTTTCCCCTTCCGTTTTGTCCGAAATGTGGTGAGTAGAATTAATTATGTTGCGACGTGGAAACTGTGTCGTGAGCAATGAGAGGTGCCCTACGCCACCCGTAAAATCGTCGCGTCCGCCGTGGCTACTGTGTTGGTGAGATGTGGTGTGTCGGCGTTGGGAGGCATGCGTTAATCCGACAGACCTTTTCTCCGACTATGTGGCATCCGCGTGCGGTTAGGGTTAGGGTGCGGGTTTGGTTCGGGTTTACTGTTTAATGTCGGAGCACTGCGCTGTCGGAGGAATGCGCTGTCGGACTAACGTATTGCACCCGTCGGCGTTGTGTTTACTCGATTACAGAGCCACTGTGGCTATGGCGTCAGCGGCGCGCGGAAGTGACTTGCCGTTTATATAATTAGATGTAGAAGGGTTAGAGTGCATGGCGGTGTTAAGCAGAGGGGCAGGTACACCCTGTCGGCTTTAGCCCTAATGCGTAAATGCATCAGCTCCTTATTTCTTATTTGGAGCTCCACCTCTCAGAGATGGAAGGCCAGCCTAGACTCTGTTGAGTCCCCCCCAGCATGAACTGAGTGCTACAGACAATGGCCGCGTTTCCCAAAAAGCTTCGTAGAGATGCTTCGTAGAGATGCTGCGCAGGTCCTACGACGGGTCTAACGTGTGTCGTCACATGCTGCGCAGTACCATAGCAGGCATGTAGATTTCAGGTCATGCGTGGCCTACGCAGCTTGCGTAAGAGCCTACTACACAGCTGGGGCTCGGCCAAACCTACGCTCTACCCTCATTAGTAGCAGGTGGTTGTGCCCGTGCGTGCCATCTAAACTGGCTACGTGTGTGCTAAAACTACATTCGGGCAACAGCATGCACGCAGCCTACTCCCCGCCTACTCCTGGGAGAGGCATAGCCATGAGTGCTGTCCTACGCAGCAGTTTGTTACGTCATAACACCCATCGTAGAAAAATTGTTCTATGAAAAACTAGTTCACACACACACACACACACACACACACACACACACACACACACACACACACACACACACACACACACACACACACACATTTTATATATATATATATATATATATATATAGCGCCTATATATATATATATATATATATATATATATATATTACGGCCGGGCCGTTGCGTAACGTGCCCAAAAAAAACAGACATACAAGCTGTCAACGCACTGCGACATGCCGTGTCGATAGCTTGCAGATCTGTTCTTTTGGGTAGGGCGAGCGGCTATGATGCTTCGTCCTCTATGCATGAACCCGAAGTTTACAAATCGTACTCTCACGGATGATCCGATCATCTAATAAAAATATTAAGCATATATGCCAAGTTAACTAAAGGTATATAAATGATGCTGAGCTAAACATGTTTCCTTAATTTCGAAGTTTTATAGTTAAACGTTATGATGAAAGTCCCCAGTTCCTCTCACGAAGTGACAGCTGTTGCGCTCGCCATGTTTATGAATGGTTAAAACATCTTTTGAAAATAGCAGATCTACAAGCTCACAACGCGTCACAAGCTTGTAGATCTGCTATTTTCAAAATATTTTATGCATAGTAGACTTTGGAAACGGGACATTCTGGGATCGAACCCGAAGTTCCCACTCACCAGACCGACGTGTTATCAGTCATGCCAATAAACCTGCCCGATAGCCAGGTCTATTGCACGCAACTTCTGGCTAATTTGACTGTGGGGGCTACACATAGAACCAGCGCAGCACTTATATATATATATATATATATATATCCTAAACTTTCCTAAAGTAAATTCCCCCCATTGGTGCTAAAAGCTGTCAATCATGCAGGAAGACGCCCCCTCTATCCTCTGAAATGTTGGCCGCCGTGTTCATTTAAGAGCATTTAAATGTCACCTTAAAATGCATTTTAATACATTACAGAATGTACCTAAACAAATGTAAGTGTCCAATAAATATCCTACTATAATTCTAGTAACCTCTGTCTGTAGTGGTGAGTAGGTGAGTACGTGAGTACGTGAAGCTACTCGGTTCTCCTCAGTGGCTGGAGCAATTGCTCTGATTTTGCACACAGCCATTGACCATTACCATCTGAACTTAACTGTGAAGCCTGTTTTTCAATTTCATCAAATCTCAGCTTCTTATTAGCGTTTTTGTGTCAAACACTGTCGCCATGGTTACGGGGCTGCCCAGCTAGGGACGAACTGCCTCGCGGGTTGCCAGATCATGTGCGCATATCCCCCCACGGATGCGTCGACCGGGTATGGTCTAGTAAAGGTAATTTAGATAAAGGTCCGACTTTATCTTTGTATATATACAAAAATCTGTATATATATATATATATATATATATATATATATATATATATATATATATATATATATATATGTATGCAAAGGGTGTTTAAACTATAGTAGGACAGCACTACGTAGTTTACGTAGGCTTTACGTAAGCTTCGTCCAGGAGGTCTTTACGTGCATGCTGTCTCACAAATGTAGTTTTAGCACAGACGTAGCGGAACTTACGACGATGGTGTCTCCAGAAGCCTGTTTAGATGCCACGTTGGGGACACACAGCTGCTACTAACGAAGATAGTGCGCAGCGGGGTTTCTACTGCGCAGCTGCGTGGAGGCTCCTACGCAGCTTCTAGGCTACGCAGGAGCTGAAATTCGTTTGGGAAACACGGCCAATGACTCCGTGCTCAACCATGGGGCGTGAGAGCGTCCCGCCCCCCCATGGTCGCTGTGGGTTAGGGAGGACGCATCAGCTGACACCTCTACATCCTCACCTAAACCCACAGACGCACTCACCACTGCAGGTTAGTTAAGTACCGCCAGCCAGGATACCCTTCTCCATACCTTGTGACACACCAGTCTTTCCTTCTGCCTGCTAGAGCTATAGACATTAGAGAACAGCAACACAAGTTTGCAATAAGCCTATTTCTAAAAGGTGGGAGTCTGCACAAACTAAACTGAAAAAACACATGCACAATATAAACCTGCCAACCCAAAGTATTAACAATCACACAGAACACCAAAAACAAAACAGTGTAACCCAAACAAAACAAACAGAACTAATTAATCATTTACAAACTGTAAATTAACTTTGAGACTAGCCCCCAAATAGGAGGAGGGAGTCCATAAGGAGGGAGTCCATTAATATGTTACGACCCGGCCTAGGGGTCACCAGGTGTAACATAAAAATCACACCCAGTGTGAAGTGGGCGGTGTGGTCACAGTGGTCATCACAGTGATGGAGGTGATTCACTTAAAAAAAACATAAGTGTTTTTTTTAAGTCCATACTGCTATTCATAGGGCTGCACATGTGTCATGTGTTTCGCTAGCCAATCACAGTCCTGAATTTGCAAAGTCAGCCAATCACATTACAGCTAGTGGTGATGACACTAGCTGTAATGTGATTGGCTAACTTTGCAAAAGTATAGATTTGCATTGACTGTGGAAGGGTTAGGGTGTAGACTGCGTTGTAGACTATTGGCCAATCACGGTGCAGGATTGGTCAGTGTCCAAACCTCACTTATAGGGGGCGGTTACACCGCCCCAAAAATGGACTCCCTCATACCCAGTTCCCAATTCAGACAAGCCACACAGGGTTAAAATCCTAAGAGCTCAGGATTTATTTGACAATAAATAAAACACATTTATAATACCTCAGGGTGGGGACCACAACTTCTAAAGTAAACACAAAAATCCTACTCTCTAGTAACAAAACATAGAACAAACTGAAAATACCAAAGAACGAGGTCATCCACCCCTACATACCCAATACACTACAGTATCACAAGTCTAAAACTGAACAAAGTGCTGGTGCTTGAAAGTGTGGGTGTTAAGGAGCTTGGCTAAGAGGAAGACATCTGAAGGACTGAGGACAGCCATCTTTATAGTCCCCAGCCTGGTCACATGAGCCAATCTTCAGCGGGCTCCACCTAGTAATCAGCCAGTCACACTCAGCCACCACTCATTCAACATTCACACCAGCTGGTACTCAGTTACTCAATCACACACACACAAACCCACACACACACACACACACACACACACACACAAACACAGGGCAACACAGGAAAATACATAATGACCCTATAGTGTCATGTATTTTTCATATGTAGTTCTAAAACGGACCCCCAGAAGCAAAGATTTGCACACATTCTCACAATAAAAAAAAGAAAGCAGATCTACAGACTTGATAATCAGCAGTGCCCGGTTAAAGGGGTAATCCGTCGCGTCTTTATTAAAGGGACATTTCGCCGATTTTGCAACTAGATCTTCTTTTAATGAAGTTTAGGACTCAAGAAACAAGATCCGGGGGTTGTTTTGTGTATAATCTGTGTCTTTAGATATATAGTAATCTTCGACGGTTTCGGGCCGTAGATGTTACGTCATTCCTTTCCGCACTACATGTTGTCTCGACCTATGGTCTCGACGCGTCTCGTCACCAGCTCGTACCCCTCCCCTCCGAGGGGAGGAGAGGGGAGGGGAGAGGGGGGGTTGCTCATCATTCGAATACCAAAACTCAGAAGACAGTTGACTGGCAGTAAATGACTGGCTGGTGGCTGCTTTTTATGTTATCGAATCACGACATAATGTTATATCACTGCCCTAAATGGCGAGATATTGACAAGGGAAGGATGATTAAAAAATCATTATGTCCAGCCTTGATGTCTGTATAAGAAATTACTTTGTACAGCTGCAAAACTTTTGTTAAATTTGCAGAGTGACGCATTACTTTACCTGAGTTACATCTTCTGAAAGTTGTACTTGAATGTTGACATGAAATAATAATCCTGTGTAGTGTTTCATAAGCGCAAGCCTGAAAGAATCCAAATACAACGTGGAGACAACGACGGTAAACAAACAGACTTCCAGTGTTGCCAGATATTGTGAAAGAAATAAGAAACCAGGTCTATGAAAACAAGCCCAAAAGAAGATAACTAAGCCAAGAGCGCTTTAAACCTAGACAAATATATTATATATTTGAAAAATGCCGATATACAAGCTCACAACACGTTGCGATGTTACCCATTGTGAGCTTGTAGATCTGCTATTTTCCAAAAAATCTTGAGGGGAAAAAAAGTGCAAAATGTGGAGTACTTTTTTAATCGTTTTAACAACACATATTTGGTTGGGGCTCCCTGGCACAAATTATAATTTCAGATGGGGGTCCGTGGAAAAATACATGAACATGTTTGAGAACCACTGGTTTAAACAACAATCAAAACATTTGGATACAAGCCCAAATATCAACTACATTTTAGAAAGAAGCCGCTTATAATAAGCAGACATGGCAACACTGAACACCAGCTGACACACATGCTGTGTGTTGCCGTTGAAGATCACACCCACATGCAGCCTCCACTCCCCCAGAAGGAGGTGCAGTGCACCAAAGCATTATGGTCATTGTAGTATTGCAGCGTTCCAGTCAAATCCTAGTCAAATACACAGATTTCATTATTTTTCTGGCCATAGGGTGCAAATTTTAAATTGTTCTACTGTTATCTACTACAAATACTATTAACATTGAGTGATTGCAGTTTCTTCCAGGGGTGAAATGCTCCTTTAACAATATGCCCAAATATGGAAATGTCATAGTACTGACAAGATTCTGATCATAGATATAGCTCAAATAGACATTCAGGTTGAGTAACTTCATTAGCTATTCCATATAATGATGTCATCACGCAATGATATCACAACATCATGATTACATCAGATGTAATTGTCCTTTTAAATGTCGTTATTGTAGCTTCTAACACAACACCATTCAGAAACTTCTGGGAATAAATTGCCCTGCCTTCTAACACCCTTTCTGTAAATTATTTGCACTGATTCACAGTGGTGCTGGTGTGTGAAATGTTTCACTGGACGATACATCTGAAAGGACATGCTAATGACTCTCCAGCTGTTGTGGTAGTCGCACACAAGGTGTACTCATTTGAAGGAAACTATCACAAGAACAGTGTTCAGATTGATGTCCACATCTTTAACACAGTGTCTCTGCGTTGGAGGAAGTTGCCCCCATGGAAAAATGGAAGAGGAGAAGGTCCCCCTGATGTTCCCTCCAGGCGCTGGGGCCACACAGCTGTACTTATAGCAGATTGCATCTACATCTGGGGAGGGTATCCTTACTGCAACCTGCTCTATGGATTTGATGTCGACTCCCACAGATGGTTCAAGCCCGAGATCTCTGGAACTGTTCCAGAGGTGAGGTACTACCACACAGCCTGTGTCTTGGAGAAGGTCATGTATATCTATGGAGGAATCAAGGGCCGGACTGGAACGACTAATGACATGTACAAGTTGGTGGGAACTGGCAGCGATGACTAAAAACCACTAGAAAGGTTCACATGCTCAGTGGAGCGCACATCTCTGCCATCACAATATTTGCCTCTGAGATGTAGTGGATTAGAAGTAAAAGTACTGAAAATTGGAAATACCCCAGTAAAAAATACCTCAAAATTGTACAATAAAAAAGGTCCCATGGTCTTTGATGGCTAGAAGAGCTACTGTAAATAATAATAAAGAAAACGCGGGGTTATTGTGAAAAAAAAGACATATATAGCCACCGGACAGAATGCCCCCGCCCACTGTAAAAAAAATTGCAAAAATTACTAAAACTACTTTGGTCGATTATTTCTCCCCTTTAATAAAACCGATTTGTATTGTGTTTTATATCATTTCTATCGTTGATTAATCACCTTTACAACGAGTTACAGCTTGTAAAGATTGGGCATTCGTGGAATGAGCAACATAGCTAAACGTGTGGATAGCGTCGCCCAAAAATGTGCCGAAATCCCCAAATATTCTTCTGTTGGCCAGATGTGTGACTGGCAGAGGTGTGTGACTGGCACCTGAGCATGGGTCCTGTAACTTTGTTGAGTTTGTGTATGCTCCATGCTGTAACACTGCCCCCATGGAAAGTTGCCACATTTGTCCCTTCAGGATAAGGCCCGTGCAATAGGTTAAGTGCAGCTGGTGTTCCGTTACGCAGAGTGACAGCATTATTTGGTGTCAGCCCTGATACAATTTCGAAACTTTGAGACTGGTGAAGTCAAAGGAAGACAACGGCCCAAGAAGACCGGTTCCCCACCCCTGCTTCACTGAGGAACCATAGGTTTTCTTCCAGAGATTTACAGGCAAGATTTGCACAACAGTACAAAAGACAGATGTCAAAGTTGCAGGACCCATGCCCAGGTGCCAGGCACACACCTGCCTGCAAATGGTACCAGGGCTGACATCAAATAATGCGTAATCTGTGTAACGGAACACCAGCTTCACTTGCCCTATAGAGCGTACCAAAAAATCCTGAAGGGGGCATCAACAAGTGTAATTTGGAGCGGCGGACATCTTTGTGGGGTATAAACAGGTTGACTTAAAGGGCAAGACCACTTTGATAGAGGTTTGGGTTGTGTAGTTACCTTGCCATGATGTAACTCCAAAGGTGGGCAAGAAATAAAAAATAATTGCTCCATTGATTAGAAATTGATAATTCAAAATATGCTCCTCATTGACTTACATTGTACCTTAAAACAGCTCTCAAAGTCACTCTTTTAGCACAAAAACGAACGCAAACAAAGTTGATTCAGACAATATAGAACATCACCAAACCCAGTACTGTTTTTTTTTTAAATAAAAATGTCAACTTCCTGTTGATTTTGCCATTTTTAATAAGTAGAAAACCCGGACTGGATCGGCGGATCCGGATCCAGATCTTCAAATAGTAAAATCAACAGGAAGTTGACATTTTTATTAAAAAAACAAACAGTACTGGGTTTGGTGATGTTCAATCTATATTGTCTGAATCAGCTACGTTTGGGTTCTTTTATGTGCTAAAAGAGTGACTTTGAGAGCTGTTTTACCATACAATGTAAGTCAATGAGGAGCATATTTTGAATTATCAATTTCTAATCAATGGAGCAATTATTTTTTATTTCTTGCCCACCTTTGGAGTTACATCATGTCAAGGTAACTACACAACCCAAACCTCTACCAAAGTGGTCTTACCCTTTAACATTGACCCCAACAAGTATGTCTGCAGCTACTATGGCACGCCCCCAGTTGTGACGACACGTTGGCCAACACTATTGCACAGGCCTTATCCTGAAGGGACAAATGTGTCATCTTTCCATGGGGGCAGTGTTGCTGTTTGGGAGTATACACAAACTCAACAAAGTTGCAAGACCCATGCTCAGGTGCCAGTCACACGCCTGTGACTGGTACATTCCACAAATGCCTGATCCTTACAAGCTGTACCTCGTTGTAAAGGTGACTAATCAACGATAAAAATGATATAAAACACAATACATTCGGTATTATTAAAGGGGAGAAATAATTGACAGAAGCTACGTTTCTGAACTTTTTGTGGGCAGTTTATATATATATATATATCTGCTGTCCGGCAGAAACCAAACACCAAAATGTGAATTTTTCAGGAAATGACAAAAACAAAACAAAAAGTGGAGTTAGGAGGTTTTGTTCATCATTGATAAGACCAGCTGATTGGACCTCCAAACTCACTATGAGGTTGGCCTGGAGTCAGCAAAACCAGCTAACTCCACCCGCCTTTGGTGTTAGCTGGTTTAGCAGAAAGTTTGAGGATCCAATGGAGTTAGCTGGTTTTGTCAGAAGCACTTTTTAATACTTTTCATTGGTTCAATATTTGTTTTATCAACACACAGACGTACAGTAAAGGGTGTTCAATGGCACTGATTTATGGAAAATTTGTGTATGTATATACGTATATATATATATACTAGTCCTATGTTGGGTTGATAAGAGCATGCGCTGTGGATCTGCTATTTTCTGTGAATGTTCCCCCCAGAATAGGGATGCTAGGGTTCATTTGGCGGACCCCCTGTAGTAACTCTGAGCACCCCCTAGGGGTCCCGGACACAGCCACAGACGAGGCGAGTAGATACTACATAATGGACAAAGGTCTATGAATCCCTAATGTTAATCCCAACCTCAATCTTTTCCTATTCATAAGCCTAACCCCCCCCCCCCCCCCCAAGTCATTGTAAATCATAAAACAGATTTTTTTTCTTGTGAGGACCAAGAGAATTATCCTCACAATGTCTATTTGTCAAATTATACTACAGTTGTGGGCCTCACAAGTATAGTAATGTGATTACGCGCGCGCACGCACGCACGCACTCACGCACGCACGCACGCACGCACGCACGCACGCACGCACGCACGCACGCACACACACACACACACACACACACACGCACACGCACACGCACACATTACACATACTTAATTATCTCGCTATGAGGTTATTTCCCCATTCATTCCCTGAGCCGAGCTCTCATTGGATGACGAGTCAATCTCGTAGTGTTAAATCCCCACATGGGGATTTAAAACGTGTCCACACTGTGTGAATCCTTAGTGTTCATTTGACTCTGAGGGTGTTAACGGTTCAGTGGTTATCTCCTGTGAGCAGGAGAGATTAACGCTACTATTACAGACCCTTCCAGAGCCATAGAATTTAAATTTAAATAGATGCCATGCCATTTTTTACAACAGTCTAAAACCATTAGGAAGTCTGACTGGAAGCACCACATTTCCTCGGCTACTCATTGGCTAACCAGCTACAATATGATACACAAATGTCATTTTAGATTTCGTTGGCTATTCAAAAATAGCAGATATACAAGCTCATAGCGCGGCACCGAGTGCCGCGCTATGAGCTTGTAGATCTGCTAAAAAAAAAATAATCGTGAAAATGTGTTCAAATCTTTGAATATAATATATAGATCTGTTTTTTTAAAGCGAACATTTTTAACTAAAATCTTTGCTTCTGCAGGGTCCCTGGAGCAATATATTTCGAGATGGGGGTCCGCGTATAATACATAGCCTATTATTTTGGGGGTCCTTGACATGAAAACAGTTTGAGAACCACTGATATTATAGCAACATAAATTTAAAATAAAAAAAACTGTTAGGATTTAGAAGACATTTGTAGAATCCCCAGAAGCAAAGATTTGAGTTACACGTGTTTGCTTTAAAACAAATACATATTCAAAGATTTGCACACATTTTCAAAAATAGGAGATTTACAAGCTCGTATAGCACGGCACTCGCTACACTTGGTGGTCTCTGACAGCCTGGGGGAAATTCCACAAAATCACTAATATCGCTTTATGATTTAACAAGAAGACACTTAAAGGAGTAGTTCACCCAAAAAAAAAACATATTTTCTATCAATTGCATGACGCCTTGAATTCATAGATTTGTTTTTGTTTTTGTCGCATTCCTAAGCCAATAGTTTGATGACCGGCGGAAAGATGCAATGTATCCGGTAGGAGACACAAAGTAGACTCTTTGTGTCTCCTACCGGAAATACACCCGATTATCAAATGATTGGCTTAGGAATGCGACAAAAAAAAAAGAAAAACGGTGAATTCAAGGCTTCATGTGGTGTGTAATTGATGGAAAATAAGTAGTTTTTTGGGTGAAGTACTCCTTTAATATCAGCACATGGACCGAAAAGAGCATCAGACATATTCAACATCTATTTTATAATAACACCCTGATATCACTTCCCCACCTGGCACAGAAGTATGGCATCATGCAGATTTTATAATATATTTCAAACTTAAATCTATCCTTATAAGAAAACAACGAAACATCCAAACGCTCAACCTAGAACTTCCTTCTCCAGCCACACAATGAATCAGCATCTCCTCTCCAGTAAAACGTCTATCCACAATGTATAAAATAATATCACTATCAAATAGGCATGTAACGATTCATTCAACTCACGATACGATTTGAATCACGATATTAAGTTCACGATACAAATTATTGTAGATAAATTACCGAAAAATCTTTTTTTACATTTTGTATTTCTCTTACACAAATCCAGTATTTTCCTCTCGTTTTTCTTTATTTAATTTTTACAATACTGTGTTTTCTCTTGTCTTCTTTTCAATGCAGTAGCAATTCTACCAAATGACTGAAAACTCTTTATGAATTCTCTTACAAAGATCCTGTATTTTCTTTTGCACATGTCTTTTCACATGTCAGTGACATCACTGACAAATCCTTGGTATCTTTATAACCAGCTTTGAACATAATGCCGTACGTCCATGCTATTTCCGTGTTGCATAACAGTGACATCACTGTCGAATCATCTGTATCTTTATCCTAGCCTTTCAACATGTGTTGATTAGCGCCGTCACTACCAGCTGTATTTAGATTTTGTCTAAGTCTGTCTTTGTCTGTCTTTGTCTGTCTCTGTCTGTCTGTCTGTCTGTCTGTCTGTCTGTCTGTCTGTCTGGGTGTCTGTCTGTCTGTCTGTCTGTCTGTCTGTCTGTCTGTCTCTCATGTTATTAGGAAACATAATGGTGTTGTAGAATCTATACAGCAAACAGGAAATGTCCTCATGGTCATCATGTTCAGTACTGATCTCAGCCTCTCATCTCACCACTGGCTGTGATTACCAGGATTGTCATTCATAATTACTAGGAAAACATTAATTCATCATTTCTAGGAAAACATGAATTCATAATTACTAGGAAAACATTAATTGAATAATTTATTCTGGGTTCTGGGTTTAGAACTGTGGTTCTCAAACTGTGGGTTGGGCCCCGAATAATTGGCAAAACACTAAGATTTTGATAACATTATAACATTAAAATTCATATTAAAATATTATTAAAAAAATAAAGACATACATGTCACTGTATTTATTTTTTCTTTAAATCCTTGAAAAGTGACTTAGAATAGATATGACACTGTGACCTCAGAAGAGCTACTTCTCACCCCTGATGCCAACTTCTGGACCCAATTGTGCAAAAATACTGTATTCTCTGACTAACAATGCAAATCTACAACTCATTCAGTGTAAAGTAATCCACAGATTTCACTACACCAAATAATGTTCACTATGGGATTCACATCATCTCCAATCTGTTCTCAGTGCACACACAATAAACCTGATATTTACTGGGGGGCAGTGGCTCAGGGGTAGAGTGGCCGGCCGGTAGAGCTGCCGGATGGACGCCGTGAGGTTTCCAGTTCTATCCCGGGCTCCCCCTGAAGAGTTAAGAGGGGATTCAGACTGGGTCCGATTGATTCGCACCGTTCCCGACTCTCCCGAGTACGATTGGCCTCTCCCAGTTGGCCAGCATTCACATTGGCCAAGATTCTTCCATACGCGAGTACACTTCATTCAACAGTAATGGTAAATATGTGCCTCATGGGGGCGCTGTGGACTATGGGGCTTTGGGAAATAGAGAATGTCATTCACAGAAGAAGAGTCACTCAGAGTTTAGAGTGAATAATAAAGTTTGACTGTGTTCCTGACGTTGTCTTGAGTTATAATAACAACAGATCAACAATACACAACCAAAGCAGTGTGCGCGCTGGTCTTTGGAACCTTGTAACGTCGTCTGTAATTATCATATGACAGTGATGTCACTGATGCATCCTTGGTATTTTAGCAGTGACGTTATGAACTAATCCTTGGTACTGTATATTTATCCTAGCGGCAGTGTTCGCTACACATGTGTTTTTTGTTTATGTTTTTTCACGGCTTGCGCTACTCAAACTACTCTAGCGGGATTATTATTTCTTGTCAACATTCAAATAGAACTATGAGAATGTACAACCCAGGTAAAATAATGTGTCATTATGAAAATATATAAATGATATATGATTAGCAGTCCACTTCCTTCTGTTGGTACGGATGGATTCATATTGCAGCGTTTCGTAACCGAGTACACATGATCCGGATCCAAGACTAGCTCCCCAGGCGGTCCCGGGTACGGTGATCCGGCAGCACCTGTGTGTCATTTTAAGATTTCTTTGGCTATTCCAAAATAGTAGATCTACGAGCTTGTAGATCTGCTATTTTTTTAAAAATCATGAACATTTGTGCAAATCTTTGAATATATATATTTTTAAAGCGAACATTTGTGACTCAAATCTTTGCTTCTGGGGGATTCTACAAATGTCTTCTAAATCTTAACAGTTTTTTGGGAAAAAAAATGCTACAATATCAGTGATTCTCAAACTTTTTAATGTCAAGGACCCCCAAAATAATATGTATTTAGCCGTGGACCCCCATCTCAAAATATGTTTTTTCCAGGGACCCCCAGAAGCAAAGATTTGAGTTAAACATGTATATATATATATATATATATATGCAAAATACGATAGGGGTATCGCAACTGGCTCACCTTTACAGGTACTCGCCCCTGCGCCATCTGTGAGCCAGTGGCATCGCTCTCTCCGTCTCTCCTTCCCTCAAGGCACCGACGGGACTCTGCATGGCAGGGGCGTCCTCCTCCCTGAGCCAAGACTAGGCTTGACCGCATACCACAACTAGACAGGAGTTGGGTGGCTTCAGCAGGTTGTCAAATGGGCACCCCCCTTCACTGATGTTTCGTTGATTTAAGCCCATGACACCTCGGAGGGGCTCAACGGCAGATCCAGCGTCCTGGCTCTACCCCCGCTTGAACACCACCCAACTCTATGTCTTTGGTCCTTCAGTAGGTCGTCTCTGCCACCGCACCTCTCTTTGTATCCAGATCCAGCGTGAAGCTTCCACTGCCCGTTTAGTAGTGTTTGCTACCAGCCGCTTCCTAGCCAGCCCTTCGATCCCCAGCAGTCCGAGGGCTCGCCAGAGTGACCGCCCAGCGAACCCCCTGCAGCCCACCTCCACCGGCAAGTTCCAGGCCTTCCATCCATTTTGCTGGCTCTCGAGGATGAGGGCTTGATATTTCTTGAGCTTGCGCTCATACGCCTCCTCTATCCTCTCTTCCCATGGTATATATATATATACATATATATATACTAGAGTCTCCCCAGCCGCGCACGGGGCTCTAGGGCTGTGAGGGCGCGCTTATTTTGGGGTACCAAAATGGTGGGATAGAACTGTCCAAAAGTAAATAAAAAAAAATTGTAAAAAAATGTTTATATTTATTTTTTACTTGGTGGTCCGCGGACCCCCTGTGAGTGTTGGGACCCCCGGGGACCCCCCTGGAACATGGCGGACCCCTTCGGCTATTTTCTTTTCTTTTCATGAACGTCCTTGCCTGTTTCTGTCGCTTGTTTTTGAAAACCTGGCATAAACCTGGCATCCCGACTGACATCACTGACGTATCCTTGGTATTTGTACTTCCGGGTTGCATAATGATGACATCACTGTCGAATCCTTTGGTGTGATGAACCTACGCTGGTTTGTTTACCAGATTTAGCAGGAGAACGTGCTGGCCGTCGCCGTTTCTTTGTGTGTTTGGGATGTACATGGCACGTGAAGGACGGACATATTGTGATCAAGACATGAGTGACGTGAAAGTAACGGCCTGGGTGGAACAAAAGAGGTACGTATGAAGGGGGGGGTTTGAAGCGAAGGAGCTGCTTGTGTGTTGTTGTGGAGCTGCGCAGAGTTCAATGGCGGCCGCTCGTGTTGTTTCGGCTAAAGCCGTCGCCGTTCGGTGTCGGTGGTGCGCACGGTAAACGGTACGAAACTGTATCACCTTACGTTTTGTCCGTAATGTGGTGAGTGGAATAAATTATGTTGCGACGTGGAAACTGTGAAGTCAGCAATAGGTGCCCTACGCCACCCGTAAATTCTGCGTGTGCGCCGTGGCTAGTGTGTTGGCGAGATGTGGTGTGTCGGTGTTGTGTTTACTCGATTACAGAGCTGTGGCTATGGCGTCAGCGGCGCGCGGAAGTGACTTGCCGATTATATAATTATATATATATATATATATATATATATATTACATTACATTACATTACATTACATTACAGTCATTTAGCAGACGCTTTTATCCAAAGCGACTTACAATAAGTGCATTCAACATAGGTAGGGAACGAAACTACTAATCACCAGAGGTCTTAAGTGCATTTCCTGTAAAAACAAGCAACCAAGAGTATACCTAGCGCTAAGGTAAAAGTGCAATATATCAGCTATCTACTTTCATAAACACATGAGATACAATAGCCAAATCAAATGAGCACGAGCTAATAGATCCAATACAACAATACAACAATATATATATTCAAAGATTTGCACACGTTTTCACGATTTAAAAAAACATGATTGCAGATATACAAGCTCATAGCGTGCTATGAGCTTGTATATCTGCAATTTTTGATTAGCCAAAGAGGATGTAGTCATCATTTAGTCACAAGCTCTTCTTAGTACTTCAATTTATCCCCTGAGCAAGCAGGCCAGCTCTACTAGCTCGATAGTAAACATTTCAGCACTTCGGAAGGGGGAAGTTACATACTGTAGTGCTTCAACCACTTTCACTTTGTTATGCTTTTTTTTCTTTTTTTTTTAAAATAATTTTTATCCCACGATTTTGTAACCCATATTTTTTCACCCAGTGCCAATTGCCTGTGTAATCCTGGGCGCTACTCTCCCTCTGCCAGCCTAGGAAGAGCCCAAGCTGAAGCTCATGCCTCCTTCAATGCATGAGGAGCAAGCAGGCCGCTTCTTATCACCCGACAGGGGGGAGGTTCCCTGGTTAGACGTAGCGCGTGGAAGGAACACGTTATTGCAACCAGTTCCTTTCCCCTCCATCAGGCGCCCTGGCTGACCAGAGGGAGGCAGTATAGTGACCAGGATTACTGCATGTTTTTGTGAGGGTATTAACTACCCTAGGAGACACGGGGAGAACATGCAAACTCCACACAGAAAGGCCCTTTCACCAACCCCACCTAGGGTATAGGCACTGATGACGCGGAGGAGAGAACACGCCCCCAGCGCCCACAGCGTCCCTGGCGGGAATTGAACCCAGGACCTTCTAGCTGTGAGGCGACAGCGCTACCGACTGCGCCACCGTGCCCCCGTTATGCTTTTTAGTAGCACATTTTTTGCTACCTTTGAGCGTCACTGTTGTGTGACAAAGTAGGACATTAATTCACGGGGGGGGGAAAGCATGGAGATAGGAGGTTTTTCCCTGACAGCAGCAAAGTGTTCCCTGTCTCTGTCTTGGCCTGGCCTGGCCTGAGAGAACATTACGTTTTATATCACCATACAAACGCACGCACGCACGCACGCAGATATTTGTATTACTATACTTACTATTGTTTTTGAAAACCTGGCATAAACCTGGCATCCCGACTGACATCACTGACGTATCCTTGGTATTTGTACTTCTGGGTTGCATAATGATGACATCACTGTCGAATCCTTTGGTGTGATGAACCTACGCTGGTTTGTTTACCAGATTTAGCAGGAGAACGTGCTGGCCGTCGCCGTTTCTTTGTGTGTTTGGGATGTACATGGCACGTGAAGGACGGACATATTGTGATCAAGACATGAGTGACGTGAAAGTAACGGCCTGGGTTGAACAAAAGAGGTACGTATGAAGGGGGGGGTTTGAAGCGAAGGAGCTGCTTGTGTGTTGTTGTGGAGCTGCGCAGAGTTCAATGGCGGCCGCTCGTGTTGTTTCGGCTAAAGCCGTCGCCGTTCGGTGTCGGTGGTGCGCACGGTAAACGGTACGAAACCGTATCACCTTACGTTTTGTCCGTAATGTGGTGAGTGGAATAAATTATGTTGCGACGTGGAAACTGTGAAGTCAGCAATAGGTGCCCTACGCCACCCGTAAATTCTGCGTGTGCGCCGTGGCTAGTGTGTTGGCGAGATGTGGTGTGTCGGTGTTGTGTTTACTCGATTACAGAGCTGTGGCTATGGCGTCAGCGGCGCGCCGAAGTGACTTGCCGATTATATAATTATATATATATATATATATTACATTACATTACATTACATTACATTACAGTCATTTAGCAGACGCTTTTATCCAAAGCGACTTACAATAAGTGCATTCAACATAGGTAGGGAACGAAACTACTAATCACCAGAGGTCTTAAGTGCATTTCCTGTAAAAACAAGCAACCAAGAGTATACCTAGCGCTAAGGTAAAAGTGCAATATATCAGCTATCTACTTTCATAAACACATGAGATACAATAGCCAAATCAAATGAGCACGAGCTAATAGATCCAATACAACAATACAACAATATATATATTCAAAGATTTGCACACGTTTTCACGATTTAAAAAAACATGATTGCAGATATACAAGCTCATAGCGTGCTATGAGCTTGTATATCTGCAATTTTTGATTAGCCAAAGAGGATGTAGTCATCATTTAGTCACAAGCTCTTCTTAGTACTTCAATTTATCCCCTGAGCAAGCAGGCCAGCTCTACTAGCTCGATAGTAAACATTTCAGCACTTCGGAAGGGGGAAGTTACATACTGTAGTGCTTCAACCACTTTCACTTTGTTATGCTTTTTTTTCTTAAATAATTTTTATCCCACGATTTTGTAACCCATATTTTTTCACCCAGTGCCAATTGCCTATGTAATCCTGGGCGCTACTCTCCCTCTGCCAGCCTAGGAAGAGCCCAAGCTGAAGCTCATGCCTCCTTCAATGCATGAGGAGCAAGCAGGCCGCTTCTTATCACCCGACAGGGGGGAGGTTCCCTGGTTAGACGTATGCGCGTGGAAGGAACACGTTATTGCAACCAGTTCCTTTCCCCTCCACCTGTGTGTCATTTTAAGATTTCTTTGGCTATTCCAAAATAGTAGATCTACGAGCTTGTAGATCTGCTATTTTTTGAAAAATCATGAACATTTGTGCAAATCTTTGAATATATATATATTTTTAAAGCGAACATTTGTGACTCAAATCTTTGCTTCTGGGGGATTCTACAAATGTCTTCTAAATCTTAACAGTTTTTTTGGAAAAAAAATGCTATAATATCAGTGATTCTCAAACTTTTTAATGTCAAGGACCCCCAAAATAATATGTATTTAGCCGTGGACCCCCATCTCAAAATATGTTTTTCCAGGGACCCCCAGAAGCAAAGATTTGAGTTAAACATGTATATATATATGTATATATATATATATATATATATATATATATATATATATACGTATATATATATGTATATATATATATATATATATATATATATATATATATATATATATATATATATATATATATATACATATATATATACTAGAGTCTCGGGGGGCTACGCCCCCCGAGACCCCAGCCGCGCACGGGGCTCTAGGGCTGTGAGGGCGCGCTTATTTTGGGGTACCAAAATGGTGGGATAGAACTGTCCAAAAGTAAAAAAAAAACAAATTGTAAAAAAATGTTTATATTTATTTTTTACTTGGTGGTCCGCGGACCCCCTGTGAGTGTTGGGACCCCCGGGGACCCCCCTGGAACATGGCGGACCCCTTCGGCTATTTTTTTTTTTTTTCATGAACGTCCTTGCCTGTTTCTGTCGCTTGTTTTTGAAAACCTGGCATAAACCTGGCATCCCGACTGACATCACTGACGTATCCTTGGTATTTGTACTTCCGGGTTGCATAATGATGACATCACTGTCGAATCCTTTGGTGTGATGAACCTACGCTGGTTTGTTTACCAGATTTAGCAGGAGAACGTGCTGGCCGTCGCCGTTTCTTTGTGTGTTTGGGATGTACATGGCACGTGAAGGACGGACATATTGTGATCAAGACATGAGTGACGTGAAAGTAACGGCCTGGGTGGAACAAAAGAGGTACGTATGAAGGGGGGGTGGTTGAAGCGAAGGAGCTGCTTGTGTGTTGTTGTGGAGCTGCGCAGAGTTCAATGGCGGCCGCTCGTGTTGTTTCGGCTAAAGCCGTCGCCGTTCGGTGTCGGTGGTGCACACGGTAAACGGTACGAAACTGTATCACCTTCCGTTTTGTCCGTAATGTGGTGAGTGGAATAAATTATATTGCGACGTGGAAACTGTGAAGTCAGCAATAGGTGCCCTACGCCACCCGTAAATTCTGCGTGTGCGCCGTGGCTAGTGTGTTGGCGAGATGTGGTGTGTCGGTGTTGTGTTTACTCGATTACAGAGCTGTGGCTATGGCGTCAGCGGCGCGCGGAAGTGACTTGCCGATTATATAATTATATATATATATATATATATATATATATATATATATATATTCAAAGATTTGCACACGTTTTCACGATTTAAAAAAACATGATTGCAGATATACAAGCTCATAGCGTGCTATGAGCTTGTATATTTGCAATTTTTGATTAGCCAAAGAGGATGTAGTCATCATTTAGTCACAAGCTCTTCTTAGTACTTCAATTTATCCCCTGAGCAAGCAGGCCAGCTCTACTAGCTCGATAGTAAACATTTCAGCACTTCGGAAGGGGGAAGTTACATACTGTAGTGCTTCAACCACTTTCACTTTGTTAAGCTTTTTTTTCTTTTTTTTTTTAAATAATTTTTATCCCACGATTTTGTAACCCATATTTTTTCACCCAGTGCCAATTGCCTATGTAATCCTGGGCGCTACTCTCCCTCTGCCAGCCTAGGAAGAGCCCAAGCTGAAGCTCATGCCTCCTTCAATGCATGAGGAGCAAGCAGGCCGCTTCTTATCACCCGACAGGGGGGAGGTTCCCTGGTTAGACGTAGCGCGTGGAAGGAACGCGTTATTGCAACCAGTTCCTTTCCCCTCCATCAGGCGCCCTGGCTGACCAGAGGGAGGCAGTATAGTGACCAGGATTACTGCATGTTTTTGTGAGGGTATTAACTACCCTAGGAGACACGGGGAGAACATGCAAACTCCACACAGAAAGGCCCTTTCACCAACCCCACCTAGGGTATAGGCACTGATGACGCGGAGGAGAGAACACGCCCCCAGCGCCCACAGCGTCCTTGGCGGGAATTGAACCCAGGACCTTCTAGCTGTGAGGCGACAGCGCTACCGACTGCGCCACCGTGCCCCCGTTATGCTTTTTAGTAGCACATTTTTTGCTACCTTTGAGCGTCACTGTTGTGTGACAAAGTAGGACATTAATTCACGGGGGGGGGAAAGCATGGAGATAGGAGGTTTTTCCCTGACAGCAGCAAAGTGTTCCCTGTCTCTGTCTTGGCCTGGCCTGGCCTGAGAGAACATTACGTTTTATATCACCATACAAACGCACGCACGCAGATATTTGTATTACTATACTTCTGAGGACATAAACAGTGTCGGGCAGCACTGAAAAATACATTAAACATTCAAAACAGCAGACTTAAAGACGGGGTGCCATGATTTTCAGTGATCCCCCCCCCCCCCAAAAAAACAACAACATAATCATCAGGTATTATGGTTATAGGAAGATTTTTTTCAAAAAAGTGTACAGAAAGTGTTAAAATTATGTTTTTATGTGGACACGCCTCCAGTTCATTAAGTATACCTGGTTCTCACCTTAGCACCTCCTCCACCACCTTAGAACCACCCACCTGTCCTAGTCCCTCCTCCTCCTCATGCCCACATCTGTTGTGTTATGATAATGAGGGGGAGGGTATGTTTTTACTATGTCACTAAAGCGCTGTTTCTCTATTGGCACGTTTGACCCTCAAGGTTTCAGCCTCCAGGTAGAAACTCAAAACAGTCAAAGAAGACATAAAACACCATAAAAACACCATCAGGGGGCTTAATGAAGTTCTATCAACCTACATATATATATACTAGAGTCTCGGGGGGCTACGCCCCCCGAGACCCCAGCCGCGCACGGGGCTCTAGGGCTGTGAGGGCGCGCTTATTTTGGGGTACCAAAATGGTGGGATAGAACTGTCCAAAAGTTAAAAAAAAACAAATTGTAAAAAAATGTTTATATTTATTTTTTACTTGGTGGTCCGCGGACCCCCTGTGAGTGTTGGGACCCCCGGGGACCCCCCTGGAACATGGCGGACCCCTTCGGCTATTTTTTTTTTTTTTCATGAACGTCCTTGCCTGTTTCTGTCGCTTGTTTTTGAAAACCTGGCATAAACCTGGCATCCCGACTGACATCACTGACGTATCCTTGGTATTTGTACTTCCGGGTTGCATAATGATGACATCACTGTCGAATCCTTTGGTGTGATGAACCTACGCTGGTTTGTTTACCAGATTTAGCAGGAGAACGTGCTGGCCGTCGCCGTTTCTTTGTGTGTTTGGGATGTACATGGCACGTGAAGGACGGACATATTGTGATCAAGACATGAGTGACGTGAAAGTAACGGCCTGGGTGGAACAAAAGAGGTACGTATGAAGGGGGGGTGGTTGAAGCGAAGGAGCTGCTTGTGTGTTGTTGTGGAGCTGCGCAGAGTTCAATGGCGGCCGCTCGTGTTGTTTCGGCTAAAGCCGTCGCCGTTCGGTGTCGGTGGTGCACACGGTAAACGGTACGAAACTGTATCACCTTCCGTTTTGTCCGTAATGTGGTGAGTGGAATAAATTATATTGCGACGTGGAAACTGTGAAGTCAGCAATAGGTGCCCTACGCCACCCGTAAATTCTGCGTGTGCGCCGTGGCTAGTGTGTTGGCAAGATGTGGTGTGTCGGTGTTGTGTTTACTCGATTACAGAGCTGTGGCTATGGCGTCAGCGGCGCGCGGAAGTGACTTGCCGATTATATAATTATATATATATATATATATATATATATATATATTCAAAGATTTGCACACGTTTTCACGATTAAAAAAAACATGATTGCAGATATACAAGCTCATAGCGTGCTATGAGCTTGTATATTTGCAATTTTTGATTAGCCAAAGAGGATGTAGTCATCATTTAGTCACAAGCTCTTCTTAGTACTTCAATTTATCCCCTGAGCAAGCAGGCCAGCTCTACTAGCTCGATAGTAAACATTTCAGCACTTCGGAAGGGGGAAGTTACATACTGTAGTGCTTCAACCACTTTCACTTTGTTAAGCTTTTTTTTCTTTTTTTTTTAAAATAATTTTTATCCCACGATTTTGTAACCCATATTTTTTCACCCAGTGCCAATTGCCTATGTAATCCTGGGCGCTACTCTCCCTCTGCCAGCCTAGGAAGAGCCCAAGCTGAAGCTCATGCCTCCTTCAATGCATGAGGAGCAAGCAGGCCGCTTCTTATCACCCGACAGGGGGGAGGTTCCCTGGTTAGACGTAGCGCGTGGAAGGAACACGTTATTGCAACCAGTTCCTTTCCCCTCCATCAGGCGCCCTGGCTGACCAGAGGGAGGCAGTATAGTGACCAGGATTACTGCATGTTTTTGTGAGGGTATTAACTACCCTAGGAGACACGGGGAGAACATGCAAACTCCACACAGAAAGGCCCTTTCACCAACCCCACCTAGGGTATAGGCACTGATGACGCGGAGGAGAGAACACGCCCCCAGCGCCCACAGCGTCCTTGGCGGGAATTGAACCCAGGACCTTCTAGCTGTGAGGCGACAGCGCTACCGACTGCGCCACCGTGCCCCCGTTATGCTTTTTAGTAGCACATTTTTTGCTACCTTTGAGCGTCACTGTTGTGTGACAAAGTAGGACATTAATTCACGGGGGGGGGAAAGCATGGAGATAGGAGGTTTTTCCCTGACAGCAGCAAAGTGTTCCCTGTCTCTGTCTTGGCCTGGCCTGGCCTGAGAGAACATTACGTTTTATATCACCATACAAACGCACGCACGCAGATATTTGTATTACTATACTTCTGAGGACATAAACAGTGTCGGGCAGCACTGAAAAATACATTAAACATTCAAAACAGCAGACTTAAAGACGGGGTGCCATGATTTTCAGTGATCCCCCCCCCCCCCCAAAAAAACAACAACATAATCATCAGGTATTATGGTTATAGGAAGATTTTTTTCAAAAAAGTGTACAGAAAGTGTTAAAATTATGTTTTTATGTGGACACGCCTCCAGTTCATTAAGTATACCTGGTTCTCACCTTAGCACCTCCTCCACCACCTTAGAACCACCCACCTGTCCTAGTCCCTCCTCCTCCTCATGCCCACATCTGTTGTGTTATGATAATGAGGGGGAGGGTATGTTTTTACTATGTCACTAAAGCGCTGTTTCTCTATTGGCACGTTTGACCCTCAAGGTTTCAGCCTCCAGGTAGAAACTCAAAACAGTCAGAGAAGACATAAAACACCATAAAAACACCATCAGGGGGCTTAATGAAGTTCTATCAACCTCATAGACACATGCAAAACAGAAAAAGTGCAAAACTATGGCACCACCTCTTTAAAAGCTCACAACATCAGAAAAAGAATATATATATATATCCTGTCACACAAAGATTTGGCAGCCCCCCTGTGGTAACTCTGAGGACCCGCCTATAGGGGTCCTGGACCCCCTGTTGAAGACCTGGCATAAACTGTATACGTTTGATTTCTACGTTTGTTTTGGCAAAGACATTGGGTGCTGGGCGTGGTGGTACCCCATAAATACAGGTCAAATAAAGTGAATATCTTCTGTTTTAATTCGAAAGATTGACCCCCAAGAAACACCAAAATGTTACACCCTCCAAAATCTAACACCATTTTACCCATTTCCACCTAGACGGATGAAGTATACTTTTAATAAGATGCAGGAGTTTATTAGGACCAATACAAACAAACTATTAAACATGATTCTCCTGGGTTGGGGCTGTTTCTGTTTATAGATTGACGGACTATAAAAAAGAAATAACGTTATCAAACTGACATCAAAACAAACTAGAAAAAGTGCTCCTCGGAGCACAACTCTCCGCCAGAAGACTTGTGTTGGTTCGAAGGTCGCGAAGGTCGCTATCCCTCTTGTATATGTAAGTGTCCTATCCATCCTGTCTGGGTAAGTGTCCTCTTCCGTTCATTCTGTGTAAGTGTCCTATCCCTCCTGTCCTATCCGTCCTGTCTATGTAAGTGTCATATCCCTTCTGTCTATATAAGTGTCCTATCTGTCCTATCTGTCCAATAAGACAGATAGGAACAATTGGACCGCGACTACTTGACTACTTCCGGTTCGAAGGTCTGGGAGTGAGCTAGTGGCCGGATTTTCGGTATTGGAATCTGGCTTATCACAGTGACACATGTATTTATAGGTCGCTATCCCTCTTGTATATGTAAGTGTCCTATCCAACCTGTCTGGGTAAGTGTCCTCTTCCGTTCTGTCTGTGTGAGTGTCCTATCCCTCCTGTCTGTATAAGTGTCCTATGTCATATCCCTCCTGTCTATATAAATGTCCTATCTGTCCTATCTGCCAATTATGTATCAGCCATGCAGACATTTCATGGTTCCCGTCTTACCTCACTCTGACAGTGGCGGAGACACTGTCAGAGTGATGCCATGTATATATAGGCCCGGTGGCGTCACTAGCCAATCAGATCACAGTATTTCACGTGTCACGTGAGGCTTGACCAATCGGTGTGTCATGTTTAGAAAGTGAAAACGCAGTGATAACAATACTCTCCTGGCGGAGAGTAATTAGGAACACCAATTTGGTCCCCAATTTGACATGATGGCCCCAATCAAATAGCGCTATATATGACCACACACACACACACACACACACACACACACACACACACACACACACACACACACACACACACACACACACACACACACACACACACGCGCGCAGGCAAGCATGCACAGACGGACGCACTCAGTAGTCTGTCTGTCTGTCTGTCTCGCCCTCGTGTCTGTCGGTCTGTGTGTGTGTCTCATTATGTCTGTCTGTCTGTCTGTCTGTCTGTCTGTCTGTCTGTCTGTCTCTCTCTCTCTCTCTCTCTCTCTGTCTGTCTGTCTGTCTGTCTGTCTGTCTGTCTGTCTGTCTCTATCTCTCTATCTCTGTCTGTCTGTCATGTTATTAGGAAACATTAGTGGTGTTGTAGAATCTATACAGCAAACAGGAAATGTCCTCATGGTCATCATGTTCAGTAGACTACTGATCTCAGCCTCTCATCTGACCACAGGCTGTGATTACCAGGAAATCAGTCATTCATAATTACTAGGAAAACATTAATTCATAATTACTAGGAACACATTAATTGAATAATTTATTCTGGGTTCTGGGTTTAGAACTGTGGTTCTCAAACTCTGGGTTGGGCCCCGAATAATTGGCAAAACGCTAAGATTTTGATGATAACATTATAACATTATAATTAATATTAAAAGACTAATGTAAAAAATAAAGACATACATGTCACTGTATTTCTTTTTTCTTTAAAACCTTGAACGTTTTTGAAAAAAGCCCCCCTGTGGTAACTCTGAGGACCCCTATAGGGGTCCTGGACCCCCTGTTGAAGACCTGTCATGAACTGTATACTGTACGTTTGATTTCTACGTTTGTTTTGGCAAAGACATTGGGTGCTGGGCGTGGTGGTACCCCATAAATACAGGTCAAATAAAGTGAATATCTTCTGTTTTTAATTCGAAAGATTGACCTCCAAGAAACACCAAAATGTTACACCCTCCAAAATTGAACACCATTTTACCCATTTCCACCTAGACGGATAAAGTATACTTTTAATAAGATGCAGGAGTTTATTAGGACCAACACAAACAAACTATAAAACATGAATCTACTGGGTTGGGGCTAATCGATAGAAAACATTTCATTTGGGGGGTGAACTATTCCTTTAAGGTTCTAGAGCCCTCCATGGCCAGTCGTCTCCATATTTATGTGACCTGCTCCACCCATTTCAATCAGAAACACTCTCGTCTTAGTAGATAAAGAACCATTTATTGCCACAAATGGAATACAGTTAAGCTTGGCGTTAAAGCTCCACTCTTGGGAGAATATTCACTGAATTTTGTCGAAGCAGCCTGCTAAGCATATATTCAGAGAATGCTTTAGCAAATCCCCCATAGGGATACAATGACAACAATAAGCAATACATTAACATATTAGTTAGAATTAGCAGATATACATGATAAACACAAGTATTTGAGCCTAGCAAGATTTTAAACAGCAGATATACATGATAACCACAAGTATTTGAGCCTAAGCCAGACTCTAAACAAAGCAGATATACATGATAATTGTCACAGTTCGGCCTCCGGCCCCGCCCCCCTCTCTCCTCTAAGCTGACTTTTTCCCCTGTTTGTGAGCCTGTTTGCCGGCGGTTCGCCCGGCTGCGGCCTATTGTGCCTAATGACTGCGTTCCTTTATATTGCACCTCCCAGCCGGAGCTCTTGGTCCAGACATTGCCACTGTTAGCGTTGTGTGCCCGTGTCTTGTCTGTTGTATTTCCCTCTATGCCTGAGGGTTCTGTACCTGTATGATTTTGTGTTTATATTCAGTAAAGCCTTGTTTTTCCCAGTTACCACCTCTTGTGTCCTGCGTTTGGGTTCACCTTTGTCTCTCCGGTCCGCACCGTGACAGAATGTCTGGACCCAACCTGAACCCAGCGGGGCACTCCGTCGGGAGCCAAACCGACGAGTCAGCGCTCGATCCACTCGCCCTGGAGGGCGGATTGGGCATCATCATGGACGCTTTCATTCGCCTCGAGGCGCGTATGTTTAGCCTGGAATCTAGACTGGCGGCGGTGACGGGCGGCCAGCGGTCCCTGCTGGTTCGGACCCAGAATATCTGGGAACGGGTCGTTCAGGGGTCGGGTCCGCCTCAGCGTGCTCTAGCGGCGGATTCGGTCCGCTCGAGTACGTGCGCCTCGAGTGAATGTTCAGCCGGCGAGCCGAGTTCCAGCGAGCGGCCCGAGGCTCCCACTTCCTCGTCCTCGGCGCCACAGCAGTGTTCGCCTTCACGTTCCCGGCCCCGTGTGAGAACCAGTGGTCTACGAGCTCTCTCCTGCGAGCGGGCTGGGCTTCGTCTGCGGAGGTCGTCTTCTTCAGAGAGCTTCCATATTCCCCGTGAGCGGGTGAGAACTCCGCAGCGACGGGTCATCCCGGCGCGTCACCGTTCGTCTCCGCGCCTTGGTTCCGTTGGTTCTCCTCAGCCTGCCGTGTCACCTCTTCCTGCCGTGCCTTGTCGTCCTGCTGCGGGTCGGGCCGTGTCTTCGGTCCCGTCTCCCGAGAGGGAGGTCCCGCCGGAGCCGCTCGCCGCCGGGGCTTCTGGAGAGGAGTTCCCGAGCGAGCTGGAGACTGTGAAGCAACGGCGGCTCCGTTTGGGGCTGTGCTTCTATTGTGGCGAGAATGACCATCAGATCAACAACTGCCCTGTGAGGCCTCCTCGTCCCAAGCAGTGACTCTGACTAAGTTAAGTTCTTGTTTTTGTGTTGTTTTGGTCGCTCGTTTAGAGTAGTTTTGTGTTCTGTTTTGCGTTTTTGGCTCACCTCCGTTTTCCTGTTTTTCCTCCTGTCTCTCTTTCTAACTGTCCTATCTACAGCTCCTGTTTCGCCCCGGGCGGGCGGCGACGAACGACGGGCGCCGCCAGTATTCGGTGCGGCGTCCGGTCCTCCCGATTGGTCCGCGGTCCCGGCAGGGCCGCTCGAGTCTCGTTCACCGGTCGTCGCTGTCCGGGGCCTTTTGTCTTCTGCCTTGGCTTTCGACCCCCCCCCCCCCCCGCCTGTGGCCTCTGCGCTGATGTCCTCCGCGCAGAGCCCTGGCCCCCCCCCCCACCCACCTGGATCGTCGCCTGCCGCCCGGGCCTCCCCAGCCGTGTCCCGGCTGGTTCCCGGCGGCCCATCTGGCCTCGACCCCCCTGTCTCCGCCCCTGGACCTTCGCCCGCCGTCCGGGCCTCCCCAGCTGCGCTCCAGCTAGTGCCCGGCGGTCCCCTGGCCTCGATCCAGTTGTCTCGGCTCTGGTCCTCGCCTGCCTTTCCGGACTCTCCTGCCGCTGTCCGGCCGGACCCGGTTGGCCTTCCCGGCCTCGACCCACGCCTCGCCTTCCTGCCCTGCCTGTGCCCTCTGCACCGAAGCCCTCAGCGCAGAGCCCTGGCAGCGCCTCTCCCCCCCCCCCCCCCCCCCCTGCCTGCGCCCTCTGCACCGAAGCCCTCAGCGCAGAGCCCTGGCAGCGCTCCCCCCCCCCCCCCCCCCCTCCTCCTGTTCCTGTCTCTGCCCCTTCCCCCCCCGGAGGTTCTGGTCCGCTTCGCTGCCCCCCCCCCATTCTGGTTCTGGACGCCTGGAAGTCGTCCGTGGGAGGGAGGTACTGTCACAGTTCGGCCTCCGGCCCCGCCCCCCTCTCTCCTCTAAGCTGACTTTTTCCCCTGTTTGTGAGCCTGTTTGCCGGCGGTTCGCCCGGCTGCGGCCTATTGTGCCTAATGACTGCGTTCCTTTATATTGCACCTCCCAGCCGGAGCTCTTTGTCCAGACATTGCCACTGTTAGCGTTGTGTGCCCGTGTCTTGTCTGTTGTATTTCCCTCTATGCCTGAGGGTTCTGTACCTGTATGATTTTGTGTTTATATTCAGTAAAGCCTTGTTTTTCCCAGTTACCACCTCTTGTGTCCTGCGTTTGGGTTCACCTTTGTCTCTCCGGTCCGCACCGTGACAGATAATCACAAGTATTTGAGCCTATGGCAGACTCTAATCAAAAGGTGGAGGCTGGGGTGGAGGAGGAGCTAGCAAAATGCATTGGTTCAGCAACCAAGAAAGACCTAGAGAATATGAAGCCATATTTATAGGAACCTCTTTGCTCAAGCATGAGCTGTGATTGGATAATGAGTGTGTGATGTAATGACCAGCTGGGCTGTGAATGGGGAATAGAAAGCTGATGTTCACATCAGCTGACTGACTGCTGGTTACAGCTTTGGCGTGCACGACTTCCGTGTCCTGCATGAACTAACGCTATGCTTCATTTCAATCAGAAACACTCTCGTCTTAGTAGATAAAGAACCATTTATTGCCACAAATGGAATACAGTTAAGCTTGGCGTTAAAGCTCCACTCTTGGGAGAATATTCACTGAATTTTGTCGAAGCAGCCTGCTAAGCATATATTCAGAGAATGCTTTAGCAAATCCCCCAAAACCAATAAATGCATACTCTCTGGTTTCAGCCAAGCGGCAGCTAGGCTACTCAGAGAGTGCATAACAGAATTCCCCCCCAACACACGGAAGCCAACGCCAAGCCTAAAAAACGCCTTAATCAGTCATACTATATTATGTGAAGTAGCAAACCTGCTACTGACTTAAAATAGAATGCGCACGCATCCTGAAGTCATTCTACAAATTATGTGATAAGAGACTATGTGTCACAGCAAGCTTGCTGTGGACCTCAGCATTTAATTATTAAGCTATACTAAAAGAATGCAAGCATGCATCTTAAAACGAGGTCATCCTACAATTAATGAGATATATACTGTGTGTGTTCAACAGCCATGTTGATCCTGTACTTCAGGAGTGCTTTAAATGCAAGCATGCATTTGTGTGTTCAACAGCCCTGTTGATTCCTGAGCTTCAGGAGTTCCTCAGCATTTGATTGTTAAGCTAAACTAAACAAATGCAAGCATGCATCTTAAGACTATGTGTTCAACAGGCCTGATGAATGCAGAAACCTGTTGATTCCTGAACTCAGGAGTCCTAGACGGTATCGTAAAGCGATGCCCACTGCTATGTTGCACCGCGAATAGGATTCGAAAAGACATTCTATTTCTTTTTAAAGAAATCTGATATATATAAATATATATATGTATATGAGGTCATCCTATGATGAATGATAACTAATGTTTATCATTCATGATAAATAAAGTGTACTAACTATGTGTAACAGCAGCTTGCTGTGGACCTCAGCATTTGATTGTTAAGCTATACTAAAAGAATGCAAGCATGCATCTTAAAACGAGGTCATCCTACAATTAATGACGTATATATACACTATGTGTGTGTTCAACAGCCATGTTGATCCTGTACTTCAGGAGTGTAGCCTACTTAACCAGAAAGTGTACTATAGGGTTGAGATTCCTTGGTTGCCCCTAGCAACGGAACGCCCCTGTAATCACCACTGATTAATAACATATGTGTGTAACAGCAGCGTGCTGTAACTCCCTATCCGCTCAGATAAGAGGGATGCAAGCATGCATCCGTAAAAGTCAACTATCTTCATCAGAATGAACCCATGCCATTGCCAACCACTTTTGAATGCAGACTCTATTTAACCGTCTCCTCATACAGTACATGCCACTCATTGCTTTTTGAGCAACTTCAAGTTTAAGCCTAGACCAATGTAGCTGCACCAATGCAATGCGGAAATGAGTGAGAGGTATACAGCTGCGCAGCAGTCCACATCTTTTGTAGAGGAGACAGAGCCGGGCCGTGAACCATGACCCTGGCTTTCCCTTGTCGGTCAGGAAGAACATTAGTCTTGCCACGCCAGAGGACGTCTTTGCAGATACTGGATCATGGAGAACAGAGACAAAACATGGTTTTAGTTAGGGTTAGGGTTAGAAATTATGACGTTTGCACCTTCCCCCCCTGTCTGATTTACAGTGTTTAAGAGTTTAAGATGTTAAGTTCATCCTACAAAAGTGTGAAACTATGTGTAGCAGCAGCATGCTGCAGACCTCAGAAATGAATTCATCAAGCTAAACTAAATTAAAAGTGTAAAATGTAATAACTATATGCAGCAGTAAGCATACTGCGGACCTTACCCATCACGCACAGATAAAGAAATGCAATACAAAACAGAATCATACTACCCAAATCAGTGCAGTGGAACCCAGCCAACACTTTCAGCAGCATACTTATGCCTGATGTCAATCTCAGATACGTAGATAGCGATCCACAAAAGCTTCAAGTTCCACAAGCATGCAGAACACCACCTAGATGAACTTTTGGAAAGACACACACAAGAGCAAGCATGCAAGCCTTCTCGTCTGGACGCTGTGGAGATCTGTAAGCAAACAGCTGGATTATCTCATTCACTCATGGTGAACGTAGTAGCGTTCATGGCTGCAGACCGGCAACCTGCTGCTTCATTGTGAATGCTGGAATCAAGCAGCTGAAGAGTACTGTAGCTGTACCGTTTGCAATAAGCAGACCGCAATGCATCTTTAAGACTTTGTTTGCAATAAGCATTTATTTTAAATTGCAATTATCATCATAAGTTTTCTTCTTTCTGCAACCATCCAATGAAACTTAACCCAGCAGCACCTGTATGAGTCAGAGACAAGTAAACCCCCTTTATCCTTGCAATGAATAATGACTATTATATGATTTCCGCCTTTCACCTGCTGTGTTTTTTGTCCAACTCGAGATGTGGCCAGACGGTGCGCACTTCCTTTAGTACTTAAACAGACAAAGTATGCATCTGAAAATATTTTTGTGAGAAATAAGCAATGCACTAGATAACGTGCCTCAGTCAGCAGGACTCCCTCTGTCTGCCCACTGCTGACACTATGTTACTATGTAGCAGTAACCTTTTTCCTGTAGCATGATTAACATTAGTATCCTCATCATAGTAGTAGCAGCTCAACTGCAGTAGAATGAGTAGCACGATAAAATAGTAGCAGCATTTAGCCAAAACATGATTTATAGCTGTAATGTTAGCAGCAAGTATAAGTAGCTTTTTAGTAGTAGAATCAGTATCTCACACTTTTAGAACTAACAGCAACCCAACCTGAACCTTCCCGGCATCCGTGATGGAAAGAAGGTCATGCCATCAAAAGCCTTGGATCACCATAATAGCAGTCGCTCATAAACAAAACAGAAGCAGTGTGAATTCAAGCAATGAATATCCCTTTACAATGACATGGTTAGCTAAAAGTGAAGTAACATGCAATTAATTCAATGCACTATGAATCCGCTCCCTGCATCTAAGTCATAAGCTGATAGAATTGAAGCAGCAGAGAATCAGATTAACCTTTGCTTGCCCTCTAAATGGCACCCCCTGGAGGACAACCCACTACAATTGAAGCAATCGCCCCATTTCACAAGACTTTAAATCCACCATGAAGTAATTATCTATTTAAGCATCTGCAACTAATCCACCCACATAATAGTTACCTGAACTTGAGCGATAAATTAAGTGAATAGAACAGGAATGCAGAAATAACAGCTTCACTGAGTGGATTATATTAACTTGAATATCCCCTGATAGTTGTGTACCTTATTTAACATGACATGATAGTTGTGTACCTTATTTAACATGACATGATAGTTGTGTACCTTATTTAACATGACAGTTACACTGCCATAATGCCTGCACATGACCAGTTAAGAAAGAAAACACCCTTGCCTTCACCTTATTCTCACACGGTAGCATTGAACTGAATTGACCATGATATGACTGTGTCAGTTGCATAGACTACAATACCCAAGATGCATGCTGTATTGTATGAGACTTCCTGATTACTCCCAAGGAGTAGTCACGTGACACCACCACGGCGTGTTGCCAGATTGTAAGAAAAACAAGCGCCAAGTCTATAAAAACAAGTCGCAAAACAAGTGTTTAGAATATTAAACATTTTTTGTACCATGATTACATATGAATATGGGGTTCCTTCACATGAACCCTGTTTAGTAATCATATTTGCTAGTGACTTAACAGAACACAATCCCAAAGTCGCTTATAATAAGCAGACATGGCAACACTGATTTGATACACATGCTGTGATTTCCTTTCCTGGCTTGAATACATGTCTAAATTTTGACTTCTTGTCTTATATTATGCCCCGTTGCACACAGATTGTCTATGACAGCTTTGATAAGTATAAACATATTATAAAAGCATTTGTGCTAGCAGAGCACTACAACTGTTGGAAGCTCTGCTTGAAGCTTCAGCCAACTAGATGGTACTGCACCATGTATTGTGGGTATTCCCAGAGTCAAGAGTGCCTCAGCAGAACAGCATTAGAACTTAGAAGCAGTACTTATTTTGGAAAAATCAAACTTTCGGCCCAAAATGTAGCTCCATATATTCCTATACCTGAAGCCATAAAATGCTAAAATAGCCACGTTTCATTACCTGATGAAAGCTCTTTAAAACCACTGAAATGTCTTCTGCTGGGAATAAAAGGAAGTAGCCTACATGGGGAGCAAGCTGCTGTGTTAACTTTGCAGCGCTGTACAAACAAATCAAAGTTTTTACATGGCAGCAAGCATGCTGTTAGCTTTAAGCTACAAACAATTCGAGCTTTCCACATGCTATGTTACCTTTAAGCTATAAACAATTCAAGCTTTCCACATGTTATGTTAGCTTTAGCTACAAACAATTCAAGCTTCCACATGGGAAGGAAGCATGCCATGTTAACTGTGCAGTTCTGTATAACAACAAAGATTCTACATGCAGCAGCATGCTATGTTAGCTTTTAGCTACAAATAATTGAAGCTTTCCACATGGGAAGCAAGCATGCTATGTTAACTGAGCATTGCTGTATAACAACACAGCTTCTAAACACATGGCAGCACGCATGCTATGTTAGCTTTAAGCTACAAACAATTGAAGCTTTCCACATGGGAAGCAAGCATGCTATGTTAACTGTGCAGTGCTGTATAACAACCAAGCTTCTAAATGCAGCAGCATGCTATGTTAGCTTTAAGCTACAAACAATTGAAGCTTTCCACATGGGAAGCAAGCATGCCATGTTAACTGTGCAGTGCTGTATAACAAACAAACTTCTAAATGCAGCAGCATGCTATGTTAGCTTTAAGCTACAAACAATTCAACTTACCACATGGTGAAGAGAGTAGCCTACAAACAAATCAAGCTTCTACTGTCTGGGCAGCAAGCATGCTGTATTAGCTTTGTGCTACAAACAATTCCTAATTTCTACATGGCAGCAAGCATGCTATTCGCTTAAGCTATGAGCACATTAGTGTTTGGCAGCAATAATAGAAGAAGCATTGCTGCTGTAGCAGTGGTAAAGTCAGCATCATAAGCAGACTCATCTCATATAGCACCAAAATATCATAGAGCAGCGCACAAAGCAGTAGATGAGCAGCAGATGAGCAGCAGATGAAGCTCGCAGCAGCTAGCAAAATGCATTGGTTCAGCAACCAAGAAAGACCTAGAGAATATGAAGCCATATTTATAGGAACCTCTTTGCTCAAGCATGAGCTGTGATTGGATAATGAGTGTGTGATGTAATGACCAGCTGGGCTGTGAATGGGGAATAGAAAGCTGATGTTCACATCAGCTGACTGACTGCTGGTTACAGCTTTGGCGTGCACGACTTCCGTGTCCTGCATGAACTAACGCTATGCTTCATATGTGGCCAGCAGGTCTGAGATCCTCATCCCAGGGTCTGCTGGGTGTGCCTCGCACAAGATTAAAAACTATGGGTGATCAAACCTTTTCTAGTTTCACCACAGGCTAATCTCCCCTTAGACCTAAGATCTGTCTCCTTTGTGGACATTTTTAAAAGGATGTTAAAGACTTTTAACAGGCGTTTGCATACAGTAGCTCTTTGTGTTGAGAAATGTCCTGTATTGTGATGTCCAATTTCCGTCTCTCAATGGATGATTGTTCATTTGTCGATTGTTCTATTCTGTCTTTTGATTCGATTATTGACATGCTCTTCTGCTTTTAAATGTGTGAAGCACTTTGTGACTTTGCGTCTGTGAACTCTGCTCTACAAATACAATTTACTTACTTTACTTTACTCCATGAAATTCCTGCCCTAGCTGCTCATGAAGCTCTACTTTATGGAAGATTGTGGAACAGTTGTCTGGCTGAACATTGTGTGACTTGTGAAGAACGGTTCCAATATTGACTTCAGTGACAAAAGTCTAATCTGTGTTCATGTTCAATTTTCCATTGGAATTGACACTCTCACAAGGTCTCCCTAAACCAGTAGCCTGGGTGCCAGCCTGCTTCGCTACGTTCGGCGGATTTTTTTTTCTCTCTGCGCTTATCAGTCTGGAATGCCCCCGATTGACTCGTCTTGTAGAACTACACTGGAACTACATATGTTACGTTAGGCAACGTCGTTGCTGATTGGATGTTGTTCAAACGAATGACGAATCAAAACGATCACACCGTTTTTTTTGTCCCGCCCCGCACCACAGACCAATCAGAAGCCACGGTAGGTTTCGAACCTTGGCTGCTGTGTCCCGCCTCCTGGAGATAGGAGGCATTCCAGACTGAGAAGCGCAGAGAGAAAAAAAATCCGCCGAACGTAGCGAAGCAGGCTGGCACCCAGGCTACTAAACCAGTGGTTCTCAACCAGTCCCAGGGGGTCCCCACATGAAAGGTAAACTCTACTATAAAAAATGGTCAAACCTTGGCTAAATTGTCAAATAATAGAAGAGGAAAGTTTGTGGAAAAGTGCGAGGCGTTGTGAGCTTGTAGATCGGCTATTTTCACAATATTCATCTGTGGAACTGAGTCAATCAAAAGGTAATTCCTCAACTCCTCTCCCTCAAGTGCTTATCAGAGGGGGTCCACAGTTTGAAAATGATTATTTTTGGGGGTCACAGCCTGAAAAAGTTGAGAACCACCAATTGTCCTAAACTTTATAGTAGGGGCTGCTAAGTGAAAAATCGTTACGCGGCGGATAAAAGCATGAAATTTGATACAGATGTCCCTTGGGTCATCCTAAAACATCCTAGAAGGGGTGCCCAAAAAAATCTTAAACAGGAAGTGAGTTATGGACAAAATCCAAAATGGCCACCTAAACTGTTGACCGTTGACTCAAAAGACACCAAAAGAATCTCCAAAAAGCATACAATTTGGCACACATGTCCCTTAGGTCATCCTAAGACATCCTAGAAGGGGTGCCCAAAAAAATCTGAAACAGGAAGTGAGTTATTGACCAAATTGAAAATGGCCGCCTAGTGTTGTCGATTGACTCAAAAGACAACTAAAGAATCTCCAAAAAGCATAACATTTGGCACACATGTCCCTTGGGTCATCCTAAGACATCCTAGAAGGGGTGCCCAAAAAAGTCTTCAACAGGAAGTGAGTTATTGACAAAATTGAAAATGGCCGCCTACATTGTTGGCGATTGGCTCAAAAAGCCTATAGAATCTCCAAAAAGCATACAATTTGGCATATATGTCCCTTGGGTCATCCTAACACATCCTAGAAGGGGTGCTCAAAATAATCTGAAACAGGAAGTGAGTTATTGACTAAATTGAAAATGGCCGCCTACAGTGTGAAAGATGATGCAAGATACTTAAAGAATCTCATAAAAGCATGAAATGTGGTACAAATGTCCCTTGGGTGATCTGAACGCATTCTACAAGGGGTGCCCAAAGAGGTTTTAAACAGGAAGTGACCGCCTAAAGCAATTGACACAAAAGAAAACATAAAGGGACGTCATAAAAGTGTACCATTTGGTACGTACATTGAGTGCTTCTTAATATATCCTAGAAGGGGTTATTTATTTGTTTGTTTGCTTGTTTATTAAACTTTTTAGGAAGGGACCATGTTGAAGAAATTCTGGCTGTTTAAACAGTTGACCACGGCAGTCTGCATATTATGCAGACTCTACCTTCTGTTTTCATTTCTACATCAACCTTCTGTTTTCATTTCTATATCATCTTATCTATTTTACTTTCTGCATAATTTTTTTTATTTTACTCTTTGAATCTTCTTTATTTATCTAACTCTCTGCATATTCGTATTTATTTTACTCTGCATCTTATCTTACTCTGCATATTCTTATTTTACTCTCTGCATCTTATTTATTTTGCACTCTACATCTTCTTGCTGGTTTTACACTCTATCTTCTCATGTATTTTCTTCTTGATCATTACTGTTTTTTGTGATTAGTGTTTAGTAACTACATGTATTCATGTGTGCCATTTCGCAATTACCAGCACATTGGCATAATGCTCTGCAAGGTAACCCAGCATCCCGGCATCTACACTTTCTCGAACAGAAGGGCTCAGCTTTGCAGCCACACTTGAGTTCTCTACAAACTTTGGCAGCCTCTGGCAAGAGTGTCCATAAAGGTGTCCACGAATCAGCGACTTTAATCCATCCATATTTGTCAGGAGATGGTAGAGATTGCATAGCTTTCAGGCTTCTGGACCAAATGCCAGATTGGCAAACTGCTCGATTTGAATGTTGTAGCAGTGCAGCCCGTGGGGGAGGAGTGTTTTCCATTGAGAGACTATTAAAACCTTTTTTGGGCACCCCTTAAGATGCATTCAGATCACCCAAGGGACATTTGTACCAAATGTCATGCATGCTTTTATGAGATTATTTTTTATGAGTGTCTTTTGCATCATCTGTCAACACTGTACATGGCCATTTTCAATTTAGTCAATAACTCACTTCCTGTTTCAGATCATTTCAGGCACCCCTTCTAGGATGTCTTAGGATGACCCAAGAGACATGTATGCCAAATTGTATGCTTTTATGAGATTCTTTAGTTGTCTGTTGAGTCAATCGACAACACTGTAGGCGGTCATTTTCAATTTTGTCAATAACTCACTTCCTGTTTAAGATTTTTTTGGGCACCCCTTCTGGGATGTCTTGGGATGACCCAAGGGACATGTATGCCAAATTGTATGCTTTTATGAGATTCTTTAGTTGTCTTTTAAGTCAATCGATAACACTGTAGGCGGTCATTTTAAAATGTGTCAATAACTCACTTCCTGTTTAAGATTTTTTTGGGCACCCCTTCTAGGATGTCTTAGCATGACCAAAGGGACATGTGTGCCAAATTGTATGCTTTTATGAGATTCTTTAGTTGTTTTTTGAGTCAATCGACAACACTAGGCGGCCATTTTCAATTTCGTCAATAACTCACTTCCTGTTTCAGATTCCTTTGGGCACCCCTTCTAGGATGTCTTAGGATGACCTAAGGGACATATGTGCCAAATTTTATGCTTTTTGGAGATTCTTTTGGTGTCTTTTGAGTCAACGGTCAACAGTTTAGGTGGCCATTTTGAATTTTGTCCATAACTCACTTCCTGTTTAAGATTTTTTTGGGCACCCCTTCTAGGATGTTTTAGGATGACCCAAGGGACATCTGTATCAAATTTGGTGCTTTTATCCGCCGCGTAACGATTTGGCCATTTTTTGTGGTTAGCAGCCCCTACTATTAGGAGACCTTTAGGGCCTAAGTGGCACAGATACAGGACATCGGTGGAAGTTTATGGGTTTCATCTGGCAACATGGAGTCTTGTACTTGCTGTACTTTTAGGCTTAGACACTTTGGACAGCAGTTGATGTAAGGCCTTTTTCAATTCCCAGGTTTCATCTCCTTGGTGAGATGGAGATAAAAGTGGGAACACGGTTCAAACTGAACCGCACCAAGAGAGTGTGTGTGTGTGTGTGTGTGTGTGTGTGTGTGTGTGTGTGTGTGTGTGTGTGTGTGTGTGTGTTGTGGTCCAGCCAGTGATGGAAGAAGTGCTCACAAGATTTACTTCAGCAAAAGTATCAATACTGTAATGTAGAAATACTCTGCTGCGTAAAAGTCTGGTATTCAACATTTCTTGAGCAAAAGTATATAAATATTAGTATCAAACTATACTTCAGTACCAAGAGTACCAAAAGTAAAAGCAGGCCTATTCATTACCCACACATTTTCAAATGTATAAAATTGACTTTCCAGGACTGACTGTCCACACTGTTATTAAATCTGATCTTTAGGACCTACTGCCCATACTGTTATCAAATCTGATCTTTAGGACTGATTGTACATACTGTTGTCAAATCTGATCTTTAGGACTGATTGTCCACACTGTTATTAAATCTGATCTTTAGGACCTACTGTTCACACTGTTATTAAATCTGATCTTTAAGACCTACTGTCCACACTGTTATACAATCTGATCTTTAAGACCTACTGTCCACACTGTTATAAAATCTGATCTTTAAGACCTACTGTCCATACTGTTATTAAATCTGATCTTTAGGACCGACTGTCCATGTTATTACATCTGATCTTTAGGACCTTCTGTCCACACTGTTATTAAATCTGATCTTTAGGACCTACTGTCCATGTTATTACATCTGATCTTTAGGACCTACTGTCCACACTGTTATTAAATCTGATCTTTAGGACCGACTGTCCATGTTATTACATCTGATCTTTAGGACCTACTGTCCATACTGTTATTAAATCTGATCTTTAGGACCTACTGTCCATACTGTTATTAAATCTGATCTTTAGGACCGACTGTCCATGTTATTACATCTGATCTTTAGGACCTTCTGTCCACACTGTTATTAAATCCGATCTTTAGGACCTACTGTCCATGTTATTACATCTGATCTTTAGGACCTACTGTCCACACTGTTATTAAATCTGATCTTTAGGACCTACTGTCCATGTTATTACATCTGATCTGTAGGACCTACTGTCCACACTGTTATTAAATCTGATCTTTAGGACCTACTGTCCATGTTATTACATCTGATCTTTAGGACCTACTGTCCACACTGTTATTAAATCTGATCTATAGGACCTACTGTCCATACTGTTATTAAATCTGATCTTTAGGACCGACTGTCCATGTTATTACATCTGATCTGTAGGACCTACTGTCCACACTGTTATTAAATCTGATCTTTAGGACCTACTGTCCATGTTATTACATCTGATCTTTAGGACCTTCTGTCCACACTGTTATTAAATCTGATCTTTAGGACCTACTGTGCACTGTTATTAAATCTGATCTTTAGGACCTACTGTCCATCTTTAGGAAAGACTGTACTAAGGGTCTCAGTCGGTAGCACTTCAAAGTCTCTTAACCCTTTACGACTGGGAAAGCATCATTTGTGTAATTTTAAGATTTCTTTGGGCTATTAAAACATAGCAGATATACAAGCTCATAGCGCCACACCGAGTGCATGCGCTATGAGCTTGTACATCTGCTATTTTTTTGTAATCATAATCTGTGCAAATCTTGGGAGTATTTATTTTATTTTAAAGCGAACATTTGTACAATATTTAGTTGCAGGGACCCCCCACCCCCCAGAAGCAAAGATTTGAGTTGCAAATGTAAAAAAAAAACTTAAAAAAAAAAACTATATTTGAAAAAAAATAATATGATTTTTCAAAAATAGCAGATCTACAAGCTCTATGAGCTTGTAGATCTGTTATTTTTTGAAGGGTTAACCCCTTCAGGGTTTGAAGTTTTTTTTTTAAGGGTTAAATGCATGTCTTCCAACACTGTACAATCTGAATGTTGAGCAAAGTCAGTTTTCAGTTCAGGAAAACAAAAACATCAGACAAATAACATAAAATGTACTATCAACTTTAATATAATACAAAGATGTTGGCATGACGCTGATGTGAACCTGTACATTATGAACAAAAGCACGACATTATGATGTCATAATATCATACACATGGCTGAATTAGATAAGATTACATATTTATATAAAGTGCAATAAAAGAAATGCAACACCGTGAAAAACCCTGGCCCTGAACACTTATTAGACATTGAAGACCCCTGCGATATATCACTCATTATTTGACCTTTTTGACGATACAATCTGCAATAGGCTCGATTCACAGCAGCCATATTATGAATACATTCACAGGTGTTACCAATGATACTAATGAAGGCTCTGTTTCATTTAATCTAGCACAGTGGTTTCCACAACCCCCATAACTCTGAGAGTGTACAAATGTAAACATTTGTACACTCTCAGAGTTACACACCCACCATAAGGGGGCATTTGGGAAACAAAATGGAGTGTTTCTAGTGAGCCAACATGCACGATATCAGCACCCTGACCAGAATGCAACAGAGCCTTCATTAGTATCATCGGTAACACCTGTGAATGTCTTCATAATATGGCTGCTGTTAATAGAGCCTATTATGTAGCCGATGTGTTCCGGATTTTCGAACCACTTTTAACCTGCCGTTCCATATTTTGGCCGTGTCATTATAGGTGTAGCGGTATTGGCTCAAGAGCCTATGACTGAAGACCAAAAGCCTAATATCTCCGCCGTCCAAGGGGGAATTCCCCTTTAGGCTATAGTGGATAAGATGTTGGCTTTACACATGGGAGACCCGGGTGTTGCATAGACGAAAAAAAGAAGAAAGAAAATAAAGTCCAAGAATTTAACAACTGCCTGATCGACAAGCTCAGAAGCTCGGCTTTTCTGGAACATTTTTTAATAGGCCTTAACCACTTAAGTCCCAGCATCCGTTATTGAGGGGAAATTTAGCTTTCGCAGTAAATATTTAAATAGCGAAAATATCAGATCTACAAGCTCTGATCTGATATTCTTACTTTTTGGTGAACATTTATGTTTTCATGTTTTAATGTCGAAAATGATTTTTAAAAGTTGTAAAGGTTGTTATAAACGTATAATTGTTATAAATTAATATTTATTACAGTTATCGTGTTTGGTGTGGTACGACCACGTAACTTATATGAACCCAAGTGTCCCTGTTCTGTCATAATAAGCGAACATTCTCTGAAAATTGTAAAGTAGAACATTTCGGTTAAAATAGCCAATCTACAAAGCTTGTAGCTCTGCCTTTTTCGCCAGAGAGGTTTGGTGTAGAGGGGGAAAATGGAGGGGATCTACTATAGACCCCTGGGGAACCCTAGTCAGCTAGGTATATAGGGTTTAAGTGGTTAGAAGAGTACAAATGGAACCAAATGGACAAAGTTTCCATACAGTGTGACCAAATGGTTCTATTCGATTCCATTCGTACTCTTTTCGGAGTTAAACTATTTTTGTTACGATTATATTTCTTTGTATACTGTGTGCAGCAGAGTAGATTCCATATTACAAAAAAAAAATACAAATACAAAAGAGTTGTGAATCTGTGCAAATTTGTTGTACAAATCCAATCCCTATGAACAGCTGATTAATCCTCTTTTAAACATGTCTAGACGTTTTTTTTTATATTTGAACTGCTCTTTTTTAGCACCACAAGGCGTCCATGTTTCCTGAGACAACCTCAAAACAAAAGAGCAGCTTCTTATTTCAGAGGAATATAATGCCTGGAACCCACAGCACACAGCACTTTGTTTTGCGCTCCGCAAGGTTTGTTTGCGCAACTGTTCTCACCAAAAAAAACACCTGGGCCACGGCAGGTCTGGTCAATGCAACTCAATGAGAATGCACGCGGACAAACTTGATTTTATTTGTTTTCCGCCTAGAGCAAAAAATATATATCTACGTGCACGAGTGGAGCGTCCGTGCGCAGCCAAATGAGAAGGGCTGCATTCATTAAAGGAATACTTCACTCAAACAATGACTATCATTTTTTCCTATCAATTACACACCCAATGAAGCCTTGAATTCATGGACGCCGCTGTGGAAGAAGACCAATGCAAAACCATATAAAATAATAATATAAACTCACAGTGTAATCACTGATGAGCCTCTACTGATGATGCAGGTTCAAAGAAAATGTTTTAAATATGGTTTTTGCTCTACATAGATTGGTCTCCTATTTACTTCAAATAGTCAAATATTGGATTATTGGCTCAGGAATGCAACACAAATTAAAATTCAAGAATTCAATTGAATTCAAGGCCTCAAGGTAAGTAATTGCTAGGATTATTTTTAGTTTTTTTGGGTGAAGTATTCCTGTAACGTGGAGCGGAAGAAAAAAAACGCTTTATATGCTTTGCGTGCCTGGTGGGTTTCAAGCGCCAGGGGCTACGGTCACACGTGTGGGTCAGAAGCCAAACACATGCTGAGGCGGAGGACGCTTCAATGAACTCTATGTGCGGCAGCCATTTTGGACAGGCATTGGGCCTTTCGCTTACTTCCTTCACAGGTGTTACCAATGATACTAATTAAGGCTCTGTTCCATTCTGGTCGAACCGAGTGAGGGTGTGACTCACTGCAAACACTCTGCTACACCAGTGGGTCGCAAAGTGTGGTCCAGAGACCCTCATGGTTCCTTGAGGGGGTTCCAAATGGCCCCTTAAAGGTGTGTAATTATGAATTTCGAGGACCCCCCATAACTCTCAAACGTTTGAGAACCACTGTGCTACACTAAATGGAACAGAGCCTTCATTAGTATCGGTAAGACCTTTGAAGGAAGTGAGGCCCTATTTCTTTCCAATACGGCTGCTGTGCATAGAGCCTTTTTTCCCTTGTTGTTGCAGGTTGTTGGTTTCTTCTAAACGGGAACAAACTTAGCAGCATCACATCATACAGTAACTGCCTCCAAAACCATTGGACTTACCCACAACTCAACTCTCTGACATGGACAGAGCCATGTATACATAGCACTCGATAGTACGTATACCGTTTGGCGCGACGCGATCCTAGCTTCTTGGGGTACTACGCAGTTGTCTCTGCATTCTATGTATGTGATTATTTGCCTCACTTATAGGCTCTATTCACAGCAGACATATTATGAAGACATTCACAGGTGTTACCAATGATACTAATGAAGGCTCTGTTCCATTCTGGTCAAACAGAGTCAGGGTGCTGGTATTGTGCATGTTGGCTCACTGGAGACACTCTGTAACACCAGTGGGTCTTAAGTTGGGGTCCAGGGACCTTCATGGGCTTCCAAATGGCCCCTTACAGGTGTGTAACCCTTACGGGTCCATTTGGTTCCATTTGTACACTCTCAGAGTTATGGGGCTCGTGGAAACCACTGTGCTACACTAAATGGAACAGAGCCTTCATTAGTATCATTGGTAACACCTGTGAAAGAAGTGATAATATGGCTGCTGTGCATAGAGCCTATTGTAAGTCGCTCCGGATAAGAATGTCTGCTAAATGCCTTCATTGTAAATTCAGTAGCACTCACTCTCTCTCTCTCTCTTTAAGTAGTCAAGGACCCTTCCCCCTGGGTCACTTTGAGAATAGCCTCGATCGCCAGGCTTTTATTTTACTTCGTGTTTTGCTCAAAAAAGAAAGCCTGGACTAAGCTGTTGACATTCCTGGCGTAGGAAGTGGGGAGTCAACCTTTCATTTCCCCAACCAACCGGAGTGCAGTAGGCGTCGCCTCAAATGTTGTGACGTCAGGGCTCTCAATGCTGCACATTGGGGAAGAGGAGGAGGGGCGCGGAGCGGGGGCGGGCGCACAGATCGGTGAACCAATGGGAGCCCACGGATGTTTCCGCCGGAGATTTTGAATCCGCCCCTCTATGCCAGATATCAGACGGGCTAGGGCAGGCTACTTTGAGAACCACTGGTGTACGAGACGCTGATGCTTCTGACGAGTATGTGCGACCACGCCCCCTAAAGCATCATTTATACTTCGCAGTATGCCGGTGCCGCTAGTCGACAAGGGGTCAGTGACACGGGGTTCTTGTCGGCGACCGACCACCGGACGATGACCGAAGCTCAAGGCATCTCTGACATCAAAGTTATAAGAAAATATATATAAGCAAAGTTAGTTTACTAGATTACAGGTTTCATATAAAACTCATAATTGTTTTTTTCCCCTCCATAATAATTTGTCTGCATAATGTTTGACGGTTATAAAAGGTGGATTAAAAAAGTTGTCGTCACAGTTGGAGAGATGACATCATCGCGTCCTGCTTCTCCGTCCATCCCCCCCAGAGAGGATTCTGGGAAAGATCTAAGTCTGCTGTGAACCCTGGTGGATGAATTGAATAAAAAAAAAACAAGTCAAGCTTTGAATACATAATAAAGACACTGAATTATTGAGTGTTTGAACCCCACCCATAGCAGATCTACAAGCTCACAACACGTCGCAACTCGATGCGTTGAGAGCTTGTATATGAGCTATTTTCAGTTACACGGAAAGCGTTGTCAAATAATAGTAATATGAATAGCCAAACAATATGTTGGCTATTGTGGACTATACGCCAGTGTAACCAAAGACAGCTTTTAACTATCAAACTAACTAGACCACTGCATTTTAATTTTTTTAATGGTTGTTTTGCTTTCCCCCTTCCCCATCTTTCAACCTGTGGAATATTGACACCCACTGTGGTTCCCAGTTCAGGTCAAGAAAAAAACAAGTATTTCTTTGGTTCCGGTTCCGAACCAACTTTTAGGGCTATTTGGGTTAACCTCACTGAATCCTAACTAACAATAACGCAAGAGAACCGCTCTTGCATTATTGTCTCCGCCAGGCGGTTCCGAACCAACTTTTAGGGCTATTTGGGTTAACCTCACTGAATCCTAACTAACAATAACGCAAGAGAACCGCTCTTGCGTTATTGTTAGTTAGGATTCAATGAGGTTTTTGCAGTGAGGTTTTTGCAAATCTTTGAATATATATATATATATATATATATGTTTTTTTAAGCGAACATTTTAACTAAACGCGAGAAAAAAGGACGCTCTGCTTCTAAATTCCGCCGATTTTCGCCGTTTTTTTTCTCACGCTGTTAGGTAAAGCCCCCAAGGTTGGTGCCCTGTGCTGCGCTGCTTTTATCCGCCAGATAAGGACGTTCACGGCATATTTTGCACCATTGCGTTCATCATCGGTGACGAGTGCCTCTAACAACCGCTGCTGGCTGTGTGCACGCAGCGAGGCGATGCGAGGCGATGCAACAATCACACGATCACACGATCACGTGCAGCATGCGTCCCCTCCCCCTGCGCCTGATGGCTGTACATGGGGCCGACGCAAGCTTTAGCGTGATTGTGTGAGTGTGGCTTCAGGAAGTAAATCTCCAGGCTTTTATTTTTTAGTTTTGCTAAAAAATAAAAGCTTGGAAATTCCTGTCCCAGCTGTTGGTACGCAAAATCGCCTTGCGTCGTCTGATGTGCCACGCATTATTTATTTTGGGTGCGCATGCGCACCTGCGCACCAGTTATGTGCACCCCTGGATATATAGCAAAATACATTTTTTCAGATTTACAAGACATTTATAGAATCCCCAGAAGCAAATATTTGAGTTACAAATGTTCGCTTTAAAAAAGTGAGCTTGTAGATCTGCTATTTTTTAATAGCCAAATAAATCTAAAATGACACAGATGCGTTCCCGAATTGAATGGGATAACTTGTTCAGAAGGTTCCGTCCTTACCGAGTTGGTTCTCTTGCGTTTCCAGCAGTCAGGGTTGAGTCTCTTCTGCTGGTCGGCCAGGGCTTTGGCCTCCAGGGTGTACATCCGCCTCTCCTCGCTCTTCATCTTCTTCCACCGGTCGCCCAGGATCACACTGATGGCTCTGGCGTGGGCAGGGTCAAAGGTTAAGGTCACATCATCGGTCAATGGGGACAGTGGCGTGCACAGACATTTTGAGGGGCAGGTGCTCAAGTAAATTATCCTTTTTTTTTGTTGACTTGGTCTGCTCTTTTTTCCCTCTACACCTATACCTCTTTGCCAAAAATAGCCGATCTACAAGCCCACATTGTAGATCTGCTATTTTTGGCTAAAGTTCTCCTCAGAAAAGGGATGAAAAATCATACCACATAAAGAATTGGCGGACCCCCTGGACAAACTAGCAATTGACGCGTTATCGAGTCAACGGCATTCAAAGAGTTAATGTTAATGTTGTTGACTAAGACTAAAAGACTAAGATTTTGATATTTAGTCGACTAAGACTAGACTAAGACTAAACCATTACAGATGACTAAAATAGGACTAAAACTAAATGGTGTGTTATTCAAAAGACTAAGACTAAATCAGAATTTGCTGGCAAAATGAACACTGGCATACATGTTATGTATGTTTCATATTATGTGACATAATAACCCATTTAGACCTGGAAAGCCTTCTTATACCCTATACAAAGCATCTGTGTCATTTTAGATGGTGCTATAGCAACATCTATATTTTTAAATACATATCGTTGCTGTCTGGCAGAAACCAGCTAAGTCCATTTTGACGCTTTTCCATTTTTCCCCCCATAAATCAGTGCTATTGAACACCCTTTACGTCTGTGTGTTGATAACAAAAATATTGAACCAATCAAAAGTATTAAAAAGCACTTCTGACAAAACCGGCTAACTCCATTGGATCCTCAAACGTTCTGCTAAACCAGCTGCAAGTCTGTTTCTTTCTGCTAAACCAGTTTCTGCAAGTCCACAAAAGGGGGGTGGAGTTAGCTGGCTTTGCTGACTCCAGGCCCCACCCCCTTTTCACCTCCAACCTCATTGTGAGCTTGGAGGTCCATTCAGCTGTTCTTATCAATGACGAACAAAACCTCCTAACTCCACTTTTTGTTTGTTTTTGTCATTTCCTGAAGAATAAACATTTTGGAGTTAGTCGGTTCCTGCCGTACAGCAGAGATATATACATATACCGGCTAACTCCATTGGATCCTCAAACTTTCTGCTAAAGCACTCCGGTGGAGTTAGCTGCTTTTGCTGACTCCACCCTCCACCCTTTTCACCTCCAACCTCATTGTGAGCTTGGAGGTCCATTCAGCTGTTCTTATCAATGATGAACAAAACTCCTAACTAACTTTTTTCATTTCCTGAAAAATGAACATTTTGGAGTTAGCTGGTTTCTGCCGGACAGCAGAGATGTATATATATATAAAATTCAAGTAAAATCAGCCTCAGGTCTAAATGGGATAATGAGAGCACACAGAATGTTAGGACAGTGCCCCATCTTGTGACAAGGCAGAGGTACTACACATATATGTTCCTGTTTCATCAAATGGTAAATGGTGCATTTATATAGCGCTGTTATCCAAAGCGCTTTACATAGATTGTGCATTACATTCACCCATTCACACACACACAGTCATACACCGATGGCAGAGGAAACCATGCAAGGCACCAACCTGCTCATCGGGAGCAATAGGGTCTATGCACAGCAGCCATATTGGAAAGAAATTGGGCCTCTTCTTACTTCCTTCACAGGTGTTACCAATGATACTAACGAAGGCTCTGTTCCATTCTGTCAGGGTGCTGATCTGCATGTTGGCTCACTAGAAACACTCCATTTTGGTTCCCAAATGGCCCCTTATGGTGGGTGTCCAATTCATTCCCAATATGGCTGCTGAGCATAGAGCCTATTAGGGGTTCAGTGTCTTGCTCAAGGACACCTCGATACTAACTCTAACTCTGGGGGAGCCCGGGATCGAACTGGGAACCTTGCGGTTGCCATCAAGCCGCTCTACCTGCCACCCTACCCCTGAGTCACTGCCGCCCATCACTATGTATATCAGTTAAACCTTTTTTGGACGGTTTCAACAAAAAAAACTACATTCTACTTGTGTTTAATAAAAGTATAATGGTCGTTACAACAGATGTTTGGTCCCTGTCCGCCATGTACATTCTGGTATGTTGTTGTTGTCATCACTACCGCAATATGTTGTGGGACATCCATTATCGCATACTGTAATATCTCCAGAATGTTGTATGAATGTAATGTACTACTTAGTAGCTACTATGCTTTGGACATACTAAAAACTCTCACATACTCATTTGGCATACTAAATTAAACTGATAGTTTTAGTTTTTAGTTAAAAAGTTAAAGGTCTATGATAGTAATCATTGCTATAGTGTTTGTTCAGTAACCATGTTAAATAGCTCTATATTGTGATAGTAATCATTGCTATAGAGTGTTTGTTCAGTAACAGTGTTAAATAGCTCTATATAGTGATAGTAATCATTACTATAGAGTGTTTGTTCAGTAAAAGTGTTAAATAGCTCTATATTGTGATAGTTATCAATGCGTTAGTATAGTGTTCATTAGCAGGGGTCTCTCAATGTGTATGTTCTTTTTAGTAAAGACCTGGAGAGACAGAGCGACCCCTGTCACTGAACAAACACTCTATACAAGCAATGATTACTATCACAATATAGAGCTATTTAACACTGTTACTGAACAAACACTCTATAGCAATGATTACTATCACACTATAGAGTCGCATTAAGTGAAGGTGGGGGCTGCATGTGGCCCCCGGGCCGGCAGTTGCTTATGTATGCTCTATAGCAATTATTACACTCACAACATAGAGCTATTTAACACTTATTTTAAAGGTAGGGTAAGTGATTTGCGTTGTTTAAAGTAATTGTTAAATAGCTCTATATTCTGATAGTACTCATTGCTATAGAGTGTTTGTTCAGTAACAGGAGTCTCCTTGTCTCTCCACCTCTTTATTAAACAGAAAATGCATTTTCGTTTCATTTCCAATTTGATCCAAACAGGACAGAGGACTCAATCAGGATATAGATTAAACAAGTGAAATTGGAAGTGATGACACTAAGAAATGAGCAGGCAAAATTGGAATTGGAACACTATACAAATGAAGCTTAAAAATGGGTACTTTCTCCTGATTGGCTGAGATTTTGACATCTACCGGAAAATGTATTTTCTGTTTATTAAAGAGCTGGAGCGACAGGGAGACATCTGTTACTGAAAAAACACTATATAGCAATGATTACTATCAGAATATAGTATTCTAACCTGTTTTAACGAAAACATATCACTTACCCTACCTTTAAGTAGCACTAAATAGCCATTTATTGTGTCGTACCTGTTGTCTTTCCCAGGGTACTGCTGCGTGTACTCCACGCGGTACTTCTTGGCAAAGAGCATGAAGGCATTCATTGGCCGCTTGCATTTAGTGGGCGTGGCCACGGCCGTCGTCACTGAGGAGGCGTGGCCTCTGTTGGATCTGCTGCTTCCTGAGGCGTGCGGGGGGGAGGAGCCGTCACAGTCCGGGCTCGCGGCGCCCCCGCTGGACTGGGAGGTGCGTCGCTGGCGCGCCATGCTGCTCAGCAGATACACAGCCGACGAGTCCAGCGGCGTGAAGTCGTAACTGTTAAATAACATGACAGTAGTTATTGACACGCATACTCACTGTACACACGGTAAACCAGTGGGGTCCGGGGACCACAGGGTCCTTGGGCGGGGGGGTTCCAGGGGGTCCCCAGCGAAATTAGGTAATATAGCATCACAATAATTGTAAACTCTTTATCCATATTTTATACTGTAGCTATTTTTTGAAAAATGTGTTAAAACAGTTTTAACACATATCTTGTCTTATGGGGGTCCCTGGCACAAACATTTTTAAGATGGGGGTCTGCGGACGAATATGCATCAATCAGTGTGGACGCTCAAATCATTGTTATAATAGGCTCTATGCACAGCAGCCATATTGTCACTTCCTTCACAGGTGTTACCAATGATACTAATTAAGGCTCTGTTCCATTTAGTGTAGCACAGTGGTTCTCAGATTTTTCAATTTCCACGACCCCCATAACTCTGAGAGTGTACAAATGGAACCAAACGGACCCGTTACACACCTGTAAGAGGCCATTTGGAAACCCCTTGAGGAACCATGAGGGTCCCTGGACCCACATTTTAGACCCACTGGTGTAACAGAGTGTTTCCAGTGAGCCAACATGCACAATATCAGCACCCTGACTCCGTCTGACCAGAATGGAACAGAGCCTTCATTAGTATCATTGGTAACACCTGTGAATGTCTTCCCAATATGGCTGCTGTGCATAGAGCCTATTGACGTGAACAGGCCCTTTAGCCCAGTGGTTCTCAAAGTGGAGTCCCGAGCAAAAGTAGTTAATGCAGAATCACAATCATTTTAACCACTTTATCCATTTATAGGTTGGCCATTCAATCATCCAACGTACATTTCTGTTTTTGAAAATCTTTGAAAAATATCAAACAATTTTGGAACATTTTGAAAAATGTTAACATAAATCTTCTCTTCTGGGGCTCCCTGGCACCATTTTTTTCAGATGGGGGTACATTGATATGCACTTGGGGTACCTGGTTCATCACAGGTTGGATAACGTTAGCCTGGCATGACCAGACTAATATCACTGCGTAGATATCAGTCTGGAATCTCTGTGTGGAACCTGCATTTCAAAGGGGGCGAAATAAATAAATGCCTCTGGTGTTAAACCCTCCCCATAATTGCATGCTGGGCCCTGATTGGTGCCCCACAACTTCGGGGGGCAGGGAAATCCAATCACAACCAAGCGGGGCCAGACCAAATCTGCAGAGGGCTTTTTTTTGTTTTGCACTAGAACAGGGGTCTTCAACAGGGGGTCCTCAGAGTTACAACAGGGGGTCCGCCAAATCTTTGTGTGATAGGATTATTAGCGGCGCTAGCCGCTCTATACCTGACTTTGTCCGTGTTCACCGTCAACGCTCTGATTGGTCAGACCCGTCAACGCTCTGATTGGTCAGACCCGTCAACGCTCTGATTGGTCAGACCCGTCAACACTCTGATTGGTCAGACCCGTCAACGCTCTGATTGGTCAGACCCGTCAACGTTCTGATTGGTCAGACCCGTCAACGCTCTGATTTGTCAGACCCGTCAACGCTCTGATTGGTCAGACCCGTCAACGCTCTGATTGGTCAGGTGCGTCAACAAAGTGATTGGTCAAGCTTCACGTGACACATGGCTATAAACACATTATAAACACATATCGATGACAAAATGTATCAAAGGCGCCGCTACCTTCACACAGGGTGTGATTTTTTTTTTACATTAACCACTTGACCCCTAGCATCCCTTTTCTGAGGTGAACTTTAGCCAAAAATAGCAGATCTACAAGCTCACAACGCCTCGCGCTGTGAGGCGTTGTGAGCTTGTAGATCTGCTATTTTTGGCTAAGAGTTATAGGCGTAGAGGGGAAAAAGAGCTGCAAAAATGTATCTGAAACACACTTTTATACAATATAGAGGGGGTCCCTGCTTCATCTCTCTCTCAGCTAGGGGGTCCTTGGCCTGAAAACGTTGAAGACCCCTGCACTAGAAGATTTGTCTGGTTTCCAGGCTAGGATAACGTAGCTCTTGAACAGTTGCTGTGATGATAATGTTGATGTGAGAATAGCGTACCTCCTGAACGTGTCGAACACCACAGAGTCGTCACAGTTGATGGCGTCGGGGTGGTTCGGGGGCAGACAGACTTCGCCCACCTGCATCTCATAACAAGGTATCCCATGATGCACCACTGTAAGGCTCGGATAAAAGGAAGACCACCCTGAAAGACAAGAAACCCATTCTGATGACTTGATGTGCCGCTGGGTAGATTCTAACAAGTGATCGTGTCCAGAGAAAGCCTTTTTTAACTCTCGTCAAATTCGTCGAGAAAGACGAGAAAGACAAGATTTGTGTTTTCAGTGGTTTCCCACCAGATGGCGCTGTTATCTACCCTATGAATGATGCTTTCACTGCCTGATGACGACAGACCCGGAATTGACGTCATTTAAAAAAGCCTCATTCAAATGGCCACAGCTGTGCAATGGATTACCGTGAGTGGACATTTGTTTTCCTATACTACGAGAACCCTGTGCGTGTAATGAGGCGATCTCCGTGAGGACGGGGGTCACGGAGAATATTCTATGATTTTTCAAAGGTACAGTAAAATCGCTCGTTTTCGCTGGCGGTAGTGTCACACTATTCAAATAGTGGAAAATGTATTAATTCAAATTAATTAACACTCAGATGCGACACATTTTGACCTTGACGATCAGCTATTTCCACTATTAATGTTAGTATTATCATTTTTTAAGTACAAAGTTATTAAATATACGTTATTTGTTATCTGCCCTGTGCAACTTTAGTTTACAAAGCTTAAAGGCCAAACAGAAATGTAATTTATATTCATAATATTCCACAACATCATTTTTTTTAAATCATTTGAGCGACAATAAAATAATAGTCAAGTAAAATGTCATAATCGTGACAGCCCTATCATCAATGTGACGTATGATTCTCCTGGCTATGTCTGACAACCTGGTAATGTATGACCTGATTTTGAATAGTTACCACGACCATGAGAAGTCCATGTTTACTTTTATTTCAGCTAGGCTATTTGTGCTAATAACTAATAATAACTAAAAATAGTTAAAATAGATGACACAATGTTTAAGCACAGTTTAAACAGTTGATGGGTTTGAACATTGTGGGCGTCAATAAACACTGTGTTTAGTAAGAAGGACACTGTCTGAACACCATATCCGAAGCGCTCCAAAATATACTTTTGCGGACATGGCCCCTAATGATACATCATCATCTATCAATTAATGAGTATGAATTATCTAAATATGCAAAGTAACTACTAATTACTGCCAAGTAATTGTAGTGGAGTAAAAAAGCACAATAAAATACATTTGTTTTAGTGAATTTACTTATTTACTTTCCTCCACTGGTGTGAATTGAGCACCTGTTGTATGTACATGCAGCAGAGTGTAAGACAATAAACCATAAATAAAAATAAAATAAATCATACATTCCTAGTACAACAAGCGTCTCTCCAGTAAACAGAAAATAAATGTTCAAGTCGGGATACCAATTTGATCCAATCCGGAGGGAGAACTCCAGAGCGTTAGCGAGTTCTCTCCAACGCTCTGTTAGGAGCCGTGCTATTCCCATGTACAGACACTTCGACTACCATGCGAGGTCTCCAACTGTAGTAAAAATAAAGAAAACTAGAAAAAGTGCTCCTCGGAGCACAGGTCTCCGCCAGGTCAGCTAGGTTATTGTGGGCCAGCAATGTTCGGAATTCGCCAATCAGGATGGAATATGACAAATCGGACAGATCTGCCTTGATCACATGACTATAGAAATGATGTGTACCGATTTGCGTGATGTTTGGACAAAATCTGAAGTAGTAATATAAAAAAAATGTTTTACGTAAGTCGGCCTCCTGGTGGCGCTATAAAAGGCAGATCTGAAAAATGCAGGGCAAAGGTTTTTCTTTGGTCACTAGGAAGTGCGCATACAAAGTTTTACACAGATCGGTGCAGTTATAGGTAAAAACACAAATTGGCCTGTTATAGCGCCACCATTAAACTTATTTGAGCATTTTCAAGTGGCATTTCTTCCTCGGCCTACTGGAAAAGTGCGTGCTACATTTCACGGAAATTGCACGCAGTGTTTATGATTTGAGGCATTTTGTTCAAAACGGAGCATTCCTGCAAACTTTGGAAGCCAATCTTAGCCAATCAGGATGGAATATGAAAAATATGAAAGACCCGTTTCGTCTAATAACTATAGAGATACTTTGTACCGATTTGCGTCACGTTTGGAAAAAATCTGTAGGAGTACTGTCCAAAAATATGTTTTGCAAAACTCGGCCTCCTGGTGGCGCTATAACAGGCCCATGTGAAGAATGTGGGGCCGAGGTTCTTCTCTGGCATTCAGGGAGTGTTGTGTGTGTGCACAGTTTCCCTGCCATCAAGCCAACGTGCCAGAGATTAGCTGCTCACAGACAGAAGAACGGACGGGCGGACGGGCGGACGGACGGACGGACGGACTGACAGGGTGCAAAACAACTATTTCGCTACTCACGGAAACAAAGGCTGTGTAGGACCTCACCTTCTCTGTATAATACACTTTTGGGCAGAAAATAAAATAAGTCCTCCAGACAGAAATTATTTTATCTACTCAACTGCGCCCTTTACAGATCTGGCAAAATCGTTTTCTTTATTTTACTACAGTTGGAGACCTCGCACGGTAGTGGAGGTTTCAGTCCATGAGAATAGCATCGCTCCTAACAGAGCGTTGGAGAGAACTGGACAACTGGACCAACTGGACCAGAGCTAGGAGAACTCAGGAATACAGGATACAAATGTCCTTCGAGAATAAATAAAAGTTTGAAAAGAAAAAAGTGATGACACAAAGAAATGAGCTGACATAATTGGAACGGGAGCACTATAAAAGTGAAGCTGATAATTAGGTACTCTCTCCCGATTGGATGAAACTTGTGTCTCATCTGAACATGTGATTTCTGTTTATTAAAGATCTGTAGAGATGGGGAGACCCATGTTACTGAACAAACACTCTATAACCAAAAGATATCACTTACACTGCCTTTAATTTTCAGATCATGTTTGTAATACCTTTATTTTTGACGAAGAAGGGATGGTCCAGTCGACATTCTGCAGTTAGAAGGCCGTGATCAGGTGAGCCGGGGTCAAAGGTCAACTTGAGGACGGCCTGGCTGAACGACAGCGTCTCCTCGCGGTTCACCAACCGCAAACCCTCCGAACCGTAGCGCTGAAAACACCACACCACAGCCACATCAAATCACACCGCAAGTCAACACACACCCAATCAAATCACACCGCAAATCAACCCACACAGCCAATCACATCACACCTGGTAGAAACCGCCACCAAACTGCTACACACAAATAGAAGATCTACAAGCTCACAACGTGTCACGTTGTGAGCTTGTATTTAGTCTCCAGTGTGTAAAGACCTTTAGTTGTCATTTCTTGTACATGACACCAGTGATGTGTAGCAGCTTTCAGTTGCTCATAACCAGAAACAGCAGTGAGATGTAGGTGGGAATTAAGGAATGTTAGACATGATTTGATGAATGTTTAACTTCATCACAGTGCTTTGCATTTTATTACTGGCGATCTCACCCATCACTGTATTTTATATGCTAAAGTTGGTTGGCCATCTCTCGCAGTTCGTAGAGAGCAACATTGTATTTTATTTATTCATAAGGCCTTGTGTGGTAAACTTCCTTTATACCTATCCTCGCTTTTGCAACCAAAGGTTACCGAACATTCAACACGTTCACAAACCCCACATTAGATATACCAGTCCACGTAAGAGCAGTGAACAAGGAAAGACTGCTTTCATGTATTATGCTCCACACAAATGGAACAAACATCAGGACTCTCTGAAACTGGTGCGATTGGTCTCAATAGAGACATTCAGGGTGCTTCTTGAGGAAACACTACATAGTGTTACATGAAACAGGTGCAGTCACTATGTTTATTTGCATCCGTGACATTGTAATGGGATTCAAATGTTTGTTATTGTTATCTCATTATGTATGTATTTTATGTTGTTATCAGGGTGTCCTTGAAAAAGAGAGCTTGCTCTCAATGGGCTTCCCTGAATATTTTTTTTTATGCATGTTTTCAATGGTTTACGCTAGAGGGCGCTCCAACCTATGAGTGATCCTACGACTTCTGGAGAACAGTAGACCCGGAAATAATGTGATCACAACAAACCCAGCCCCGTCCGATCTAATGTTAAAGGATTTATCAAAGTAACATTTTTTTTGCTACCTGTATTTGGCGAAAACAACGCACATTCAACTGCCAACAACTGTGGAATGGACCATCGCGGCGGCACAAATGTTTTTCTCAGATTCTACAAAACTCGGCTACGTCTTTTAAAGCGATCGGCGGGTGGATCTGTGTGAAGACAAATATTCTATGATTTTTCAAAGGTTAGTAAAAAAAATCACACCCAGTGTGAAGTGGGCGGTGTGGTCATCACAGTGGTCATCACAGTGATGGAAGCTCACTTAAAAAAAAAGTTGTTTTTTTTACATGCATAGTCCTATTTATAGATTATTAATTTCATCATGTGTCTCGCTAGCCAATCACAGTACTGAATAAAGTCAGCCAATAGAGTCAGCCAATCACAGTACAGCTAGGGGTGTACTAATGTAGAGGGGTGTGCTATTATGAGCCAATCACAGTACAGCGAAGGGTGTACTAATGAGGTGTCCCAACCCCACTTATAGGGGCGGCTACACCACCCAAAAACGCTCTGAATCGCTGGCAAGGAGAAGCTATAGATGACGTTTTACTCTGGCGATGAGTTAATGATTTTAAGAACCTTGATAGTGGAGAACGACGTCACGCTTTCATCGTCCGAATCGTCGTCAGAGTCTCTGAGGTCATCGGCGTCCTGCCACTCCACGTTCGGACCCCGATGGAAGCGCAGGCGTGTGCCTGAACAAAAGCAACAAAAAAACATGTAGTATTACTGTAGGACCCTGACGACAGCCTGAACAGAAACATGTATTATTAGGACCCCAATGGAAGCCCAAGGCTATGATAGAAGAAGGTAGGGTCAGTTCACAGGCCAATCAGGCACCAATCAGTCAATGAGAGCCGCCTTGACCAGCTTGTGATTTATTTATTTTTCTGGTGTCTTGGTGTTGTTTTCTTCCTGACTGGAAAGCACTTTTAAAAACAACTCCTGTTGTTTTTAAGCGTGCTACAGTATACAAATAAAGGTGACTTGACTTGGCTAAATGTTAAGTTGCCGGGGAGCCCTGTAAGCCAGTGGTTCTCAAACTTTTTCATGTCAAGGACCCCCAAATTGACACTTATTAGCCCGCGGACCTCCATAAGAGAAGAATGTGTACGTCTCTCTAGCAGTGATTCTCAACCATTTTAATTTCAAGGACCCCCAGTTTAACATGCATTAGGCTACGGACCCTCATTTAATGGCATTTCTATCCATGGGACCCCAATTCACATTGTAAAATCAATGTTAATTTAACTCTGAGAGTGTACAAATGGAACCAAATGGACCCGTTAAGGTCCATTTGGTTCCATTTGTACACTCTCAGAGTTACAGACCCATAGGGGTCCATTTGATTCCTATCCATCATTTAGCTTGGGACCCCCTGGAACCCCCTCAAGTACCCCTGGGGGTCCCCGGACCCCACTTTGAGAACTGATGCTGTAAGCCACAGTCTGCAGACTTGTCTTTTTGATTTGCCTGTAACTTCTGTTGGTCCTGCACCAACCCTCCAGCGGATGTGCCCGGTTCGGCTGCTTTCTTTTATAATGGAATAGTACGCAAAAAAAAAAAACAATCGCATAAATTCAAGGGTTTTGGAGCGCTCCGGGTTCTGTAAAGGTTCTGGATTCATCCTTTGGTTTGGGTGGCATGTGCCATTGGTTCTCAAAGTGGGGTGCGGGGACCCCCAGGGGTCCTTTTGAGGGGGTTCCAGGGGGTCCCCAGCAAAATGTGTTAATATCGCATCACAATGATTTTCATCTTTTATACTTTGGCTATTCAAAAATAGCAGATCTACAAGATCATAGCGCGGCACCGAGTGTCGCGCTATGAGCTTGTAGATCTGCTATTTTTGAAAAATCTTGAAAATGTGTGCAAATCTTTGAATACATATATTTTTAAAGCGAACATTTGTAACTCAAATCTTTGCTTCTGGGGGGGTCCCTGGAACAACATATTTGAGATGGGGGTCCGTGGCCAAATACATATCATTTTTGGGGGGTCCTTGAGATGAAAAAGTTTGAGAACCCCTGGGTTTGTGCAGTTACGGTCACGGTGTACACAGTGGCTGTGCATGTTGTGCGTGTGCACGTGTGCATATACCTTTGAGGAAGCAGTGCCAGGCCGTGTCAGGCCAGGAATGGGACCAGACCATGTCCTCATCATCTGAGAAGGACGACGACATGGAGAACACACCCGACTCTGACTCACTGCTGGCCTGGTGGAAGAAGAACCGTCATAATTGATGAATGAACCCTTCAGGGTGACCTCTACCTCTGCTTCACGTCTAAATCACCTTGTCGGGGTTTATTTCTTAACAATGACCTGCTCACCATTCATTATCCCTTGCTTATGTAAGTGAAATCTTTGGAAAAAAACAAAAGCTTTTGTTTTTGTTAAAACGTTAAAGCTCTATATAATAATCATTGCTATAGAGTGTTTGTTCAGTAACGTGTTAAATAGCTCTATATTGTGATAGTAATCATTGCTATAGAGTGTTTGTTCAGTAACAGTGTTAACACATTGAGTGTCAGATGTTTAAAAAAAAAAAATGTAATATCATTTTCTGTTTTTAACCATTTTTGGTTTTAAAAACATTCGGTAAATCCGTTCCATAGTTGCAGCCAGTTGAAAATAGTCAAAAATACATAGTAAAAAAAAAAGTACACAGGAGCCGAGATACAGGTTTTTGAAGTCATAAGTTAACCAGGAAGTGGATAGGCGTCTAAATCTTCGAAAAATTCTCCTGGTGCTGTGAAGGAAAAAAAAACAAAAACTCCTCGTTTGGATTATGAAAAACGGCTTTAACCGTTTTTGGCACTCAATGTGTTAAATAGCTCTATATTGTGATAGTTATCATTACTATAGAGTGTTTGTTCAGTAACCGTGTTAAATTTCTCTATATTGTGATAGTAATCATTGCTATAGAGTGTGTGTTCAGTAACAGTGTTAAATAGCTCTATATTGTGATAGTAATCATTACTATAGAGTGTTTGTTCAGCAACAGTGTTAAATAGCTCTATATTGTGATAGTAATCATTCTTATAGAGTGTTTGTTCAGTAACAGTGTTAAATAGCTCTATATTGTGATAGTAATCATTACTATAGAGTGTTTGTTCAGTAACAGTGTTAAATAGCTCTATATTGTGATAGTAATCATTGCTATAGAGTGTTTGTTCAGTAACAGTGTTAAATAGCTCTATATTGTGATAGTAATCATTGCTATAGAGTGTTTGTTCAGTAACAGTGTTAAATAGCTCTATATTGTGATAGTAATCATTGCTATAGAGTGTTTGTTCAGTAACATTGTTAAATAGCTCTATATTGTGATAGTAATCATTGTTATAGAGTGTTTGTTCAGTAACAGGGTGTCTCCCTGTCTCTCCAGCTCTTTAACTCTTTCACTACCAGATATAAAAAAAAGAAAGAAAAACGTCTTTGCCAGTTTGGGCCTTTGGAAAAGAAAGTCGTAAAAATCGTCCGTGGCAGTGAATGAGTTCATAAACAGAAAATACATTTTCGATACATTGGTTTGCCAAAGTCCATTGCTACTGAATAAACACTCTATAGCTATGATTACTGCCACAATGTAGAGATATTGAACACTTTATTTTAAATATCACGTACACTACCTTTGATCTACTGAATACACATCATCTATGTGCATTATTGTACAGGAATGGAAGGTGAAGACGTACCCTGACACGCCTGCGCTCCCTCAGGTGTCCTCTAGAGGGCGTGGGGGCGCTGCTGGCCAGCGGGGGCCGGGCGTAGGAATGCAAACTGTTACTGTGGCCAAAGATGTGGACGGGAGACGATCTGGAAACACACACACACACACACACACACACACACACAATTGTATGTCTGTTGTCACTCTCTCTCGGAAAGGACAGGTAATTGCAACAATGTCGGATTGTAAACATTTGTGAACTTTGTGATTAAAAAAAATATAAAGTGTTATAAATCAAATGTATTATTATTATTATTATTATTATTATTATTATTATTATTATTATTATTATTATTATTGTAATAAATATTATTATAACATGGCGACATATCTATTGTCCAACCTGTTGCGCTGTATTGCTCTCCCCAGGATGTTTGGGGAAGAGAAGCGCTTGTTTGTGTTACTTCAACAAGGCAGGCACACCAACAGCTGCCTTAAAGGGTAAAACCACTTTGGTAGAGGTTTGGGTTGTGTAGTTACCTTGCCATGATGTAACCCCAAAGGTGGGCAAGAAATCAAAAATAATTGCTCCATTGATTAGAAATTGATAATTCAAAATATGCTCCTCATTGACTTGCATTGTACGGTAAAACAGCTCTCAAAGTCACTCTTTTAGCACATAAATGAACCCAAACATAGCTGATTCAGACAATATAGAGCACCACCAAACCCAGTACTGTTTGTTTTTTTAATAAAAATGTCAACTTCCTGTTGATTTTACTATTTGAAGATCTGGATCCGGATCCGCGGACCTAGTCCAGTTTTTCTACTTATTAAAAATGGCAAAAACAACAGGAAGTTGACATTTTTATTTAAAAAAAAAAACAGTACTGGGTTTGGTGATGTTCTATATTGTCTGAATCAACTTTGTTTGCGTTCGTTTATGTGGTAAAAGAGTGACTTTGAGAGCTGTTTTACCGTACAATGTAAGTCAATGAGGAGCATATTATGAGTTATCAATTTCTAATCAATAGAGTAATTATTTTTGTATTTCTTGCCCACCTTTGGAGTTACATCATGGCAAGGTAACTACACAACCCAAACCTCTACAAAAGTGGTCTTGCCCTTTAAGGCTTGCAGGCCGCCTCTCCCCCCGAGCGAGCCGCTAGGCAAGCTAACGCCGCCGGCCACGCACATCAACGAGCGATCTGAGGTGACAAGCCGCGGGGGACGGAACTGTTCATCCCGTGAAGCAAAACGAGAGATTTGACGATTTATTAATTATTACAAGAAGTCCTGGATTGTAGCTTTAACCTTCTTCCACGGGTCACACACAAGGTCAGCGAGAGAAGGTTGAGGATGGCTGGGCACTGCGTCAGTGTCAGTTTGCTTGCTACCAGTTCCGTGTGCCTGTGAGAGCCAACCTAGGCCAAAGCCAGGAAAGGAAAGAGGAGTACCAACTTCTAAGGTTGTGCCAAAATATTCCTATCGACCATCGTCAGCCAAACAATCGCTGATTGCCTAAATATTCACGCTTGAAAAGCAAATTAATGGGAGAACAGTTACCCCAGTCCTTAGCTCGAGTTATACAGCGGGCCGCAACCGGTCGAAAATAGCAGATCTACAAGCTCACAAAGCATCGCGTACGCGACACGTTGTGAGCTTGGTCTGCTACATTCGACTGCACACCCTCAATGAACATGAGATGAGACGACAAGACTTGTCTTTCTGCTGCCATGCACTTCTCTCACTGACCAAAGCTTGTTCAGAGAACAAAGAATCGTAAAACATATCACTTCCATACGCTATTCTTTTCAGGACTAAGCTAAGCTCACAGGCTATGAGATGGAGGGAAGTTGAAGCAGAGTAGCCCAGTGGCGTACCCACTGTAGAGGCAGGGCAGGCGGTCGCCTGCCCAACTAAGATCTCGCCTCCCCTAAAAATAAAAACAAATAACCCGAAAAGGTCATTGCGTGCTTAATGTCCTCAAAGTCACGTACCCAACAAGCTTTGAACTGAGCAGATTGGACCTTACGTTCCAGAGATAATGGTCACAACATCTAGAAAACGGCCATTTTTGCCGGTTTTCGATCACCGATTTTTGATTGAGTTGAAATTTCTTTTTGGGGGGTAATAGAGGGGGGGCGAAAAATCTCACCTGCCCTAAATGTAAATCCTGGGGACGCCACTGGAGTAGCCTACCGCAGGCAACGATGTGGCAAAACAAACCTTCCTTGTGTTTGGTCTGTGTCTGTCCGGCCTGGTCGTGTGCATGCTGACTAGTTTTGTTTACGCCCTGCTTGTGCATGCTTTAAAGCCCGCTTGGACATGGCAGCATCACATAAGATGGGATGATTTTATCAAGATTGACAATTAAACAGTGCAATGGAAATAGTGCAGCTCTATGCAAATAGTGCAGTACAAAGTATGCGTATCACTCGTCGTCAACATCAGTGATGTCAAATCACATACAAGCGAGACACCCGGTTGATTCTGGTGTTGTTTACAGGTGTAGAGAAATGATTTTACTATTATTATACTATTATTGACCATTAACCCATTCAATCCGGGAAAGCATCTGTGTAATCTTCTTAGCACAATCATTTTAACCCATTGAGACCTGAAGCTGATTCTACATGTCTCCTAAATCTCAACAGTATTCTGAAAAACGTATGTTTCTATATCAGTGGTGCTCAATCTTTTTCATGTCAAGGACCCCCAAAATGATATGTATTTGGCCACGGACCCCCATCAAAATATTTTGTTCCAGGGACCCCCAGAAGCAAAGATTTGAGTAAAAAATGTTAGCTTTAAAAATATATATATTCAAAGATTTGCACACATTTTCACGATTTTTCAAAAATAGCAGATCTACAAGCTCATAGTGCGGCACTCGGTGCCGCGCTATGAGCTTGTATATCTGCTATTTTTGAATAGCCCAAAGTGTAAAATAATGCTTTTTAGCTCAAATCTAAAAATTAGGAAAAAAAACGTGGAAATTTGTGACACATCTTTGAAAATATATATTTTAACTCAAATCTTTGCTTCTGGAAGTCCTGGCCTGGAACAAAATATTTTGAGATGCGGGTCCGCAGCCAGATATATATAATTCTGGGGGTCCTTGACATGACAAAGTTTGAGAACCACTGATATAGCAAACATACGTTTTTTTTTTTCTTCAGAAAACGGTTAGGATTTAGAAGAGATTTTGTACTGTAGAATCGGCCTCAGATTTTAATGGGTTAAATATTGTAAAATAATGTGTGTTGCAGAGAGACTGATGTCATGTGGTCTAACCCATTGGTTCTCAAAGTGGGGTCCGGGGACCCCCAGGGGCCCTTGGGGAGGTTCCAGGGGGTCCCCAGCACAATGTGTTAATATAGCATCACAATCACTTTAACCTTTTATACTTTGGCTATTCAAAAATAGCAGATCTACAAGCTCATGGCGCGGCACCAAGTGCCGCGCCATGAGCTTGTAGATCTGTATTTTTTTTTAATAAGTGACATTTTTTTTAACACATTGAGTGCCGTAGGATCTACGGTTTTGCAAATACACCCGTCGAGTGCCATAACCGCAGATCTTCGTGTTTTCAAATTATTGTCTCCGCCAGGCCGAAGGCGAACATTTTTAACTCAAAAAATAATTAAAGCGAACATTTTTAACTCAAATCTTTGCTTCTGGGGGTCCCTGGAACAACATATTTTGATGGGGGTCCGCGGCCAAATGCATATAATTTTGGGGGTCCTTGAAATGAAAAAGTTTGAGCACCACTGATATAGAAACATACGTTTTTCAGAAAACTGTTGAGATTTAGGAGACATGTAGAATCGACTTCAGGTCTCAATGGGTTAATATAATTTTATTTTAAAGCAAACACAAATCTTTGCTTCTGGGGGTCCCTGGCACAACATATTTTCAGATGGGGGTCCGTGGCCAAAATGTATATCAATTTGGGGGGTCCCTGGCTGGTCTAACCTCTTGTGGGGGGCGCTGTCCTTCATCAGGGGGCTCTGGGGTCCCGTGGCGATGTTAGCCAGCTCCGTGAGCCAGCCGCTGTCGCGTGGAGAGCTGCCGCTGAGCGCCTCCTGGTGGTGGGACACCTCGGACCCCACCTGGTACACGTCTGAGCGCCGGTCCAGATCCACCTCCTGGAGCTCCGGCATGTCATCTGGAGACACACACACACACACACACACACACGCACGCGCACGCACACACACACACAGTGTCAATCAGTCAGTGCTTCTCAACCCATTAAGACCGGGAATGCATCTGCGTCACTTTAGATTTCTTTGGCTATTCAAAGATAGCAGATATACAAGCTCTTAGATCTGCTATTTTTTGAAAAATCGTCAAATATTTTGCAAATATTTGTATATATATATATATATATATATATATATATATATATATATATATATATATATATATATATATATATATATACATGTTTTACTCAAATCTTTGCTTCTAAGGGTCCCTGGAACAAAATATTTCGAGATGGGGACGGACAAATACATAACATTTTGGGTGGTCCTGAAAAAAGTTTGAGAACCACTGATATTATAGCAACATACGTATTTTTTTAACTGTTAGGATTTAGCAGACATTTTGTAGAATCCCTAGAAGCAAAGATTTGATTTAAGAAATGTAGACATTTTCACGATTTAAAAAAAAATAAACAAATAGCGGATCTACAAGCTCATTAAAGTGGTTAAAATCGAAAATGACAGATGTTTTACCGGTCTTCATGGGTTAAGACCTGAGGCCGATTCTACAACTGACAAGCTTTTTCGTGCCAAGGACCCCTCAAAATGAGCCATGAAAGTCCTTGCGGTCTTGTTTCCAATGAGAACCTGCAAGCAATTAGGGGTTAAGAGTCTTGCTCAGGGACAAATTTAATTTAATTTCATCGACACATATGCTGGCCTGGCCTGGAATCGAACCTGGGGCAACCAGGGCCTCTGGCTCCCTAGGCGGGCTCACTAACCACTCAGCTATGGACACACACACACACACACACACACACACACACACACACACACACACACACACACACACACACACACACACACACACACACACACACACACACACACACACACACACACACACACACACACACACACACACACACACACACACACACACACACACACACACACACTAGGGCTGTTCCCTAAACCTATGAACAATGATGTTTTAGCAATATTGTTCCTGCTGTCCTACATACTGCCAACCGGGTGAAGAAGAAATCACAGATTGAGGCTTTAACCTTTGCTTTTCTATGAAATATCCAGACTGTTAAGATTTTATAGAAGATGCTTCTGAACGTATTGCTAGTTTGTCCACTTCAAAAGCTCTGATCTTAAAATAATAACAGAAAATAGCCGATCTGCAAGCTCTCAATGCGTCGCAGACACATTGAGAGGCTTGTACAGTAGATCGTCTATTTTCGCTGCACTGGATCCAACATTGAGGAAACCGGAATCGGTTCCATCACATTTGTGGAACCGTTTTGGAGCCCATAAGGGTCCATTCGGTTCCATGTGTACACCCTCAGAGTTACAGACCAGTAAGGGTCCATTTGGAACCCCCTTCAAGTACCCCAGAGGAGCCCTGGACCTCACTTTGAGAACCACTACAAAAATACGTATGCAATACTGTATGCATGATTGAATTTGTGTTTATCAAACATCATAATGAAGCCCAAAATTATTTAGATTTCTTAAAAAAATATATATATATGTTTACACTTGGTGCCACGCTATGAGCTTATATATATCTGCTATTTTTGAATAGCCAAAGTGTGAAATAATGCTTTTTAGCTCAAATCAAAAAAATGACACAGATGCGTTCCCGGTCTTAACAGGTTAAGTTGTCATGTCTGTTTACAAGGCCCCAAAAGCCACACAATTAAATCACAATTATGTCAATTCATCGTCAAGTAAACTGTCATAACAGGCTCTATTCACAGCAGCCATATTATGAAGACATTCACATGTGTTCCCAATGATACTAATGAAGGCTCTGTTCCATTCTGGTCAAACAGAGTCAGGGTGCTGATATTGTGCATGTTGGCTCACTGGAAACACTCTCGTTACACCAGTGGGTCTACAGTTGGGGTCCAGGGACCCTCATGGGCTTCCAAATGGCCCCTTACAGGTGTGTAACTCTGAGAGTGTACAAATGGAACCAAATGGACCCGTAAGGGTCCATTTGGTTCCATTTGTACACTCCCAGAGTGGGGGTCGTGGAAACAACTGTGCTACACTAAATGGAACAGAGCCTTCATTAGTATCATTGGTAACACCTGGGAAGGAAGTGATAATATGGCTGCTGTGCATAGAGCCTATTATGACAATTCATCGTCAAGTAAACTGTCAAGTAAACTGTCATAATCGTGACAGCCTTAAGTTACCATAGTCCATGTGGCAGCCGGGTGAGGCGGGCAGGTCCTCGGTGCATTTGAGAGGATCAAAGGATTCATCCATTCTGACAGAACGACGATTTCACATCATATCTGTTGAAACAATGAAGACAAAATGAACACATCACATTCTATTTGTTGAATCGGTGATCAAAGCATTCAGCCATTCTAACACATGGGTCTTCAAAGGGGGCGTCCGAGACCCCGAGGGCAGGGGTTCTCAAACTTTTTTTTACAAGCCTGCGGACCCCCATTTGAAAAGATAAGCCAAGGACCCCCATAATAGAAGATCTTTACGGCTCTCTAGCAGTGATTTGCAACCATTTTAATTTCAAGGACCCCCAGTTTAACATGCATTAGGCTACGGACCCCCATTTAATGGCATCTATGTCTCTGGGACCCCAATTCACATTGTAATCAATGTTAATTTAACTCTGAGAGTGTACAAATGGAACCAAATGGACCCGTTAGGGTCCATTTGGTTCCATTTGTACACTCTCAGAGTTACAGACCCATAAGGGTCCATTTGGTTCCTGTCCATCATTTAGCTGGGGACCCCCTGGAACCCCCTCAAGTACCCCTGGGGGTCCCCAGACCCCACTTTGAGAACCAACGCCCTAGGGGGTCCTCAGAGTTACTAAAGGGGGGGCCGCCAAATCTTTGTGTGATCTACAAGCTTGTGAGCTTGTAGATCAGCTATCTTTTAGGAAAGAGGTTTGGTGTAGAGTAGCCTCGGTCCCAGCCTCACTTATCTGCGAAAAGAAGAGCCTGGTCACGACCTAAAGCAGCGAGTGTCTAGGAAGTGCTGAGTGGGTAGGATTTCCGTCGTACGCGTTTCCCCCGGAAACAATATTTTTTTGACCAATCACAACACTCGTTTCATTCACGGAGAATGTTAACAGATTTGTAAAGCATCAACGTCATTTCCTTGGGCGGTACTTCCGTCAAATTCAACCGTTTCCGGTTCTTCACTTCCTAGACAACCAACATCCCAGGTCTTGCCCAGCGTGGGTGTAGAGGGGGAAAAGAGCAGACTAAGTACAGAGCCAACAGTTTAGTTTACTGAGTATTGAGGGTTTAAGTGGATAAATATCTGAAAATACACATTAGCATGAATCAAACTCCAACATATTAACCCTTTAAGGCCGGGAAGGGAACGCATCTGTGTCATTTTAAGATTTCTTTGGCCATTCAAAAATAGCAGACATACAAGCTCATAGTGCGGCACCGAGTGCCGCGCTATGAGCTTGTAGATCTGCTATTTTTTTGGGTTTTTTTTTTCAAAAAACTGTTAGGATTTAGAAAACATTTTTAAGAATCGTCTCAGGTCTTAATGGGTTAATAGAAAAGATAATGTGTAAACACACCAACACAAATATGAATTTACACAACTGATGATAGTGCTACTATCAAACAGGTCTAAGAAGCTATCTATGAAATCTATGAAAACGTTTAATCTGTAAAACAATTTCATACGATATGTAGTGGGAGTCCCTGCTTCATCTCTCTCTCTCACAGCTAAGGGGTCCTTGTTCTGAAAAAAAAAGACCCCTGCTCTCTGTGGTGTAAAGTAACTAAGTACATTTACTTAGTTAAGTACTGTAAGAACAATTTTGAGGTACTTTGACTTTACTGGAGTATTTCCAATTGTCTATACTTTTACTTCTACTCCACTACATCTCAGAGGCAAATATTGTACTTTTATTCCACTGCAATTATTTGAAAACTTTAGTTACTTTGCAGATATAAAATTACAACATTATAACACATACATGAACCCCTTTAGCCCTATTTTATACCTAGGCTATTTGAAAATAGCCGATCTACAAGCTCACACCGCGTTGCATCGCGACGCCTTGTGAACTTGTAGATCTGCTATTTTCAAACATTTTAGTACTTTTACCTTTGGTACTTTAAGTACATTTTGAGACCAATACTTGTATACTTTTACTCAAGTAAATGTTGAATTCCGGACTTTTACTTGTAACAGAAAACGTCTACATTGCAGTATTTATACTTTTACTTAAGTAAAACATTTGATTACTTTTCCCACCACCATTAATGAAGACAAGACGAATCATCACATTCTATCTGTTCAACCAAAGATCAAAAGATTGGTCTGTTCGAATAGAATGATTTCACACGAACATCTCATAAACAACAAGATTACCGAGAAATCATTTGTCTACAATGATTTTAACCAATTAAGACCGGGAACACTTCTGTGTGTCATTTTTAGATTTATTTAGCTATTAAAAAATAGCAGATCTACAAGCTCATAGCGCGGCACCGACTGCCGCGCTATGAGCTTGTAGATCTGCTATTTTTCTTTTTTTTAAACAATCATGAAAATGTGTGCATATATATATATACATTTTTATTTTGTAACTCAAATATTTGCTTCTGGGGGGCCCTGGAATAACATATTTTGAGATGCGGGGGTCCATGGACAAATACATGTCATTTTGGGGGTCCTTGACATGAAAAAAGGTTTTGAGACCCCCTGATATTATAGCAACATACGTTTAAAAAAGAAACTGTTAGGATTTAGAAGACATTTGTAGAATGCCCCAGAAGCAATGATTTGAGTTACAGATAGAAATAGATAGAAATATATATATATATATATATATATATATATATATATATATATATATATATATATATATATATATATATATATATATATATATTCAAAGATTTGCACAAATGTTTGTGATTGATTTCACAGACAGGCACTTTCACAGACACAGTCAAATGAATGAATAATAACACTTCAAGATGTCAATTGTAGATCTTTATCTTGACTAGACGGAACATGAATCCAAAATTTATATCTTGATATTCTAATCTAAAACATCCACCCTCAAACATGCCAAAATCCTGACAATGACATTTTAGACCATGCAGCCACATGTATCACTTATAAACGTGTGTGTGTGTGTGTGTGTGTGTGTGTGTGTGTGTGTGTGTGTGTGTGTGTGTGTGTGTGTGTGTGTGTGTGTGTGTGTGTGTGTGTGTGTGTGTGTGGGGTGTTGGGGAAGGAGTTCCTTTGTCTGATCATGTGATCAAAATGTGTCCAGGCATGTTTACAAACTTGGATCACTACACTCACACACGTGCATACACATATTCATTCATATTTCTGTCCATCTGCTCTGTATTACTTATTTATTTTTACATGTAATTTTCTTCTATTTCCCTTTATTTATGTCTTCCTGCTTGTGTCTATTTCACGTGAATGAATGAACATTTCACATCAAGCATAATTTAAAGCGTAAATATTTCCATTTAGGGAATTTTCTAAATGGGAAAAATGTATTTGTGAAAGAAATAAAAGTAAACAATACATTTTTAAAAAATGCATACATTCCAGTGGGTTTATAGTTATAAAATAACACACACACAAGACAAAGGAAATCAGACTGAATGATTCAACAAATAATTAACATCAGTCTGCAATTGATTGAATGTATCCTCCATCACGCAACGTTGTCAATTATTATCAATAAGAGCTGATCTACAAGCTATCAACGACGCGACGCGTTGATAGCTTGTAGATCAGCTCTTTAACGCAACGTCTTGGAAAGCCTGGTTTCCCATTCACCGCTCACATCCGGTCTGGGAGCCCGCCTACCGTTTCCGGCAAAATTTAACGCACACACTTAACAGGCACACAGTGTTTCCGTATCCGCTCCGGACCGGATGTGCAACTCGCAAAACGTGAATCGACACCCCATCTGTAAAAAAAAAAAAAAGCGAGTCTCTCATTGTAAACAAAAGAATGTCAACAAGTTGAGGCACGATGACGCAACCCCGTCCGTGCACAAATGAATGGAGAACCAAAGACATCCATAAACATTTCAATAAAGACACACTACACTTTGTTTTACCTTTAAACTTTTTGTTGTTTTTTGTATGCAGGGCCCTGACCATTCAAAATGCATATTTTATTGTCAGGGGCAAAAATCTGATCTATAGTAATAACGATATAATAAACTAACACTGTAGACGATCATACGACAGCGACAAAAAAACACACTATTAAAGACAACAAAGTCACCATTGACGACCGTGTTTGTTTATTTGTTTACGTTGCGCGTTTAGTTTATCGCGAGACGGGTAAACAAACAAACAGACAAAGTGTTGCCAGACCTTGCCAGCTGCTGCTTCTTTTACAAACCAAAACAACAACACGTCACAATGAGGAGAAAAAAGAAAGAGAGAGCCCCCGATCCGTCACATAATAAATCAAATAAAAAGCGAAACATATAGACGAAAAGCGACGTGACAGCTTACGATCGGTGTCGTTTCGGAACGGCGTCATATTAGACTGCATGCTTGTTGCATAAAATACGAGTTTGAGCCGTTTGTTTCGTTGTAAAATAATACATTCGAGTGTTAAAAAGACAGAACAACTCTTCCACTCACCGAGGGCTGTCGTCGCCATCGAAATATAATGCCCCTCTTTCGGTGTTGCCAGATTGTGTGAGAGGAATAAGCAACCAAGGAAGGAAAAACCAAGGGTCAAGGAAAACAAGCCCAAAATAAGCAACTATAACATATAGTTGCTATAGTATTAGGCCACTTGAGCACTTTAAAGCTAATATGAGCTTACCTTTAAGATAATATTTGGAAGATTTTTCAAAAATTCTAATATAAAAATATATTTAAAAAAATAATAATAATACAAGTAAAAGTCCGGAATTCAAGATGTTACTTAGGTAAAAGTACAACAGCATTGGCATCATTCAAAATATGCTTAAAAATTACTACTACCTATACAATAGGGCTAAAGTGGTGTTCTAGAATGTAATATATTTACATCTGCAAAGTAACTAACTAAAGTTTTCAAATAGTAGTGGAGTAAAAGTACAATATTTTCCTCTAAGATGAAGTGGAGTAAAAGAAAAAGTATAGACGATTGGGAGGACTCCAGTAAAGTAAAAGTACCTCAACATTCTACTTAAGTAAATGTACTTAGTACTTTACACCACTGGGGTGTATATTAATTTTGGGATCCATGACATGAAAATATTTGAGAACCACTTGTTAAAATAATAGTTTATTTGAAAGCCCAAACCACAACCTGCAACTACCAAATATTCAACTAGCAACTTTATAGAAAAATAAGCCCAACGTCGCTTATAATGAGCGGACATGGCAACACTGCCCTCGTTGTGTCGCGTCGTACGGTGGTGCTGCGAGCAACAACAAAAAAAGAACACAGATCTACAAGGTCACAACGCGTCGAATCCCAGACGCGTTGTGAGCTTGTAGATCTGCGGGCTTCTTCCACTCTCTGGGGGAGGGGAGGGAAGGGGGCGGGGTGGTGACACAACGGAGCCCTCGCATTGGCGCGTCGGAACGTCAGTCTCGTCGACGCGTTGTTCTCATTGGCTCGTTGCTCGTTTGGTGCTCTGAGTTTGGTTGAAGCCGTGGAGGAGGGGGTGCGGCCTTGGGTTTGTTGATGTGGTTCTTATTGGCTGGAAGCGCATGCCTGTTATCACCGTGGAACAGCTGATTGGTAGCAACGATAACAATGCAATTATTTTGTGTCTTTTATGATATGATATGATATGATATATGATATGACGTTATATTATAGTATAGCCTTTTATTTTATTTTATTTTATTTTATTTTATTTTATTTTATTTTATTTTATTTTATTTTATTTTATTTTATTCAGTGGTTGAAAAAGTACTCAAATACTTTAGTAAAAGTACTAATACTGCAATATAGAAATGCTCTGTTACAAGTAAAAAAAAATGACTTGAGTAAAAGTATTGGCATCAAAATTAAAGTAACAAAAGTAAAAGTGCTAAGATGTTTGAAAATAGCAGATCTACAAGCTCACAACGCGTCGCATCGCGACGCGTTGTGAGCTTGTAGATTGGCTATTTTCAAAAAGCCTAAGTATAAAATAGGGCTTAAGTGGTTAACGTATGTCTCATAATTTCTGAAAAGTAACTAGTAACTAAAGTTTTCAAATAATTGTAGTGGAGTAAAAGCACAATATTTGCCTCCGAGATGTAGTGGAGTAGAAGTAAAAGTACAGAACATGGGAAATACCCCAGTAAAGTAAAAAAAATACCTCCATTGTACTTAAGTACAGTACTATAGTAAATGTACTTGTTACTTTACACCACTGATTATATTAGCCACTGATTATATCATATGATATTATATTATATTAGGTTGTAAATGTGTTCATTTTGAATAGCTGAAGTATAAAATATAGGGCTTAACCACTTAAACCCCATATGGGTAACCGGAGTCCCTCAGGGCTCAATACTAGTCTAATACTAGCTTTAGCTGAAAACAGAAGATCGACAAGCTCACAATGCAACACGTTGCGTTGCATTGTGAGCTTGTCGGTCTGCTGTTTTCAGCGAAAGCTTTAATTTATGTTTTGAAATAAGCCTAATCTAAATCTACAAAGTAACTTGCAATTTAAAGTTTTCAAATAATTGCAGCGCAGTAACAAAAAAAAAAGTGTTGGCCGAGCAGAAGAATTAAGGGACACACTCAAGTCAAGTAAAAATAACCCCAAACTGTACTTAAGTACAGTACTTGAGTAAATGTATTTGGTTACTTTGCACCACTGCTAGTGATCACAAGTAAGACGCGCAAACGCTGGAAGCGAACGCAGCTCGAAAATATTGTGTATTTACGGACTTTGTGTGTGTGTGTGTGTGTGTGTGTGTGTGTGCGTGCGTGCGTGCGTGCGTGTGTGTTTGTTTTGACTGTAGCTGCACTCTGGCGCACTCTGTTGGCCGCACCCAGGCAGTACACTGCACACAGACAGACAGACAGACAGACAGACAGACACACAATTTCAATTCAATTCAATTCAAAGGGCTTTATTGGCATGAGAAAACATACGTTTACATTGCCAAAGCACAATACAACAATACAGCGATACAATCAAAACAAAAAAATGTACATTTGAATGTCAGATTCTTCAATAGATCAATTTCTATGTACCAAGATCACTGGGTGCAGGTATAGTGCAGGAATATACACAATGATTAGTCTTTAGGGTGGTTGTGTTCCGTTCGATATCCTTCTCCTATCACAGCAACTCACGAATCTTGCTGCTGTGTTTGCACATTCCGAGCAGACTTTCATAGTAAGCTCCACTTGGGCGGAGGCGCGCCTCCTTCCGCGTTCGCAATAATACACAGTGTGCATGTTGTGTCTGGGTTTCACAGCCCTGCCTCAATCATTATGCTACACTGACCCCTTGTGGATGGAACATATAAATGCAGGACAGAGTCAGCTATGAGGATATTTCAGCTACAACAGAATGTGAAAAGCAGTGGTGTAAAGTAACTAAGTACATTGACTCAATTACTGTAATTAAGTACAATGTTAAGGTACTTTTTCTTTACTGGAGTATTTCCAATTACAATTTTGAGGTACTTTTACTTTACTGGAGTATTTCCAATTGTCTCTACTTTTACTTCTACTCCACTACATCTCAGAGGCAAATATTGTACTTTTACTCCAATACAATGATTTGAAAACTTTAGTTACTTAGTTACTTTGCATATATAAATGATTACATTATAAAACATAAGTTTTTTTTTTCTTCATAACTTTAGCCATATTTTACACCTAGGCTATTTGAAAATAGCCGATCTACAAGCTCACAACGCGTGGCATCGCGACGCGTTGTGAGCTTGTAGATTGTCCATTTTCAAACATTTTAGTACTTTTACTTTTGGTACTTTAAGTACATTTTGCTACCAATACTTTTGTACTTTTACTCAAGTAAATTTTAAATTCCGGATTTTTACTTGTAACAGAGTACTTCTACATTGCAGTATTGATACTTTAACTTAAGTAAAACATTTGAGTGTCAGGCGCACATGGAAGGACTCAGAATGCAGAGGCAGAAGGCACTGAAAACAGGCTTCATTCACAAAAAACGTCAAAGGCAGGCAAGGGGCAGGCAGAGAATAAACAGTGGGAAGCGGGGGTCGATATCCAGGGGGGCAGTCAACGAGGGCGGAGGTACAGGCAGGGACTGGGCAAAAACCGAGGTCTAGGGGACAAAGCAGAGATCAGTACACGGCAAAAACTTGAATCGAAACTAGGCTTCAGTAATGCTTGACAGCAAGACAAACAAGACAATCTGGCAATGGCCAGCAGAGAGGCTGGGCCTTAAATAGTGTGGGCCTGATTGGAGGTGAATGAAAGCAGGTGGTCACACTGATCCAGACACACCCACTCCTAGGTCAGACTGTGACATTGAGTACTTGTTCCACCACTGGTAAAGGGTCAACAGAGCTACAACAGAGGAGGAGTATTAGTGGGGTGCCAGGACACTCAGTCATTTCAAATTCATGTAAAAGTTAATTTTTCACTTCTAATTTGTAGATAATGGTCTATAGAACAATTTGGCTCGAAGATATATAAACCAGATTGAAAAAAAAATATTGTTTTTGCCCAATTTCCAAAATGGCCAAAATCGGAATTATGATGTTTTGATAAATGTCTTAATTGCTGTGTAATATATATTTTTATTGCTATATCAAGTCAATACTGTGTGAGCATCAACTGGAGTTAAAATATTGATGTTTTGAATTTTCTGGTATGGAAAAAAATAAAGATGGCTGCCATTTACATCGAATTACTTCAAATTATACCTAACTTCTATTAGGCCTGGACAGTCAGTCATTTCAAGTTGTTGTGAAAGTTTACTTTTCACTTCTAATTTGAAGATAAGGGTCTATAGAACAATTTTAGTTAGAGTGTCAAGAAACCAGATTGAAATGTTTTTTTTTTTTTTTACCCATTTTCCAAAATGGCAACAATCGAAATTAGTCTATGTAGGTCAGATTTCCAAAAAATCTTAACCTTGAAGGCAAATTGTGTTTTATGGCATACATGGTTTTAGGGGCAATAAGGGGTGCTGGATCCAAATCTGATGTATGCCCAGCTCAGAAATGGCTCAGAAATGTCTGATAATGGCTCAAAATGGACAATTTAAAGGTGGCGGCCACCACTATGCTGAAATATATTTAAAACAACATATACTTTTGACTAAACCAGGTATAAACTGGATTTCATTTTGCTTTATTGGGTTTTCATATGGGGAAACAATACATGGATTTGAAAAGCTCCCGACCTGGGGATTGAGCTGGGCCATCAGGTGTATAGGGAAGATGGGCTACTCAGTGGGGATACAGTGAAGGGACATGGCCTATTATGGGCCAGGGTGTGAAGGTTTGTGCAAAGCTATCAGAACCCATTGTCTGGATGAGTGTAACAGGGCTATGGAGCCCCTCAGGTGGGTAGAGGGGGGTATGGAGGTAATAGGGGGTCTGGTTTATAAGTTTAGTGAGCCTAGGATGCCCCTCAGGTGGGTAAAGGGGAGTATGGGGTCACTGGATAGATCCCTGGGCACTTGGAGCATGGAAGATCAAAGTTATGGGGACCAAGAAAGCACTCTAGCGTAGGAGAGCTCATAGCCGGTTAGAGAGAGTGTTGATATGTGAGTCGGTTGCTGGTGATGGTGGTTCCAAGAACTCCATGTGGTGCATGGCTATGCCTACGGCCGAAAGGGGTGTCCCTATGTCTGTCTGGATCACTGGAAACGTTCATCCCAAGTGGACCTCCATGCGGATCTGCTGGCTCTTCCTATGCCAAAGATAGGTGCTCGTGGGCAGACATAGGTAGCGATGCAGGTCAGTCCACAGTGTCAGGCAGACAAGGATATCCCTATGTCAGACTGGCTCACAGGAAAGTCTGGTTGTTTCTAAGTAATATTACCAGTGGTCATCAGTGACTTATCATTATGGCATGGGCTGTAACAGGTGAATACAGAAAGCAATGCTTGTCTGTCCGATAGCAGCAGAGACATGGCTCCTTGTGGGCCTGGAGGTTGGTTACACTAGGATCATATGGAGGAGAATGGAGCACAGGGCATCATGGACTGTTCACCTTTCCCCTTTAGCTGTTAAAAAACTCCAGATAAAAAGCAACAAGCAAAGCTAAACCCTATCCCTGCTACACTCCGCCTCTACCCGTTCCCAGACACCCAGTAGACACTGTATGTTCTGACAGTTCTGCACTGATCTCCACACCCTCTCCAGGCCCATAAGGGGCCATGCCTCTTCACTGTATCCCCACTGATGAGCCCATCTAACTTATACCCTTAATGGCCCTGCTCAGCCCTCGAATCTGGAGCTTATCAAAACTGTACAGGGGAGAAAGGGGACAACCCATGACTCCCTGGACTTCCAGCTGTCACAGGTTCCCTTAGGCCTAATTTGTTCCAAATTAATTGTAATATCCCCTATAAATGACAATTTCCCCAATATACGTTTTAAACACATTCCTCACATTTGATCTCAAATCAGAATATGGGATTGGATTCTCCATATATGAAAACCTAAACAGCTAAATTCAATCAAGTTTCTGCCTTGTGTAGTCAAAAATATGTTTTACGTAATATATTTCAGCATAGTGGTGGCCGCCATCTTTAAATGGTAAATTTTGAGCTGGGCATACAGCAGATTTGGATTCAGCACCACTTAATACCCCAAAAAACATGTATGCCATAAATTAATAGAAATCCTGCCTACATATTGAAAGACATGCTGTTCTGGAATGATTTATCTTAAAATGGAAAGTACTGGTAATACTACTAATAATAATAATGATAATAATGTACGTAGCAAGACACTGTAATGTTAAGCAAACCAATTGTGCGTTTTATGATAGAAGCATGAAACTTTCAGGATATCATCTACATACCCCAAGGTTTGATTTCAGACGTGGAAGCACTTTCAGATTGACCTCTGGTGACCTTGAGTGGTCATTGACCTCAGAATTGCATTTTTGCCACTTTTTGCCCCATTATTCTCCATTATAATAATATATGCTTGTTAAAATGACGTTTTTGTTCTAATAAATGAAAAATTAAACCTAATAGTCACTCTACAGAAATGGTCGTTACTACTATTATGATAGTTCTGTTATGACATTGTTATGACATTAAAAACATCTAGGAGAGAGAGATCAGCAGTAAAATAAAGAAAAACAACATTGGTAAGAAAGTGCTAATGCATTCAAAGTGCAATATAGGTACAATGCTATTCAAAGGTGCTATTCATCTCATTTTGGTTTTGGTTTTGGGGGCAGTATATGGTGAGCGTTCAGGGTTCTGATGGTTTGGGGGAAGAAACTGTTGGACTGCGTGCTGGTGCTTGTCCCGATGCTCTTAAACCTCCTACCAGATGGCAGGAGTTCAAGGATATGGTGGGAGATAATATGGTACTATTTCTGTCAGAAACCTGTCTACCAGTGACATCGATGGGGAATCCAAGCTAATATAAACGGCAGGATTTATATTCCTAGAAAGTTTGCATGCTATAATAGAAGCCATTGTTCTCGCATTAATAAAAAAATCACACCTGTGTGAAGGTAGCGGCGCCTTTGATACATTTTGTCATCAATAAGTGTTTATAATGTGTTTATAGCCACGTGTCACGTGAAGCTTGACCAATCACTTTGTTGACGTGTCTGACCAATCAGAACGTTGACGCAAAAGCCAGGTATAGAGGGCTAATATCCGCTCTATACCTAAAGGTATAGAGCGGCTAGCGCCGCTAAAAATAAAATGAAAGAATTGAAATATTGTTTGAAATGGCCAAACCTGCCTACTGATGATGTCACTGGTAGGCAACAAAAATGGTACCATAATGAGCATGAGTGAGTACACTTAGAATCATAATCTCACACTCAATGGTCTTTTTCACTCTCTTCATCATCTCTCTCCTTATTCCCTCCAGTCTCCTCATCTTTGTTGTCTTCATCTTAGACCATGGCAAAATTCAGACTTCTGCTTCAGTAATGCTGCTCAAGTGGTCAGACATGAGGTCGGGGGGTACTTAGGGATTAAGGGTCTTGCTTATATACACCCGACACATTGTCAGGGCTGGGAATCGAACTTGGGACCATCTGTTTCCCAGGTGGCCTCTTTACCCATTCAGCTATGGCCCTCCTTCTTGTGAATGGGCTGTAGTGGACCTCACCTCCTTCACAATTACATACATAGTCAGTCTTACAGAATGGTATCTGCAGTTTATTTCGCTGCGTGCCTTCAATGCTCTGTAGCTGCAGCTGGAGCCATTGCCCGGGAGTAAACAGCGGGCATGACAGCCCCTCCTTTAGCAACCTCCCACCCGAATGTAGTGATGTCTCTTTCTTCTGCAAGTGGCTCGCTCTGATCTGCAGCCTCCCACAACATGACCTGCAGATGAACATGCAGTATACTGTGTGCAGAATCATATTCGTATGTCAATATAATGCGAAGAAGAACTCTGCACCGGTATCTTTATGGTCACTGTGCGTGGCATCAAGTTCCCCAAGCACTGTATTGAGACTAGTCATGGTACTTTCTACAAGTACTTTAAGCATATACCTGGCCCTTCTCACAGGATAGGAGACAGTATCACATCCTAACAGGTTCTTGGAGGAGGACAACCACAAGCATCCGATAAGCACAGTGTATTTTGTCCAGGATTTACCATTGAGAATGAAGCCACCGCAAGCAATGCTTTTATCCCAGAAATGTTCATCAATGTTCCACTGCAACCAAGGAATGACATCAGAGTGCCAGTGGGCATCATGCCGGGATGGATGATGGTAAATGGACTGCATTTAAATAGCGCCTATAGTCTTCCTGACTCTTCAAAGAACTTTACAATGTACTTCATATTCACCCATACATTCACACACCGATGGTAGAGGAAACATACAATACCCTTACCTGCTCATTGGGATCAGTGTCTTGCTCAAAGACAGGAGGAGCCAGGGATGGAACCTGGAACCTTCGGATTCCAAGAGGCTGCTCTACCTTATGAGCCACTGCCACCCCGCATGATGGCAGACTTATATCGCACTTCCAGTCACTCAAATGGGTTATACATGTCATGACATAGAGCTCGAGGTCCAGTGTGGGGTTCATACTTAATGGCAAAGCTCTTCAGTGATTTCTCAAGGTGTACAAGGGTTGTGAGCACAGGATCCGGGTGAGAAGGTGGAGAATCGATACATGGACATGCATCCAGATAAATTGCTTATTTTTTTGGCAAGAGATTAATTTCTGGTCTTTCAAAAATAGACTTAGTCTCTTACCTTTCTAAATTGGCTACAAGCTAAAACATGACTATTTCCTGGTTTGGGGCCTAATTATTACATACTTTATGCAAATTGTGCAAATGAGGGAGGAAAGGTTGCATGACTTCACCATGATAATAGATGAATTTCTGGCCATCACAAACATGGACTTTGACTCTTAAGTCACCTTTCTAAGTTAACTGGATGCAAAATGTTAGCGATTTCCAGGTAATTAGCTCATTAAGCGATTCATTTGCTGAGTATGCCTTATTACTCAAATTGCCCAATATGCAACTTTTAGGAATCAAGCTTAAACTCATCTGCTAAGCCTTTAGATGACATTTTAATCATAAAGGTTTACAGAAAACAGAATTTCTGGGTTTAACATGGGGGTTTCCAACATGGTTTGACAGCCCAAAATGTGTACAGCCTCTGACAAGTTTCCGAGGTCAATTCAGAAATGCTTCCACGTCTGAAAACAAACTTCATGATATATAGAAACACTGTAGGAAGTGTCATGCTTCTTTCATAAAATGCACAATACCTTCCATATGAGATCTGCCCCACTAGAACCCTGAACGCTCACCATACTGCCCCCAAAACCAAAGCCAACATGAGATGAATAGCACCTTTGAATAGCATTGTACCTATATTGCACTTTGAATGCATTAGTACGTTCTTACCAATGTTGTTTTTCTTTATTTTGCTGCTGCTCTCTCACTAATAGATGTTTTTAATGTCATAACAATGTCATAACAGAACTATCATAATAGTAATAATCACCATTTCTGTAGAGTGACTATTAGGTTTCATTTTTCATTTATTAGAACAAAAAAGTCATTTTAATAAGCATATAATGGAGAATAATGGGGCAAAAAGTGGCAAAAATGCAATTCTGAGGTCAATGACTGCTCAAGGTCACCAGAGGTCAATCTGAAAGTGCTTCCACGTCTGAAATCAAACCTTGGGGTATGTAGATGATATCCTGAAAGTTTCATGCTTCTATCATAAAATGCACAATACCTTCCATATAATGAGCTTAACAGCTGTACTATCAGGCTATATACTCTAAAGCACAAGAAATCCGTTGGATGAACACTACTTTCATGGAAAGACTCGTTCTGAAAATGGGGGGGTTTCATACAGTAATGGCATATCTGTCCTGTATTGGGAAGCGCTTTAGGGATGCAGGATTTCAAGATGTCATCATTTAAGCTGAAGTTGTGGCTGCAGGGTCTCTAGAAGGAGTCATAACTGGACATCATTATAACAGAAGCATGCGTACCCACAAGTTAATGTGTGAGGCACTTCAAAGACTACGATGGCAGGCTTACCTTGACATCCTTTCAGCAGAGGACCGTGAAGCTGCTATGGAGATTGCCGCTGACTTGCAGACAGCCTTCCCTGGTGAAGACTTTGACAATCTCGTACTGTCTGAGAAATTCCTGAAGGTGAAGAGAGGGTATGACAATTTCATCAAAAACAACACAAACAAAACATTTCACTTTTGGAGCACATACATCAGTATGGTAGAGGACCTTCTCCTCTTCATCAGAGGGACACGAGAGGCAAATTGGAGTCTCCATCTCTCAATTGTCCGTTCCATTTTGCCATGGTTCTTTGCCTATGATGGGATCAACTATGCCCGATACCTTTCAACATACTGGATGGAGATGAGCTGTTTGGAAGACACTCATCCAAACATAAACCAGCAGCTGCAATCAGGTGATTTTGTTGCTCAGAGACAACATGGTAATATGGAAATATGCTTTTAGTAACACTGCATGTGATCAAGTGATTGAGCAGACAGTCCACCTTTTGTTTTTGAGTCACGGTTTGCTAACAGGGTTTTCACTTAACAAAGGAGCAGTTCATAGATGGACTCTCACACAACATGAGCGAGCGAGCAGCCATCACTATGGAATGCAGAGACATGGCTGGACGCAACACCACAACACGGCAACGAGCTGAACTGGATGACACACGAACAGGACGTGATGAGATGGATATAAAGAACATCATGTCCATTATTCAAAACATGATGAACCCATTTGATCCTTCCATTGACAGAGAAGTGCTTTTTCATATCACATCAGGTCAGGTAGCATCAGATGCAATTTCTGCAGATCTGCTTGAGGCAAAAGAGAGAGGTGAGAAAGACAAGTTTATAAAATGTATCTTTAATGTATCGAGGGTGGCAGAGATAATATACTGAATTAATAATAATATTTTACAATGATATTAATAATACATTCTATATAGTATATTGCATTGTAAATCTTCCAACACCAAAAATAGTCTCTATTGGCAAGTCCTACCTCATTGTTATAACTGTTGTATTGTTTTAATGTTAGACACCAAGGCTCCACAGCTACACAAAGAAGAAGGCGAGAGAGTGGTTTAGTGCTTAATCTCAATTACTCTCACACTTACTCAATCAGACTTCTGTTGTACACACGTCAATCCTTTAGTCAGACATAGTTTACCTGTGGTACTTGTATAATTATTTTTTTTATGTTCCCCAAAAGGCACCAGACACACCAAATATTTAAGTAAAGCGCAAGAATTAAAAGAACAAATGATGATTTAAAATTGATGGTGATCAACATGTAGTTGATTTTTTTTTTTTGCCTTTTAGCTTCCACCGGAGGTCCTGGAGGACGTCCTTCTTGAGGTAGTGCTTTTTGAAGGCGACCCAGCGTACCAACGTCTCGCACTCACCTGCAGGGCCTTTCGGGACATCACAATGAGTCCTTCATTTAGGAAGAGGGCCCATTTTGCTTGGCTTGATGGTAAATGGCATTATTGGACTAAATCACCTTTTATACAATGTATATTTTCTTTCATACAGCACACTGTTTTTCTTTTGTTTTTGGAAAAGGAGAGCTTAACTGGAATAATATTGCACCATCAAGGAAGGAGGAGTCCAGGGTGCCTTTTGCCATCATCAGATGTCAAGACTGTGGAGAGGAGTTCAAGGACTGTGTTGGCTTCACTGGGAGTGGGAAGTGTGGAGAGTACCCACGTTACTATACCGACTGCATTCCTCGTCTTTTTGTGAAAAGAGGCTACAGCTCAAGACCTTCAAAGACACGGCAAAGTCATCTGTGACCAAAACAAAAGGCAGAGAGGTCACCCTAAGAGCAGATTGTGATTTATTTGCCAGATTAATTGTAGTTGGAACTGTAAGAAAGATTGACCTACGTGAGATGCTTGTACACAGTTTGGGGCCCTTACCTGCATCACTGGCTCATTTTGATGGCTCCCTCATGAAAACGGTTAAAGCAAAGCTGATGCACTGTCTGGAAGCAGCAGTCAACCCACCAGCGACAGTGTAGAAAATTCCTGAGGGCTCAACATGGGTATGGGATGCAATGGCACTTGTGCAAGTCCTGAAACCTCAACCTACATTTGGAATGTTTGCAGACAGTGCTTTAAGGTCAATTGTTAGTACAGCTAAAACAAGCAAGTCAAAGGTAATCCATTTTGTACCAGACACATACCAAAATATGAGCATCAAGAATGCAGAACGAGCTAGACGTGCTGTGAAAGGCGCTCTCGTAACCAAAATCTACTCCGATGACCAGAGGACTCCAAAACAATGGGCAAAGTTCTTGGCATGTGGTGTAAATAAAGAAAATCTCCTGCAATTATTTTTTGAGAGATGGTGCAAGTCTGGCAGGGATCTGATACAGGACATGACTTTGATTGTTGGACATGGAGGAGAGTGCCATGCTCTGCGAAAAGATCAAACTACAGGTGATCTGGAGGTATTACCAATGCCGGCACTGTTCACAATACAGGAAGAGGCAGACACTAGACTTATGCTACACTGTGCGCATGCTGCCAGTTACAGTCAACATATCGTCATCAGAAGTCCTGACACTGACGTGTTTGTGTTGGCCCTTGCATTTGCCAAAGAGGTTGGGACCCACCTGTACTTTCACACCGGGAGAGGAGTCAACACTCGTACAGTGGATGTCCAACAGGTCCACAACCACCTGGGTGAAGACGACTGTGATGCCTTGTTTGATCTCCACTGCTTCTCTGGCTGTGACACAGTGAGTTTATGGAATAGGAAAAGTAAAGGCTGTCAAGACACTTCTGTCTAATCGTGAACACTGCACTACATTCAAACAGTTGGGCACAACTTTCACCATCACAAAAGAGCTGTATGAGGCAGTTGAAGCGTTTACCTGTGAGCTGTATGATCGCAAGGGTCTTAAAGATGTCAACACAGCAAGGTGGCAAATGTTCAAAACAGGAAAATGTTTGGAGAGAAGACTTCCACCAAATCAAGACTCCCTGTATCTGCACATTCAGCGAGCAAACTACCAGGCTGCTGTATACTGTACAAGAGAAGCTTACAAACCCAGCCAGACATCCCTCCACCAATGCAGCATGGATGGAGCATTGAGGGAGAATCCTTTGCCATCAAATGGATGACACTTCCACCAGCACCAAAAAGTGTGTTGGAGCTAGTGCACTGCCAGTGCAAAGCAACACATTGTGTACAAGGTAGATGCACATGTAGACAGAACCAGCTTCCATGCACAGACATGTGTCGATGTGTAGAATGCTCTAATTGTGCAGAGACGGACATGAAACAGTTCATTTGATTAATTCTGCATAAATGTAACTTTAACATTTATAAAGTTAATCTGGTTCAATGTCATTTTGTCTGGTGGTGTTAATTCACTAAATAGTTAGCGTCTGCTAACCTGCTGTAGCTTTTCCTCCTTACCTATCTTAATGATACACACTTTTTGTCTGCCGTTTTGAAGACCACTGTATGAAAAGGTAGCCCACATAGTCAGGATGCACAGCAACTGGAGCTCTGAACAGAAATGAAAGATACAGATGGCAATCGATAAAACAATGTGTATTAGAGCCAATCATAGCAAGCCATCTATAAAGGGGTGTATATTTATTGGGAGGCATGCGTTAATCCGACAGACCTTTTCTCCGACTATGTGGCATCCGCGTGCGGTTAGGGTGCAGGTTTGGTTCGGGTTTAGTATTGGAAACGTCGGAGCGCTGCGCTGTCGGAGGAATGCGCTGTCGGACTAACGTACTGCACCCATATTTATTGGTCACTGCTTATAAAATCTTAAGCATTCGCAGCCATTTTTAATTAACTACAATATTTGCATCTGGTGTGGTGTAGATTCAGTTTGTGTAGTTTTTGTATGATGTTTAGAAGCTCTTAGTATGAAAAGCAAAAGGTAGCCAACAATACAATATACAGTAAGGTCATAGCCATCATGACATGGAAGCAGCAGTAACAGCCTTTTCATATTAACTAAATGCACAAGCAAATTAACTTAGGGCATGGTGAATGCGCAGTTGTGCACAAACAGAAAACGTTGTGATTACACCATTTAAACCATATAGGAACACGCTAACATCCACACAATAAGGAATGCAGCCTAACGCAGACAGAAAAACAACCGAAGACCGAACCAACCTAACTTTGCAAACCCAACTGTCCCAACTTACTACTTTAACTCGTAACTTAAGCATCAAACATTTAAGAGAGAATTACAAAAAATAACCAACTGTAACCCAACCCAAAACACCAAATTAAACTTACGGTACTTGAGGTAACGGCACAGCGACTAGAATGAATATACAGAATGGCACGAGCCAAAGTAGCCGTGACCGTTTGGGATCAATAAACAAATTAAACAATATCTAGCAGAGCCAATCATAGCAACCCAGCTCCCTAAAGGGGTGCATACTGATTGGGCACTGTTTAATGGTATTTTAAGAATTTGCAGCTGTTCATAATTCGCTAAATTAGCAAATGGTAAACGTTTCAGCTGGTGTCTGTCTGCATCTCTGCACGTCAACCGTTCTAACATTTCACTAACGTTATAGTGATAAACTATGAATGCTTAGTATTATAATGGTCTATCATCGACATGTCCACAAATATGAGTATTGTGCACATACGCACGTATAAACAGTTAAACAAGAAATAAACAGGAACATGCTAACATCCACACAATAAGGAATGCAGCCTAACGCAGACAGAAAAACAACCGAAGACCGAACCAACCTAACTTTGCAAACCCAACTGTCCCAACTTAAGCATCACACATTTAAGAGAGAATTACAACAAATGACCAACTGTAACCCAACCCAAAACACCAAATTAAACTTACGGTACTTGAGGTAACGCACAGCGACTGGAATGAATATGGCACGAGCCAAAGCAGCCGTGACCATTTGGGATCAATAAACGAATCAAACAATATCTAGCAGAGCCAATCATAGCAACCCAGCTCTATAAAGGGGTGCATACCTTGGTCACTGATTAATGGTATTTTAAGAATTTGCAGCTGTTGATAATTCGCAAAATTAATAGCTAATGGTAAACCTTTCAGCTGGTGTCTGCATGTCGACCGTTCTAACATTTCACTAACGTTATAATGATAAACTATGAATGCTTAGTATTATAATGGGCTATCATCGACACGGCTCATTCTATAGTCTGCATCCATTGTATACATTTTCATAAGAATATGTCCAACAGTCATCACAAAACAAATATTACCTCTGTTATTTTCTTGTTGACACTCTGAGCTGTAGTTTTGGAAGTCGTAGGAAGAACGTGATTGGCCAACTGAATTGCACGATACAGTAGGCGAGCTTTGATTACTTATCTCACTTCCCCGGGTGGAGTCAGGAGATGGGACATAGTGGTTTCCCTCTTTTGGTTACGTATTCAATTATCACGGATCGGAACGCATTGCCATGTGTGAGCTGAGCTAGGTGACGTTTCTTCTGAGACTACACTCTTCACTCACAGTTGGCATGCAAATGAGCTTCCAGTTTGCTCCAATCAGAAACAGTGCAAAGTTGACATACAGAAATGTCAACTTTGCTAATTGAAACCCTGCTAATTGAAAGATTGACTAGCCATTAGTTGAATTGGCAACCGTTGAGCCACCTGCCAGTCTCAGGATAGACCAGGTGAACCAAATTTTGAAATTATGCATCACCAGCTTGACCAGAGGACACCAAGGTAAGAGACTCTTATTGTATTTATTGTATTGTTATTACTGCATTGTTATGTTGTGCTATGCCATGCCATGTTATCTGACATTTTCCTTTGTTTTGCCATCTTTTCCAGAAAATAGTAGCAGACCCAGTTCGATTGCTCTATATACTGGTAAGATTACTCTTTTTTTATTCATTGTCTCACTCTGCTGTTGAGCGGTATATGGAACGCAGATGAGACGTATTGATAATGATATAGTTAATCATTTAAGAATAATATTTTTTTATTATTTTGGAATGATTAACTATTCTGTTATCATTGTCATTTCGATGGCGTTGGAAGTTATTGTCCAAAGTCGATCAGATGAGATGTACAATTGCGATAATGATGCTATGGTTAGTGATCAAAAGTATCTTTTTTATTACGTTGCTATGACTATTGCATTGGCAATTATCATTGCCGTGTTATGCTGTGGCTGGTAATGTTATACCATGTTATCTGACATTGTCCTTTGTTTGTGATTCTTTTCCAGACACAAATAATACACACAACTTAGCATTACAGAGTGTATAGCAGAATCATCTTCCTCAGCGAAGTGTCCAGCGACCATGAAGATCCAGACACCATAAACCTGGGTCCGCTTTTCAGGCTCTCTGCCCACAGTACCCCCATTCGGCCAGGCCATAACCCTGTAATCCCACAGGTGAGAATGATATCAGACTATAAAATACTTAAAAAGTATGTCAATGAATACATATGGTCCTTTGTCGGACCCGTTCATGTCTGGTTATGTCCATCTGTGTTTGTTGGGTTTACTGTTTGACTTTAGATTGCTCATTTATGGGATGTCGGACTCGGACACCGCCTTACCCCCTTAAATGCGGGTCCCATAAGAAGCCCATACATGGGTCCTTACAGACTGACCCCCATAAGACGAGCACCAACCCACGCAATCCCACAAGTGAGAATGCTCTCAGACTATATAATACTTAAAAAGTATTTCCCGCGATGCATATGGTCCTTTGTCGGACCAGTTCATGTCTGATTATGTCAATCTGTGTTTGTTGGGTTTACTGTTTGTCTTTAGATTGTTAATTTATTTGCTATACAGTGCTACTGTAATGCCACACTTTTCTTTTGGGGATTAATAAAGTATATCTCATCTGATCTCAGGTGCAGGAGGCGGACGACCAACCAAAGGCGGACAACCAACCAGATCTGGCTATGCCAAAGGAGGTGGTGCTTCCAGCAGACAAAAAGTTGGATACACCAAAGTCTGTTGAATACCGCCTTAACCCCAAAGCATAGCAGCAATGTATGTATACTGTGCATGATATACTTATAGACGCTAAGGTGCTTAGAGAGAAAAAGAGCGCAATAATAAAAAATCAAAAAAAGTTTGTGCGTTATACATGGGGATTAAGGTGCAGAGGGTCAGTGCGTGTTCACCTAAGGGTGGACTGACCCTGGTATAATCCGCAAGTAGCTCCATGAAGGAGAGCAACAAAAAGTAATCTTTAGCATTTTTGACTAAAGCTTTTGCCACAAAGATCCCTCTCATACTATGTGTGTGTGTGTGTGTGTGTGTGTGTGTGTGTGTGTGTGTGTGTGTGTGTGTGTGTGTGTGTGTGTGTGTGTGTGTGTGTGTGTGTGTGTGTGTGTGTGTGTGTTCCCAAATAAGCAACTACACTTTAGAAACAGGCCCAAATAAGCAACTACACTTCAGTGTAGCACAATGTGTAGAACCCTGCAGCGCAGTGTAGACGTGGAACCCGTCTCTGGCTGGTCCACGCCTTCGTGACACTCTCGGTGAACTGCATGCTTGTTTTACAGCTGCCCTGTGGATTTTTTGTTTTTACAAAACAAAGGTATTGGCCATACATATTTCAAACAAATAAATGATGAACTTGTTGGTCCACTTGGTGGACTTCCTGGTGAAAGGATAATATGAGAGGGACTGGTCCAGCTTGTCCACTCCATTCATGTTGTTGTTGTAGTCGATGATACAGGCAGTCTTGGCTGCCTGTACTTGGCTCTGGTCACACGGGTACTATGCCCTCTCCGCCACACCTGAACTTCTCCGGGTGGAACGTGGAGACCATTCTCACCACGTTGTTGTCCCGAAAGGGCATCACCATCACCTTGTCTGTGTGACGTACCAGTCTTTCCCCCACACCTAGGTTGGAAGTGGAAGCATCCTGGATGTCTTGTGGTGCGCCCCTGTTCTTGCACTAAATGCATGCACGTACACACATAGATATGGACAAGTGAATTAACAACAAAGCTCTTGCTTTATTTGGAAATGATATAAAAAAGTTACTTAAACAAATAACAATTGAAGTATTGTATTCAAACAGATAAATACTCAACATATTTAAAGATAGGGTAAAAGATATTTTTTGGTTAAAACAAAAAGTATTTTGTTAAAAGGTTAAAATACTATATTATGATAGTAATAATTGCTATAGAGTTTTTTCAGTAACAGATGTCTCCCTGTCTCTCCAGCTCTTTAATAAACAGAAAATACATTTGTCGGTAGGTGTCAAAATATCAGCCAATCAGGAGAAAGTACCCATTTTTAAGCTTAATTTGTATAGTGTTCCAGTTCCAATTTTGTCTGCTCATTTCTTAGTGTCATCACTTCCAATTTCACTTGTTTAATCTGTATCCTGATTGAGTTCTCTGTCCTGGTTGGATAAAATTGGACAACTGAAACTGAAACGAAAATGCATTTTCTGTTTAATAAGGAGAGACAAGGAGACTCCTAATACTGAACAAACACTCTATACTATCAGAATATAGAGCTATTTAACACTTATTTTAACCAAAGCAAATCACTTACCCTACCTTTAAATCAAAATAAAGTATAATCTTTCAAAATAAAGTAAAAGTATTGCACAAAACAAGCTAGCTATAGACTTCTTTAAAAAATAAAGAACATCACTTGACTACCATGCTGCAAAAAGAAAGTCCTCAAAATCTTTGCCTCCTTGTCAAAATAAAAGTGCAAATCTTTCAAAATAAAGTGAACACTAGAAAATATTGCACAAAACAAGCTAGCTATAGGCTTCTGTAAAAAATAAAGGTCATCACCTGACCACCATTCTGCAAAAAGAAAGTCCTCAAAATCTTTGCCTTCTTGTCAAAATAAAAGTGCAAATCTTTGAAAATAAAGTGAACACTAGAAAATATTGCACAAAACAAGCTAGCTATAGGCTTCTGTAAAACAATAAAGAAATAAAATCACTTGACCACCATCCTTCAAAAATAAAATCCTCAAAATCTTTGCCTCCTTGATTTCCTTGACGCAAAATCGTCAATGACATCATCATAAGAGACCTCCCTACCAACCTCATGGTTTATGCTGATGATAGCAAGTCCAGTGAGCCGCTCTTGTGCCATAGTAGATCGCAGGTACGTTTTTATCAGCTTAAGCTTTGAGAAGCTTCTTTCAGCTGATGCCACTGTCACTGGCAGGGTGCAGGCAATCCTCAGGGCTATCCAAAGATTTGGATACAACTCTGTCAGTTTTTTTCTTGTGGAGAAAATCCAGTAGTTCCAATGCAGTCATGCGTTTTTGGGTAACTGAGGAAGGTCCCTGAATTCCGTAGCCAGTGCTGTCCCATTAATGGCTTCTTCTCCACTGCTCAGTGTGTGCTTAAGCTCCTGACATTGTTTCTTCAGTGCTTCTTCATCCAAGTTTGGGAAGTTGTGCAGTACTCCAAACTTGCTTTTAACTTGGCCAAGTGATTTAAACCGGTTATTCAAAGACGAAATAGCAGAGTCGATGACCACATTGAAAAAGGTCGTCTCTAGCCTCTTGAGGGCATCCCTGACTGGCTCATCTGGTGCTTCATAAGCAAAGTGAGTCTTCGTACTTCGCAGTCTCTTCTCCTTAAGTACGGCTTCCACATTCATTTCCTCACATGTTTTTTTGCAGAAGCTTGTGCTGCAGCAAAGCCATCATCTCTGTAGCTTACAAGGTGGCTCTTGGTACTCTCCAGGAGGTTGACTGCCACATCCAACTGCATAGTGGAAGACTGCAATAGCTTGCTGACTGTGTTAATTTTGGAGAGGACATCATGCCAGACAACTGTACAAATCTGGAATCTAAATGACCCAATCTCCTCTGCCAAAGATTGGGCCTCGATTTTGGTAATGGCATCATTTGCCTTTTCCCTGACCTCTAACAGCACATCTCTTATGCCAGATGCCTGGCAGTGCAAAGGTGTGATGCTGTTGATACGGCTCTCCCACCTTGTCTCACTCCAGGACTTCACCGTTATGCTGGAATGTTCTTTCAAAATGTCCCATCTCTGGGTAGAAGCAGAGAAAATATTGTAGATTTTCTGGACATGGCCAAAGAAACTGGTAGCATCTACGGAGCTCTTGGCAGCATCAGCCACAACCAGATTTAATGTGTGAGCCCCACAGGGGACATACAGGGCATGTGGGTTCTTCTCCAAAAGCCTTGCCTGCACTCCTTTGTTTTTGCCCTTCATGTTGGCACCATTGTCATATGATTGCCCTCTGCAATCACTGAATGGAATGTTCAGTTCTTCCAGCCTGCTCAAAATTAGATGAGACAATCCAAGACCTGTGGCTTCAGGTGCAACCAGGAAGCCCAAATAGTTTTTTGATTGATTGAAATTTTTATTAGGCAAAAGAATGTAAAACAACACAGTTACATTTATAATGCTTTTGTCTAAAAGGTCCGGCCAAAAAAGTCCTTGCGGGCTTGTTTCCATTGGGGTCCTTGAATTAATTTCATAGACATATATAGTAGCAACCAAACAGTTCAAAAATCAACATAAGAATACAGAGGGAAAAAAAAAAAATATATATATATAAGTGAAGTGATCCTTGATCTCTGGTGTTTCTTTTAGTATGTCAGCTGTTTATTTCACTTTGACTGTTCTGATCACAACGGACATTTGCTCCACGTGGCTGAGATCTGGTGTGCAATCCAAAATGATGGAATAATATTTGGACAGTTTGATTTCAGCCACCATTTTCTCAACCATTTTATCACTGATGCAAGAAATGATTTAATTCTGAATTGTTTTGCCTAAGTAGGTGGCATGGGAATTCATGCCACTCTCAACTTGGCTGACATGGTGGCCCATTACTGGGTCAAACTTGGCCATTTCTTTTATGAAGTTGCCATTATTCGGGTGGTACAAGGTGTCAACCGTTCCCCTGAGACCCAGGTTCCTTTCTGCCAGTGACTGGATAATGGCAACGAGGCGATTGAGAAATTCCCTCCAGCGCTGTATTGCTGCCTCTATAAGGGACAATTCTACCATGTCAATTGTCTTCCCTTTTTCAAGCCAAAGCTCCAGTTCCTTCCATGTGACCATATTTTTAGCGGTGCCAACCGCTCTATATCTGACTTTGTCCGTGTGTCCGTGTGTCTGTCCGGGTGTCCGGGTGTCCGGACACCCGGACATTCTTATTGGCTGGGCTATAAACAAATATTGATGACAACATCAATACGGGGCTCATCAAAGGCACCGCTTCCTTCACACAGGGTGTGATTTTTGGAATGATCAGGGCTGTTTATGTGGCTTTTCAACAATGCCCCAATGTTCACCCAGTCTGTCAGTCCCTCTGCAACTAACTTGTGTGTTTTGCTGGAGAACAGTTTGCAACAGAAGCAGTAAACTGCATTGTTTTTTCTGGAATAGACAAGCCAGATGCGCTGGATTTTCCCCCCATTTTCCAGTGTCCTGTATGTGTGGGGGTAATGAAATGATCTACCATCCTCCTCCCTTCTGGGAAAGCTGAATTCTGGGTCAATATGAAACGGCCCTCTATGTACATATTCTTTCCTGTCTGCATTTGTCAGGACAGATGGCCAGTCAAATGGATCTAGCAGGGGCGCATGTGCTTCAACTGGATTTTGGGAGGTGGTAAATGATGCTGCAGTCTGTGGTCCCTCAATTGGAATCTTTGCAGACACAGTCACATTGGAGGAGGATGCAGAAGGCTGTGGTACCTCAGTTACAACATCTTCAGGCAGAGTCGTATTGGAGCAGGATGAAGAGGGCTGTGGTGCCTCAGTTACAACCTCTGCAGATGGCTGTGTTCTTTCTATGCCCCCTGCAGCTGTAGTCACATCAGCGGATGGACTAGATGCCACTGACGAATCAGAGGATGATCCATCAGTAGTAGCAACCTTGTCAGCTGAGGGAGGCATGCGTTAATCCGACAGACCTTTTCTACGACTATGTGGCATCCGCGTGCGGTTAGGGTTAGGGTGCGGGTTTGGTTCGGGTTTAGTATTGGAAACGTCGGAGCGCTGCGCTGTCGGAGGAATGCGCTGTCGGACTAACGTACTGCACCCGTCAGCTGATGAGGTGGATGATCCCGCTGGTGCAGAGGTTGCTCCAAAATATTTCAGTAATGCCCCTGAAAAGATTAAAGATTAAATGTAGCTTACAGGCCAATTATATTAACCACATAACAGATGCCATTGTATCCAAATATGTAAATGATCTAATTAGCACAATATGTCCAATATGTCCAAATGATATTATATTGTAATCTACAAAAATACAATTTATCATAGCTAGAAAGCAAAGGTTTAACTTAAAACTACTAAGGCAATTTGGACATGGTTATGTATTAAACATGTAAAATAGCAACACAATTAATGAATCAATATTACATTAATTACTTTTTGATCAGCTTGTCAGGTAAACTGTTATTGTGGCTATGTCAAGATTCAAATTGTAGCAAATCAAAACAATAAACATGTAAATCTCTAATGCTGGAAGAAAAACAACTATCAAACAAATGATCACAAACCTTTATCCTGTGTTCTTTTGGTCACCTCTAATTGTCTCCGCCAGGCCAAAAGGCATGGCGAGAGAGTATGTTTTGCCCCCTGTCCGTCCGTCCGTGTGTCCGTCCGTCCGTGTGTCCGTCATTCTGTCTGTGTACAGGTAATCTCTGGCACCGTTGGCTTGCTCGCAGCGAAACTGTGCACACACACTCCCTGGATGCCACAGCAGAACCTCTGCCCCAAATGTTTCACATGGGCCTTTTATTGCGCCACCAGGAGGCCATTTTGTGCAAAACATATTTTTTGACAGTACTCCTACAGATTTTGTAAAAAAAAACAAACACAAATCAGTACACAGTATCTCTATAGTCATTAAACAAAACGAGTCTTTCAGATTTTTCATATTCCATCCTGATTGGCTAAAAATGTCTTCCAAAGTTTGCAGGAGTGCTCCGTTTTGAACAAAATGCCTCAAATCATGAACACAGCATGCAATTTCCTTGACATTTTGAACGTGTATTTCCACTATGCCGAGGAAGAAATGCCACATTTTCACATCAGCCTCATGGTGGCGCTATAACAGGCCGATTCGTGTTTTTACGGATAACTGCACCGATCGGTGTAAAACTTTGTAAGCACACTCCCTAGAGGTCAAAGTAAAACCCTTGCCCTGCATTTTTCACATCTGCCTTTTATAGCGCCACCAGGAGGCCGACTTATGTAAAACATTTTTTTTTAATTATTCCTTTCGATTTTATCCAAATTTCACGCAAATCGGTACACATGATCTCTATAGTCATGTGATCAAGACGGATGTGTTTGCTTTTTCATATTCCATCCTGATTGGCTAAGATTGACATCTAAAGTTTGCAGTAGTGGCTTGTTTTGAACAAAATGCTGCAAATCATGAACGCAGCATCCGATTGCGGTCAAACTTTGCACGCACATTCACACTATGTTGAGGAGCAAATGCCACCCTTTTAACATTGGCCTGTTATAGCGCCACCAGCAGGTCTAATTTAGCAAAACTATTTTTTTTAACAAAATACCTCAAATCATGAATGCAGTGTCCGATTGCCATGCAAGGCCTAAGAACAAATGGCACCCTTTTCACATTGGCCTATTATAGCGCCACCAGGAGGCCACAATAACCTACCTGACCTGGCGGAGACCTGTTCTCCGAGGAGCGCTTTTTCTAGTTTCCTCTTCTTCCGCCCTTCAGTGCCAAATCTAAATTTTCTTTTTGGAGTCATATTGTTCATCAATCTAGTACAGGCCTAATATCAACTGGAGATATGGGTAGAGTGAAGTGTGTGGAAGGAGGAAGGGGGAGGGGCCACAGGTGGATTGCATTCAACTGCATGTGGCTTATTTTAAAATCACTCTCTTATTACATATTTTTGTTTTATTGCATATTACAATAAGAATGCCAGTTTTTGGATAGGGTATACATGACATAATGTAACAATATGTTACAACCACTAGGCCCCCCTAGTTGTTGTGGCCCTAAGCGACGGCTTATATTGCTTATAGGAGCGGCCGGCCCTGCCCGCAGACATGGGTCTTCTTGTCCAGGAGCTCGTCACACATGGGCACACTGTTATAAAAATTGTCCATGTAAAGCCTGTAACCTTTACCTTCTAGGCCACCAAGAAGCGAGACAATTGTGTCTGCAATGCTCACATGTGTTCCGCAGTATGGCCTGAGATTGTGACAGTAGCCTGTCTTTGAATCACACAGGATATAAGATTTGATCCCATATCTTACAGGCTTACAGTCCGCCATCTTGAAATTTCAAGTGGCAGTGAGTGGTTTCTTGTCAAATGACCCCTTGAGGCGGCTCCTGGCAATGTTCATGCTTGTGTCACAAACGAAATGATTTCTTAAGCCTAACTACTCCACTAAGGTGGTGGCCATCTTGAAAAAATGCCGCCATCTTGAAATTTCAGGTAGCTGTGGGTGGCCTACTGTCAAGTGACCCACAGAGACTGCTCATGCCAATTTGTATGCTTGTATCACCAAATGAACCATTATTTCACTTAACTGCCCCACTAAGGTGTCGCCATCTTGAAAAATGGCCTCCATCTTTAAATTTCAAATGGCTCGGACAATGTTCTTGTCAAATGACCCATGGAGACTGCTCATGCCAATGTTCACACTTGTATCACAAATTGAAAGATTGTAGCACTTACTGCTCCACTACTGGCATTATGTCATGCCTAATTTTACACCTTAAATTCACCACATCCTGTGCAACATGTTAATTACATGTTTAATCAACATCTTCATCATATTCATCTTCCTCATAATCATCATCATTCACATTTGTATGAATTTCTTCCACGTTGTCCTCGTCTGTCCCCTCTTCAGACAATACATCAATGAGGGCTTTGGGGATGACGTCACCTTCAAACCATAGAGGCTCTAGGTTTGCCATTCTCTGAGTTCAGATGAAACTCATGGTCAAGAGATGATGGAATTGGGTTGTTCGCATGAGCCCTCTTCCAGATGCATACCTGGAAGTTTACTCTTTTCCTGCATGGTGCAAAAGTCGGGAGTCGTGGAAAAATTGGGAGGGACAGATGCCGACGTAAAGGTTCGGATCGGCAAGGCAAGAGCAGCTTTCCATCAGCTGAAGAATGTCTGGGGATCCTCAGATCTGCCCATAAGCACCAAGATCAGGATTTTTAATGCCATGGTGAAGCCTGTTCTGATCTATGGAACGGAAACCTGGAGAACAACGGTCAACACGATGAAAAGAATCCAGGTATTCAACTACACCTGCCTTAGAAGGATCCTCCGCATCCGATGTTCAAACACGATCAGTAACCTCGAACTCTGGCAGCGAACAGGACAGCACCCTGTAGAGGAAGAAATCCTCCAAAGACGCTGGCGGTGGATTGGCCACGCTCTTCGCAAACCTGCATCTAGCATCACGAGATACGCCCTGTTCTGGAACCCACAGGGGAGAAGGAAGAGGGGCAGACCAAGAAACACCTGGCGGCGTGACCTGGATGCAGATGTGAAGAGATCTGGCCACACATGGGGACAGCTGGAGAAATTGGCCCAGGACCGGAATGCCTGGAGAGCTCTTGTTCGTGGCCTATGCCCAAAGTTGGGCTATAGGCGTAAGTAAGTAAGTAAGCAAAAGTCGAGAGGTCAATCAAGAGACCTGGTCGAAGCTCGACAATAGAGCCTCACATTTTCTTCACCTTTATCTCTCTTGCCCCACATGCTGCACTCGAGGACCAAAGCCATAGAGGTGACGGGTGTCTTCAACACCAGTTAGCACAAGCTCATAAGCTCCCAAGAGTTTCCCCACTGCAGCAAAGATCTGCATGAACTTTGAATGCTGATTAAGAAGCTGATTCAGAGGTGCAGTCAGCACCAGTGAAGGCATGACTCTTTCAAAAGCAGAGCTGAACTATGCTTTTGCGAATAATCTTCAGCCAGCTGGACGATGTCAATCAGCTTATCTCCCATGTCAAATATTGTCTTTTGTGAATGATTTGGCAAAATAGAGTCTTTTGCTCTGACTCTGACAATTTTGATGTGAGGCAATTTGGTTTGGATTATGATTGATGTAGATGATCAGCCTTCTTCATGTTTCTTCATGTTTTGAACAGAGCTCAGGTATAAGTGCTTTTGAAATAACTATTGCTTCTATCCCGTAAGCTTGTCCATCCTCTATGAAGATGACAGGCCTTCTGAGTATCTCTTCCATCATATCTGGAAAGCTCCAGTGCTCGAGAAGTAAACGTGTGAGGGACCTCTTGTTGTCGTCATTTGTGAGGAAACCTTTCCAATATGCACGTCGGTGAACATTCAGACCATTTACTCTTAACGGTTCACCACAACCTCTACAATCCCTCTCAGCTGATTTTGGGGAATGAAGTCAGTCAACATACAGTACGTGTACAGCAGGTAAACTTTTGAAGATGCGCTCTGATATAATCTTCATTGTCTGTGGCACATTGTTCATGTAGAATGTGGTTTGTTTTTTTGCAAAGACGCCATCAATTGTTGAGATGGAATATGGAGTCAGAGTCGGGGGGTAAGACATCAGGTCAGAAATGCTCATTTGTGACATTAGAATCTGTGATTTCAGTCATGATTTTTTTTTTTTTCATACAAAACAGTTGAACATGCAGTACAACTTTTTAAACAAAACAGTTGAACATATAGTACAACTTAGTCAACAAGATGACTATTTGACCGAAAAGGTATGGGCTGAAGCCGAAGCTTATTTTGCCAACCTTTTTACCATTAAAAAAAAAAATGTTATTAAAGTAGCATAAGAGCAAACAAAAGAAAATGAACAAACACAGAGCTTCAAATATTACATTTCAGAACAGACGAAACAAAAATAAACAACAATTTGTTTAGTTTTTCAGACGTAAACAGTTTGTTTATACCTTTTTCTATTTATATTATAGCAATATTTTCTATCACTAGCAGCATTTATACCGTCACTATTTAGAATTTATTATTTTTATTATTCATTTATTTTATTTTATTTTTTCTATTTATTTATAAACTTTATCCTTTCTATTGTAGAGTTACTTACCGCTACACTTTACATATATATGAAGTGATTGCTTCATACATATAATATATGCACTCAAATACACACTCACAAACATATTTCTCCACATATGTATGCGTGCATATGAAAGTATGCCCACACACATATGGATACTCACTTTCATATTCATAACTATTCATTGCATGTGTATGTAGCTGTCAATTACCTTTGCTTTATATCATTTCTTGAATGTTTTCATTGAGTTGGACATTTTGATTTTGTTTCCCAATGAGTTCCACAGATCTACCCCTATGACCAATGCATCTCTCTTTGGTGTTGGTCCTTGCTTTTGTTTTTTTGATGAAGGGGTTGGAAAACCCTGTTTTGTAAGAAGTCGAACACACGTATGTTGACTGACTTCATTCAAAACTAGAAAAAGTGCTCCTCGGAGCACAGGTCTCTGTCAGGTCAGGTACGTTATTGTGGCCTCCTGGTGGCGCTATAATAGGCCAATGTGAAAAGGGTGCCATTTCTTCTTATTCCTTTCAATCAGGCACTGCATTCATGATTTGAGGCATTTTGTTCCAAAAATGTGTTTTGCTAAATTAGACTTGCTGGTGGCGCTATAACAGGCCAATGTGAAAAGGGTGGCATTTCTTCCTCGGCCTAGTGCGAATGTGCACGCAAGATTTCACGGATATCGCATGCTGCGTTGATGATTTGAGGCATTTTGTTCAAAACAAACCAATCCTGCAAACTTTGGAAGCCAATCTTAGCCAATCAGGATAGAATATGGAAAATCGGACAGATCCGTGTTCATCACATGACTATAGAGATACTGTGTACCGATTTGCGTGAGGTTTGTACAAAATCGGTAGGAGTGATATCCAAAGATGTGTTTTGCACAAATTGGCCTCCTGGTGGCGCTATAACAGGCCAATCTGAATAATTCGGAGCAGAAGTTTGGCTTTGGCATCCAGGGAGTGTGTGTGCACAGTTTCATGGCGGCCGGGCCAACGGTGCCGGAGATTAGCTGTTCACAGACAGACACACACACACACACACGGACGCACACACGGACGGATGGACAGGGTGCAAAACATACTCTCGCCATGCCTTTCGGCCTGGCGGAGACAATAAGCTGAGAGGGATCGTAGAGGTTGTGGAGAACGGTTCATAGTTAATGGTCTGAATATTTGCCGACCTGCAGATTGGAAAAGTTTCCCCACAAATGATGACAACAAGAAGTCCCTCATATTGTACATTTACTTCTCAAGCACTGGAGCGCTCCAGATATAATTCCAGGCATTCAAAGGCAAAGGAAAGGTCTGACCCATCAAGCTTCTGAATCAGCATTCAAAGTTCATGCAGATCTTTGCTGCAGTGGGGAACTCTTGGGAACTTGATGAGCTTGTGCTAACTGGTGTTGAAGAGTTCACCGGTCACCTCTATGGCTTTAGTCCTCGAGTGAAGCATGTGGATGAGGCAAGAGAGCTCAAGGTGAAGAATATGTGTGGCTCCAGGCCTTGAGCTTCGACCGGGTTTCTCGCTTGACCTCTCAACTTTTCCACCATGCAAAGAGAAAACTTCCACGTATGCATCTACCAGGGGGCTTAATGAAGTTCTATCAACCTCGTAGACACATGAAAAACAGAAAAAGTGCAAAACCATGGCACCACCTCTTTAATATAGAATCGAACTAATGAAATGAGCTAGCAAGAGCTTGTGAGTAAATAATAACTACATTGGATCCATTGGAACACAGGTTACTTCAATTCAATTCAATTTTATTAACAAGTTGTCTCAAGACACTTTACATGTAGAAAAGAGACCCGACAGTCCCACCCTGAGCAAGCAATTTTGCGACACATTTCTTATTTCTTCCATTTCCTAAAAAAGTTACAGTTTTGGACATACAAGGTTTCCTCTCGACAGCGACAATGTCTGCATGTGGAGTATGTTGAGTTGTATTGTATTGTTGTCCCTGTATGGCACTCATATGTTAATGAATGTGAGCATGTTTTGAGTAGATCTCCAGGGACTCATTCCCCTCATTAGATGTGGGAAATTAATTATCTTCCAACATTGCACCTGTTGAGCCAGTGTTTCATCAGCCCTGGGGCCATGTGTCATCAGCGGTTCACACATACGCCCAGCCCACCTGGGTATGGTCTGCGGTTGTCACATGTTCTTGAATGAGCTCAGAACAAAGGTACGCACACACGTTTACACCCACAGGACCACAATGGAAGTAACCTCTCAAAGCTTCTGTGTGTGTGTGTGTGTGTGTGTGTGTGTGTGTGTGTGTGTGTGTGTGTAGCACATCCACAAGCTCACGACGTGGCATGATGTGACACGATATGAACTTGATCCGCTATTTTCTAACCATTTTGAGAAAATGTTGGCAAATCTTCTGACACATCTGACACTTGATATGAGAATGTTTGAGAACCACTGTAAATAAACAATACCTTTTATAAAAGTCCTTCATAGTCTTCTAGTTGGGCCATTTCCAGAACTTCTGTGACTGTGGAGAGCAGAGATTGGTTTCTCAGTGAATATGTCATCGATGAAGGTTACAATTTACAATTTAGGCATTTAGCACACGCTCTTAATCCAGAGTGATTACAGTAAGCAAGGACAACACAAGGTAATACATCGAATACATAGAAATAGTAATCTAGGATCATAGGTAAACCAAGAACCTATCATCAGTCTAAACAGTAGAATATCCCCAAAAAAAATCAATAATCTGTACATTGAAACTATACACACTATACTATAGTGTGTCAAACTCATTTTGGTGTCCGGGCAAGATTGGTCAAATGGTGACTTGAGGTGGGCAGGAACCAGTTGCGGACGCACATGCGCGCTCACACGCATTCAGTTATACAGCATTGTTTTTCAATCTGTTGTCTTGTCTCAGAAAACAAACAATGTAATTTGTAACAATAATAATAATAATAATAATAATTATTATTATAATTATTATTATAAACCATTTTAAGTAGAATAATTCAATTTGAAATTAAACAATACCTGGTAGGCTAATGTGTGTTGGTGGTTAAATAATTACATTTATAGAACAGTGGTGTAAAGTAACTAATTACATTTACTCAAGTACTGTACCTAAGTAAAGATTTTATGTAGTTTTACTTTACTAGAGTATTTCCAATTTCCAGAACTTTCTACTCCACTACATCTCAGTCACTGCTATAACTACAGTATATCACTTTAAAAAATGTTTTATGAAGATTAGCTACTTTAATTATTTACATTTACAAAAATAGCAGATCTACAAGCTCATAGTGCGGCACTATGGGCTTGTAGATCTGCTATTTTTGAATAGCCAAATAAATCTTAAAATGACACAGATGCTTTCCCAGATTGAATGTTAAATACGCTCTGAGTTCAATTAATACTGAGGATTTCACTGGGCAGAGAGAGAGAGAGAGAGAGAGAGAGAGAGAGAGAGAGTGAGAGTGAGAGTGCTGGGCTGACTCCTGTGTGAGGATCAGAGAGTATAGCCATTACTACTCGACTAGTAGCCTAGTTGTTAACGAGCCAATTAGCCAGAACATTCCACAGCTGGGGAGACAATAGCGGGCCATCAGAGGTACTCAGCCAAGTAGCAGCGACCGGGGGAGGGGCGAGCTGCTTGGGCGGCAGCAAGGCACTGCAAACTGCGACTCTATATGTCTGTTAGATGTAGTATCAATTTACTATTTTTAAAAGTATTTCGCGGGCGGCCATGGACCTTTCCGTGGGCCGCAAAACGCCCGCGGGCCGCCAGTTTGACAAGTCTGCACTATAGGATGCCAGGGCAACAATGGCCTGGCATCTGGATGGGTCTGCCATCAGAATAGCCACACCAGGAGCCCCATGTGTCTCCCCGTTGCTCTGATCCGCATCAAACTTGTCACAAACGCTGTTCAGGGGTCTGCCATGAAAATAGTCACACCCAAAAAAGACTTAATTGCACACACTACAGCAGTGTTTAACACTTCAAATAGCTATAACTCTGTGACCATTGCTTTGATCGGTTCCAATGGTCAAGAACCATGGTGTTGTCCTGGACGGTCAGCTCTCTTTCAAGGCACACAAGTCACTCGATAGGGCCCACTAAGCCACGGAAGTACCTCCACCCCATGTTTTTCAAATGGCCTCATGGTGGTGCTACAACAGCCCACTTCACATTTTGGCCTATAACTCTTGAACCGTAGGTCGTACAATCGTACAATCTTCCCCTACATTCCTTGGATTATGATGCAACATATAGTTTGTGCCAGATTACTGTACATTATATGCCATTTTTCATTTTCTTCAAACCACATACTCCTACAGATTATGTCCAAAACTCACACAACATGGCACACATTATCTCTTTGGTCATGTGATCAAGATCACATGACACTCCAGAACCACTTTATTTGCAAAACATGTCAACATTTCGAAACCCTAGGGATCTTCTTCAGGCCAATATGGACCTGAAGAAGATCCCTTGAGGGTCAAAACATCATGTTTTATAAATAAAGTGGTTATTTTCCATGGAGTGAGGGCTATACTTTTCTCAACATTAGCCTTATTGGCCCAGCACACATGGTCGATGTGTGTATACTTACACTTGTTATGCTTTTTCAGATTTGTGTTCTGTGTGTTCTTAAGTCTTCGTTCTGTGCTGCTGACTAGTACTACACCAAAGTATGTATGATCTACCCTGTATAGGGCAACTTGAGGCTGGTGTTCCAGCATTCAGAGTGGCAGCATCATTTGGTGTCAGTCTTGGTACCATATCCAAACTTAGGACTAATTTCCATGAGACTGTTGAAGTCAAAGACCGACCCAAAAGTGGGCGCCCCAAGAAGACAACACCCCAGGAAGACCGGTTATTCACTCTCGCCGCACTGAGGAACCGCAGGCTTACTGCCAGAAACTTACAGGGAAGATTTACTCAACGGTACCAAAGACGGCTCTCACTACAGACTGTGAGGAACAGACTCCATAAAGCTGGTCTTAATGCTCGTAAGGCTGCCAGGAGGCCTGCAATGACTGCACGTCACCGTCAGGCCCGTTTGCACTGCTGCCGACAGCATAGACAGTGGAACTTGCAAATGTGGGGAAAATGTCATGTTCAATGACGAATCAAGTCTGCGTAAGTTGGATGGCAGGATGAAAGTGTGGAGACGGCAGGGAGAACGCTTTGCAGATTGCTGCACAGATAGAGTGACATCTTTCGGTGGGGCAGTATCATGGTGTGGGGTGGCATCTCTGTACGAGGGAAGACAGACCTTGTCATCATTGAGGGAAACCTCAACGCAGTCAGATATCGCGATGAGATCCTGGAGCCAGTGGCGGTCCCATACCATCAGAATATGGGACCTAATGCCATCCTCCAGGATGATAACGCTCGCCTCCACAGAGCCAGGATCATTGGAGAGTACCTCCAGAATTTGGGAGTGGAGAGGATGGAATGGCCTGCCGTGAGTCCAGACCTCAACCCAATTGAACATTTGTGGGATCAACTTGGGCGTGCTGTACGTCTTAGAGTGACCAACAGAACCACATTGGCTGACTTGCAACATATCCTCATTGAGTAATGGGATGCCATCCCACAGCAGAAAGTGGCCAGGTTGGTGACCAGCATGAGGAGGAGGTGCGAAGCTGTTGTGGCTGCATATGGATCTTCCACACGCTACTGAGGACCCTGAAACAGCCTAAAGCTGGAGACCTCTTGAAACCAGACAACTACTAAGGCATCTGACATGTATCAGGGCAAAGGTTTACAACCGAATGATACTAAACCGGATACGGCAGGCCATCGACCCTCACCTGAGGGAGAACAAAAATGGCTTACTACCGTAGCTTAGATGGTAGTAAGGTGGTGACCCCATATGGCAACAGTGAACAGTTTGACATCCTGGCTGGGGTAATGCAAGGGGACACCCTTCCTCTTCATCATAGTCATGGATTATGCGCTCAGGAAGGCCATCAGTGTACCGTCACTTGCAAGGAGAGCCCTGAACAGCAAGACCAGTGTATGGAACCAACCAACCAACCAACCAACCTCCCTGACAAATCAAACTCAGCCACACTGCCAAAGACTTAAAGAGCTGCCAGCCAGCAAAATGGTGCTGTGGGAACCAACACAAGGGCACCGGTCACATGGACGTCCCACACTAACATATGTGGGTGTACTCAAGAAAGATGCAGGAGCGCAAACTACCGACGAGCTGGCAAGATGTATGGAGAACAAGGATGACTGGAAGCAACGATGGAGGGCTCGTCTGAGGACGACCCAGAGAGAGGGACAAGGACTTTAAACAGTGTCTAATGAGGTCACTCATAAGTGACTACGACAGCCAGATCATAAGTTATGGCCAAATTACGATTTAAAAATATTGACCAATCAGAAAAGGGCCAAGTTACACCAATGAAGGACAAGGACTCCAGAAGTCTGTATGGCAATCAGCTCAAAAGTAGACCGTACCGCACATTGGTTTAAAGCTCCCAAAACCAAAAAACGTGTGTGATGAAAACCTAAGGTCGAAACGTTGTGCCATTAAAGAGAATACGATTCTTACCTTGATGTCCAGCACTGTGCCTAAATACAGGTGCAAGATGTGCACCAAATCCGTAATCAGCTCAAAAGTTACAAAGCAAAAAAGGAAAAACTTAACTGTAGATCGGCTATTTTCACTTCCTGTTTGGTGGTGAAACAAAGAAGTTTGACACTTCGCCGCGGTCACGCCGTTTTCCAAAAATGTGATGTGTGTGCGAAGTTGCGCAAACTTTCTGACGATGTTTAAGCCCTCAAAAATGTGATTACTTTGTGCAAAGAATAACAATAATATTTTGCATTTCAATAGGGCTTTGCACTGGTGCAGTGCTCGGGCCCTAATAATAATAATACTTAACATAACCACTTGTCATTGACACATTATAAGACACACACAACATTATTTTCATAATGAAAGTATTGTTAATGTATGTTAAGCCCGGCCTCCACTGCTGCCTCTGCTCAGATGGGCGTTGTGAGAGATTGCGTAATGCCATGAACTGGCACAGGGGATGGCACAGCAGTGATGGGCGTTGTGAAAGATTACGTAGTGGCATAACGTGGCACAGGGGATGGCACAACACTGTGTATAAAACAACTGGACAATGGATTTAGAGAAGGGGGGAGGGGGTTATAGACAGAGGAGGACAGTCATGAGGGCTTCTCTAGACATACACCTGCTTTCATACTTAATATTGTTCTCTGCCTTCTCTCCTCTGTCTTCCTCATCTTCCTCTTCTTGTGAGTTACAGGCACTATTTAATCTCAACAGATTTTACAAGCCTGGGGACTTGGTTCTGGGTGGCCTGTTTGATTTTAACCTCTCACCCGTCTTCCCTGATCTGTCGTTCACCTCCAAGCAACAGGACCTCATTTGCTATGGGTGGGTATGAGTCATTAATGACAGCAAATGTTTAGCCTTTTGAATACAATTCCTTTTAGTTTTAGCCACAATTTAGTTATCTGAAATGTTTTAATTTGAGTCTACAGTTGATTTAGTCGACTAAAATGTAACAGGTTTAGTTCAAGTGTAATGCATTGTTTTAAATGATTATCCAAACGTGCATTCTTCTCAGTACATTATGTGTTTCAATTTGAGCACAGTGCAACTTAACACTCATTCAGCATTTGTATCAATATTTAAATTTACAAACTAAGCTAAGCAACTAACTTTTAAAATAACGTTAGGCAGTGTGCTTAACTTTGAATGAAATTCAGAATGACTTGTCTTAGTTCTCCCTGAACTAAGACAAGTGTTAAGGAGTCCCTCCCTAACATTTGAGTCTATTTTTTTTTTATGGACTAAAGCAGGGGTCTTCAACAGGGGGTCCTCAGAGTTACTACAGGGGGTCCGCCAAATCTTTGTGTGATGTGATTTCTTTTTTTTTACCTTAACCATTTGAACTCTAGCATCCCTTTTTCTGAGGAGAACTTTAGCCAAAAATAGCATATCTACAAAGCTCACAACGCCTCGCGCTGCGATGCGTTGTGAGCTTGTAGATCGGCTATTTTTAGCAAAGAGGTATAGGTGTAGAGGGAAAAAAGAGCAGACCAAGTAAAAAGAAAAAAAGTTTAATCTGAAACGCAATTTTATACAATATAGAGGGGGTCCCTGCTTCATCTCTCTCTCAGCTAGGGGGTCCTTGGCCTGAAAAGGTTGAAGACCCCTGGACTAAAGTGTCATAGTTTTAGTCATCATAGAGTAGTTTGTATTTAGTTTACCCCAGTGAAAAAAAGAGAGTTGACAAACATTTTTCTTCCGAGTTTTAACACAGGTGAGTATCACAAATACAATAGCAAGCAAGAAAACAGATACTTTGTTTTGATGTGTGGTACCATAGGATTAGTTTGTATGTTGTATATTTCTACAAATATAAATATGCGAGGTTAAAGTGGCATTTTGTGTGTTAGTTTCAGCATTGACGTGTTCAGGCAGGCCCAGACCATGGCTTTTGCCGTCGCAGAGATCAACAGAAACCCCAGCCTGCTCCCCAATGTCACTCTGGGGTATAGTATCTATGATACCTGTTTCACGCTTGGAGTTGGATTCCGTGCAGCGTTGTCATTGGTCAGTGGAAGGGAGGAGCGTTTTCAATTGGATGACAGCTGTGTTGGCTCTCCTCCGGTGCTCGGAATTGTGGGTGCTGCGTCCTCAGCAAATTCTATCGCCATTTCTAGTGTAGTAGGTTTGTACAGCGTGCCCCTGGTAAGTTTGCTACTTGAACATCCTTTTACCATCACCTATTGATGATGATGTGCTTTGGTTGCTTACCATATATTGTTGCTGTCGGGCAGACACCTCTTATCTCCATATTCTAACCTTTTGTGTTTTTGAGTGGTGCCAACGACTCCTACATTTGACTTTGTCCGTGTGTCCGTATATCCGTCCGTCCGTATGTCCGTCCGTATGATTGGTCAAGCTTCACGTGACACGTGACAATATGTTGTCACGTGTCACGTGACAACATATTGTTGCTGATTGCAACACAGGGATGCAACCAGTTACACTTTCAAAGGCACCACTCTCTTCACACTGGGTGTGATTTTTAGCGGCGCTAGCCGCTCTATACCTTTAGGTATAGAGCGGATATTAGCCCTCTATACCTGGCTTTTGCGTCAACGTTCTGATTGGTCAGGCTCGCCAAGGTTCTGATTGGTCAGGTCCGTCAACGTTCTGATTGGTCAGGCTCGCCAAGGTTCTGATTGGTCAGGTCCGTCAACGTTCTGATTGGTCAGGCTCGCCAAGGTTCTGATTGGTCAGGTCCGTCAACGTTCTGATTGGTCAGGCTCGCCAAGGTTCTGATTGGTCAGGTCCGTCAACGTTCTGATTGGTCAGGTCCGTCAACGTTCTGATTGGTCACTATTCATGACATCACTATGTTACCCCACTCTATCAGCTATGACAGATCAGTTTTTGCCACTTACCTTGGAATGCATTTGGTGATTCGCTTCCAATGGCACTATTTAGTGCCACTGGAAGCCTTGAAATAAATTTACAGAGATTTAATATTGTTTCTCTGGTAGAAACACATATCTATGACAAAATATATCAAAGGCGCCGCTACCTTCACACAGGTGTGATTTTTTTCCCATAAATGAATGCCAAGCTCGAAACGCAGTACAAAGCGACACATTGTGAGCTTAGATCGGCTACTTTTGCTGTTTTTGAATTTGAAACAGTATTGGACATACAGGTATATGAGGTTTTCACCCGACAAAGACAATAGCAAATAAGATGTACATGTATATTGTTGCTTTCGGGCAGAAACCTTGTATATCCATATTTCAACATTTTATGTTTTATGTTTTTTTTCGTAAATCAATGCCCTACTTAGTCCTACTACGGTGTCACACAAAAGTAACAAAAACTGCAGATCTACAAGCTCAACATATGTCACAACGCGACACACTTGGAGCTTGCAGATCTGCATTTTTTTTCTCTTTTTTTTTCCTGAAAAGTAAACCGTTTTCCACCCGACGGCAACAATATAGTACTCTATAGTATTCGCTTGAAAGACATAGAACATAATTTACTTGCAGGCAGATTTAGAATGTAGGCTTCCATTAGGGCAGAGTGCAATGCATTCCAGGTGTTATTCATCCTGGACCTGAGAGTAGGAATTCTAAGGCCCTGAGTCAGGCTCGTCTCACGTCACATATAATGTCTAGGTTGGGGTGTAAGCTATTTGGTGTCATATTCAGAATGTTTTAACATTCTGTAACATTAAACCATATATGAATCAACTGTGATCCATATATAATAAGGTTACAACAATGTTAAGATACAAAATACATTGCAACATGTGCACACAATACACGCCCCTGGTTCTGTGAGTTAGACAGGGGGAGAGAGAGAGAGAGAGAGAGAGAGAGAGAGAGAGAGAGAGAGAGAGAGAGAGAGAGAGAGCGCAAAAGCACAAGCTTGTGCATTTCATGCGGCCAAGGTGATTAAGGGCACAGTTAATAATGTGTGTAATTATTCGTTCATTCATTTGTATCAGTGAGTATGTTTTTTTGCAGAGCAGGGGGTAAATCTATAGGTAAAAGGTGAGTGGTGTTGAGCAGAGTGACAGGTTGACTGGTGCATGAGATCAGCCTTGTCAGTCCTCCTCACCAGTGGTGGAAAAAGTACTCAAATTCCTTACTTAAGTAAAAGTATCAATACTGCAATATAGAAATACTCTGTTACAAGTAAAAGTCCAGAATAAAAAATGTACTTGAGTAAAAGTGCAAAAGTATTGGCATCAAAACGTACTTAAAGTACCAAAAGTAAAAGTACTAAAATGTTTGAAAATAGCCGATCTACAAGCTCACAGCGTTCTGAGCTTGTAGATCTGCTATTTTCAAATAGCCTTGGTATAAAATACTGCTCCAGTGGTTAATGTATGTTTTATAATATAATAATTTATATCTGAAAAGTAACTAGTAACTAAAGTTTTCAAATAATTTTAGTGGAAATTGGAAATACTCAAGTAAAGTACAAACACCAAAACATTTTACTTAAGTACAGTACTTAATAAATGTACGTAGTTACTCCACTCACATGCTTTGCTTGCAAGGGATTTTTTTATTTTTTTAAACTAAAAACAAAACAGAACAAAACAAAAAAAGTTTGATGTAACAGAACATAATGTGTTGTTGTGTCTTTTTCAGATAAGCTACTGGGCCATGTGCTCCTGCCTGAGTGACCGGAACCAGTACCCTTCGTTCTTTAGGACAATCATAAGCAGTGCCATCCAGGTTAACCTCTAAGTAGTGCATCCACACACTTGACAAATACCTCCCTCTAGTGAGTGTAATTGATATTGCATCACCTCTCATGCGTATAGGCTCTATGCACAGCAGCCATATTATCACTTCCTTCACAGGTGTTACCAATCATACTAATGAAGGCTCTGTTCCATTTAGTGTAGCACAGTGGTTTCCACGACCCCCATAACTCTGAGAGTGTACAAATGGAACCAAATGGACCCGTAAGGGGCCATTTGGAAGCCCATGAGGGTCCCTGGACCCCAACTTAGACATGTAGCAGAGTGTTTCCAGTGAGCCAACATGTACAATATCAGCAACCCTGACTACTGTTTGACCAGAATGGAACAGAGCCTTCATTAGTATCATTGGCAACACCTGTGAATGTCTTCACAATATAAGTATGCAGTATATATTATACCATTATATACTGCATACACATTATTGCTGTACTATATTATATTATCATATACTATCTTACACTATTATACGTGCTACTATTGTTATTGTTACTACTTGTACTGTATCTCTTTCTGTCTCTCCTCTGTCTCTCCCTCTCTCTCTCTTCTTTCCCCCGACACAGTCGAGGCAGAAGGCCGCCACCCTAGAGCCTAGGGTCTGCCTGACGTTTCTTCCAGTTAAGAGGGAGTTTTCGTTGCCACTGTCGCAAAATTGCTTGCTCAGGGTGGGATTGTCGGGTCTCTTCTCTACATGTAAAGTGTCTTGAGACAACTTGTTGTGATTTGACACTTTAATAAAATTGAATTGAATTGAATTGACAATATGGCTGCTGTGCATAGAACCTATTACTGCTGGAGCCTAAGGTCTCTGTTGACGGCATCAAAAGAGAATCATTACATCTTTTTATTGTGGAATATTGGTAGGAGATTCACTGAATTGGATAGACAGATAGCTAGACCTTCTTCTTTTTTTTACCCGCAGGGGAAATTTGGTTGCCAAAGATCAAGGATTCAAGGATTTACCACCATGTGAATAATCTAGTTTAACCCGTTAAGACCGGGAAAGCATGTCATTTTCCATTATTTTATACTTTGGACCTTGAAAAATAGCAGATCTACAAGCTCGTAGCGCGGCACAGAGTGCCGCACTATGAGCTTGTAGATCTGCTATTTTTTTTTAAATCATGAAAGTTTGTGCAAATCTTTGAATACATATTTTTCAAATATGTAGGTGTGTGCATACAACGTTTTACGCAGATTGGTAAAGTTAAAGTGAAGTTCCTCGTGAGAGGACGCTGGCGTTGCTTTGTTCGCCGCTTCTCCGTCTGAGATTAGGTCTTAGGTTTGAATTTTAGGTTTAAGTTTTGGTCAGTTTAGTCAGTTTAGTCCCTTTCCTTAATCTTTTTCTTTTGTCGCTCTCTTTTAATTTCCCTTATGTTATAAACCCGATCCTGGACTTACCCGTGGCTGTTGCTGGTGCTAGTTACCTCCAGTTGTCAACTCGGGCTGCAATCCTCCTGGACCCACTCCACCTACAAACTCCAGCCGGATCTGTCTCTGCCATTGTTCTGATCCACTCATCACCCAACCGATCACCTTTCCGCTCGAAAGCTGCTGCTTCTTGCCCTGGGTTGGTGGTGTGGTTGACGGGTCAACCTTCACTCGTCGCGAGCCCGGGGCGGCAAGCTGTTGGGGTGGCACGGGAGGCATGCGTTAATCCGACAGACCTTTTCTCCGACTATGTGGCATCCGCGGGCGGTTAGGGTTAGAGTACGGGTTTGGTTCGGGTTTAGTATTGGAAACGTCGGAGCGCTGCGCTGTCGGAGGAATGCGCTGTCGGACTAACGTACTGCACCCGGCACTTGGTGCCGTGCTATGAGCTTGTATATCTGCTATTTTTGAATAGCCAAAGTATAAAATAATGGTTAAAGTGGTTACACAGATGCGTTGCCGATCTTAATGGCATTTATCCCAAAAATAATTTAATGCATGCTTTTTTTTTTATCAGGTGCGAGCTATACTCCAGATTATGAGACGGTTCGAGTGGACCTGGTTTGGATTGCTGTTTATTGATGATACGTATGGCCACGATGCGGGCCAAATCTTCCAGTCTGAGCTGGCCCAGTCTGGTTGGGGTTGCCTGGCGTACGTAGAGGCTACGCCCTGGGACAGTGACCCCGCTGAACTCCAAAGGATCGTCTCTGTGATGAAGAAATCCACAGCTCGTGTGGTCGCTGTCATTCAACATGGGATCCGTGCACTTAAACTCATGGACGAGGTCGGGGGGTTATGATCCATGTTCATTTAGCAACTCATACTTATAAGGAATCTGGAATGAGTTATATTGATGTGAGGACATCCTTTCATAATATAAAGGAATGGGTTGCTATTTAATTGCCAAGCATTTTTTTTAATGGCAATAGCAATGAATAACAATAAAACTGCAGTGCAGTAATTGTGCTTTCGTATACACTTTCTAATTGTTTTCTTTTACACTTTCTTCTTTGCACAATAAGCACATCAACCATTCACACATCTCATTGCTATAACAAAATGTTCTATATTTTAGATTACATAACTCTTGATAGTTTACAGAATATTGTATTATTATTATTATTCGCCAGGCCAAAGGCGTGGCCGAGACAGCCATGTTTTGCCTCCTGTCCGTCCGTGTGTCTACGTGTGTGTGTGTGTGTGTGTGTGTGTGTGTGTGTGTGTGTGTGTGTGTGTGTGTGTGTGTGTGTGTGTGTGTGTCCGTGCGTCCATGTCCGTGTCCGTGTCCGTGCGTCCGTCTGTGAACAGCTAATCTCCGGGACTGTTGGCCTGATCGACATGAAACTGTGCACACACTCTCCCTGTATGCCAGAGTAGAACCTCTGCCCCCGATTTTTCAGATCGGCCTGTTATAGCGCCACCAGGAGTGGCGGTCAGTGGCTGATTTTTGCAAAACATTTTATTTTAAATATTACTCCAACAGATTTTGGTCAAACATCACCAAATCTGTACACATTATCTATATAGTCATGTGATCAACACGGATCTGTCAGATTTTTCATATTACATCCTGATTGGCTACGGTTGGCATCTAAAGTTTGCAGGAGTGGTTCGCTTTGAACAAAATGCCTCATATCAAGAAGGCAGCGTCTGATTGCCATGAACGTTCACACACATCTGTTTTAGCGCCACCACGAGGCAGATGTTTGCAACTTGATCTGGTGGAGTGCTCCGAGGAGTACTTTTTCAAGTTATTATTAGTATTGTTGTTGTTGTTGATGATGATGATGATGATGCTGGTGTTGTTGATGATCACAATAAACAGGTGGTAAAGCAGAAGGTGACAGGTTTGCAGTGGATAGCTGGTGTGGATTTTTTAGCAGACCCAAACCTCCAGGACCCTCGCTACATGCCCTACCTGAGAGGCACCCTGGGTGTTGAAATCCATCTTGGGGAGATACCAGGCCTAAAGGACTTCTTGTTGAAAATACACCCTGAAAATGACCTTGACGACAGCCGTGAAAATATCATAGTGAGCCGTTTGTTTAATTTCAACGTTCAAGGTGATCTGATTTTATGTACAGGTATATAAGAGTAATATATATATATATATATATATATATATATATATATATATATATATATATATATATATATATATATATATATATATATATTGATATCGGCTTAGGCTAATTCCCTTCGGGTTGCCACAGCGGATCATCAGTTTTCATCTGGATCTGTTTTCTGCGTCTTCCTCTGTGACTCCTGCCACCTGCAGGCCTAGTAGCCTACACTGCATGATAACTATTCAAATAGTCACTACACAGATCAGGCCCAGTGGCAGAAGAAGGGGTGACACAGAGGGGTGATTACAATCCACCAGGGGCACACACAATATTATATCCTTCACTGTAAACACCAACTAAAGATTGCTTCTCCAGCTCAAAGTGTCAAATAAAAAATCCTTAACGTCACGTCAACAAGAGTGCACAAAACACTCTACACAGGAAGCCTACAATCAAGTAATAGTGCAACAATACAAATACAATAAACATCGATTTACTAAATTTTTGCAACGTATATCTACATGCCCTCTAGCACCATGGGCAGCGAAGGTCTGTAACTCTGAGAGTGTACACATGGAACCAAATGGACCCAAACCAAATGGACCCTTATTGTTTGTACACACTCTCAGTGTTGTGGGGATCCTTGAAATAAAAAAAGCTTGAGAACCAGTGGTTTAACGTTTGCTTAATCAGTACAACAGTGCAATCACCTGACTGACAATTCAGGTAATCAGTAAGTGGTCAGTAAGCAATTATCTGTGTAATGCAGTGGGCCCAGGAGAACACATGACACATAGACAGTATCACACGACAGGCTCACAAAGTTTAAAGACGGGGTGCCGTGATTTTCAGTGATTCTTTCCCCGCCTAAAACATAATCATCAGGTATTATGGTTATACTAGTCGGAAGATTTTTTTCAAAAAAGTGTACAGAAAGTGTTAAAATTATGTTTTTATGTGGACACGCCTCCAGTTCATTAAGTATACCTCGTTCTCACCTTAGCACCTCCTCCACCACCTTAGCACCACCCACCTGTCCTAGTCCCTCCTCCTCCTCATGCCCACACCTGTTGTGTTATGATAATGAGGGGGAGGGTATGTCACTAAAGCGCTGTTTTTCTATTGGCACGTTTGACCCTCAAGATTTCAGCCTCCAGGTAGAAACTCCAAATAGTCAGAGAAGACATCATAAAAAAGCACCATAAAAACACCACCAGAGGGCTTAATGAAGTTCTATCAACCTCATAGATAGGGTTGCCAACTTTCAGAAATGGAAATACGGGACACATGCACGCGCGCTCAGCGTGCGTGCATGCGTCGACCGTGCGCGCGCGCGTTTTTTTGTGTGCTTTTGCGTTTTTTTGATACTTTAATTCGGTTTTAGGGTTAGGGTTGTTAGGATTATTTAATTCTTTTGGGGGAGCCAGCCCCCCAAACTCCTGAAATGCATAGAAATCTATGAAATCCAAATAAAAAAATCTATGAAATTTATATTAATTATATTGAATTATTACATATTAATTATATTATTTATGTATTTATTAACTGTTAATCACTATTTAATTATATTGATTAATATATATAAGAGTTATTCTTTAAATGGGCACACTATTTAATTATATTGATTAATATATATTAAATAAATGTTTATTGATTAGACTTTGAAAACTCAAACTTAATAAACAATCAACCATATTAGTCTACTGAAATAGCCTAGACTATGCCCCATCAGCAGCCAATATGTAGGCTGCCAGGGCAGGTAAATAGAAATACTGACATCTTGCTAAAAAACACAACCAGATAAATAAGATGTAATATATCCCATACCGAATCGATCTCAGGAGATGTTTTAGTAATGAAGAACTGTGACACTTGTGCTTGGGTCCTTTGGGTTCTTATATTTTTGGAATATTGTTCTCCTGAGGCATGCTGTCTGATGTCAACCAGTCCACCGTGCGCGCTGAACCCATAGAGGTATAATATAAGTTATATTATAATTTATACCTCTGGGTTTAGCGCGCACGGTGGACAACTCTGGGGGCTTGGCTGAACAGGCAGCAGGCAGCGCAGCCGAGGGCAAAACGTATCCTAGCAACGTGAAAGCGCTAACTCTCATTGGTCGTGTTATGAGTAATGAGCCAATGAGCTGCTGAGCGCACTCCCAGACCATGGCTTCATAGCCAGCGTTGCCAAGTCTGCTTATTTCCCGCAACTTCCCTGGAACAAAATTTGGCTTGTTTTTGGCTGTTTTTTGTAGGTCGGCTCGCTCATTTCTCTCACTATACTTGGCAACACTGACGGACACCCGCATTGAGCTCTCTCACACAGGGTACAAACACACTTGTCCGTTTGCTGGCGGAAAACGGGTCGCTACGAAACGGAAGCTCTTGTTCCGGATCCGGCAATTTTGTTATGTATACAAATGTGTTGCGGAAACCGGATGTGCTTTTTCCGGAACGGATCGCGTCCGTTTGTCCGTTTTTTTTTTAACATGGGAGTGGATGGGACTTCCGGCCGTTCGTTCGGTCGCGAACGGAGATGTCTGTTTGTACCCACTGAGACGAGACAGAACGGCTGCGCTGCCCCGTCTCGTTTGTGTGTGAGTGTGAGTGAGAAATACTCTCTCTCATATAAAAATCGCGCCGTCATTCCACGACCCCAAAATACGGAACATAGTGCGTCCCGTAACAGTTCAATACGGAACACGTCTTTTAGTTTCCAAATAAGGAACGATTCCGTATTTTACGGGACGGTTGGCAACCCTACTCATAGACACATGAAAAACGTGAAAGTGGCGCCACCTCTTTAACACACAGGGAATACATTGCTGCTTTACACTGTTATGGTGCCAGTACTGTTATGACCACACTGCCTGAGGGTCTCCCAAATTCACAACAAATTCCTTCTCAAATGGCAATTAAATGTGCGACTTTACGTGGAAGTTCTCACATGTTGCATACATGCTTCGGACGTGAGCCCACGTTTCAGTGCAATCAACTGTAGCCATATCACCAAGAGGACAAGAGAATAGTTGCACTAATTTGAGAAAGTTGAGTCCATATAAACTTGCGAGCCACCTCAAAAACTCGCAGTCTGATGCACCACCGTCTGTCACGTTACGCGCAACCGGACGCACAGCGATGCTTTTAAATGTCAAATAAGTAACTGAAAGTCATATTGACAGTCGTTTATGTCGTTGGTTCTCAAAGTGGGGTCCGGGGACCCCCAGGGGTACTTGAGGGGGTTCCAGGGGGTACCCAGCTAAATGATGGACAGGAACCAAATGGACCCTTATGGGTCTGTAACTCTGAGAGTGTACAAATGGTCCCTGGCATATCTTTTCAAATGGGGGTCCGCGGGCTAATAAGTGTCGATTTGGGGGTCCTTGACATGAAAACGTTTAAGAACCACTGGTTTATGTACATAATATCATACAGATGAATGACAAATGTAAAGAATAATAGAGTAATAATACAATTAAATAATAGCTCAATGGATAATCCGGCAGTGCTTGCATGTCCTCTCTTACCGCATCCATAAACCTGGATCCATAAACCTGGATCCATATACATGTCACAGGTAACTCCGGACACTTTCCTCCATCTGCTCCACCCTGCCTGCACTCTCCTTTTCGCCTCTCTTTCACACTCCCCATTGCTTTGGACCCCAGGTATTTAAACTCCTTCTCACCTTCGCCACCTGTACTCCTTGCATCCTCACCGTTCCACTGTCCTCTCTCTCATTCTGGCACACATATTCTATCTTCCTCCTGCTGACTTTCATTCATCTTCTCTCTAGTGCAAGCCTCCACCTTTCCAGACTCTCGTCTCACCGCATATAACAATGTCATCCGTGAGCATGAAAGTCCACTGGGCCTCCTGCCTGACTGCATCTGTCGACCTGTCCATTACCAGTGCGAACAAGAAAGGGCTTGATGTAGGCCCACCCCCACCTCGAATCAGTCCGCACCCCTCACACTGTCATGGTAACACCACTGCTGTCACGCTGTCCTCATACGTATCCAGTACCAATATGTCATACTTCTCTGCCACTCCTGACTTCCTAATACAACACCACACTTCCTTGGCCTGGAAACTTTTTGTTTTGAAAAAAAAGAGAAAGAAATCCATTTGAGCCTTTCCAAACATCAACTGTTTTACATTGGAAGGGTATGTCCCACCCACAGACCATTACATTGGTAGGCTCTGGTCCCGACCACCCACAGACCAATCAGAATCCTCCGCGCCTGGGTGCCCGAGACCGCCCCGTTCACAAAGGAAGGGCAACGTGCGCACCGTAGTACCAGTATACTATGTCTCCACTGCTCAGGCATCCTCTCACCTTCCAAGATTGTGTTGAACAATCTAGTGAGGAACTCCACTGCCCTGCTAAAACAACTGCCTTCCCATTTTTCATCATATTCATAGCTGCCCTCATTTCCTCCTTCCCAATCCTCCTCACTTTCTGCTTCACTACCCCCCCTTAATCCACCCTTCTCTCTCTCATTTTCTTTATGCATCAGCGCCTCAAAGTACTCCTTCCATCTTCTCAACACACTGTTTTCACATCCCCTTCTCTATCCTTTATTACCTTAACCTGTTGCACATCCTTCCCATATTTGTCCCTCTGTCTAGCCAACCGCTACAGGTCCTTTTCTCTCTCCTTGGTGTTGAACCAATCATACTCCTTTTCCGTAGCCACATCTCTTTGCCTTACCCTGCATCCCCTTGTACTCCTGCCTACTTTCTTCATCTCTCTGGCTGTCCAATAGGCTCTATGCACAACAGCCATATTATCACTTCCTTCACAGGTGTTACCAATGATACTAATGAAGGCTCTGTTCCATTTAGTCTAGCACAGTGGTTTCCACGACCCCCATAACTCTAAGAGTGTACAAATAAAACCAAATGGACCCTTACGGGTCCATTTGGTTCCATTTGTACACTCTCAGAGTTACACACCTGTAAGGGGCCATTTGGAAGCCCATGTGGGTCCCTGGACCCCAACTGTAGACCCACTGGTGTAACAGAGTGTTTCCAGTGAGCCAACATGCACAATATCAGCACCCTGACTCTGTTTGACCAGAATGGAACAGAGCCTTCATTAGTATCATTGGTAACACATGTGAATGTCTTCATAATATGGCTGCTGTGAATAGAGCCTATTTCTTCTTCCTCTGTATGCTTTCTGTACTCCCTCATTCCACCACCAGGTCTCCTTGTACTCTATCCCGAAGATTCTTGCCCTGGCTGTCTCCTTTACCACTTCTGCAGTAGTTGCCAAGTCATCTGGCAACTCTTTACTGCCCCCCCAGTGCCATTCTTAACTCCATTTTGGAGTTAAGAAATGGAGTTTCTTTTTTTCCCCTCTGCCTTCACTGTCTTCCTGTGATTGCATTCTAGGGTTGTCCTACCGAGCACCCTGGGACCTCTTTCAGGCTAGCCCTCCTACATAGAATATAGTCCACCTGTGTGTTCCTACCTCCACTCTTACACATCATCCTGTGTGTCTAAATCTTATTCAAATAGGTGTTCATCGCAGCCATTTCCATCCTTTTTTGCTCCACCACCATCTGTCCTTCATTTATCTCCATAACACCCTACCTACCCATCACCTCCTCTGAGGTCTGCTCCAATCCCCACTCTCCCCCCCCTTGGGTGTCTTCTAACATTTATTATCACCCCTTCTATGTCCAGCTTCATGCTCACCAATCTGTCTAGTGTCTAGACTGGAGGAGCCAGCCCTATAGAAGGTCTTGAAGGACGGATCCAAAGCCTTGCGCTCGGTACCAGCGCCGCTTCCTATTGCTTCACCAATCTATGTCCCCGCTTCCCCTCCACTCCCCCCCTCCCCCCGGGCCTGTGCACGGAACGTCACCAAATTTAGAGCGACGCCCCTCTGCATTCTGATTGGTTAGGAGATAACAAGGTTCACTCCCACTCCTAAACCACTGTTCCTGCAAGGTTCCCCCAGGATTTTTTCTTTTGAAACCCAAAAAAAATGGCATGGTTTTCCGAGGCTACAATCTGTCTGACCCTCTTACCTTTCCTCTTCTCCAGGTGCTTCCGAAACTGCCTTCAACCTTTCCTCCTTTCGCCGCCCAACAGTAGCATAGTTTCTGCCGGTACCCTGTTGTACAGTACAGACAACGGTTGTTGGTAATCAGGTTCACAACTGATCCGGCATGGAAATGTTATTTGTTGTCTGCACGTTTGATTTGGCACAAGTTTTAATCCCCAATAAACCCAGGCTCGGGACCACCACCGGGCCATTTTCTAAGTGATCCTGGGTGCTACACTTCCCCCACCAGCCTAGGGAGCCCAGGGCCGAGCTCATGCCTCCTTCAATGCATGAGAGCCAACTGACCTTCTGTCACCTGACAGGGGGAGTTTCCCCGGTAGGACGTAGCGCGTGGAAGGAACACGTTATTCCAACCAGTTCCCTTCCCCTCCATCAGACGCCCCGGCTGTCATGGGGGAGGCGGTATAGAGACCAGGATTACTGCATGTTTTTGTGAGGGTATTAACTACCCTAGGAGACACAGGGAGAACATACAAACTCCACACAGAAAGGCCCTTTCGCCAACCCCAATTAGGGTATGGGCGCTGAGAGAAGATAGTTCTGATGATACAGGCAAGCTACAGCAAGACTCGAGCCAAGGTTCAGACCCACAATGGTGACACCAAAGAGTTTTAGATAGTCGAAGGCCTCCTACAGGGTCACTTGCTGTTTATTGTAGCGATGGACCATGCTCTGAGACTTGCAATTAGTGGCAGGGAGGAGACACTGGGGTTCACGCTGGTCCCAAGGAAGACAAGGCATGTACATCCCATCACGATTACCGGCATTGATTATGCAGATGATTTTGCCCTAGTGTCGGATCCAGCAGAGAAAGGAAGTGGCTATTGTCGGGGACTTCAAATATGTTGGCCATGACTGCTTAAATGGATCATGATCTGAAGGTTGGGAGGTTACTTGCCTGGAATGCCCTGCGTGGGATGAGGAGAGTGTGAGAAAATGGGAGAAGACCTCAAGATGTGGCTGTCCACAGCTACAGTGGAGTTAGTACTGCTGTATGAGGCCGAGACATGGACGCTCACAGCCCAGCAGTAAAGGGCTCTGGATGGTGTCAACACAATAATGCTACGAATGACACTAGGTGTCACATGGGTGGACCACACAAAAATATTTACAAGGTATCATATTTCTGATTAAATATTCATGTTGTTCCTTCAGGTGAGGCAGTTTTGGGAGCACACATTTCAGTGTAAATTTGCACCCCTTCCGTCAGAGTGGGTGGATGCCGGTGGAAGGGTGTGTACTGGTCAAGAGGACCTAGGAACGGCAGAAACCACCCTGTTGGATGTGTCTGACCTCAGAATAGAGGTCACTGTGTACAAGGCTGTGTATGCTGTCGCCCATGCCCTCCATGACATGTTGCAGTGTGTGCCAGGAAGAGGGCCTTTCACTGGGAACAACTGTGCCAGTTTGCAGACAGTCCAGCCATGGCAGGTGTGATAATAATACACAGTTTAGAGCTTCTAAATGGATTTAATTATGAATAATAATGGATATTATGTAAATATGTCATTGGTGCAAAGCACCAATGATTGACCTACTAGTATTACACTGTATTAACAATTTTCTTATAGTGATATATAATATATTATACTTATTGCCTGCAGTATTTATTGATTTATTTTGGGGGGAGGTATATTCTGTGCTGGGACACAGAAGCCTTTCTCCCATTCCCCAATGCACATGTCGTCATCATTTTGTTTATCACCTTTTCTAGCTTGTGTATTACCTGGAAAAGATCAACTTCACCACATCATTTGGTGATCAAGTATCATTTGAAGATAACAGCGATGCCTCACCAATCTGTGATGTCATGAACTTGGTGTGGCTCCCTGATGGAAGCACAAAGGTTCAGTATGTAGGTGTGTACAAGACGTCAGTCTCCGGAGATGAGGAACTCATCCTTGATGAAGACAGCATCTTCTGGAACTTTGAAACCAAAAAGGTCACTTTGGCTGGCTATTGAGCTCATGATGTGAATGTAATCTAGTTTGGACTCAAACTGACCGTATACTTTGCTCTTTAGCCACTTCGGTCGGTGTGCAGTGAGAGCTGTTCCCCTGGAACCCGTCTGGCCAGAAGGAAAGGAGAACCTGTCTGCTGCTTTGACTGCATTGCTTGTTCTGAAGGAGAGATCAGCAATGTGACTGGTAGGTTTACAGGAGCTTATATTTAGGCTGATACTGTACTTGTCTTTGCCTCTAAAGGAAGAGTAACACGATGGCCTCCACTTTGTCAGAATTGTAATTGTTTAATAGTTGCGAAAATATTTGCTAATGCAACTATATAGTAACGGTCCCTATGTTTAGTGCTGCCTGAAGAAGGAGGTGCCGATTCCGTAAATCCCTCCCAACACCCCAGAAAAGGCAGAGCCAGAATGACGACATTGAAGGATTGTTTGTCATGTGACACACATTAGATACACTGTAAAATGCTGTTGGGAATTGAAGGATTCTACACTCTCATTAGAAAGTAAAAGCATTACTTTATTAATGAACATGACAACAACATGTACACTATATTTATAAGGAATCAACTTGGTCATTTTTGCAGTATTAATAGGGAAACAGGTGGTGTTAACATTGTGATGTATTTCCATCACTTCCGTCCGGCAGAGCGCTCTAGCTTTGAGATGCGGCTTTCTGCCGGTCGACACTCACCGTCTGCCGGCTCACTGTGGAACTCGAGCTCCCGGCTTGCAGCCTTTCTCCTGGAGGTCTTGGTGGCGGCTTGCTTTTTTATGTTTATATAATAGTATGTTTGCCATCTTGCGTTTTAACCTTGATGTTGTATGTTAGCATTTCTTAATGATGCAATTACAACTAGAAAGACATTTCCTACGAAAATTTAAGTGTGCCTGCGTTGGCTGGGGGTTTTGTCGCCGTGGTACCGCGAAACGGTGTAAAAAGTAATGCGGTAAGTGGGCCGGTCGTCCCGCACGTTTTGATGTATACATCGGCGGGGTCGTGTCAACCGTGTGGGAGGAGTAGCATTTTTATCCCCTCGGGCGGCCAAAAAAGTAAAGATAAAAACAGCAAAATAATTTTTCAAAAATGAATAAAAAATAAACGGAAAGTCAAAAAAGGAAAATTAAAAAACAGAAAAATTGAAGGTAAAAAGGAGAATCTAAAACAACATTTGAAAAAAATGTAATAATTTTTAAAAATATATAAACAATTACTTAAATGGGTTTGAGTGCTTGTTTCACCCACTTCTGAAGGTCTGACGCAGAAAGTGCCCATTATACTATTGTTTGCAGTCCCCCATTTAGGGGGGGTAGGCAAAGTTTCGGAGCATTTTGGGAAATTTTCAGAAACCGGAAGTGAATAAATGGTTCGAGTGCTTGTTTCGCCCACTTCTGAAGGTCTGACGCAAAAAGTGCCAAATATACAATTGTTCGCAGTCCCCCATTTAGGGGGGGTAGACGAAGTTTTGGAGCATTTCGGGCACTTTTCAAAACCGGAAGTGAAATATCCACTTCCTGTTGTGACGGATGTGTTCGCAGACCCCAATTTAGGGGGGGTAGGCGAAGTTTCAGATCATTTTGGGCACTTTTCAAACCGGAAGTGAAGAGGTCCAAGTCCGGGTTGGACCAACGAGCTGCATACCCTTCAAAAAGTGTTTTGGTGTAAAAAAAAAAAAAAAAAAAAGTTCGTAAAAAAAAATTTAGAAAAAAAAAAAAAATTCGAAAAAAAAAAAAAGTTCGTAAAAAAATAAAGTCCATGACAAAGTTTGGGGGCGGTACCATGCTGCAAACAGAAGTTACGGCCATTTAAAGCTCGGCCAATAGGAAGGCAGAGGGGGCGGAGCTTCAACACACGAAGCTCATTGGTGGTTACAGCTGCCACATGGATTATAGCAGGAGCCCTAGAGTCTCTGGGTGGTTTCCCCCCCTCCCCGTAACCGTTAACATGGGAGTGAATGGGGGACTGAGGATGATGATGGTTAACATGGGTGTGAATTGGGGATGATGATGAAGAGTAAATCAAGTCAGAATGAGTCTGAATTTGGGACTGAAAGGGGGCGCGGCTACATGTTTTTGCTAATAACGTGGGCGTGGTAACGCGTAACGGCGAAAAAAGTAATGCGGTAAGTGGGACGGTCGTCCCGCACGTTTTGATATATACATTGCGACTAACGAGTAAACCGTGTGGGAGGAGAAGCGTTTTGCGCGGTACGTGCGGCCAAAAGGGGCGGAGTTTCGCTGTTTTTTGCTAATAACGTCGCCATGGTAACGCGTGACGGAAAATCGTTTCCGAGCACATCATTCCCGACCAAGCCGCACGTTTTGATGTATATATTGCGGCGGTAGTGTAAACCGTGCGGCTGTTACGGACGACCGAATTTTGCGGCGTGATGGATTAATAAATCCGGCGGATCTCAATAAGTGTGCCCATGCCATTAACATGGCAGGCACACTTAACAAGTTGCTAGTGTTTTATAAGGCATGAATTCTATAAACCGTGTTGCCCCTATATGTGAGCATTAATTAGTGTAATTAGCGTCACTATTACAGAGTACATACAAAACAATGCCCTGAAACAGGGATATTAGGATGCATAAAACATCAAAAAACAAAAATGAATAAATACAGTTACAGTGGAGAAAAGAAAAGAAAAGGTAAGAAAAAGAAACATAACTCAATTAAAGGCAGCAGCAAACAGAAAGGTCTTTAATTGTGTTTTAAAAAACATTGACCTGCAGTTCTCTGGAAGCTTGTTCCAAATATCTGGTGCATGCAAACTAAATGCTGCTTCCCCATGTTTATTTGTGGTTGTAGGAACGAAAAGACGACGCCTAAAATGCTAACCAGCTAGCCTCGGTACAGACGTCCAGAATATGCCATGTAGCTACTGACACAATGTACACATCCCAGATGGATTTACAGATTAATCTAATGTATTAACTAAAACACCATGACAAAAATGTTGCATTGTCATTGTTAAAGTAGGTTTTTTCCTTATCAACCATATATATAGATACTTATGCATGGCAGGACATCACATCAGTATTTATATAAGTACCAGAACTTTCATCAAAGGTGACAAAGAAAAATCAGACTCAGAACACAGGCAGCCATGGATGTAATGAAAGTATATTATTCAGAGAGAGAGAGAGTAATGGAAGGTTACAGTATCACAGGTATGGTAGGCATCATCGGTCGTCGTCTCTCTCCCGGTAAACAGAGAAAGCCCTGGACTTTAACAGCGTCCAGTAACATAAACATATGACATCATTGAAGATACATCAAGCGTCCAGCCGTCAGAGGTGTCATCCTGCTATTGGTGGATAGGGATGAGTACGTCATCGTCAGATGAGGATGATGATGGTAGATGATGATGATGGTGTGACAGTTTATCTTTGAACAAACAGCGTCCACATGTCTCGAACAACACGTTGGCCTCGGGTCTGACCGGTCACGGGTCAGTGGTTACTTCAGTGAAACTGTGAGAAGGGTTATGCATTGGAGGAGAACACCGAGATATGGTGTTCTTAAAACAATAGATAACCACAGAAAGGCCTGTAACTAGTTTGACCTTGCATAGACAGAGACAGGAGAAAATAGGGAGAATAGACATGATGGAATTTAGGCCAATATGACAGCTATTACATTAATTTGACATTTAAAGCAGGTTTAGGAAATTAGACAAATTATGATTAATCAAAATATTTCTATCAGTCATGCTAAAATAATAAATACATATTAAAAAATGAATAAAATGCTAACGAGCTAGCCTCGAAAGCCAGGCGTTTGTTAACAGAGCTCTTTACCTCAAGCTGTTCTATAAGAAACTATGTTTAATATATTTAAATATTTTTTATCGGGTTGTTCTTGTGGTCACTGATTAGGGATTATGTTCTATGATGCATTAGATGTGTCTGTCTTGGCCAGTTCACCTGCTGTAGCTAGCCTTCCATTGCACAGTTGTTGTACACAATTATTACATCCCATCCCATATGGATTTAAAACATTAATCCAATGTCTTCCGGCAACACACCATGACAACAGAGAATACAAAAATGTTTGTTTATCGGGTAATCCGTTGCTGTAGTGGGTCCTGGTCGCTCTGAGACACAGATGTTTCTTTTTTGTGGCCGGGTTTCACGGTGGATAAAACGGTAGTGTATTGGTCCAGATCTCTTCTGTTCTGGTGCCTTGCTGGGTGGGGAACTGCTGGTCTGGAACCAGCATCCAATCCAATCCAAACCAAGTGAAGTCCAGTGTGTTGGATGTCCAGAACCAGTCAATGTTATTTATGTCCAAACTGACAGGCGAAACAAATTACGCTACTTAGGCTCACTGTGTAATTCCTGGTTACGTCAAAACTTTATGTCACTTAACAAAATGGTATTCCGTTTGTATTGATAATATATGACTGAGGTGTCACGATATGTAACGCTCTAGAGTCCCTGTCACTGGCATGCTAACTAGTTAGCAGCAGACTTGGCTTTGGTAGCAAGCTACATCGTGCAGGTATTTTACGCTATGGCCATTATAGTTATAAACCAAATCTGCCTAATTATGATCGAAAATGTATATTGATGTATTTAGGGGGTACTTGAGAGATCTGTGTCATCACTTTTTCAAGTTAATTTCACACTTTAATCGTCTCTCCTTTGTTAGACTCTACAGAGTGCACCAGTTGTCCAGAGGACTTCTGGTCCAATCCCCAGCGTGACCACTGTGTCCCTAAGAGCGTGGAGTTCCTCTCCTTCCATGAGGAACTGGGTATCTCCTTGACAACCATCTCATTGTTAGGCACACTTACCTGTGCCATTGTCATGGGAATTTTCATCTATCACCGAGACACACCCATGGTACGCGCCAACAACTCAGAACTCAGCTTCCAAATTCTGATGTCACTGAAACTGTGTTTCCTGTGCTCGCTTCTGTTCATTGGACAACCCAGACTCTGGACTTGTCAGCTGAGGCATGCAGTGTTTGGGATCAGCTTTGTGCTGTGTGTCTCGTGTATCCTGGTAAAGACTATGGTGGTTTTGGCTGTGTTCAAGGCCTCCAAGCCTGGAGGCGCAGACATTATGAAGTTTTTCGGTGCAATGCAGCAACGAGGAACAGTTCTGGCTCTTACTTCCATCCAGGCAATAATCTGCATAGCCTGGCTTGTTTCTGCCTCACCAACTCCTCATAAAAACACACAATACTACAGTGATAAGATAGTCTATGAGTGTGAAGTGGGATCAACAGTTGGTTTTGCAGTGTTACTAGGTTATATTGGTTTACTGGCACTCCTCAGCTTTGTCCTAGCATTCATGGCAAGGAATCTTCCAGACAACTTCAATGAAGCCAAGTTAATCACTTTCAGCATGTTGATCTTCTGTGCTGTGTGGATAGCCTTCATCCCAGCATATATCAGCTCTCCTGGCAAATATGCAGATGTAGTGGAGGTATTTGCTATTTTAGCATCTAGTTTTGGCCTTTTGGTGGCGTTGTTTGGACCAAAGTGTTATATAATGCTCTTGAAACCTGAAAGAAACACTAAGAAATCCATCATGGGTCGTGGTGGCACCAAGACATAAAAGAATACATTCAATGATAATGCCTTTTCTTATATATTGATTTCATTGCTGATCACCTTGTAAAAGATTCAGTTTTCTGTTAGATTAAACTAAATCCAGTCAGAGATCTGGATTATCTATCATAAAGAAATGTTGGGAAAAGTTGATTTCACTCCCTTACAAACTGGAGCGTAGACATACTATAAAGACAATACAAATGTGCACCTCTTCATTCTCTGTGGGTCATACAGGAATGCACGAGGGAAATTACTTATCCTATATTAAAATTGCCTAGAGGATGGGCAGATGGACGGAAGGACGGTGGGCGGACAGACGGTGGACGTCACAAACTTAACATGTGGACCTGCGAGGCGCACCCTTGCTCCGATCCGCAACACACCTGGCACCAACACTGGTCAGGGGTCTGCCATCACATTAGACACACCAGGAACCACTGGGTGCCACAGGCGCACCATTGCTCCGCCCCCTCTGTGTTCCTATTGGCTGGGGTTTAAACAGCCATAACTCCAGTTCCCAGCATGTTAAACGGCCCAAACTTGGTAAGTGCTCATAGACGACCAATAGGGACAAGCTAAAATCGCTAAAGCCCCCCCCCCCTCTGTGTAACTATTGGCTAGGCTTTAAACAACAAGATAAAATTGGTAGGTGGTCTCATGGGAAAGGCTGTAATTGCTGAAGCCCCACCCCCTCTGATTTCCTATTGGATGGGTTTTACAATTTGTTTTCCGAGATTGCGTTTTTGGTGAAAACAAGCTATATTCAACTGCCGATAACTACAGAATGGACGATCACAGTTAAAAAAATGTTTTTTGTGTTGAAAAAATGTATTCATTAAATAATTGATAATAAAATACTTAAAAAAAACACTTGGCAATGCATGTGTTAATATAGGACTAGGTTTGAAGGCCGCATAGCGGGCTGACAATCTAGTAGGTTTAAAATGAGCAAACACAAGAAAACAACAAAATACAAAATACATACATAAAGACATGCAAAGACAAGAGCAATGTCCACCACTCAGCCTACCTCTGGCTTATAACTCCTGATTAAGCCTCAATGTCGTCTGATGGACAAAGGACCTCTTCAGTTTGACCTTATTGTATGTAGGAACACTGTATCTCCTTCCTGAAGGCAGCAACCTATATTCTCCATACAAAGCATGGCTATAGTGTTTGAAGTGATATTCCTTGCCAACCTTATCATACTGTTATCATACGTAGATGTATAGAGCCTCTGAAGTGGTTGTCCAACAATCTTTGAACAAATGTTCACTTGCTGCAGCAGTTGTGACTTTAACGCTACAGACATCCATACCAGGTGGTACTACAGTACTGCAGGACACTCATAATAACAGAAGTGAAAAACAAAAGAAGAATCTGTCTACTAGCACCAAAAGATCTCAGACGGCAAAGGAAATAGACTCTTTGTTTTGTCTTCGTACCCACTGATTCAATCTGGTCTTTCCATGACAAAAGGTTGTCTATTACTACTCCTAGGTATGTATACGAACATACCAGGGGCCTCCTCAAAAGGTGAATACACTAAGCCTGGACTTAAGCCAAATCCAGACTTGACAAAGTCGGGTCCATATAAGCCTCGTTTATTCCGTTCCTTGAAGCAAAGCCAGGCTGAAAAGGAGCGACTTTGTCGAGCTAGGCCTTGTCAAGCCAGGCTATGTCCAGCCAGGATAATGAAGCCAGGCTTCACGTATTTCTATAAAAGACCATGAAAGTCGATAGCAGAATCCTTGAACTTGACCAATCATGGAGTCCAAAACCAGAGCGGCGTTCGTCTCTGTGGCTGAACAGCAGCATTGCAGCAGCTCATGAAATCATACAAGGAAGTAAAATGTATTATAAGCGAAAAAGGAAACGCGACCGCAATAAATAGATCCAGGGAGAAAGCGTGGCAAAGTATTGCAAGCACAGAGAACTCCAAAGGTGGACAAGAAATAAAAAATAATTTCTCCATTGACTAGAAATTGATCATTTAAAATATGCTCCTCATTGACTTACATTCAGTGAAGAGGCTCTTTTAAACCCGTAACTAATAATTTATATATATATATATATATATATATATATATATATATATATATATATATATATATATATATAGACATTTTTTTTAATATTAAAACAAAAATCTGTTATTATCAAACATCTAACAACAATATGAACTATAGTGTTAACAGAGTGACAATGACATCACATGATTCATTGTGAAACAATTATGATTCATGGTCACACACTATTTCAGTAATATAATTAATTTGATTATATCTGATTGTATTTATTTCATTTTATTTGAATGCAAGGTCATTAAAATGAGTCCATATTCAAACACATGTGTTGAATTAACTGTGGAAAAACTTGAAGAACAAGGCACTGGATTAAGTAAGCTTGGCTGTTAGCCTGCTCCTGACCAGGCTAACTTCACAGCTAAATTGCCATGGTAACTAAGGTAGGCTTGCTTCAATTCTCTTTTGAGGAATCGGGTCATGGCTAAAGTTAGCCAGGGTGAACTGGCTAAACTAATCTTCAAGCTAATTCAGCTTTTGAGGAACCGATTCAGCCCTAATCCTGGCTAAATTAAGCCAGGATAGGTGTTAAAGCCAGGCTTAAGCTCTAATTCCCTTTTGAGGAACAGGCCCCAGGTTGATCTGTTCACTATGAATAGTAATGGGGGATCTGTGTATCTCTAGTGGGGCACCAAAAACAATCTCTTCTGTCTTTTTTGTGTTAATGATAAGAGCGTTGTTATCACTCCACTCCACCACCTTATTTACTCTGTGTTGGTGCAGTCCAGGATCACTGGAACTATCCAAAAGAGAAATCAAAACTGTATCATCAGAGTACTTTAGAATGTATTGGTCTGGTTTGTCAGTGCGACATTCAGACAGACATTCCTCAGTACTACAGCTGTCAGTATTTAAAGGGTGAACAGTACAGATGAGCTTACACAACCCTGGGGAGCACCAACATTAGTGGTTAATGCTGAGGAGAGGGGTTTTACACACTGTCCATGATGACTCCGAGAGAGTACTGTTTTAACTGGCCTCTTTGTGAACATCAAGCACACAGTCTTGTTGGTGTTTAAAAGCAGACATGAATCAGAACCAGTCTTGAACACTGGTCAGCACAGATGTCAGGACTAAGGAAGCCTCTGTCAAGTCTCTACCATAGTGTATGACACAATGACTACATCATCTGCATACATCTGGGCATGAACATTTTGACACACATCTGGTAGGTCATTGATGTACAGAGAAAACAAAATGGGACCCAGTATTGAACCCTGGGACCAAAAGGGCTAGACCACTTTGGTAGAGGCTTGGGTTGTGTGGGTGTGGTACAATAAAAATGTCAATTTCATGTTGATTTTACTAGTTGAAGATCCGGATCCACGGATCCAGTCCGGGTTTACTTCCTAATAAAAATAGCACAATAGTCTTTGCCAGGCCGGGAGGCAAAGACTATGTTTTCGCCGATGTCTGTGTTTCCGTGTAGAACATCACAGGTGGTCTTTGTGTTGGGTGAGTGGGTTACTGGGGTCAGTAGAACATCTAAGAAGGGGGCTGTGTAGCGTCCCGGGATGTTATGCTGTATCTGTTATGTATAATGTGCAAAATCTTTTTGTTAGTATGTTCAATGTAATGTGTTTATAGGGCTTAATGTGTCATCAGGTTCATGTGTTATGTGTTGTTATCAATGAGTATGTATCAGCGTGGTAGAGAGGGATAGTTGTGGTGTTGCCCCCCCCTCTCCATTTCCTCATGCAAGTCAGTAGGTTTGGTGTTCTGCAGCGTCACAGATACAAGAGTTCTCATAAACAGTGATCAATACTGATCCTTCCCACCGGTCATTGCAATACTGTAGTTTATTTTCACATACATAATTATCTACATTTGGGGTAAGAACCACTTTGATGTATGGTTGTTCATCCCCCTCTGTACAATGGCTACAGTCCTAATACAATATTGTATTGTATTATGACACTGCATAGACCTGGCTTCAGGCCTAGTACGACAGCGCACCTGCACTATTTCATCACTCCTGGGCCACATGTCATCAGTGGTAAACACATACTTGCCTTTGCCTGTTTAATTTGTATCCACCTGGGTATAGTCTGCTGTTGACATGCAATCAGAGATGTCTGCCAACCAATATGTCTGGACGCTTCTGAAAGCAAGGTAGTTGCAGGAACACCAGCGAGAACAGAAAGCCACGCCCACTGCTTTACAAACCAATCATATTACTGCCCTAAATCCTTTGATTGGTTCTGCAATGCATTTTTTCACTCTTTCTAATAGTTTCCATCCAGTTTTAGCAACACAAGCAGATAGATTGCATCATTCTCTAGTGAAGTGTTTAGTGTTTAGAATGTTCCATGTGCTTGAGAAACAACCTGTTCCTCTAGGGCACAAGTGTTCAACAGCAGGTTCGGGATCCCTAGGGGTCCTCAGAGTTACTACAGGGTGGCCGCCAAATGTTTGTGACAGGAACCTCTTTTTTTTTCTTCATTAAACACTTCTACCCTAGCATCCCTATTATGGGGCAAAATTTGCTGAAAATAGCAGATCTACAAGCTCACAATGTGTTGCAGCGCGATGCGTTGTGAGCTTGAAGGTCGGCTATTTTCGGCGAGGAGTATTGAAAGTTTAAGTGGTTGATTGTCTGAAAATACACATCAACACGATTCCAACACATGAATGTGTAAATGTGTAAATAAACTAATAAAAAAAAACATGTACACAACACTGATGACAGTACTGTCAAAGAAGTCTTCGGAGCTATCTAGGAAATACAGTATATGAAAAAGTTTAATATGCAACACAGTTTTATGCATTATGTAGTGGGGGTCCTTGCTTCATCTCTCTCTTAGCTAAGGGGTCCTTGACCTGAACAATGCATATTCGCCAGAAGCCACACAATATTCCCAAGATTTTCATGCTAAAATGGCTTTTTTCAGAGAAACAAATCAGGAGAAAACAACTTAATTATCTGTCCCAGCAACACTTTCTTGCACCAGTAAACACAGGACATTTAAGAGATTTGCCAGATGCCGGCACACTTAAGAAACCATTTGTAGGATCTTTGGCTCTACCCAAGCCCCTATCACCGGGAGGGATAATTTAAGTGCAAATCGTTTCAACCAATTGGCTCGACTCATGAGCCTGCGCACGGAGGAGGGGCCACTAGATGGCGCTCTTCGCTAACACATGAGTGACCACTTCATCCACAGATACACACAAAAGCAGGAGATTACGTGATCCCAAGATTTACTACTCCATCTACTTTAACGTCTTTGGGAAATCGCCTGTATCTCGGCTCCTGTGTTGATGTATATTTGGCCAGACACGCTATTTTCAACGGCCCATAGCAAGCCAACGGGAGGTCGCATGAATGTGTCTTTTCTTTTCGTGTAAGCACAGTGAAACCCTCCGTTTGTTTTACATGTAATTGACTAGTACAGCACTTTGGTCAACTCTGTTGTTTTTAAATGTGCTTAATAAATGATGTTTGATTGGATTGGTACAACTGTAGCGATCTGCTGCTAAACCGCTACATCAAATATATTCTATTAAATAAAGTTGCAATCAGCAGTGACCCTCGCACCTTTGTCCACATGGAGATGCACGGCAGCCACCATATGCTGTTACCACGGAGCAACATTAGTCCAACTGCAGGAGTTGTTTGTATATAACTTCCAGTTGGTGGTGCTATGACTATGATTAGTATGATTAATGTTGGCAGTAGGCTTTGTGTCACTATGAATATAACTCAATATTAGCCAACGTACAAAGCCCTTCCTGTTTGGTGGCATTGGTGAAACATTCGGCACTTCATCATGCCATGCCATTTGACAAGAACTCACGCATTTTCACTTTTCATCATTACGGTAATTTATATACACTGAGCAAGTTGAGGTGGATCTGATTATCCACCTCGGAAGGAGTCCGTTAAAGGCAGTGGTGGAAAAAGTACTCAAATTCTTTACTTAAGTAAAAGTACCAATACTGCTATATAAAAATACTCTGTTACAAGTAAAAGTCCAGAATAAAAAAAATACTTGAGTAAAAGTACGAAAGTATTGGCATCAAAATGTACTTAAAGTACCAAAAGTAAAAGTACTAAATATTTGAAAATAGCAGATCTACAAGCTCACAGCGCGTCGCGATGCGACACGTTGTGAGCTTGTAGATCGGCTATTTTCAAATAGCCTAGGTATAAATTTCATTTATCTGAAAAGTAACTAGTAACTAAAGTTTTCAAATAATTGTAGTGGAGTAAAAGTACAATATTTGCCTCTGAGATATAGTGGAGTAGAAGTAAAAATATTGGAAATACTAGTAAGCAACACGGCTGCACCAAACAAATTAATAATGACGCCTGTTTTTCACCATGCTGTAGTTTTTCACCTGTAGTTGAAAACAAACTACAACATCAACCTAGGGTGTCACTGTCCTGCTCCTTTAAGGTACAACCCCTGCAAAATAATTGCATAAAATGCACTAAAATGCCACAAAAAACTACTAAATGGCTGACTTCCTGACTATGATTCCAGTTAGTCTGGACATGACACATGTTTCTACATAATGTTGGTTTTCATATTATATGAAATTTGGTAGGGGACACTATTGAGACGTTCCCCCCCCCCACATTTTCGAAAGCCAACCGTTTCACAGTTTGTTAGGCGTGTTTAACGTTAAAGCATCTTTAGGCCCTACAAAGGCGGGCTCACTAACCACTCAGCTATGGCCGCCCCTGAGAGGGGGGGGGGGGGGGGGGAGAGAGAGAGAGAGAGAGAGAGAGAGAGAGAGAGAGAGAGAGAGAGAGAGAGAGAGAGAGAGAGAGAGATGGAAATGGAATAGATTGAAGATAGAAACGGAATAGATCGAAGAGACTGAGAGAGAGACATGGAAACGGAATAGATTGAAGAGAGCCATGGAAACGGAATAGATTGAGTCATGTTTTTTGCAATTCAACTTAAATGAGTGTGCATCAAGTGAGGCTTGAACCAGCAACCTTGTGGTCGTGAGGCACTCTTGGGTAGCTGCAACACTACCTATAGTGCTATAGCTTTGTCCAGGCTGATGTTGTCTGTTGAGGATCACAAACTCTTGCCTTCTGTCATGACCCAAGCCCCTGTTTCACTAACACTAAGATCACTCATTCACAAACCATTTACCAATTAAGAAATTGTACATCTCCTCAGAAGCAAAACTAGTGAAAGTAGCCGATCTACAAGCTCACAAACCATTAAAAGTTGTCAGATTGTACATCGGCTATTTTCACAATGAAGTATGTTATACATTGAAAAAACATACTCTCATTGCTATCTGAAAAGTTGTGAGATTGTAGATCAGCTGTATGTAAAAAACACCCGTTTGACCAATTGGAGTAAGATTGGTTTCAGTGATATTTGTAATGGCCCTTTACATTTCTGCAAAGTTTCAAAGAATGGTAAGTCTGCATGTATGTGTTAGGGGCAGATGAATAATTGTCATAAAACTGCAATATTCATTGGCTCATTAAAGCTTCATTTTTTCACTTATGGAAAATATTTTGCAAACGTTTTTTGGCATAGGTCCAAAGTTCATGTGTAAAAAGTTTCGTGCAGATTACTCAAAAATCCCAGGAGGAGATAGGTTTTAACTGTTTTTCATATAATTCAAAATGGTGGGAGATCTAAAGGTCAGAGGTCAAAAGTCAGAGTGTGAAAGTTGTTCAGCATGAGGAGACGCATGTGTGCATCGAAGTTTCATGGCTGTAGGTGAAACAGGGCATGAGTTGTACCTGTTCAAAGTTGGCATTTTTCAATTGAGTGCTATAGCGCCACCTTTTGACGAAAGATTGTGAGAATTATTTCTTGATCGTTTTTCATGACCATCTATCATATGGCCGAGTTTCATAAAAAGCGACTGCACGGTTCAGCCAGAACTGCCAAAAGTGGCAGAAGAAACGGAATAATCTGAATAACAAAACGGGTCCATGCTGGAAGCCTGGCCCCGTAATAATAATAAGGGTAATAATAATAATAACTAGAAAAAGTGCTCCTCTGAGCACATGTCCGCCAGGTCAGGTAGGTTATTGTGACCTCCTGGTGGCGCTTTCATAGGCCAATGTGAAAAGGGTTGCATTTCTTCTTAGGCCTTTCACGGCAATCGGACACTGCATTCATGATTTGAGGCATTTTGTTCCAAAAATGTGTTATGCTAAATTAGACCTGCTGGTGGCGCTATAACAGGCCAATGTGAAAAGGGTGGCATTTCTTCCTCGGCCTAGTGGGAATATGCGTGCAAAATTTCACTGGAATTGCATACTGCGTTCATGATTTGAGGCATTTTATTCAAAACGAACAAATCCTGCAAACTTTGGAAGCCAATCTTAGGCGATCAGGAAGAAATATGGGAAATCGGACAGATTCGTCTTGATCACATGACCATAGAGATTTGTGTGATGTTTGGACAACATCTGTAGGAGTTGTAAATTAGTAAATCGGCCTCCTGGTAGCGCTATAACAGGCCAATGTGAAAAATTCGAGCCAGAGGTTCTGAATTGGCATCAAAGGAGTGTGTGTGCACAGTGTTTACAGACAGAAGGACACATGGACAGACGGACGGACGGACAGGGTCCAAAACATACTCTCTTGCCATGCCTTTCGGAGTGGCGGAGACAATAATAATAATAACTTTATTTACATAACCATCTCTATAGTGTCATGATACACATTACGGGACATGTATTGTTTATTGTTTAATTAGTGTGTAAATTAAGGCCGGCCTCCACTGCTGCCTCTGCTCTGCCGGGGCGTTGTGAGAGATTACGTAATGCCATAAAGTGGCACAGGGGATGGCACATCACTGTGTATATAAAACGTAACAACTGGACAATGGTATTAGAGAAGGGGAGGGGGTTATAGACAGAGCAGGACAGTCATGAGGGCTTGTCTAGACATACACCTGTTTTCATATTTGATATTGTTCTCTTCATTCTCTCCTCTGTCTTCCTCATCTTCCTCTTCTTGTGAGTTACAGGCACCGTTTAATCTCTACAGATTTTACAAGCCTGGGGACTTGGTTCTGGGTGGCTTGTTGGATATCCACTCCTCCTCTGTGTTCCCTGATCTGTCTTTCACCTCCGAGCAACAGGAGCCCATTTGCTATGGGTGAGTCTAACACATACATGGGTAACTGGCGGCCCGGGGGCCACATGCGGCCCCCACCTTCACTTAATATGGCCCGCAGGTTAATATCGGAATACTGATATATTATTGATTTCAGCTGTTACAATTGCAAACATGACCTGCTTTAATTACCTCAGTCTATACATGTATATAGTAGCTTAATGACTATTGTTAAAATCCTATTGTCTTTTTTATGTCCAATGTAGTTGTATTTAAGTTCATAAAGTTAACATAAGTATAAGTAAATGCATTTGAAATTAAATACAAATGTAACTATTCAGAATTCCAATCCAAAAATAGCAAAAATAGCAGATCTACAAGCTTGTAGATCTGATATTTTTGCTACTTTTGTGTGACACAGAATGGCCCGACAGTATATGCAATGTGGCCCTCCTGAGTGAGTGTGAAAATTAAGTGGATCCATCATCAAAGTTTCCCACCCCTGGTCTAACAGATACAATAGCAAGCAAGAGAACAGGGACCTTTTTTTAAATGTATTTATGTATGGTACCATAGGATTAGTTGATGTATATTTCTACAAAGTATGCAAGGTTAAAATGGCATTTCTTTGTGTTAGTTTCAACATTGATGCGTTCAGATGGGCCCAAACCATGGCTTTTGCCGTCACAGAGATCAACAGAAACCCCAGGCTGCTCCCCAATGTCACTCTGGGGTATAGTATCTATGATACCTGTTTCACGCTTGGGCTTGCATTCCGTGCAGCGTTGTCATTGATCAGTGGGAGAGAGGAACAGTTCCAATTGGATAAGAGCTGTGTTGGCTCTCCTCCAGTGCTCGGAATTGTGGGTGCCGATTCCTCAGAAAATTCTATTGCCACCTCCAGTGTATTAGGTTTGTACAGAGTTCCCCTGGTAAGTTTACTACTTCCGCTTTTACCATCTATTGATAATGATGTGATTTGGTTGTTTATATAATATGATGTTCAATGTACATTGTATTTTTAAAGCTTAAAAGACATAGAACATTACTTGCAAGCAGATGCCTACAGTAGCGAAATTATGCCTACAGTGGCGAAATTACAGTGGCGAAATTATGCCTACAGCGGCGAAATTACAGTGGCGAAATTATGCCTACAGTGGCAAAATCATGCCTATAGTGGCGAAAGTATACCTAAACCTAACCTTAACCCTAATCCTAACCTGACAAAAACTATACCTAAACCTAACCTTGTCCTAACAAATTGTCCGCGGCTGTCGGAAAAATAGTGTGGCAGCGGGATTGAAAGTTGGGGCTGAAAGTCTGGTGACTAGCGAGGCACACCACTGAGGCAGGTGCAGGATTGGGGTTTCAGATTTGTATTTGAATGTGACCCCTACTTATTACTTGGTGTAATATTGCATCATAAATAACAATGCTAAACTAATAATAACACAGCACTAAAGTCATTTCTAAAATGAGGTTAAAAACACCCCTTATACAGGAGGAGTTAAAAATCAACCAAACAGAAGAACTAAACACATTAGATAGCCAATCTACAAGCTCAAACGCGACGTGTTGTGAGTATTTAGAGGTATTTAAGTTGCGCACAATTTGTATCGGGCTCGAAATCAAACCTACCAATGGTTATATGTGCAGCGTTTCACTTGATGTTGTCCAATAGGAATAGGAATTCAGAATCTCAAACACAGACATGGGTGCCAGGGTGCCTAAAAAAACATATTGACAGGAAGATAGCGCTGAGAAGAAAATGGTGAAATCAGCTTGGGCAGTGCAGGCAGGGCAATAAGGCCACTGTAGCCGTGGGGCATCACATTTTTCGAGGGGCAACGAGGGCCATGGCTGTCGTTGCCACTGTGAAATTCCTGCCCTGTATGTATGTATGTATGTATGTATGTATGTATGTATGTATGTATGTATGTATGTATGTATGTATGTATGTATGTATGTATGCATGCATGCATGCATGCATGCATGTATGTATGTATGTATGTATGTATTTATTTATTTATATCATTGAGTGTTTAGCAGAGCGGGGGTACATCTAGGTGACAGGTTAACTGGAGCATGAGATCAGCCTTGTCAGTCCTCACTCCACTCACATGCTTTGCTTGCAGGGGGAATTCGTCAAAAAGAAAGAATTAAAACATGTGTATATTACTGAACAGATGTTTTGTGTCTTTTTCAGATAAGTTACATTGCCATGTGCTCCTGTCTGAGTGACCGGAATCAGTACCCTTCCTTCTTTAGAACAATCATAAGTAATACCATTCAGGTGAACTAAGTACTACATGTTCCACACACTTGACAAACACCTTCCTCTAGTGAGTGTAATTGATATTGCATGTCACCTCTAATTTGCTTATTTTACTGCTGGAGCATAAGGTCCCTGTTGACCAGTGGTGGAAAAAGTACTAAAATTCTTTACTTAAGTAAAAGTACCAATGCTGCAATATAGAAATACTCTGTCACAAGTTAAAGTCCAGAATTCAAAATTGACTTGAGTAAAAGTACAAAAGTATTGGCATCAAATTATACTTAAAGTACCAATAGTAAAAGTTGTGATGCGACGCACTGTGAGCTTGTGGATCGGCTATTTTCAAATGGCCTATGTATTATAGGGCTAAAGTGATAATGTATGTTTTATGATATCACAATTTATATCTGAAAAGTAACTAGTAACTAAAGTTTTCAAATAATTGTAGTGGAGTAAAAGTACAATATTTGCCTCTGAGATGTAATGGAGTGGAAGTAAAAATATTGGAAATTGGAAATACTCAAGTAAAGTAAAAATACTTTTACTTATGTACCGTACTTAAGTAAATGTACTTAGTTACTTTCCACCACTGCTGTTGACAGCATCAAAAGACAATTATTAGATTCAGTGATGAACACAGACAGACCTTTATTGATCCCGCAGGGGAAATTCAGCTGCTAAAGGTCAAGGATTTACCACTACGTGAATAATCTAGTTTAAGCACTTATCCCTCCATTCTTTATCCAATCAGGTGCGAGCTATGCTCCAGATTATGAGACGGTTCGGGTGGACCTGGGTAGGATTTCTGTATAGTGATGATGCCTATGGTCAGGATGCAGCCCAGATCTTCCAGTCTGAGCTGGCTCAGTCCGGTTGGGGTTGCCTGGCATATTTGGAGGTTCTGCCCTGGGACAGTGACCCTGCTGAACTCCAGAGGATCGTCTCTGTGATGAAGAGATCCACAGCTCGTGTGGTCGTTGTCATTGATTATGGGAGCCGTGCGATTAAACTAATGGACGAGGTTGGGGTTGTGATCCATGTTAATTTATAAGGAATCTGAAATGAGTTATATTGAAGTGAAGACATCCTTTCATATATATAATAATAGGTTGCTATCCAATTGCAAGCCTTTTGTAAAATTGTAATGCAATTTAATCAGTATTTGTTTCAAATGTTATTATTTTAATTAGTAATTATGTACTTATTATCTGCACAATAAGCAAATAAACCATTCACACATGCATTACTAAACTATTATTAGAATTGTATTTGATTGCATTTGTCTTGATAGTTTACCGATGATTGTATTATTATTATTATTATTATTATTATTATTGATCACAATCAACAGGTGGTAAAGCAAAAGGTGACAGGTTTGCAGTGGATAACTGCTGCAGAATTCATACTAGACTCAAACGACCAGATTCCTCGCTTCATGCCCTACCTGAGAGGCACCCTCGGTGTTGCACTTCGTCGTGGAGAGATAGCAGGGCTCAAGGAATTCTTGTTGAAAATACACCCTGAAAAGGACCTTGACGACAGCAACAGAAATATGATAGTGAGTCTTTTTGTTTAATATCAACGTTGAAGGTGATCTTTATTGTTAAAACCTTGGGTGCAGGTACATACTTTCCGGGTTTGGGAGTGGGGATCATTAGCGTTTCTCAATGTTTACTTTGGCTAGTTTGTTCAAGAGTCTGATTGTCCCGCAGAAGAAGGCTCTTTAGCAGTCTACTGCCAGTGGCCTTGTAGACTGCCCTTGCGAGTCTGATATCATGTCTAGAGGAGCGGGTTCAAAATCTCAGGAGAAAAATTCCGCCGGATCCTATTGGTTCACCGATCAGTCTGTCAGCCCCAGATCGATCACATCCGCTGATATGTTTGGCTGTCCACGCGATAAATGTAGTATTTAAGCTGCAAGCAGATTATGCAATCTGATATGATTTCAGTCTGTTTTTGAGCGGTGTAGCCGCTCCTATAAGTGGGGTTGACCTCATTAGTACACCCTTCGCTGTACTGTGATTGGCTCATAATAGCACACCCCTCTACATTAGTACACCCCTAGCTGTACTGTGATTGGCTGACTCTAGTGGCTGACTCTATTCAGCACTGTGATTGGCTAGCGAGACACATGCTGAGATTAATAACCTATAAATAGGACTATGCACTTTAAAAAAAAAACGTGTTTTTTTGAAGTGAGCTTCCATCACTGTGATGACCACACCGCTCACTTCACACTGGGTGTGATTTTTTAATTATCCACGAGGTACTATATTTCTGTTTAAAACTTAATCTTGTTCCTTCAGGTGAGGCAGTTTTGGGAGCACGCATTTCAGTGTAAATTTGCACCCCTTCCGTCAGAGTGGGTGGATGCTGGTGGAAGGGTTTGTACTGGACAAGAGGACCTAGGAACAGCAGAAACGACACTTTTGGACGTGTTTAACCTCAGGATAGAGTATAATGTGTACAAGGCTGTGTATATTCTGGCCCATGCCCTCCATGACATGTTGCAATGTGTGCCAGGAAGAGGGCCTTTCAGTGGGCACAGCTGTGCCAGTTTGCAGACAATACAGCCATGGCAGGTGTGATATCATATTAATACAAGAGTTTCCTAGAATTTTTAGATGGATTTAATTTTGAAAAATATTAAATATGACATTGGCACAAATGACAAAAGATTGACATACTAGGATAAAACTATAATAATACTTGTTTCATAGTTATGTATAATAATATGTATTTCCTGCAGTAAATGTTTACTAATGTTTTGCTTTATTTATTTGTTTGTTTGTTTGTTTTGTATTTATTTATTTATTTTGGGGGTGGGGTATACTTATTCTGTGCTGGGACATAGAGTGTAGTTAATAATGAACAGTCCATGTCTGTAACTGGGTTTCCATAAAACGTTGCGAAAATATGAAGCACATTTTCCCACACTACCTTGGTTCTTAAATAAACCCAAAATGATAGACTTTCACCCAAATTTCAAAAATGGATACATTAGCTTCTACATTTGAGGACAAAACACATCACAGAATAAGTGTGGGACTTAAATGAACTAGATTTGAAGGCTTCTATGCGGCCTTCAATTCCAATCCTATATTGCGCTGATCAGAGCAATAGTCGACGAGTTATGGCCATTTGTCCAAAGAGAAATCCAAAGAGAATAGTGGCCGTTGGACCTCCTCGTCCATTCACACGGGCAGGCAGCCAATCACTACCGTATCCATTCAGCAGAGTGACGTCGCCTATAGTGATGCAAATGTATGCCTTTATCTTCATGGGGTGCCAGGAGTGCCAGGTGTGGGGGTCTGGGCCATCACCTGTACTCACCTGGCATAAAAGAGGTCTGAGAGCAGCTTGAGCCATTAAACTACAACATGAAGAGACCACCGCTGAATAATTGATTGATTGATTATACTTGCATATTGTTTTTATTAACGCCCCCCCCCCCCCCCCCCCCACCATTCGGAGGGGGGGGGGGGGGTACTCGGGGGGCGGGGAGAAAAAAATCTCGCCTGCCCTAAATGTAATTTCTGGGAACGCCACTGGCTGGTACACTGCTGTATACACGTGGCCCCTGGTGTGACTACTGTCATGGCAGACTTATGATTATGAATAATAACTATAGGCCTACTTAGTTATAATAATAGGCTAATTATGATACAACATATAAAGCTATGAACTGTGCAAAATCAATAGTCATGCGAGTTCAATCATTTCTACCTCAAAACCTATTCGGCAAGTGTTTCCATCCCCCATTTGTGCCTTTCAGTTTTTTTCCGATAGAGCCCGAAAATCCAATTCCGTAATATTTTTTTTGCGAAATATGAAGATCCCAAATAAGCAATAAAAAAGGGTTGATGGAAACACAATAAGTGTCACTTTCTTTTCTCTTGTCTCTGTTTTCATTATCATTTTTAGCTTGTGTATTACGTGGAAAAGATCAACTTCACCACATCATTTGGTGATCAAGTATCATTTGATGAGAATAGTGATGCCTCACCAATCTGTGATGTCATGAACTGGGCGTGGCTCCCTGATGGAAGAACAAAGATTCACGATGTAGGTGTGTACAAGACGTCAGCCTCCAGAGATGAAGAACTCATCCTTGATGAAGACAGAATCTTCTGGAACTTTGAAACCAACAAGGTCACCTTGGCTTTCTAAAATGATTCATGTTGAGCTCATGATGTGAATTTTAGTTTAGTCTAAAATTGATCATTGTTACTTTACTCTTTAGCCTCCTCGGTCAGTGTGCAGTGAGAGCTGTTCCCCTGGAACCCGTGTGGCCAGAAGGAAAGGAGAACCTGTCTGCTGCTTTGACTGCATTGCTTGTTCTGAGGGAGAGATCAGCAATGAGACTGGTAGGTTTACATTATGTATGTACCTGTATATTATGTATTATGTAAGTAACACATTAACAGTGATACTGTACCTGTCTGCCCCTTTAACCTAGCCCTCTTTATTAGACTCTACAGAGTGCACGAGTTGTCCAGAAGACTATTGGTCCAGTCCCCAGCGTGACCACTGTGTCCCTAAGAGCGTGGAGTTCCTCTCCTTCCATGAGGCCCTGGGTATCTCCTTGACAACCATCTCATTGCTAGGCACACTTATCTGTGCCATTGTCCTGGGAATCTTCATCTATCACCGAGACACACCCATGGTACGCGCCAACAACTCAGAACTCAGCTTCCAACTTTTGCTGTCACTCAAACTGTGTTTCCTGTGCTCACTTCTGTTCATTGGCCGTCCCAGGCTCTGGACTTGTCAACTGAGGCATGCAGTGTTTGGGATCAGCTTTGTGCTGTGTGTCTCGTGTATCCTGGTAAAGACTATGGTGGTGTTGGCTGTGTTCGAAGCTTCCAAGCCTGGGGGTGCAGACATAATGAAGTTTTTCAGTGCGATGCAGCAGAGAGGAACAGTTCTGGCTCTTACTTCCATCCAGGCAATAATTTGCACAGCCTGGCTTTTGTCTGCCTCACCAACTCCTCATAAAAACATTCAATACAGCAGTGATAAGATAGTCTATGAGTGTAAAGTGGGATCAACAGTTGGTTTTGCAGTGTTACTAGGTTATATTGGTTTACTGGCACTCCTCAGCTTCGTCCTAGCATTCATGGCAAGGAATCTTCCAGACAACTTCAATGAAGCCAAGTTAATCACTTTCAGCATGTTGATCTTCTGTGCCGTGTGGATAGCCTTCATCCCAGCATATATCAGCTCTCCAGGGAAATATGCAGATGTAGTGGAGGTATTTGCTATTTTAGCATCTAGTTTTGGCCTTTTGGTGGCACTGTTTGGACCAAAGTGTTATATAATCCTTTTGAAACCTGAGAGGAACACTAAGAAGTCCATCATGGGTCGAGGTGCCACCAAGACATAGAAGCAGAAATTCAATGATAATACATTTTAGAGCAATGCTGATCCAGGATTGACATAATCAGAAATGACCACATTAGAGGATCAGCCGAGTTTAGAAGGTTTGGGGATCAAACAAGAGAGGCTTGATATGGTTTGGGCATGTGCAGAGGAGAGATGAGGGGTACATTGGGAAAATGATATTGAAGAAGGAGCTGCCAGGTAAGAGGAGAAGAGGTAGGCCAAAGAGGAGGTTTATGGATTCACTGAGAGAGGACATGCAGGTGGCTGGAGTGACAGAGAAAGATGCAGAGAACATAATCAGATGGAAACAGATGATCCGCTGTGGTGACGCCGATGGGGAGTAGCTTAAGAAGAAGATGTGCATTTTATAGCAATATGTTTATATGGATATATTTGATTGCTGATCACCTTGTTACTAATATATTCAGTTTTCTACCAGATTAAAGGTTCTATGACATTAATTTTCACTTTTTTTTATTTTTTTATGTTTTTTGGGGGGGTTTTATGACCTCACTAAAAAAAACAGAACTTTGAACATTCAGTGGATTTTCTGTGGTCTGGGGTTTTTTGAATAATTAGGCTGAAAAGTAATCTGAGATTGGCACATGGACTAACAGATACAGAGTTCTCTAACACCAGAGATCTCCATGACCATAAAAGGAACAAGCAGGGCTGGATTAACACCTCTCATTGCCACCTCTCACCTCTCACTGGAATTGCAATGGGCCCCCCCCTCATGCGCCCGCGCGGGAAGCGCGTATGCGAGAATTTGACATTTGACATCATCTATTTATTTCATTCGTAATAGATAACTGCAAAATGGGGGATTTTTGTGTGAAAAAAAAAAAAAAACACTTTTTTTTTTTTTGTTCCCCCCTGATGCCCAGGTGCCCCTGGGTACGTGCCCAAAGTGCCCATATGGTAGATCCGGCCCTGGGAACAAGGACTGACAGATAGGGGGGCGGCAGTGGCTCAGGGTTAGAGTGTCCGGTAGAGCGGCCGGATGGAAGCCGTGTTTCCAGTTCGGGTGCATGTCGCCTTTCCGACATGTCGCCTTTCCGACGTTAACGAACCCTATACCTAACCCTAACCCTAAACGCACGCGGAAGCCACTAGTCGGAGTGGCGAGATGTCGGAATGGAGAAATTACCCCTTCCAGTTCGATCCTGGGCTCCCCCAGAGTTAGTGTCGAGGTGTCCTTGAGCAAGACACTGAACCCCTAATTGCTCCCGATGAGCAGGTTGGTGCCTTGCATGGTTTCCTCCGCCATCGGTGTGTGAATGGGTGAATGTAATGCACAATCTATGTAAAGCGCTTTGGATGAAAAGCGCTATATAAATGCACCATTTACCATTTACAGATACATACTGTATTGGCGGTGCAAGTAGGTGTGAGGGCCGCGCAGCCGGCCGAACTCTCGATATTATTACTCTATAGAGTTAGGAATTGTGTTAAAATCTTACCTTCAAGTTCAAAAAGGGTACGTGTGTGTGTGTGTGTGTCTGTGTGTACTGTGATTGCAGATCAGAGAAACACAACACGGGTAAATCAGCACATCCTTGTGTTCTGTTGATCTATGAGTGAAACTGTATTCATGGTTTCCTCCGCCATTGGTGTGTGAATGTGTGTGTGAATGTGTGCATGGGTGTGTGCATGGGTGTGTGAATGTGTGTGTGCGTGGGTGGGTGTGTGTGAATGTGTGTGTGCATGTGTGAATATGAAGTACATTGTCATCATCATCATCATAACCTTTATTTAAACTCAGAGTACAATTGAAGGACAGGCCCTCATTATCAATGTAGCAGAGGATAGATTAAAGGGTCGTAAAGACTAGAAAGGCTAAATACAGTCCATTTACCATTTACCATTCACATGCAAGTCATATTTAAACTTCATTCATTGTCACATTGTTACAAATAAACCATTTCAATGAAACTCATAACTTGAATGTAGACATGCTGATCAGTCTGCATGTTGTTGGGACATACTGTAGGTCTGAGATGACCCGACCATGTAGTGAGTAACATTTTAAAATCAATTCTAAACTCCATTGGGTACAGGGATGCTAAAATAAGTGAGATATGGGAAAGATTAACTAGTTAAAAGGCAAGCCGCAGCATTCTGAACCAATTGGAGACTGTCGATGGACTTTTTTGAGAGACAAGTGTACAGAGAGTGACTTAATCATCATAATCAACATAATCAACATAATCACCATACAATGAGGATCGAATGACCTTGGAGGCTGAGGTCAGGGTCAAAAGTGACAATCATAATCAATCTTCATAAACATAATCATCATTAATCCAGTCCACATATCTGTGGACATTGGCGTAGACACCAGGCTTGTTCCTCTGAGCACATGCAGACCCCCAGCTCACCAAACCAGCGACGTAGTGAATCCCATCCTGTACACACTTCAGAGGTCCACCTGAATCACCCTGCAAGGACAAACAACCAGTATGGATGTTTAATACAGAGAGGTGACGGTAATAAACCATCTGTGCAGCTCTGAAGGTGTACTGCTGTGTATATCCAGTATCTGAAGGTGTACTGATCAGAATCAGAATCAGGTTTATTGTCACATCACAGGTTTACAAGTAACCAGATCTGAAGATGTACTGCTGTTTATAACCAGAATCTGGTTATAAAGATCCGGTTGACGCGCAACAACCCCACATTTGCAAGACCACTTTGGTAGAGGTTTGGGTTGTGTTGTTACCTTGCCATCATGATCCAAAGGTGGATATATCGTATATTATGGACCCTAAGTTGGATATATTAATCTAAACCAGATGGAACTGTGAAATGTAACCTTGCTAAAGTAAGAAGAATAATGTATTGATTCAGATCCAGCCTGGTGTTTGCATAGAAAATCAAGAACATGTGGCTGGTAGCCTAGAGTGCAGGGGTGTGAAGTACGATTTACATTGCCTTTTGTTAACCTGAAAGACACAGGGTCTGGGCCATTGTCTCCACTCCCTTCCTTCAGGCACTTGCAAATCAAATCAGCCAATGTTCAAAGATCTCCTTGATCAACAGGTGGGGGATCTCTGACCCCCACCCGCCTGTATTATAATGTGAGCAACAAGGTTTAAAGGTGAACTAAACATGTAACTTAGTTAGTACTGTCTCCACACGCCGTGAGGCGGCTGGGGAGGACAGGGGCTCCTGCCCCTGGTTCTCTGCTATGATGCTGTGTGTTTGTTGCTGAATAAATGATGAACATGGAACCTGACGTCTCTTCTACACTTTCTTCTTCTCCTCTACTTTGTTACAACCAGCTAGGCCTGATAACACGCAGTTTACTGCCTCTCATACACCACATGGACAAGAAATAAAAAATAATTTCTCCATATATATATATATATATATATATATATATATATATAGGTCAGACATGTTTTATAATATTAAAAACAATCTGTAATATATTATCAAACAACTAACAACAATATGAACTATAGTGTTAACAGAGTGAGAATGACATATCACATGAGTCATTGTGAAACAATTATGATTCATGGTCACACACTATTTCAGTAATATCATTAATTTGATTATATCTTATTGTATTTATTTCATTGTATTTGAATAAAGGCGTCATTAAAATGAGTCCATATACAAACACATGTTTTGAATTAACTGTGGAAAAACTTGAAGAACAAGGCACTGGATTAAGTAAGCTTGGCTGTTAGCCTGCTCCTGACCAGGCTAACTTCACAGCTAAATTGCCATGGTAACTAAGGTAGGCTTGCTTCAATTCTCTTTCGTGGAATCGGGTCATGGCTAAACTTAGCCAGGGTGAACTGGCTAAACTAATCTTCAAGATAATTCAGCTTTCATGGAACCGATTCAGCCCTAATCCTGGCTAAATTAAGCCAGGATAGGGGTTAAAGCCAGGCTTTAGCTCTAATTCACCTATCGAGGAATAGGGCCCAGGCCCATAGCAAGTTGCTGTACTCTGTCCTCAACCCTAAGCCATCCAATCCTAGCAAAATGAGCAGGGGCCAGATGGGTTTTGTGATTGAGGCCAAGAAGTAGCCTCACTAGTTTGTTTTGGGATGTTTGGAGCCTTGTTTTTAAGGCCTTGGAGGTGTTGTGATACCATGAAGTGCATGCATAATCATAATAACCTTGTATGAGGGCCCCTGCAAGAATCTTCAGAGTATTCTTACTGACTAGACAATCAATCCTATGCAAAAAAGCGGTTTCTTTGGTTAACCTTTTTTATCACTCTTTCAGCGTTTTTGTTACCAGAGAGGTTTGCCTCCAAGATGGAACCCAGGTAGGTAATTTTCTCCTTTCTTGTGATAACATCATCACCCACTTTGATCGTGACGCTCTCAGCCTTGCTAAGGTTAAGACTGGACCCAAAGAGGATGGATTCAGTTTTACCCAGGTGTAATGATAGTTTGTTGTCGGAGAGCCAGATGCAGATCTTGTTGAGTTCAGTGCTGAGAGTTTTCTCAACCTGCAGCCTGTTCCTGTCCGAGACCAGCAGAGCCGAGTCATCTGCGAACAGGAACAGTTTGCAGTCGCAAGCTGAAGACATATCGTTCACATATATCAGGAATAGTAAAGGTCCTAGTATACTTCCTTGCGGAACACCACAAGTCACTGGGAGGGGAGGGGACTGGGTGCCGTTTACTTCCACCACTTGCTCCCTCCCTTCCAGGTAGGATCTCATCCAGCTCACCGACGTATCATTAAAACCTATTGCTTTGAGCTTATTGATCATAATTAGGTAATTAACGGCCTTCTGGAGGTCCAGCATGACCATGCCGCAATATTTGCCATTGTCGACATCTTGTTTGATAGAGTCGTTCAAATAGAGAAGGCATGTGTCAGTGGAGTGGTTTGTTCTGAAACCAGATTGGAATTTGTAAATTAGATTTTTCTCTGCAAGATACTTATCGACCTGTTCATAGACTATTTTTTCCATGACTTTCGAGATGGAGCTAAAAATAGAAAAAGGGCGGTAGTTGCCAGGGTCTAATTGGTTTCCTTTTTTGTACAGAGGGGTCACCCTTGCTTTTTTGAAGTTGTTAGGGACCCGTCCCTGTATGATGGAGAGGTTTTTATGTGAGTAATGATTGGAGCAATGGAAGCGGCTGAGTCTTTTAGAAATTTGGCGGGGATATTGTCGAGTCCTGTGGCTCTGTGTTCTTCTTCTGTGTGCACTACATGTTTTAAACACCTCATCTGTTGTCACAGGGGAGAGTTTAAAATCATCTTTGTGTACACCTTGTTTTTCGTAAAATTAGTCAACATACTCTTTACCATAGCACCCAGAGTGAGGGGGTAATTTTTCAACCAGTTCTGAGGCTATGGTCGTAAAGAATATGTTGAGGATTTACTCACTTCCCGATTTGTTGTAGTGAGAGTCTCCTTCACCTTGAGGTTTATGTTTGTAAACCTGGTTTTGATTTTTTTTGCTGCAGCCTAGTAGGTTGTTGAATAGCTTCCAAAGCTCTCGTGGTTTGTTTTGATCTTCCTCAATTTTGTCATCGAGGTAGCTTTTTTCTGCTAACAGGAGCAATGCCGTTTACCTTGTTTCTTAGCATGTTTCTCTCTTTTTCGAGTTTAGCTATGTGGGATTCGAGACCTTTATTAAAGCATTTGGCGAGTTTGATCCTACCTTTATGAAGCTCAAAACACTTTTTGTTTCTGACTTTCATGGCAGTAAGGATGTCCGAATTCATCCATGGTACCGAGCGGGTTTTGATCCTGATGGTTTTCATGGGAGCCATACTGTCCAAAATTTGAATGAATTTGGTTTTGAAGCCAAGATTTGTCTACCCGTGTGCTGTTTACGTCGGACCAGTCCTGTTCCTCTAGCCTGTGATCTAAGTCCTCACTCTTGTAGTTTTTGAGGTATCTGATCGTGACTGATTTGTGGTAACCGGTCTTAGGTTTACGTTTCTTTCTGGTGCAAAAGATCATGTTATGATCAGATATGCCACAAGTAGAAACACCACTATTGAGGATTTTGTCCTTGTCCATTGTTAGAATGAGATCTATGGTAGTTTGAGTGGAAACACACATCCTTGTGGGCTGAGTGATCAGCTGGTGGAATGAGTGCCGATCACAAAAAACCCTGAATTACTTAAAAGTCGACAAATATCAGTATTCTGCATCATTTTGAGACAGAATGTGCCTAACATTTACAATATTATGCAGGTGAAAAAAGGCAGTCCTTGATTTCTTTTGGGGTGGGGGGGTAGGCATAGCAAAGATTGTTAATATAGCAAGATAGACATTCTCCATTGGAGCCACTAGAGGTGAAATAGTACACATAGTACTGTTCTCCCTGTACACCAACAGCTGTGTTTCCCTCCACCCGTCGGTCAAGCTCCTCAAGTTTGCCGATGACACCACCTTGGTGGGCCTGATCTCCAAGGAGGACGAGTCGGCCTACAGGAGGGAGATCAAGCGGCTGCGTAAGTGGTGCAGCAGCAACAATCTGGAGCTAAATGCCCAAAAGACAGTGGAGATGGTGGTGGATTTCCAGAGGAACGCAGCCCCTCCCCCTCCCATCATGCTGGGAGGCACCCTGGTGAACTGTGTGGATTCCTTTAAGTTCCTGGGCATTACCATCTCCCAGGACCTGAAGTGGGAACTGAACATCATGGCCCTACTGAAAAAGGCACAGCAGAGACTGTTCTTCCTCTGGCAGATGAGGAAGTACAGACTGTCAAGGGCTATGATGACCCGTTTTTATACGGCCATCATCGAGTCCATCCTCACCCACTCCATCATCACCTGGTTCCCCGATGCAGCTGCAAAAGATCTCGTCAAGCTGCAGCGGGTGATTCGTTCCGCAGAGAGGGTGATTGGCCGTCCCCTGCCCTCCCTCAAGTCCCTGCACGACTCCAGGGCGCTGAGGAGGGCAAGAAAGATCATGGCTGACGCTGACCCCTCCCACCCTGGCCACGGCCTCCTCACCCTGCTCTCCTCTGGGAGAAGGATGCGGTTGCTGAAGGCCACCACAGCACGCCACAGACTCATTTTCTTCCCCTCAGCTGCCAGGCTGCTCAATGAGTCTGGCGTCCCTTCTCCCCCGCCCCCAAGGGTCACTGAAACTTGACACTGGCAATGACATTGCACTACTGAACACTATGGCACTTTATATTTATCTATCTTTCTTGCACGGTGTTGTTTTGTGTTTGTTGGTATTTTATGTTATATGAAAAAAGAGAAACACAATCATGTAATTGCCAAAGCAAATTCTTATGTGTATTACACAATGGCTAATAAAGGAATCTGAATCTGAATCTGAACAAATCCTACAAACGGTCTCCTAAGTAGGCGTGGTTGTCTTCTCCCCCGACCATCCCCTCCCCTCTCCCTGGCTGACAACGTCATGTGTATTTGTGTATTTTCTTCATTAAAGAAAATAAATGCTTTACATGTTTGTGCAATTTTATTGGCAAAGATGCTTTTTAAGAAACCCATACAATTCCCCCCCCCACACACACATTGGCCCTCATTTATCAACGCGGTGCAGCCCAAATAATGGGTGTACGGCGAGATCACCGCACCTTTCGGCATTTATCAATATATCCTGACCTTCATCCTACCAAATGCTGAAATCTCACGTCTGGTCAGGACCAGTTGTTGACTTTGGCTGCGCCCGTTTATTCCATTCTAGACCCGCGGAGCAACATTGTCTGACAGGGATCTAGACACATAATCCACTCCTAAAAGTATATCTACACTAATAAATAATCCCTGTGAAAATATAACATTTTATAAAGTTATTTAAACAATCTGCTTTTGCTTTAACAGTCATTCAGATAAGATTGTAGATCTGGCTACATTGAAAATAGCAGATATACAAGCTCACAAGCCAGCGTCGCATCGCGACGTGTTGTGAGCTTGTAGATCTGCTATTTTCAAAATATACAGCGCTTCTGTGAGGGCACTCTCGGGAGTTTAGACCACGGTGCAACGGCGCTGCTGTTATATTTTCATGGCCACCGGGAGATATTTTAACCCATGGTCCAACACACACCAGCCTTCATTCATTAATGTTCTCTCCAGGCCATCTCTCATATTAATGCGGAGCGGGACGGGACTCGCCCGTCCGACGGTCCGAGTCTCACTGGGAAATGGGAATAGCCTACATGATGGCTTTATTTTAGTGTAACTCGAACGCGCACTGCTCGGTATTATGGGTTAAATAAATGTATATACAAACGTATTCCATTCATGGCGATGTGATTGGTATCATAATGTCATTCATGTAGGCTACAAGCCTACGTGACAAAGTGCTACGGTACGGATTACATGAGAAACACAGCTGGGCGTGTGTGTGTGTGTGTGTGTGTGTGTGTGTGTGTGTGTGTGTGTGTGTGTGTGTGTAAGAGAGAGAGAGAGGGGGGCGTGTGCGGCGGGGTGCAGTACGTTAGTCCGACAGCGCATTCCTCCGACAGCGCAGTGCTCCGACATTAAACAGTAAACCCGAACCAAACCCGCACCCTAACCCTAACCGCACGCGGATGCCACATAGTCGGAGAAAAGGTCTGTCGGGTTAACGCATGCCTCCCGTGCGGCGAGGCGAGCGGGGGGAACGCTTTCTTATTGGCTTTTCATGTCTTTGGTCGTATTCTGGTTCTTCTTCATGTCGTAAAATCGGGGCGTTTTGAGAATATTTAAGGGCGTGTTATTTAAATGACGCTCGTTTTCAGACGTGAGATTTATCAAAGCTCCGACCTGATGTACGCTAGGATCGGCTGTATAGGATCCTTTGATAAATGTGACTTCGACGTTGGTGGACGGCCGATTATATGGAATAATATACGCCGGTTTATACGCTGCGTTGATAAATGAGGGCCATTCAGTCTTTATGCTAGATGTGCTCCTGTTTCTGCTCAATATTGTAACAGGGTCTTTTATTTATAAGGTATATATTTTACCAATATAGACTATAGTGTTTACCATGAATGTTTAATAACATGTCATGTTTCCCAAATCATACCCCATCAACCAAGACATTTAATAATGGAAAATGATATTGAGCATTGGAACACACATGTCCATATGATTTCACATACTAAATTCAGAATGTTTAGAGCATATTATGGGGACAGAGCATAGAGTTAAAATATAATATAAGAGACAGCGCCCTCTATGTCTCGTCCGTCAGACTGCAGATGGGCCGAGATGGACCCTTCAGATATCTTCCCAAATCTCGCGAGAGTGTGTTGCTGGGATAGAGAAAAGTCGATAACAAAGATGATTTTCTCCTAATTTGTGGCACAAAAAAAAAAGCCATTTTAGTATGAAAATCTTGTACATATTGTTTGTCTTGTGACGATTGGGTCCAAAATTTAGTTCAGTAACCATGGATCTAAAGAATGGTTCAGAAGCTGTGTTCACGTTCACTCTTCCATTGGTATCAATAGACTCCAAGCTGCTTCCTGTCTCCTAAAAGGGTTAGACCCTAACCCTAACCTACGTCACGCAGAAACGGGAAGTAAACCGGAGAATGCGACTCTTGCTATTTCCCTCTTGGGGCATAGTCTCGGGTCTCTACGACCACTTCCTGGTAAAACCGGAAGTGGACAGATCCACTGCCGGGTTGCACCATTGAACTCCACACCGCTCAGAGAGTGTGTGGGTGAAGTTTCAAGCCAATCAGACAAAGCAGAGGTAGCTTGGTTGTGTGGGTTCATGTTAGCCTGATTATCAGACTGAAGCTGCGTGGAGCTTCAGTCTGACATTGACTCCAGTGTAGGCGATTACAAGGGGGAGGGAATTAGAATTGGTTTAGAATTTCCCTAAACTAATCACAAGGGATCCCCACGACTCTCATTGGATACTTTTTGTACCGAATAAATCCTAGGTTCACCTTACACCACCAGACCAACAGAGGCAGTCAACTCAGAGAGTGGGCGGGGTCTATGGTTTGAAACCAGGCTAGGTTCATGTCCCATCGGTCTAATTATAATTAACACTGTAGGACTCACTCTCCAGTAAGGCCTGCCACTAACTCCACATCCGGGGACCCGCTCCCCAGAGTTTCTTTTATCTCCCACTTCACAGTTCCATGAACTGTTATTATGGACCCCCAGCTACAAATAGTGTGACTGTTATTATAGACCCCCAGCTACAGATAGAGTGTGACTGTTATTACGGACCCCCAGCTACAGATAGAGTGTGACTGTTATTACAGACCCCCAGCTACAGATAGAGTGTGACTGTTATTACAGACCCCCAGCTACAGATAGAGTGTGACTGTTATTATTGACCCCCAGCTATAGATAGAGTGTGACTGTTATTATTGACCCCCAGCTACAGATAGAGTGTGACTGTTATTACGGTCCCCAGCTACAGGTAGTGTGACATGTACCTGTCAAACTACTTCACAAACGTTAAAGATGTCCACAATCTCAACACCAGAGGGAGCTCCACAAATCACGTTCAACACAGATTTGGCTCAAACAAGGGGTTAAATTAGTTCTACTGCTATGACTCCAAAATGTGGAATGTCCAACAGTCATAACAAAGTGTGAATCCTTACTCTCCTTCTAAACTGCTCTAAAGGAGTATTTACAGGTGGCTGCGATTCAGAACTGGCCCCTGTAAAAAAAAATCAAATCTATTACATTCTGGAGCCATTAACCCATTAAGACCAGGAAAGCATCTGTGTCATTTTACATTTTAACAACTTTAACCATTATTTATTATCTTATACCTAGGCTATTCAAAAATAGCAGATCTACAAGCCCATAGCGCGGCACTCGGTGCCGCGCTATGAGCTTGTATATCTGCTTTTATCGTGAACATTTTTGCAAATCTTTGAATACATATACTTTTTAAAGCAAACATTTTTAACTCAAATATGTGCTTCTGGGGGTCCCTGGAACAACTAACTTTCAGATGGGGTTCCGCGGCCAAATACATATCATTATAAATACATATCATTTTGGGGGTCCTTGACATGAAACAGTTTGAGAACCACTGATTGTAGCAACATACGCTTTAAAAAAAAAAAAAATGTTAGGATTTAGAAGACATTCTGTAGAATCCGCACTACGGATTCCAGATCTACAAGCTCATAGCGCGGCACTCGTTGCTGCGCTATGAGCTTGTAGATCTGATATTTTTGAATTGCCAAAGAAATCTTAAAATGACACACAGATGCGTTCCTGGTCTTAATGGATTAAAAAGAGCAGTGGTGTAAAGTAACTAAGTACATTTACTCATTACATTACATTACAGTCATTTAGCAGACGCTTTTATCCAAAGCGACTTACAATAAGTGTATTCAACATAGGTAGGGAACGAAAACTACTAATCACCAGAAGTTTTAAGTGCATTTCCTGCAAAAAACAAGCAACCAAGAGTATACCTAGCGCTAAGGTAAAAGTACAATATATCAGCTACCTACTTTCCTAAACAGATGAGACAAAATAGCAAAATCAAATGAGCACGAGCTCAGACAAATAAGTGAATCGACTAAACAAGATCCAATAAAACAATACAAAACTAAAACAAGAGTTCGTACAACTAGTTAACAACAAGTAGGCCAGGCAAAGAGGAAGGGTAGTGTTTCCTGAAGAGGTGGGTTTTCAGCCTGCGGCGAAAGATGGGCAGTGACTCTGCTGTCCTGACTTCAGTGGGAAGTTCATTCCACCACTGTGGGGCCAGAACAGAAAAAAGTTGTGACCGTGTCGATCGACCAGAAGGACCGAGGCAATCAGTCGCCCCGAGGTGTACTTGAGTACTTACTCAAGTACTGTAGCCTACTTAAGTACAATTTTGAGGTGCTTTTACTTTGCTGGAGTATTTCCCATTTTCTGTACTTTTACTGCACTACATCTCAGAGGCAAATATTATACTTTTGAAAGAATTACCCACTTCAGCTCTATATACATGGGATGGGATCAGATATTTGAAAATAGCCGATCTACAAGCTGACATATTGTGACAGACAGACAGACAGACAGACAGACAGACAGACAGACAGACAGACAGACAGATACAGAGACACACGAGAGAGAGAGAGAGAGAGAGAGAGAGAGAGAGAGAGAGAGAGAGATATGACAATGATGACAAGACACAAACACACAGACAGACAGACAGACAGACAGACAGACAGACAGACAGACAGAGAGTATAGATTTGTTTGTCATTGTTGAAGTCATTGTTTGTTACCTGAACAGATCAGCTCCAGACTGGAGGAGGAAGTACTAGACCTCACTGCTCCACACTCCCTCAGTGAAGATTCATCTCCGACACAGTTAGATGTAATCCCCCATGTAGGTTGACGTGTAGAACCACGTCTCTTTTCTGTAGAAACAGCAGAGCCACAGTGTAGCAGTCTACACACTACAGATGATGACTTATGGTTCCTTTCATAAGGATACACTGGTCTCCATTTTTCCAGGTGTTTCATCTCCAGTCTACCAGCACAGTGACTGGCTCCACCCACCAACCTGACAGGCTCTGTACACAGACAATAGAATAAGCATTAAGAACTGTAGTGTCCCTATTCTAGTGCTAACTGTCTGAAAAAAATAGACAATCTGTAAGCTCACAACTCATCACAATACAAGCTTGTAGATCTGCTATTTTCGAGTGAAAACGGGAGTGGGCCTAGTATAGAGCCCTGGGGAATACAGTGAACTAAATATAGATTTTAACCGGGATTAGACCGGGAAAGCATCATTTGTGTCATTTTAAGTTTTATTTGGCTATTCAAAAATATTAGATAGCAGATCTACAAAAATAGCAGATCTACAAGCTCAGATACACAAGCGCTATGAGCTTGTGTAGACATACATAACATAACATAACATAACATAACATAACATAAATACATTTGTACCAGGGACCCCCCAGAAGCAAATATGAGTTAAAAATGTTGGCTTAAAAATATATATTCAAAGATTTGCACACATTTTCAAGATTTTCAAGATCAAACAATAGCACATCTACAAGCTCGTAGCCTGGCACTCTGTGCCGTGCTACACACTTGTAGATGTGCTATTTTTGAATAGCCTAAGGGAGCAGTATGGGTTAGCGCCCCATGCTGTGTCTTCCGTGAGGAAGAAGCCCAACAAACCCGCGGTGAGGCCTTTAGGAGGGCCATTCCAGCGTACCGCAAGCGGGGCTAATACCATTGGACGGCCCAATCTAGTGGTATCGGCCCAAGGAGCCATCACGCCAGAAGGAAATGTTTGGATCGGGATGGTGCAGAGGATCTGGTACAGCGCTCAGGTCCTGGACCTGGTGAGACGAAGGAGGAGCCCGGCCAGGAGACAACCCACAGAGCCTAGTCCCTCCACGTGCCAGAGCCTCCCCCGAGTCCCGGCAGAGTACTTCCGGAGAAGCGGACTGCCCTGTCTTGCCCTATAGGACTGACCGTGGGTGCTACTGGGACGTAAGTCGGGGCTTGATCAACCCTGGCTGGGTCACCTGGGCGAGGGTGTATGTTGTATGTTGCGAGACCCGAAACACCCTATGACCCCAGGCTACAACACTGATGATACGTCCCAGTTGCATCCATGTGATGTTTTTCTTTATCAGTTATTCTATTTATAGTGGCTCATAGGAATTTTTAGACTACGTGACAACCAGGAATAGTTTGGTGACCACAGGAGAGACTGTTGACAGCCGGAATGTAGACGGCATCCGGGGAGCAGTATGGGTTAGCGCCCCATGCTGTGTCTTCCGTGAGGAAGAAGCCCAACAAACCCGCGGTGAGGCCTTTAGGAGGGCCATTCCAGCGTACCGCAAGCGGGGCTAATACCATTGGACGGCCCAATCTAGTGGTATCGGCCCAAGGAACCATCACGCCAGAAGAAAATGTTTGGATCGGGATGGTGCAGAGGATCTGGTACAGCGCTCAGGTCCTGGACCTGGTGAGACGAAGGAGGAGCCCGGCCAGGAGGCCAACCACAGAGCCTAGTCCCTCCACGTGCCAGAGCCTCCCCCGAGTCCCGGCAGAGTACTTCCGGAGAAGCGGACTGCCCTGTCTTGCCCTATAGGACTGACCGTGGGTGCTACTGGGACGTAAGTCGGGGCTTGATCAACCCTGGCTGGGTCACTTGGGCGAGTGTGTATGTTGTATGTTGCGAGACCCGAAACACCCTATGACCCCAGGCTACAACACTGATGATACGTCCCAGTTGCATCCATGTGATGTTTTTCTTTATCTAAGTATAAAAATAATGGTTAAAGTGGTTACACAGATGCGTTCTTAAAGGGTTAAGTGGTTAAAACAGTAATATTACTTTGACTGTAAACTAATAATCAAAGCTAAAGTGTATTTTGTCTTTTACCTGAGCAGGTGAGTCCAACATTCTTGTCAGGTGAGCAGGTGTTTCTAGTTGAGTCTGAGGTTCTACAGTCCAGGAGAACAGACTTGTTGCCTTCACACTGGAACTCTTTGGTCCACATTGGAGCCTTCACTTCTCCATAGAGCGCCCCCTGGAGGACTGAAGGAGCCCCACAGCCAAGCTCCCTACAGACCACCTCTGCATCCTGCTGGTCAAAGTCACCTTCACACACTGAGACCCACGACTGATTAGACTTCACCTCCACTCTGCCTGAACATGAACTAGTCCCATTCACCAACCTTACAGACTCTATAGCGAGAGAGAGAGAGAGAGAGAGAGAGAGAGAGAGAGAGAGAGAGAGAGAGAGAGAGAGAGAGAGGTCAAACATTGACCAAATTGTCACATACTATAAAAAAGAAGCAAACGAGATCTACAAGCTCACAACGCAAGGCATTGTGAGCTTGTAGATCCGCTATTTTCACAATGTATACCTGTAGTATCTGAGTCAACAGATACTACAGGGACGGCCATAGCTGAATGGTTAGTGAGCCCGCCTAGGGAGCCAGAGGCCCTGGTTGCCCCAGGTTCGATTCCAGGCCATGTCAGCATGTGTCGATGAAATGAAATTTGTCCCTGAGAAAGACTCTTAACCCCTAATTAGTCCCCCCAGGAATCCGCGATTCCGCGATCGCGGAAATTAGCGCGGATTTGAAGGCCATCCGTGGATTTCAAAGCCGTCCGCGGATTACAAGGCATAGTGCAGAAAACAAGAAAAATCTCGGTAAAACACCGCCGTATGGAGAAGTATTCTCTCTCTGTCTCAGGGCAGTGCGAGCTGCTGCTAGAGGGAGAGAGAGTGAGAGTGATGCGCAACTTACAGCCTAACTTCACAGCAAGTTAACGATGGCTCGTTGACCCCAATTTGACCACTAGGCAATCAACTCTGAACAGCACTAATTAATGGCAGCTGTGATTCTTGTGTCTGTCCGTGCAGCCAGATATCAAATAATTCCCTGTAGAGCAGGGGACTTCAGTGTTTTCAGGCCAAGGACCCCCTAGTTGAGAGAGATATGAAGCAGGGACCCCCTGGTCCCCCTCTATATTGTATAACATTGTGTTTCAGATAAACTTTTGCTGCTCTTTTTTCCCTCTACACACCACACCACACTCCAAAAATAGCCGATCTACAAGCTCACAAGTGTGAGCTTGTAGATCTGCTATTTTTGGCTAAAGTTCTCCTCAGAAAAGGGATACTAGGATTCAAGTGGTTAATGCAAAAAAAAATCTTATCACACAAAGATTTGGGGGACCCCCTAGGGCTCCCGGACACCCTGTTGAAGACCCCTGCTGTAGAGGGACCCTCTCCCTCATGTTCAACTTCAATTGTGACTTCTAAGTTCTACTTCTCCTCAAAAGGACAACTTTATTATTTCCCATCCTGAATGACAAGCCTAAATATTATTATTGCATTTGGCTATGTGCAATAACTGCAAGCTAATGTTCAGAGGCAGTCAGTATTTGTCTTAATTTCTTTAGTCGCCAATAATTCAACTGTAACCAGTGTTTTGAGACATAGTCTTGTATTTCTACAAAATAAATGGTAAAAATGCATTCTACATGCATAAATACAAAGATAATAAAAAATAAAAAATGATTGGATCGGTGATTGCTATCGGCCTGATCGGACCACCTCTATTTATAACCAGTAACATTGACTCAATTACTATGTTCCACGGTATTTTAGTGTTTTAGAATGGTATAACAATTAATTGTATTTATTTCATTATGGAATTTACTTGATTATTAAAACTTAATCTATTTTTGCTTGATAACTGGTAATTTCAGGTTGTTTTTTAATGCCCGCGGAATATTAACGATAAGCCGCGGAATCAAGAATTACTCTCCGCGGAATCAAGACCTGTTCTCCGTGGAATCTAGACTTTTTCTCCGCGCTTTCCTGGGGGGACTACCTAATAGCTCACAGGTTCTCATTGGAAACAAGACCGCAAGGACTTTCATGAACGACCTGTTAAAAGGAATTATCCTATCCTTACAGACAGACAGAGAGAGGGTAGACTAGGCAGGATTTCAGAAAATGTGCTTATCTAAAGTAATATAATTGCTATATAATATAATAATATCATTTTCTGAAAAAAACTCAAACTGTTTCATGTCCCAAAATTATATATTTGCTAGTAGCTTGTAGATCTGCTATCTATGACAAAATACAGCATCATTTTTTTAAAGCGAACATGTCTAACTCAGATCTTTGCCTCTGGGGGGGTCCCTGGAACAACATGTTTTGAGATGGGGGTCTGCGGGGGTCTGTCTGTCTGACAGACAGACAGACAGACAGACAGACAGACAGACAAAGAGAGAGAGAGACAGACAGACATACAGAGACAAAGAGAGAGAGAGAGACATACAGAGACACACAAGAGAGAGAGAGAGAGAGAGAGAGAGAGAGCGAGAGAGAGAGAGAGAGAGAGAGAGAGAGAGAGAGAGAGAGAGAGAGAGAGAGAGAGAGAGAGAGAGACAGACAGACAGACAGACAGACAGACAGACAGACAGACAGACAGACAGACAGACAGACAGACAGACAAAGAGAGAGAGACAGACAGACAGACAGACAGACAGACAAAGAGAGAGAGACAGACACACAGACAGAGAGAGAGAGAGAGAGAGAGAGAGAGAGAGAGAGAGAGAGAGAGAGAGAGAGAGAGAGAGAGAGAGAGAGAGAGAGAGACAGAGAGAGAGACAGACAGACAGACAGACAGACAGACAGACAGACAGACAGACAGAGACACACAATAGAGAGAGACAGACACACAGACACACAGAGAGAGAGAGAGAGAGAGAGAGAGAGAGAGAGAGAGAGAGAGAGAGAGAGAGAGAAAGAGAGAGAGAGAGAGAGAGAGAAAGAGAGAGAGAGAGAGAGAGAGAGAGAGAGAGAGAGAGAGAGAGAGAGAGAGAGAGAGAGAGAGACAGAGACAGAGACAGAGACAGACAGAATATAGATTAGTGTCATTGTTGAAGTCATTGTTTGTTACCTGAACAGATCAGATCCAGACTGTAGGAGTGGGTATCATCATCATAATCCAGACTGGAGGAGGAAGTATCAGACCTCACTGTTCCACACTCCCTCAGTGAAGATTCATCTCCAACACAGTTAGATCTAATCCACCATGTAGGTTGATCTGTAGAACCACGTCTCTGTTCTGTAGAAACAGCAGAGCCACACTGCAGCTGTCTACACACTACAGATGATGACTTATGGTTCCAGGCAGAATAATGACTCACTGGTCTCCATTCGTCCTGGTGTTTCATCTCCAGTCTACCAGCACAGTGTCTGGCTCCTCCCACAAACCTGACATCACCAGACTCTGTACACAGACAATAGAATAAACAGTTAAACTAGAAAAAGTGCTCCTCGGAGCAAAACTCTCCGCTGTTGGGAATGTTGGGAATGTTCTATCTGTATAAGTGTCCTATCCCTCCTGTCTATCCCTCCTGTCTGTATAAGTGTCTTATCCGTCCTGTCTATGTAAGTGTCCTATCCGTCCTGTCTGTGTAAGTGTCCTATCCAATTGTTACAGTATCCGCCATTTCTCAACCATTTCGTGATTGTTCCTGTCTTACCTCACTCTTACCAGACTTGTGTTGGGAATGTTGGGAATGTTCTAATTCTTATGTTCTAACTGTCCTATCCATCCTGTCTGTATAAGTGTCCGATCCGTCCTGTCTGTATAAGTGTCCTATCCGTCTGTATAAGTGTCCTATCCGTCTTGTCTGTATAAGTGTCCTATCCGTCCTGTCTATGTAAGTGTCCTATCCCTCCTGTCTGTGTAAGTGTCCTATCCCTCCTGTCTGTATAAGTGTCCTATCCGTCCTGTCTGTATACTGTAAGTGTCCTATCCGTCCTGTCTGTATACTGTAAGTGTCCTATCCGTCCTGTCTGTGTAAGTGTCATATCCCTCCTGTCTATGTAAGTGTCCTATCCGTCCTGTCTGTGTAAGTGTTCTATCCGTCCTGTCTGTATAAGTGTCCTATCCGTCCTGTCTGTATAAGTGTCCTATCCGTCCTGTCTGTATAAGTGTCCTATCCGTCCTGTCTGTGTACTGTAAGTGTCCTATCCGTCTGTGTAAGTGTCATATCCCTCCTGTCTATATAAGTGTCCTATCTGTCCTATCTGCCAATTATGTATCAGCCATGCAGCCATTTCGTGATGGTTCCTGTCTTACCTCACTTTGACAGTGGCAAAGACACTGTCAAAGTGACGCCATGTATCTATACAGTATTTCACCGTATTGTCACGTGTCACGTGAGGCTTGACCAATCGGTGTGTCATATTTAGAAAGTGAAAACAATACTCTCCTGCGGAGAGTAATAAAGTATATTACTTTGATTAGAAGAAAAACTTCTAGGTTACAATCTATAATATGTATGTGTTTATTGATGTTTGTTTACCTGTTGTGTGGAGAGCCTGGAGAGCTGAAGAGAAAAATTATCAAATGAATGAGTTTAAGCGTAACCAGTGGTGGAAGAAGTACTTGAGAAAAAGTATCAATACCACAATGTAGAAATACTCTGTAGTAAAAGTATCAATACCACAATGTAGAAATATTCTGTAGTAAAATTATCAATACCACAATGTAGAAATACTCTGTAGTAAAAGTATCAATACCACAATGTAGAAATACTCTGTAGTAAAAGTATCAATACCACAATGTTGAAATACTCTGTAGTAAAAGTATCAATACCACAATGTTGCAATACTCTGTAGTAAAAGTATCAATACCATATTGTAGAAATACTATGTTACAAGTAAAAGTCAGGTATTCAAAATGTACTTGAGTCAAAGTGCTTAAAGTACCAAATGTAAAAGTACTCATAATGCAGAATGTTCCATTTCAAAGGCTTTTAAAATGTGAAAAATAGGGCTGTCAAACAATTACAATTTTAATCAGATTCATCAAAGCTTAAAAAAGAATTAATCATGATTAAACACCATTAGAACTATGTCCAAAATATGCCATTTCTTTCTGTATATTGTTGTGGGAATGGAGAGATAAATACTTTTAACATACAGTATGTATGCATGTTTAAATCCACAGTGTGGTATTAATATTGAAACATCTATAATATACACCATAATACAATGACATAATTTCGATTCCTCTAAACAAGTGGTTCTCAACCAGTGGTCCTTGAGGGGGTTGAGATGGTCCCCAGCTAAATGATGGAGAGTTGGTAACCAATGGACCCTTATAGACCCGTAAGGGTCCATTTGGTTTCATTGTATGCTCTCAAGAGTTAAATTATTGATAAAATCATGTGTTTCTCTCCTATGGTACCAACATCAATGCAGCATGGATGGACAACATCTTATCCAAAGTCTTGGGCAGTGGTGTAAAGTAACCAAGTACATTTACTCAAGTACTGTACTTAAGTACACTTTTGAAGAATTATTACTTATACTGGAGTATTTCCCATTTCCAATTACCAAACCACTTTGAGCTTGTAGATCTGCTCTTTTCTAAAAATTATTCTTTTAATACATTTTGAACTTGTGAAATGGCCAAATGGACATAATGCACAATGACAGTAGTAAATATTTTGATGACAATACTTTTGTACTTTTACTTAAGTACATTTCAGTAAGAGTATGTCTACACTGCAGTATTGATACTTTTACTTATGTAAAACATGTGAGTAGGCTACTTTTTCCACCTCTGGTCTGGGGTCTGAGAGTCTAAATGTCATCAAATGCAGAACAAAGAATAGACCTTGATATGAAAAGAGTTGAAAAACCACTAAATAAAACAATAACAACATTTCGGGTCGTTTCTCACAGGCCAGTAACACAGGCTGCTCAGCCTCTCGTCTGTAGTACAAATAAAACATATACTTTCTCTACTCACCAAAACAAAGAGTGTTTTATGGAGTCTAAAGCCTACTCTACACAGTGGAAACATTCTGAGCCCCGCCCCCTACCCACCTCACGTCTAAAATACACTTTATGACCAGAGAAGAAAACATTTCACCGGATGTAAAACATGTTTTAGTTACCCCACAGCGCCCCCTACAGATCAAGTCAATGGAACCTTTCTATTGACACGTTTTCCTTCCGGTGAAATATTGTCTTTTCTGTCCATAAAGTGTATTTTAGACGTGAGGTGGGGAGGGGGCGGGGCTCACAGTGTTCCCACTGAGGAAAGTAGGCTTTAGACTCCATAAAACACTCTTTGTTTTGGTGAGTAGAGAAAGTATATGTTTATTTTTTACTAAAGACGAGAGGCTGCAGCCTGCTCTACCGGGTGATGATGCAACGGTTGTAAAGTAACACAGCGTTAAGAACTCCTTCTAACTCTATGGACCAGAGCTAGGGGCAGTGTTAACAAATACCTTGTTTATTATCAATTATGTTAAACTTGGGACACAGCCATGGCTAAAACGTAATATACATTTTGGATGTGATACATTTTATTTTGAAGTTATTGTGTTGCATTGTGGGTCCTCAGTTCAGAGGAATCCTTTGCTGAGGTGAGATGGTCTCCTGTCTGTTCAGACTCAGAATAATTAATTAACATTATCTGTGCTTCATAAAAAAAAAAAACTTTTAGTGGCCAAATATGCACTGTTTATTATTTGTTGTCTAGTAACACTCATTTTTATATTTGATTTTATGGAATTGCTTAGGTCATGGTTAAAGATGGAGTGCCATGATATTTTTCAACCCTAAAACCTGATCATAAGGTATTATTATTATGTAAGGATTTTTTTCAAAAAAAAAAAGTGTACAGAAATTGTTAAAAAAAATGTTTTTATGTTGACACACCTCCAGTTCATTAAGTATGCCTGGTTCTCACCTTAGCACCTCCTCCACCACCTTAGCACCACCCACCTGTCCTAGTCCCTCCTCCTCCTCATGCCCACACCTGTTGTGTTATGATAATGAGGGGGAGGGTATGTTTTTTGGGGGCTCTGTGATGTCACTATGCCCCTGTTTTTGGATTGGCACGTTTGACTCTCAAGGTTTCAGCCTCCAAGAAAAAACTCCAAATAGTCAGAGAAGACATGAAACACCATAAAACCACCAGCGGGGGCCTTAATGAAGTTCTATCAACCTCATAGACACATGAAAAACAGAAAAAGTGCAAAACCATGGCACCACCTCTTTAAAAACCATTAGCATGCTAAGCTAGCTGCTGTATTATAAGAGCCACTAACATGGAACATGCTGTCTCTGAACAGGTGACCAAAGACTGTCTGTACAGTCAGTATAGATTAGTGTCATTGTTGAAGTCATTGTTTGTTACCTGAACAGATCAGCTCCAGACTGGAGGAGGAAGTATCAGAATATACTGTTCCACACTCCCTCAGTGAAGATTCATCTCCATCACAGTTAGATGTAATCCCCCATGTAGGTTGATCTGTAGAACCACGTCTCTGTTCTGTAGAAACAGCAGAGCCACAGTGCAGCAGTCTACACACTAGAGATGATGACTTATGGTACCAGTCATAACGATGCACTGGTCTCCATTCGTCCTGGTGTTTCATCTCCAGTCTACCAGCACAGTGACTGGTTCCTCCCACCAACCTGACAGGCTCTGTACACAGACCATAGACCAATTATTTGTTTACAAACATTGAGACTGGACGCACAGGTGACTGTTTCATGTCATCAATTCCCAACAGATCCCCAAACCTGCTGTTTTAGGGTGAGCTTGTTTCAGTTCATTCAACCACCTCTGTGTGTAGATTAGTGGGGTGCGCCCTAGCGACACATATATACTTCATCGTGCAACGGTATTGCGCACAGAGAACAGCTGACATACAAGCTCACAATCGCGTCGCGGATGCGACCGCTGTGAGCTTGGAGATCTGCTATTCTCGGCCGTTCTCTGCGCGCGACACCTTCGCGGGACGGAGGATAAATTTGTCTTGACGGGCTGCAGCTGCGCGAGCCAAGCAGGTTCTGGTGCCATGATCATAGAGCGCTCCCTCCGTTCTTATGACAGTCACTGGAGGTGGAGTTTTGAGGACAACTGCTTTGAATAGTTATTATTGTTTACACACAACAGAAACCAAGGATTATATATTTCAAGAGCGAGAGATCACAGTAAAAATCCTAAGCATTCTTCCTCCACACTGGGAGAAAAACAGCATCTGAAAGTTTGATGGGATGCATTTTTACACGTGAGACTGTGACCACTTTTACATTGCATCTTATGAGAGGTGGGGTTCTTTTGCTGCCGACCTGCGCGCGCATACTGTTTCATTACAGTGTGACGTCGTCTGTTAAGGCGTCTATAGAATAAGCATTAAGATCTGTAAGCTCACAACTCGTCACAATACAAGCTTGTAGATCTGCTATTTTAGAGTGAAAAAGGGAGTGGGCCTAGTATAGAGCCCTGGGGAATACAGTGAACTAAATGTAGGTTTTAACCCATTAAGACCAGGAAAAGCATCATTTGTGTAATTTTAAGATTTATTTGGCTATTCAAAAATTGCAGATCTACAAGCTCAGATATAAAGTATAAAAATATTGGTTAAAGTGGTTACACAGATGCGTTCCCGGTCTTAAAGGGTTAAGTGGTTAAAACAGTAATATTACTATGACTATAAACTAATAATCAAAGCTAAAGTGTAGTTTGTCTTTTACCTGAGCAGGTGAGTCCAACAGTCTTGTCAGGTGAGCAGGTGTTTCTAGTTGAGTCTGAGGTTCTACAGTCCAGGAGAACAGACTCGTTGCCTTCACACTGGAACTCTTTGGTCCACATTGGAGCCTTCACTTCTCCATAGAGCGCCCCCTGGAGGACTGAAGGAGCCTCACAGCCGAGCTCCCTACAGACCACCTCTGCATCCTGCTGGTCAAAGTCACCTTCACACACTGAGACCCACGACTGATTAGACTTCACCTCCACTCTGCCTGAACATGAACTAGTCCCATTCACCAACCTTACAGACTCTGGAAAGAGAGAGAGAGAGAGAGAGGGAGAGAGAGAGAGAGAGAGAGAGAGAGAGAGAGAGAGAGAGAGAGAGAGAGAGAGAGAGAGAGAGAGGTCAAGCATTGACCAAATTGTCAAATAATATAAAAAAGTGGCAGGCGAGATCTACCAGCTCACAACGCGAGGCATTGTGAGCTTGTCGATCCGCTATTTTCACAATGTTTACCTGTAGTATCTGAGTCAACACACAGACAGAGGGTAAACTAGGCAGGATTTCAGAAAATGTGCTTATTTAAAGTAATACAATCACTATATATATATATATATATATATATATATATATATATATATATATATATATATATATATATATATGTGTATATGTATATGTATATGTATATGTATGTATATATATATATATATATATATATATATATATATATATATATATATATATATATATATATATATATATTGTAAAGCGAACATTTAACTGTAACATTTACTTTATATATATTTTTGGGTGGTGTAGCCGCCCCTATATGTGAGGTTGGGACATTGACACATGACACATGTGCATAGTCCTATAATTAGGACTATGCACTTAAAAAAAACACATTTATGTTTTTTTTAAGTGAGTCATGAGTCTGTGATGACCACACCGCCCACTTCACACTGGGTGTGATTTTTATTACTCTCCGCAGGAGAGTATTGTTTTCACTTTCTAAATATGACACACCGATTGGTCAAGCCTCACGTGACACGTGACAATACAGTGAAATACTGTATAAATACATGGCGTCACTTTGACAGTGTCTCTGCCACTGTCAAAGTGAGGTAAGACAGGAACCATCACGAAATGGCTGCATGGCTGATACATAATTGGCAGATAGGACAGATAGGACACTTATATAGACAGGAGGGATATGACACTTACACAGACGGATAGGACACTTACAGTACACAGACAGGACGGATAGGACACTTATACAGACAGGACGGATAGGACACTTATACAGACAGGACGGATAGGACACTTATACAGACAGGACGGATAGAACACTTACACAGACAGGACGGATAGGACACTTACATAGACAGGAGGGATATGACACTTACACAGACAGGACGGATAGGACACTTACAGTATACAGACAGGACGGATAGGACACTTACAGTATACAGACAGGACGGATAGGACACTTATACAGACAGGAGGGATAGGACACTTACACAGACAGGAGGGATAGGACACTTACATAGACAGGACGGATAGGACACTTATACAGACAAGACGGATAGGACACTTATACAGACGGATAGGACACTTATACAGACAGGACGGATCGGACACTTATACAGACAGGATGGATAGGACAGTTAGAACATAAGAATTAGAACATTCCCAACATTCCCAACACAAGTCTGGTAAGAGTGAGGTAAGACAGGAACAATCACGAAATGGTTGAGAAATGGCGGATACTGTAACAATTGGATAGGACACTTACACAGACAGGGCGGATAGGACACTTACACAGACAGGACGGATAGGACACTTACATAGACAGGACGGATAGGACACTTATACAGACAGGAGGGATAGGACACTTATACAGACAGGACGGATAGGACACTTATACAGATAGAACATTCCCAACATTCCCAACAGCGGAGAGTTGTGCTCCGAGGAGCACTTTTTCTAGTTTTATATTTATGTTAGTTTTATTTTATTTCTTAACAAATATATATATATATATATATATATATATATATATATATATATATATATATATATATATATATATATTCAGTTTAGTTATTTTTAACAGTTTATGACTGTTACATTTAACATGTAACCGTCAAATGTCTTAATTTTTCTGAAAAAACGTTCTCAAACTGTTTGATGTCCAAAAATGATATATTCGGCCGCAGACCCTCATCTAAAAAAATAAATAAATCTAAAATGACACAGATGTGTTCCTGGTCTTAATGGGTTAAACCATTAAAACCGGAACGCATCTGGGTCACTTTAAACCATTATCTTATTCTTTGGCTATTCAAAAATAGCAGATCTAAAAGCTCATAGCACGGCACAGAGTGCCTTGCTATGAGCTTGTAGATCTGCTAGATGATGCTCAGATGATGACTTATGGTTCCAGGCATTAAAGTAAGGATACACTGGTCTCCATTCTTCATGGTGTTTCATCTCCAGTCTACCAGCACAGTGTCTGGCTCCTCCCACCAACCTCACATCACCAGACTCTGTACACAGACAATAGAATAAGCAATTAAATACAGTAATATTACTTTGATTAGAAGAAAAACTTCTAGGTTACAATCTATAATATTTATGTGTTTATTGATGTTTGTTTACCTGTTGTGTGGAGAGCCTGGAGAGCTGAAGAGAAAAACGATCAAATGAATGAGTTTGAGCATAACCAGTGGTGGAATATATACTTGAATAAAAGTATCAATACCACAATGTAGAAATACTCTGTAGTAAAAGTATCAATACCACAATGTAGAAATACTCTTTAATAAAAGTGTCATTACCACAATGTAGAAATACTCTGTAGTAAAAGTCTCAATACCACAATGTAGAAATACTCTGTAGTAAAAGTATCAATACCACAATGTTGAAATAGTCTGTAGTAAAAGTATAAATACCATATTGTAGAAATACTATGTACAAGTAAAAGTCAGGTATTCAAAATGTACTTGAGTAAAAGTGCTTAAAGTACCAAATGTACACTCTTAAAAATGGTGGGTTGTTTTGTCAACCCAACCACTAGGTTGAGCCTGTTGGTTAATTTAATTGGGTTATTTTTATGGAAATGGGTATTCTGGGAACCCAATTCGCTAGGTTATTTCTGTTGGGAATGGAGTTATTAGCTGTTGGGTTGCAATTTCTATGAAGTTGTGTTGGTTTGTTTTGGATTACCCAACACATTGGGTTGACGTTCGTATGCGCAATAAGAAACCCGCGAAGACAAGCACCACCCACTACCCCGACACGACAGTGAGTGATGGTGGTCGGACCACTGAAATGATCGTCGAACATCAGTACAAAGTAAGGTTTGTTATATACTTTACATATACATTGTTTTACCATGTAGTTGACTTGATATTATTATATAAAGTGTCATATTGTTGTTAAGATGTAAGTTCGTGGAGCACTGTTGTGTACATTGCATCAAACGTGGCAAGCTAACATGTTAGCTGGCTAGCTATGTAGCAAACACGCTATGTTGTTGTTACTCGAAATGACTCGACAAATGCGTTATGTAATGTAGCTAGGAGGACAACGTTAGTTATCTCGTCAATTTGGCTTTTAATGCAATATCACACAAGTGAGTGTTATGGGGGGGAAGCGCGGTGGTGAATCCCCAGCTATCCCCTGCATGTTAGGCCTCAGATAGCTTTGCTCACCAGGCTTTCCGCAGCACCCGTGGGAAGCCTGCTTTCTATTGTCAATCAACGAGTTTGATCCGGTCTAGAGCCCGCCTACTGTATCCGGTCATTTGCACGCACGCACATACATGCCAGAAACGTTTCCGTATCCGGTATAGACCCAGACCGGATCAGCAACCTGCAAAGCAACTTGATCCCAGTGTACTGTATGTATGTATACAGACCAGTTTGAGCTAGCTGGGTGGCGAATTCGACGTTGTTGTTCCCGACGCCAAGTCGGTTAAAACTTTGGTAACGTTAACGTTAGGCCTAACCGTTATGTTAAAACAGTGAAAAGACGTTTGCACTACTGCAGCTGAGAGAGAGATGAAGCAGGGACCCCCTCTATATTGTATAACATTGTGTTTTAGATGCAACTTTTTTTGTTTACTTGGTCTGCTCTTTTTCCCCTCTGCACCTATACCTCTTTGCCAAAAATAGCCGATCTACAAGCTCACAACGCCATGAGCTTGTAGATCTGCTATTTTTGGCTAAAGTTCTCCTCAGAAAAGGGATGCTAGGGTTCAAGTGGTTAAGGTAAAAAAAAGAATCATATCACACAAAGATTTGGCGGCCCCGTAGTAACTCTGAGGACCCCCTAGTGGTCCCGGACCCCCTGTTGAAGACCCCTGCACTACTGAATCTTATTTCATGTTATTGTATGTTTTTTCTTAATGGACTCTGTTTGTGTTGATGTTTCAGGTTGATACGAACAACGATTTTGGGCCGGATGGACGATTTTGTGACCTCAAAGTTGACCGAGTGGCAGCTTCCAGGGCTGATTGAAAGGTTCAGAGGTAAGCTAATTTATAAGTCATCTCCATGCCTTCATTTTATGGGTACTGTGTTATGGTTCAGCCCCTGTCATCATTATGTGCCTGCTATATGCTTTGTGCATAGGAAATGAATGGGACTAAGTTAGCCACTGTAGCTTGCTGTCAATGCCTCAGTTTTTAATACTGGGTCATCCATCTTGTGATTCAAATATCTTTACTGTAGTTCAGAGGTCTTCAACAGGGGGTCCGGGACCCCTAGGGGGTCCTCAGAGTTACTACAGGGGGTCCGCCAAATCTTTGTGTGATTTTTACATTAACCATTTCAACCAAGCATCCCTATTCTGAGGAGAACATTAGCCAAAAATAGCAGATCTACAAGCTTGTAGATCTGCTATTTTTGGCAAAGTGGTTTAGTATAGGGGGGAAAAAGACCAGGCTAAGTACAGAGTGAAAGGTCAGGTATACTACATATTTAAGTGCATGGTTAAGTGTCTGGAAATACACATTAACATGAATCCAACATGGTTGTGCTGTGAAACAAGTCTATGAAGCTGCCTATGAAATCTATGAAAAAATAAATATTCGATACAATATATAATGGGGGTCCCTGCTTTATCTCGCTCTCAGCCAAGGGGTCCTTGGGCTGAAAACGTTGAAGACCCCTGCTGTAGTTCAACTGTAGTAGTTTACCGTCTACTACAGGGGTGGGCAACTTTGATGATGGAGAGGGCCACTATATTTCCAGTCTCTCTAGAGAGCCACATTGCATATATATACTGTAGCAAAAATAGCAGATCTACAAGCTCTAAAAGCGTCGCAGTGTGACATATTTTGGGCTTGTAGATCTGCAATTTTTTTCATTAGAATTCTACATCTTTTGCTATTTTTGAATTTGAATCCTGAAAAGTAAGATTTTTACTTAATTAAGTGTGCCTGCCATGTTAATGGCATGGGCACACTTATTGAGATCCGCCGGATTTATTAATCCATCACGCCGCAAAATTCGGTCGTCCGTAACAGCCGCACGGTTTACACTACCGCCGCAATATATACATCAAAACGTGCGGCTTGGTCGGGAATGATGTGCTCGGAAACGATTTTCCGTCACGCGTTACCATGGCGACGTTATTAGCAAAAAACAGCGAAACTCCGCCCCTTTTGGCCGCACGTACCGCGCAAAACGCTTCTCCTCCCACACGGTTTACTCGTTAGTCGCAATGTATATATCAAAACGTGCGGGACGACCGTCCCACTTACCGCATTACTTTTTTTGCCGTTTCGCGTTACCACGCCCACGTTATTAGCAAAAACATGTAGCCGCGCCCCCTTTCAGTCCCAAATTCAGACTCATTCTGACTTGACTTACTCTTCATCATCATCCCCCATTCACACCCATGTTAACCATCATCATCCTCACTCCCCCATTCACTCCCATGTTAACGGTTACGGGGAGGGGGGGAAACCACCCAGAGACTCTAGGGCTCCTGCTATAATCCATGTGGCAGCTGTAACCACCAATGAGCTTCGTGTGTTGAAGCTCCGCCCCCTCTGCCTTCCTATTGGCCGGGCTTTAAATGGACGTAACTTCTGTTTGCAGCATGGTACCGCCCCCAAACTTGAACTCCGCCCCTTTTGGCCGCACGTACCGCGCAAAACGCTTCTCCTCCCACACGGTTTACTCGTTAGTCGCAATGTATATATCAAAACGTGCGGGACGACCGCCCCACTTACCGCATTACTTTTTTCGCCGTTTCGCGTTACCACGCCCACGTTATTAGCAGAAACATGTAGCCGCGCCCCCTTTCAGTCCAAAATTCAGACTCATTCTCACTTGCTTTACTCTTCATCATCATCCCCCATTCACACCCATGTCAACCATCATCATCCTCACTCCCCCATTCACTCCCATGTTAACGGTTACGGGGAGGGGGGGAAACCACCCAGAGACTCTAGGGCTCCTGCTATAATCCATGTGGCAGCTGTAACCACCAATGACCTTCGTGTGTTGAAGCTCCGCCCCCTCTGTCTTCCCATTGGCTGGGCTTTAAATGGCCATAACTTCTGTTTGCAGCATGGTACCGCCCCCAAACTTTGTCATGGACTTTATTTTTTTACGAACTTTTTTTTTTTTCGAAAAATTTTTTTTTCCGACATTTTTTTTTTTTTTGCTTAATTTTTTTTTCCGAACTTTTTATTTATTTTTTTTTTATTTTTTTTTACACCAAAACACTTTTTGAAGGGTATGCAACTCGATGGTCCAACCCGGATTTGGACCTCTTCACTTCCGGTTTCATAAGTGCCCAAAATGATCTGAAACTTCGCCTACCCCCCCTAAATTGGGGTCTGCCAACACATCCGTCACAACAGGAAGTGGATATTTCACTTCCGGTTTTGAAAAGTGCCCGAAATGCTCCGAAACTTCACTTACCCCCCTAAATATGGATCTGCGAACTAAAGCGTCACATCCGGAAGTGGATTTATTCACTTCCGGTTTCTGAAAATTGCCCAAAATGCTCCCAAACTTCGCCTACCCCCCCTAAATGAGGGACTGCGAACAATTGTATAATTGCCACTTTTTGCGTCAGACCTTCAGAAGTGGGCGAAACAAGCACTCAAACCATTTATTCACTTCCGGTTTCTGAAAATTTCCCCAACTGCTCCGAAACTTTTCCTACCCCCCCTAAATGGGGGACTGCAAACAATAGTATAATTGGCACTTTCTGCGTCAGACCTTCAGAAGTGGGTGAAACAAGCACTCAAACCCATTTAAGTAATTGTTTATATATTTTTAAAAATTATTACATTTTTTTCAAATGTTGTTTTAGATGCTCATTTTTACCTTCAATTTTTCTATTTTTTGATTTTTCTTTTTTGACTTTCGGTTTATTTTCTCATAATTTTTGAAACATTATTTTGCTGTTTTTTTCTTTACTTTTTTGGCCGCCCGAAGGGATCAAAATGCTACTCCTCCCACACGGTTCACACGGCCCCGCCAATGTATACATCAAAACGTGCGGGACGACCGGCCCACCTACCACATTACTTTGTTCACCGTTTCGCATTACCACGGCGACAAAACCCCCAGCCAACGCAGGCACACTTAAATTTTCGTAGGAAATTTCTTTCTAGTTTCAAATGCATTTAATAATTTCAAATGCATTTAGTAATACTTATGCTAACTTTATGAACTTAAATACAAATACATTTGACATAAAAAAGACGGTACAATTTTAATATAAGTCATTAAGCTACAAGTACAGACTGAAGTAATTAAAGCAGCTGAAATCAAACCTGCGGGCCACATTAAATTAAGGTGCTGGCCACATGTGACCCCCGGGCCGGCAGTTGCCCATGTATGGTCTACTACTATTGGATTAATTGATAACTGAACTGGGTGTTCAGCTGCACTACTTCCTGAAAGGATGTGGGCTTGAATATTCCTTGTCTAATACTATAGGATGAATTTATTATCCATTGTTATGGCACCCAGACCCTAATATCTATTCATGAGTTGCAGTTTTAGTCCTAGACCTCTATAAAGCGTGTGGTTTATATGGATGGTCACTGTAGTAATATTTTGTGTTCTGTCTTTCAGATGAGGCTATTGATGAAGAGAGTTTCGGGTACCTGGACCTTCAAACCATCACCACCTTGATCCCTAGAAGAGGCGACAGGCTAAAATTCATTAAGAAACATAATGAATTTGTAAGTAATACGGTTGCATACACGGTCACCATGTTCTAAATTAAAATTCAGACGGACGGACTGACAGACAGACGTTACCCTTCACTACTTGCCCTTTTAGTTCAGAATTCAGATGAGTCATGGGATACGTTTGCTTTAGATGTAAAACTCGAATTCCTGGGGATGGGAGAAGTCTTTTTATACATTTGCGTGTGGTACATCATGTTAATTATGCTGCAAACTATTTCCAGTGTTGTGAAATTGGCTGCGGTAGAACATTTAATTACATGCAATCTTTCCAAAGACACTTACAGCAGCATGAAAATGTTGAGGAAGTGCTTAGTGTACCCGCTCAAGATCCAGTCCAGCCTGAGTTCCTTAATGCTGAAGGCCAGCCAGGAGAGGAGGTTGAGGAGTGGGATGAGATTGAGCCAGAGGGCATTACTGATCGGGTAGCTCATTTTTTAGCTCATTTGAGGTCTGTGCCTTCGCAAACATTGTCCGGCATTCATTTGTTTGTTGAGCAGACCTCTAGTTTAATCTCAGACATTGTGGGTAGGCTGCAATCAAGGACCATGGCAGTTTTCAGTAGTTTGGGACATAATCAAAGCCCAGAGGTAGAACAACTAATGGTGGAGTTCCAAGACTATGCTGAGCCCTTCCGAGATCTAGACACCGAGTACAAACAGATGGAGTATTTTGTGAAATTAGGAGGCTTCATAGAACCAGTTGAGGAAACATTCCGTCATGACGAGTTTTCCTACGTCCAGAGAAGGGACTCTGCCACCGGCACTGTGAAACAAGTCGCGGTTCCTGACACGTTTCAACGTGTTCCCCTTACACACCTTCTAGGACAGGTCCTTGAAATGCCTGGCATCTTACAGGCAATGCTGGATTGGCAGCAAAGAGATGGTGGAGTCCTTCAGGATGTCTTTGATGGGGAGTTTTGCAAAACACACCCACTCTTCCTGAAAGAGACTTCCATTCCACTTATTATGTACAATGATGACTGTGAAACAGTCAACCCTCTAGGATCAAAGACTGGAACACATAAGCTAGGCTTCATTTACTTTCTGATCAAGAGCTTGCCACCAGATCTGCTCTCAAGTTTACGGTCGCACTTCCTGTGTGCAGTGTACAAATCAGATGATGCAAAAACATATGATCTTGATGATGTCCTGCGCCCCATTGTTGCAGAGCTGCAGTTTCTAGAGAAAGAAGGCATCCCCGTTGACACCCCTACTTTTCAAGGCGTTGTTAAGTTCTCGCTTGTCCAAGTAGTGGGGGACAACTCGGGCTTAAATGCCATCCTCGGTTATACCGAAAGTTTTTCTGCTAACCATATGTGCCGGTGGTGCAGAGTGCATAAACGTGTCTCGGAGCAACAGGCATTGGAAGATCCAGCACAACTGCGTAATATACACACCCATCAGGCAGATCTGGAACTCGCAAGCCCTTCAGACACAGGGTTGAAGAGAGACAGCAAGCTCAACAATCTCTCTTTTTATCATGTAACTGACAATGTGGCACCGGACATTATGCATGACATTTTAGAAGGAGTAGGGCCCCTTGAGGTCAAACTCATCTTGAATACTCTGATTGAGCAAAAACTTGTCACACTTGACCAAATCAACTTCAGAATCACAAGCTTCGATTACGGCTTTTGTGACAAGGCTAACACGCCCTCTGTGATTAGCAAAAATGATCTTAACAGACCGGAAGGGGCCATGCGGCAGTCAGCAGCTCAAACGTGGTGCCTTATTAGGCTACTGCCCATCATGATTGGTGACCTGATCCCCGAGGGAAACGAGGAGTGGGAACTCCTCCTAATCTTGCTACTCTGCATGGAGTTCATCTTCTCTCCCTCTATTACCATCGCTGCAACACTGTTTTTGACCAAGATCATTGAGGAGCATCACTCACTCTTCCTTGAACTTTTTCCTCAATTACATTTGCGTCCAAAGCACCACTTCATGGTTCACTACCCACGAGCAATCCTTGATTCACTTTTGGGCAATGCGGTTTGAAGCAAAACACAACTTCTTCAAACGTGTCAGTCACATAACATGCAATTTCCGTAATATTTGCAAGACAATGCGTATCGGCATCAGATGCACCTATGTTATAATTTTCTATCTGGCACGTGTTGAGTCACACTACGGAGGTCGGCCCAGGGCCCACCACCTTTCTGTCCTCCATAGACGGATTTAAAGAAATCCAAAAGGATCTAAGAGATTTTCCTGTTTTCAGTGAGGTTTTGGAGCCAGCCTGGGTGACCTTCAAGGGCACTAAATACAGACCAGGCATGACGGTATTCCTCTCCTACGACCCAGATGGTGAACCCCAGTTTGGGCTTATAAAATCCATCATACTTCTGGGTCAAATGACAAACACACCAACAACTAAGTTTGTTATACAGAAGTGGGAAACAAAAGATTTTGAACGGCACTTTCATGCGTATAGTGTGACCCAGACTCAGACTTTGGCAGCTGTTGATCCAAGTAAACTACTTGATCATCATTCATTACATGCTGTGAAATCACACAGAGAACATGATGACTGTTTATACAGTACATCTCCCTTCGCTATAGAGTATTTTAGAATAAATCAACTGACAGGGTGGGGGGGGGGACATTAGAGTTTTAGATTAGTACAAGCTGGAGTTGATGGAGGGTGAAAAAGATTAAGTAGAGCTAGGGTAGGGGGGTAAAGAGTTTCAGTGGAGACTGTGGGGGGCTGCTTTAGAGTTCACACAGCTCTCTATTGAAACTCAGTTTAACAGTTGAACAAGCTTCAATAGAGCTGTGGGGTTTAAAGCTTCAGAGTGCTGTAAAGAATTGCCTTGCACAGGTTGGGCACACTGTGTGCCGACCGGCCACACTCCCAACACAAGATTTGCCAGCTGCCAACCCAAACCCAGAGATGGCTGCACTTCCAAACCTAGAGATGCCTGCTGCAACAATGATGCCTGTTCTGCAGATAGTTCCAGTATTTGTAAGTAATTGTCTCCCAACATTTCTTAAAAGTTACACGTGGGAACATTCTTAAATTGCTAAATATTCTACTTTTTTTGTTATTGATGAATAGGTTGGTCTTAGCAAGTCTCCAAGAATCATCTTTATGACATGACACTGCATGAGACACATTGTTTTCATTCTGATTAGAGGGATCACCAAGGTGACCCCCTATCACATGTAGCTTTAAATTATAATAATATATTATCCTGAATTGCAATTTTGACAGCGAGGAAACAGCATTTTTGCTAACAGTAGCCGATCTGAGCCCAGCCAACGCCTTGCTAGTGGGGTATAGTCACACCACATCCAGGGCTTAAAGTTTTCAGGGTTCTGAATTCCGGTGCAGGAATATTTTCTGGGCCAGGCTATTCAGTTGATTCAGGGCCCTTTTCCTATCATGTGCACAGTAACGGAGGCACCCATAGAGGCCTAGACTTTAAGGTTAGGGACCCCAAAGACCTATGGCTGGCCCTGGTCACTAGATTATTTAATTGATACATGATGCTATACCCCCTGTCACCGCCGTCAGCCTCTAAAAGGTTTCTTGCATAGGATTTTTTCCCCACTAAGCCCTGCACCACCTCTCGGTTGTGATGTGCCTCAACACTAATTACAAAAATGTTATTATTACCTTATCTCACGGTTGTGATATGCCCCATAGATTCGCAAGGCTTGCCTGGCTAAAAAAAGCTTTTGCTCTCGCGTGAATCTCAGGTTTGCTGCAGCACAGCTTATCAATCACATCATCCAATAGTGTTTGCCAGGAAACCTTTGTGTGAGCTTCCTCCAAGAAGTGCTGGAGCTGGACAACAGCAATGCATGTAATTTATTTGCCTTTTTGTCTGTATTATTTCAGGATATCCGCGCTGTTCTTTCTGCCGTGCCTGAGGGCAGGTCTATAGTGGAGAGCCTGGACACAGACCGACTGATCACAGGAAAGGAAAGAAAGGCCATGGTGCGGATTTTGGTGTCTCACCTCATTGAAAAATGTGGAGAAACGTGAGTAAAAATGTACAGAAGGATTTATTTTTTAGATTACTGTCCGCCCTGACTTTGAAAGGTCATGAGTTCGATCCCCAACCAAGTCATACCAAATGCTGTTCAAATTGGTAACCGATGCCTCCCTGCTTGGCTTTCAGTATCAAGGGTAGGATTAGGGGTAAGCCTGTGACATACCAGCGTTAGACCTATGTCCTAAGATTGTACTTGTACATCAAGCTGTCTGACGCAACATACACAGGAGATGGGCTCCTGGCCTAAGACCACAATATTCTCAAATACAAAATAAATCTTGTTGACATTTAGTGTTTTTACAGTATGACGACTGTTTTATTGTCTAATGATCTGTACGTGTTGGCCATTTTCAGACCTACTGCGGGGATGAAAATTGCTCTGGCTTCCGCTTTGATCCATGCATTCCCCTGCTTAAACGATGACAGTGGCAGTGGTTTTGTGAGTACTTTTTGTGAAACTAAATACTATCTAAAAAAAGATTGATCTTTTGTGAAAATTGAATGTATATGCAGAGGGTCAAGTAGACATTTTAGGCTCATGGGCTTATATGGGGATTATTTTTATATCTTGTCAGGATTCATGGTATGCCAAGGGGCGATCCCACCACCCAGCGACCGGGTTCCTAGAAGAAAGACTCCGTAATATCAGGAAGCAGTTGAGGAGGAGCTCGCGCGGGCCCAGGCCACAGAGGGAACAAGAGACTGTATATGACAGGATAGTCATACCAGGTAATGCAATGTCTGTCCCAGATTTGCCTCTGGTTTAGAGTGGTATTTGTAATCTGACAGACAGCTCTGCAACAAAGTATTCTCTATGGCGTCACATTTGTTACGCAGCCTGTAATGCTACATCTTAAATCTCAGTGCAGAATTCTGCTCTGGCTTTAGAGCTGTTATTCCATTAAATGTGTTTTTCTGTGAAACTGCCTCAATTGCTGCATCAATGTTGTAGAGGATTTCGCTACTTTTATATACCAGGAAGTTGGCACACGTATGCATCACTTCAAATCTGTGGAACCCTGTCATATCAGTGACATAAGAAAACAGTTGTAGTAGAAGTAGTAGAGTCGGTGCATATAATTCTTGTGCACATACAGTAGCTTGTGCACTGTATCTTATGCATAATGCATTGTCACTACTCGTGAGTTTGGATTCCTACAGGCTAAATCTTGGTCATGCATCCTAGCCTTCCTTTTATTAACCTTGCTTCTTTAAGTATTGGAGCTCAGCCATCATAGGTCTTGTCAACTTGCCCAAATTATGTCAACTAGACCATACCCGGTCGACGCATCCGTGGGGGGATATAATCACATGATCTGGCAACCCGGGAGGCGACATTGTTTGACACATAAACGCTAATAAGAAGCTGAGATTTGATGAAATTGAAAAACAGGCTTCACAGTTAAGTTCAGATGGTAATGGTCAATGGCTGTGTGCAAAATCAGAGCAATTGCTCCAGCCACTGAGGAGAACCGGGTAGTGACACCACTACAGACAAACAGACAGACAGAGGTTACTAGAATTTTATAGTAGGATATCTTTATTTGTCCTGTATTTAAAACTTCATCACTTTATGGTCAGGAAAATGTACTTTTTAATTATGCACTAGGAATATTTTTATTATGCACTAGGAATATGTGAGTGTATTGTCATATTGCCTAAATGACCTTGTTTCTCAATTTGTCTCCATCTTTTAGATTGCACAAGATTTTTCGATCCTCTTTGCAGAGGCTGCACCTAAACTCTTCGAAACGTGGGTTCCTCTTTACGCGGACAAGATCATTCGTCTGGCGAAACGCGAAGGGAAACTCTCAGTGCCAGAGGAGCAGATCAATCTGGGTAAAATAGTTATTTTATAACAAACTTAGCAAATGTAAAGAATACCTCACTAATAATAATGAGTTTGGTTTTATATCATGCTTTTCTGGGTACTCAAATGCACTTTACATAAGAACTTAACTAACAAAACAAACACTCAAACAAGAAAGTCAAGTAAGCAAACTGCAAAAGGAAAACGCATTGGAAGAAGAGAGAGGGTGATGGCAGAGGAGGATTGTCAGATGTAGGTTATCTTGATGGGATTTGAGTTGACATTTGCATGAGGGAAGTCAAGAGTTCTGGACGGCAATGGCTGGCGATGGTGAAGGCTTTGTGCCCTAGGGTGTGGTACTTGCTTGGGGGTGCATTTCTCCTTTCCGACATGTCGCCTTTCCGACGTTGACGAACCCTATACCTAACCCTAACCCTAACCTTAACCGCACGCGGAAGCCACTAGTCGGAGTGGTGAGATGTCGGAATGGAAGGAGCACCCCCTTGCTTGGTGATAGGGATGAGTGGGTTGGTGTCTGCAGAGGCGGCGAATGAGGGAGTGGCGGTGGAGATCAGTCAGGTATAAGGGGGCAAGGTTGTTCAGGGCTTTGTAGGTGATGAGGGTGATTTTGATGTTGATGCGTTGCTGTCTTTTTTTTTTGTCCTCCTACAGATGCCAGGGGAGAAGTAGCCCTGATGCTGCTGCCTGTCATGCTCCCTCCGCCTGTTTATAGACATGGCAGAAAAGTGGTCCGCGCCAGTGTGGAAGAATCGAAAAGATTCTTCATTGATGTTAAGCCTGTAAGTAATTTACCTTTGAACAGAAATTAAAATATAAATTCATAGCTAAATGACTGCAATTGTTCTTTTACACTGTTGGAAAGCCTGATTCCTCTTTACAATGAGGTGCAACTATTCGTGGAATGAGTGACACAGCTTAACGTTTGTCAGGATACTCATTTCATGAAGCACTATTCTTACAAGTTGTAACTCGGTGTAAGTTATCACTCCATAGTGACGTGGGATGTATAAACCACAGACCACACATAAGTACTGGCCACACACCCAGAATTAATTGTTTAAGACTACGCCATTGAATTTAGGGCCGTCACGCTTCTTTCTCATAGAGCTCTATTAAATCAGATGATGGGGGTGGGAGGGGGTTGAAAGAGCTTCAGTAGAGAGCTGATGACAATTGCTCTGCACCGGTAGAAATAATTATCTTTTTTCTTTTCTTTCTCATCATAGGTCGGAACTAACATGGTGGAGTATTTGGAGCAGGCCAGAGCGTCCAGGTCGTGCCCATTCGTGCTGCTGCTATCGGATGGGATGCAAGCCTCTCAAGCCTTTGTGATCATCTCAGGGAAGGCTATTGAGACGGAGACGGCTCTCGCAGCTGTGGACACATGTTTCAAAACCTTTTATGTCTTTGACATTCAATATACATGTCAGTGTTTGCCTACTTGGCAATTCTTCCAGGATGTCGTCTATGAACTCGAGGGAACTGTTTCCCCAGCGGTGAAGTTCCTGAAGACGCAAATATTTGCTTGCAAGTAGACTGAACTGGATCCCCCCCACTATCTCTGCCTTTCTCTCCCCTCTCCCCTGCTCTGATCACATCCTTGGTAACTTTAGAAAGGGTCCACTTTAATTGTTAACTTATCAGCCAGATGTTGTCCAGTGCCACTGAATTCCTGTGGTGATTTGGTGGCAGAAAGATTAGAAATGTGTCTGGCGCAGTCCTCATTCAAGTCCTTGTTCGAGGACTTTAATGATTCGAGGGTTGATACATTGCTTGTTGCCATATTATTTCTACGGTTGTAATGATGATGATGATTCCAGTTACATATTGTGAAGAATGGCAAGCTCCGTTCACTTAGAGCACTGTGCACTCTGTCTTCTCCTTTCAGAGATGAGACGTTTTTCATTTGTTCATACATAACGGTTGTTGTTCATAAGTGTTTACAAACTCCTATGGTCATTCTCTAATCTCTAATACATTTTGTCAGTGAAAGCTGATGTTTTGGAGCTGTTACAAAAAGGAGAAATGTTGTGGAATTTTATGTGACCGTTTAGTGTCATTACATTTTACATTTTATGTCAGTGAAATGGAAAGCTAATGTTTTGATCCTGTTTAAAAGTGGAGAAATGTTGTGAAATTTTATGGGAATTTTATATTTTGATGTGTTAAATTCTTTGACTAGAATTTTAATAAATCATTATTGTTACATTGGTGTGAGAATATATTTGATCAAGAAAACAAACAAAGGATCAGAGGTGAGTAAATGCCAACAAATTGTGATAATGTGATACTTTTGTTAAATTAATGACCATCAGTTGTGCCAATGAAATGTTGATTATAAAAGGGAACAACCCATTATAATTAGTAATAATAAATAATAATGCATTAACAACCTGACTTGCTGGGTTTAAAGAAGTCTTAATTGGGTTATATGAACAACCTATTGTTGGGTATAAATAACATTTAATTGGGTTATATAAACAACCTATTGTTGGGTAAGTGAACCAACCCAACAACCCAACTTGTTGGGTTTAAAGAACCTTTAATTGGGTTATATAAACAACCTATTGGTGGGTAAGTGAACCAACCCAACAACCCAACTTGTTGGGTTTAAATAACCTTTAATTGGGTTATGTAAACAACCTATTGTTGGGTAAGTGAACCAACCCAACAACCCAACTTGTTGGGTTTAAAGAACCTTTAATTGGGTTATGTAAACAACCTATTGTTGGGTAAGTGAACCAACCCAACAACCTAACTTGTTGGGTTTAAAGAACCTTTAATTGGGTTATATAAACAACCTATTGTTGGGTAAGTGAACCAACCCAACAACCCAACTTGTTGGGTTTAAATAACCTTTAATTGGGTTATGTAAACAACCTATTGTTGGGTAAGTGAACCAACCCAACAACCCAACTTGTTGGGTTTAAAGAACCTTTAATTGGGTTATGTAAACAACCTATTGTTGGGTAAGTGAACCAACCCAACAACCTAACTTGTTGGGTTTAAAGAACCTTTAATTGGGTTATATAAACAACCTATTGTTGGGTAAGTGAACCAACCCAACAACCCAACTTGTTGGGTTTAAATAACCTTTAATTGGGTTATGTAAACAACCTATTGTTGGGTAAGTGAACCAACCCAACAACCCAACTTGTTGGGTTTAAAGAACCCTTAATTGGGTTATATAAACAACCCAATTGGGCTATATAAACAACCTATTGTTGGGTTAAGTTGACCAACCCAATTTGTTGTGTTAAATTAACCCAGCGTGTGTTCTGTCCAATATTTAACCAGCGCTGGGTTGGGAAACTACCCAGATTGGGTTGTTTTTAACCCTGCATTTTTAAGAGTGTAAAAGTACTCATAATGCAGAATGTTCCATTCAAAGGCTTTTAAAATGTGAAAAATAGGGCTGTCAAACGATTAAAATTTAATCAGATTAATCACAGCTTAAAAATGTATTAATCACCATTCGAACTGTGTCCAAAATATTTCTTTCTGTATATTGTTGTGGGAATGGAGAGATAAATATACTTTTAACATACAGTATGTATGCATGTTTAAATCCACAGTGTGTATTAATATTGAAACATCTATAATATACACCATAATACAATGACATCATTTCTATTCCTCTAAACAAGTGGTTCTCAACCAGTGGTCCTTGAGGGGGTTGAGATGGTCCCCAGCTAAATGATGGAGAGTTGGTAACCAATGGACCCTTATAGACCCGTAAGGGTCCATTTGGTTTCATTTTATGCTCTCAAGAGTTAAATTATTGATAAAATCATCTGTTTCTCTCCTATTGTAAAATATTGCAACCTTTATTGGAGGTGTGTCTTAGGGGTTTGATGCAATATGCCCACCACAGGGCTCCAGTTAGAGTGCATGAGTCAAAGATGACACGATGATGGCATTTTATGTTTTTTTTATATAAAGTTGGAGGTAATTGTATGAATGTTATCTGAAATAGCAGAAATAATAAAACGGATAAGGATATGGAGAAATGGCATGAAATGAATATCCTATGATTAGCACATTTGTACTAGATTGTACACAATGAATGCACATATTGCTGTGAATTGAGAATTACTGTAAACATTTATATTATAAACACTTATTTATAATACTTTCAAACTTTAGCTTAGAACCACCGGTAATTATAAGGAAATAAGCAGCACACACATTTGTCACTGTAATGAGCCATGAACTCATATCAGCTTAACATAGCATGCTCACTCACACACACACACATGATAGGTCCTTTTAGCTTAGCCACTGAAACTCAGCATAGCAGATACATGCCCAAAAACGAACTTTTTAGAGAATATGTATATGAATTCTGACACAATTAACTGTTACAACATTAATTAATATTGCACTGTATGAACAAACAATGAGCTTACTTCCTCAAGAACACATTCTGTCAGACAACTCGTTGGATAGATTTTATGGTGAGTTAAAATTTCAAACATCTGTGAGCATTTCAGAAAACCTTTACTTTTTGGATACGATGTGCAGAAAGAGGTAAGAAACATGTAAAGTGGAAAATGTGCGGACATTTTTCAACCATACGGCAGAGATAAACATGGAAACTCATCTCGGAGCTACAGTATACAGCGGAGGGTGAGGTTCTGATTGGAGCTACGGTTCCCTTGGAAACAGCTAACGTTTCCTCACTCATGGTGAGTTAGCTTTGAGTAGTTATGATGGCTGCTATGTTAGCATAGCCTCCAGTCAGACTACTGTTGTTTCTCTTAGCGGCTAGCTAGCCTCACTAACAACAACAACAACAGCGTTGTTTTAGTGCAGCACCTTGCCAGCCCCGATAAAACAACATTTTGGCGTGCAGAGGGAAGTTATTAGAGGGCGTATCCCAGTGACGTGAGGGGTTTTATACCCCTTTAGGACTACCGGTTTCGCGTAACATGACCCTATCCAATAGAATTGTCGCGGGAGTCTATGTGTGTAGTGCTCTGTGCATCGCCAGGGGGCGATGTTATCCCATAAGTAAGTATATTACTTCGAAGATAAAGAAACTGGGGTTACATACGTAACCTCTAGTTTCTCACACTCCCGCGGTAACATAGGCTGCTCAGCCTCTCGTCTGTAGTACAAATAAAACATATACTTTCTCTACTCACCAAAACAAAGAGGGTTTTATGGAGTCTAAAGCCTACTCTACACAGTGGAAACACTCTGAACCCCGCCCCCTCCCCACCTCACATCTAAAATACACTTCATGACCAGAAAAGAAAACATTTCACCTGATGTAAAACATGTTTTAGTTACCCCACAGCGCCCCCTACAGATCAAGTTAATGGCACTTTTCTATTGACATGTTTTCCTTCCTCGGGCCCTGTATGATAACTACGAGGAAGAGTTCGACGGGGACAGCCGCTACTTTTCCCCCAGACGATCGGTGGACCGCGGGCCAGCTGGCCTAGCCGCCGGATGGGAAGACCGCACTCGACGGCCCCGCGCGTCGGCAGCAGCCGCCTCTGCACGAGCCCTGGAACCACCGGAGCAGAGAGGGTGGGGCAAGGCCTACCCTACAGGTGCCTCTCTCTCGCTCTCCTACAACGAGGGGGCCCTACGAGAGCACCGAGCCCCGCGTAGATCCCCCTTCCACCTCACCTGGGGGCCGCAGCAGCGGCGCCAGGCAGCAAGCAGCGCCAGGCAGCAAGCAGCCTCTCGCTACTCTGCAGCCTCTTGCCTCTGCCGGCGATAACGAGGCCGACAACGAGGTCCGACGCCATGGACCGCGGCCCTTCGGCCCTCGGCCCACCTCAAGGGGGAACCCCCTCCGAGCCACTGTACCTGCGGAGGCTACTGCGGCCCAGCCTGGCAGTGCTCCTCCACCGCCTGAAAAGGCGAGACCCCACTACTGGAGCTCTACAAAACAGCTAACGATAGATGCGGGCTCAAGTGGCCGGCCGACGACGCCGAGGAGACCCCTGCTAACCCTTCGGAGTGGCAGGGACTCGAGTCGGTGGACGAAAAGGTCGCCAAGAAATCCAAGCTTCCCCTGGCTAAGGGTTTCAGTGCAGCCCTCTCCTCTCCTCGTCGTGGGATTCTCCCCTGGCCCCCAACGCTGACCCGAAAAGACTGCGTTTCAACATCGACTGTGCGGGTGCGAGCGAACTCGGCCTCGTTGTCGTCCCACCCATGGATCGCACCTTGGCCCTTTCGCTTCTCCACAGCCAGCCACGCGGCCAGAAGGCTCCCTTCTCCACAGCGAAGGAGCCTCCTTGTTTAACTAACGAGAAGGACGTCGCCAGCACCACAGCCACCAGAGCGGTTTACAAGGCGTTTGCGTCGGGCGCAGTGTTGGAAAGACTAAAGTAACTAAAGTAATATGTAACTTAAAGTAATATTATTACTTTTTCCCAGTAACTAGTAACGTAACTAATTACTTTCACGTTTTGAGTAATAATATTACCTTTACTTTTTTTCAAAAAGTAATGTATACTTTTTTTCACGAGCCTTGGGTTTGAGTGTGTTTATTTGATCCTGTGTTGTTTTTGGTCCATTGATATAATGGTAGACTGGTTGCGCACTTGCCTATGTGTGAATTATAATAATAATAATAAGCCTTAAAACCGGACCAAACAGTGTTGCCATGTCTGCTTATTATAAGCGACTTGTTAACCGATGAAGACGCGGCGTAAGCTTGTAGGTCGGCTATTTTCAATATATATATATATATATATATATATATATATATATATATATATATATATATATATATATATATATATATATATACATATATAGGTCACTGACTGTGGCATCTATATATATATATATATATATATATACTGAATATATATCCTGACTGAGTCCTCTTGATGCTTTCAGTTTTTATGGCCAGTCAGTCATATAGAAATGTTAGTTTTTCTATATTTTTGGAATTGAAATGCACTGGCACATGTAGCCTTGTTGGCCTAGCACTGTTAGGAGCTTTAATAAACAACAGAAGTTGTTCAAAGATTGTGTCTCATGATGAGTCATTATCTGTTTGAGCCCAGGTATTTGAATTTGACTATTTTATTAGGCAAAAAATACATTAAATACATTTAAAATACTTCCAAAAAAGTCCTTGCGGTCTTGTTTCCATTGAGGTCCTTAGTATTCAATTCATAGTCAAATGGTTTTCATTTAGTCTGTAAGTTATGAATTCATACACAGTAAAAGTCTTAGTGTTAATTGAATTCAAATGAGTGTACAAATGGAACCAAATGGACCTGTCATGTGTACAGAACACTTTTCAGTTAAATCAACAATGAGGATTTTACAATGTAGGCTGCAGAAAAGAGGAAAAAAACAACTGCTAATGTTGAAAATGCAAAGTCAGACTTTTGGGGAGAAAGGATGCAATTACTGGGGGCGAGAAAAAAAAAGTAACTTAAAGTAATAAGTAACTAATTACTTTTGGCAGGGAGTAATAAGTAAAGTAACTAGATTACTTTTTAAACAAGTAATATGTAATAAGTAACATATTACTATGTTTTAGTAACTTTTCCAACACTGCGGCGCTAGGGCTCTCAACGCCGCTGCTCTACTGCAAGGGTCCCTGAAAGTGCTCCTGAGCGAGGCAGGAGACGCCGCCACACCTCAGCAGTTAGCAGAAATGAGACGTCTCACACAGGAGATTATCCTGCTTAACAAATACTCCACAGAGTGGACTGGCAGGGGTCTGGGACTGTGTGTGACCCATGAGAGAGCTCGATGGCTCGACCACGTCAGTATCAAGGGTGCGGATGATAAAAAGAACCTGCTGAACCTCAAAGTGACTGCCGGTAATCTTTTCCAGGGGAGCATGGGCTACTTACAGGACAGCAACGCGGTGCGTAAGGCTCAAGACGAGGCCGCCCTGTCCTGCATTCAAGCTCCAGCCAGACCCCGTCCCCCCAAACCCCAGACCCGTCCTGCGCGGCCGGAGAGAGGCAGGCCACCGACCCGACAGGACGCTCCGTCTCGCCAGACCCATTCTCTCTCCGCCCCGCCCGCCTCCAGAGGCAAACAGCGAGACCGGAGGGAGGACGACCGCCCACGCCCCCCACCCAACAAACCCCACCAGAGAGGCTCCTACAGGGGTGCTCGCAGCTCCAAGCGGGGTAAATGACACTGCCAATCCCTGCCAGGAGAGCAGGGACGTTTTCTCCCCCGGTTCCCTCTCCCCCCAGACGGTGGATTTGCGTCTGGGTCTAGTGGCCTCGGGCCTCAGTCCCAGGACGACGAGGAAGAGGAGGAGATCCTCTCCGGAGCTTACGGTGGCGACAGAGAATTGCGCCCCGGGCCCCGAGTTTCACAAAACACATACACAGATCAAAGTACAGGATTACTTGAATGTGCATGCAGTTGTGTCCCCTGCTGTTATTGTTGCCAATGTTTCTTATATGACAATAAATGCTTGTGCAATAAAAAACAACAAAAAATTGTAACAGACAGCCGAAATGAAAATGAGCCAGCGACCGCTACGGACCCCCTTCGGGGGGCCCATGGTGGTCGCTGGACAGAACATGGGCTTTTTGGCGGGCCAAAACCGTCACTTTCTACATGGGTCACGCCAAAATTTTCCTTGGTCCACCGAGAGGTGCCACAAGGTAAAAATAAGCCAAAGTGTTGTGGGGACGGGGGGGGGGGGGCAGCCAAAATGGCCGCCTCCACTCGGCGACACGAGTCGCCAATCAAACTGGCTGCCGCTGCTTGCAGACACGTGTCGACAAACACAATGGCGGGGCCCACGTGCGTGGCCAGTACAACAGAGATGGCCGCGTACATGGACCCGGAAGTAGCAGCAAACACTGTTGTCAGGCCAACGAGTGCAGCCAAGAGGGCGGCTCATGTACGCTCGACTACAATAACAACCCCTCCCAATCCGTTGTCAATGCGCGGGGGGGGGGGGGTACAGACTGCAATTTTCCACCAAACCACCCATGTCCAACAAAGTACTGTTGTCACGAGCGAGTGGTCAAGCGGCGGTGACGTTGCGAGAGGCGATAGCCTCCCTATTACTCAAGAACGCTGTGCGGGAAGTGTTACCAGGAGAAAGCCGACTCGGTTTCTACTCGAGATACTTCCTGGTCAAGAAGAGAGGAGGGGAGTTACGTCCCATAATGGATCTCAGAGCTCTCAACAGGTATTTGAAAACTTTTCAGTTCAAAATGTTGACGGCAGCGGCGTTGCGAAGCTCAGTCCGCCAGGGAGACTGGTGGAGCTCGATAGATCTCAAGGACGCCTATTTCCACGTCCCTATTTCCCCGCACAGGAGATTCCTGCGTTTCGAGTTAGAGGGTCGGGTGTACGAGTACCTGGTCCTCCCGTTCGGAATGTCGTTGAGTCCCAGGGTGTTCGTGAAATGCACTCAGGCAGCGATAGCTCCTCTGAGGCAGAGGGGCATTCGCATCGCGAGTTACATAGACAATTGGCTGTTGACTGCGGATTCACGTCAGGAGGCATGTTATCACACCAATTTGGTGGTGTCGCACCTAACCTCCCTGGGTTTCGCGCTGAACTTCGAGAAGTGCGTGCTCACCCCCTCCCATCACGCTACTTTTAAAGGTATCACGCTGGACGCGGTCGCGCTCAGGGCTTGTCTGTCTCAGGAGAGGATAGATTCCTTCCACAAATGTCTGGCCAGTACAAAACCTGCATGAGGACAGCGGGGCTCATGGCATCGGCCATTTCCTTAGTACGCCTGGGCAGGCTACACATGCTGCCTTTTCAGAGATGGATGGGCTCACTCAGGGTCCGCGGCGTGCATGCAGTCCCTTCAACGATGGAAAGTAGCGTCTTTCCTGTGAGAGGGCGTCCCAATGGGGAGGATCATTTCAAGGAAGATGATTACCACCGATGCCACTCTGACAGGTTGGGGCGCCACCTTCCAGGGCCGGATGGCCAGGGGTCTGTGGGACCGCAGTATGAGGAAGGCCTACATCAACTACTTGGAGTTGATGGCAGTTTTTCTGGCAGTGAAGCACTTCAGGTCCCACATCAGTGGTTGTCACGTTCTGGTCAGGACGGACAATACCACGACCATGGCCTACATCAACAAACAAGGAGGTCTGCGATCTCCTACTTTGGATGGTCTGGCGCGGAGGTTGATACTGTGGTGTGTAACGCACCTGGAATCAATAAGCGCCTCGCATGTACCTGGACATCTGAACAGGGGAGCCGATCCTCTGTCCAGGGGCAGGACTCATTATTCGGATTGGTCTCTGCATCCCGAGGTCGCGGCCAGGTTCGGACGGCCAAAGGTAGACCTCTTTGCTTCAGAAGAGAATGCGAAATGCTCACTATTCTTCTCAATGAAGGGACAGCCCCCACTCGGCCTGGACGCTCTGGCGCACGAGTGGCCGGGGGGGCTGCTTTATGCGTTCCCACCACTGAAGCTGTTCCACCCCACTCTGGAACGGATCAGGCTCCGAGGTCTGACAGTGCTGCTGGTGGCCCAAGCGTGGGGCTCGTGGTGGTCGGAAATAGCTCCTCTCCTCTACGAGCAGCCTTGGCCCCTACCGCTGCGCGCCGATCTGCTACAGCAGACGGGGGGAGAGATCGTCCATCCCAGACCTGCAGACCTAAATCTGTCGGTCTGGCCCGTGAGAGGGACAATTTGACTGCGACTGGACTTCCACCTAGAGTGGTAGCTACTATTCAGGCCGTTAGGGCACACTCCACTAGGACCGCTTATGGGGCAAAGTGGGGTGTGTTCAAGGAGTGGTGTCTGGGACGGTCTACGGTTGTGGTCCCGTTCCAGGCATCAGTAGCAAACATCCTGATTTTCCTACAGGATAGGTTGGATCTGGGAAATGCTTTCTCCACGATCAAAGTGTATCTGCCGGCCATCTCAGCCAGCCATGTCGGCTTCGATGGGAAAACCGCAGGAAAACAGCCCCTTGTGTGCCAGTTCATGAAGGGCGCATTGCGTGAGCATCCTGTCTCAAGGTCCTTGTTTCCCACGTGGGACTTGGTACTGGTGCTTGACTCATTCTCTCGTCCTCCTTTTGAACCATTGGAGAAGGTGGAACCAAAGTTCCTCGCACTCAAGACGGTACTCTTGGTTGCGCTGACAACAGCGAAACGGTTCAGCGATATACATGCCCTCTCGGTGGTTCCGGAGTGCATGAGGTTCGCTGGTGATGACAGTAGGGTTGTTCTCAGACCTAACCCGGCGCTCATCCCCAAGAACCACCTGGCGGTGGTTACGCCGACTGAGTTGATGGCTTTTCACCCGCCTCCGTTTTCCTCAGAGGAGGATCGGAGGCTGCACTGTCTTTGTCCAGTGAGAGCCCTGCGGCTGTATGTCCGGCAGACTGCGGCCCAGGACCGACCCAGCCAGTTGTTCGTTTCTTTGGGCCCCGGACCAGGGGGCAAGGCAGTGACTAAGTCTACGCTTTACCGCTGGATTGTGGAGGCTATTCGCCTGGCGTGCACTAGTAGGGGAGCTCCAGTGCCTGACGGCCTGAGAGCACACTCTACTAGGGGTGTATCTACACTCCTGGGCCCTCTTCAGAGGGGTGTCTATTCAGGGCGTCTGTACAGCAGCGAGTTGGGCGGCTCCATTGACTTTCGCGGCTATCTACAGCCTGGACGTGGCGGCGTCTTCCATGGCGCACGCAGTCTTGGGTGTAGCTTCCACCTGAAGGTGGGTGGGTGCATAGAACGGCTGTAGGATCTGTTCATGCCCCTGTATCTTAGTGTATGATAGGCCGACGTCTGGGCCTTAGATTAATAAGGCAGACTTCGGTCTGTCAGGGCCCCCACTATATTAGACAGGCTGTGCCTGCTGTTTAGTTTATAAGGCAAACTTCGGTCTGTCAGGGCCCCACTTTTCTCCTATTCCTTGCCCCAGGGGGCGCTGTTTCCCATATGTGAACAACTTGTTTGCAATTTACAAAACCGGGGTTACGGAAGTAACCCAAAGTTACTAGTTACTGTGTTGATTTTGATTATTATTACAAAACATACACTTCCGCCCTATTTAAACTTTAAACTTTAAACTATTTAAAACTGAAAATAGCCGATCTACAAGCTCACAACGCGTCGTGAAGCCAAAGATTGTTAATATAGGAAGATAAACAATCTCAATTGGAGCCACTAGAGGCGAAATAGTACACAAATCCTACAAATGGTCTCCTAAGTAGGCATGGTTTGCTTCAACCCTGACTGGGTCACCTGGGCGAGGGTGTATGTTGTTGCGAGACCCGAAACACCCGATGACCCCAGGCACTCGTAGTATTGTGATAGTAAAGATTACTATCACAGTATAGAGCTATTTAACACTGTTACTGAACAAACACTCTATAGTAATGCTTACTATCACAATATAGAGCTATTTAACACTGTTACTGAACAAACACTCTATAGCAATGATTACTATCACAATATAGAGCTATTTAACACTGTTACTGAACAAACACTCTATAGCAATGATTACTATCACAATATAGAGCTATTTAACACTGTTACTGAACAAACACTCTATAGCAATGACTACTATCACAATATAGAGCTATTTAACACTGTTACTGAACAAACACTCTATAGCAATGACTACTATCACAATATAGAGCTATTTAATACCGTTACTGAACAAACACTCTATAGCAATGACTACTATCACAATATAGAGTTATTTAACACTGTTACTGAACAAACACTCAGGTATTAGGAGGAGGATTAGATCTACTCACCATGAAGGAGCAGAGAGATCACAATCATCCACAGAACCATCTTCATCCTGCTGTCTGGTCCCTGAAGATACCTTCACTCACTGTCTGCTCTGTGTCTGAAGCTCAACAGATACCTTCAGCCACTGCACTATGACACTGTGTCCTGATATGCCCCCTCCATAGCCTTCCTAAACACACACACACACACACACACACACACACACACACACACACACACACACACACACACACACACACACACACACACAGACACACACACACACACACACACACACACACACACACACACACACACACACACACACACACACACACACACACACACAGATCAATAATGGTTGACTTTGAATAAGAAAAACAAATAACACGTTGATCAAGTCACAAAAGACCTCATAGGAAACAAGACCACAAGGACTTGTTTCTAAAGGAGCATTTCACCCCTCACAGTCACTCAATGTTAATAATATGTGTAGTACATAACAGTAGCAAAAGTTTAAATTTGCAGTCAGAAGTCTGTGTGTTTGACTAGGGTTTGACTGGACTGCTGCATTACTACAATGACCATAATGCTTTGGTGCACTGCCCCTCCTTGTGGGGAGGAGAGTCTGCTTGGGGGTGTGATCTATAAAAACAACAAGCATGCTTTCCAGTGTTCTGCAGTGTTGCCATGTCTGCTTATTATAAGCGGCTGGTTTCTAAAATGTAGTTGGTATTTGGACTTGTTTCCAAATGTTTTGATTGTTGTTTAAACCAGTGGTTCTCAAACATATGCATGTACTTTTCCACAGACCCTCATCTGTGCAATGCGCGCCAACATATTTGCCAGGGGGACCCTACCAAAAATGTGTTGTTAATCTGTTTAAATCATATTCCACATTTTGCACTTTTTCCCCTCAAGATTTTTTTCAAAATAGCAGATCTACAAGATCACAATGCGTCACATCGTTACGCGTTGTGAGCTTGTAGATAGGCAATTTTCAAATAGCCCATGTCAAGTGCTCTTGGCCTATGTAATTTATTTTGGGCTTGTTTTCATAGACCTGATTGCTTATTTCTCTCACAAGATCTGGCAACACTGAATGCTGAATAGGCTACTTCATGAATGTTACGTTCCGACTTTTTTGTGTACCTTTGGATCACAAAACACGACATCGAAGCCATGTTCTTTCTTGGACCACGTGAAATCTGCCTCCTGTTGAACCAGTACAGTTGGACCAGTATCCATTGCAAGTTTGCTATATCTACCAGGATGTATACAGTCCCATCATCACCATGTCTCTGTTGCGCCAGCAAGCTGAAACTATCAGTCTTTGCTGCTGTTGTATTGTATTCTGTATTGATTTGATTGTATCTTTTAGCAAAGTAAATATATCATGTATATAGTAACACTAAACGTGTGTGTCTGTGTGCGCGTGCGCATCATATTTTTTTCAACATTCCATCCCAACATGTAGAAAGTACAGTGCTGGTGACGTCCATATTCTACTTAGTCTAGTCGGGACATCCATGGAGATGGAGAAACGTTTCATCCTCATGCATGTCATGTGTGTGTGACTCCTTATTTCTAAGAGCATAATGTTTCACTGTCATTTCCAGTTATATTCTTTGGACTAAACTTAGAGAAAACATGAAAACATGGAAAACATGACGTGCATTACTTTAGAATAGATGACAGGCTAATTTTCAAATTGTCATATAGCCTAAGTCAGTGTTTATCAACCCTGGTAGAAGTCACACTTTTGTACCGCGGGTACTGGCGAGGCTTTGAAGAAAGTGTGAAACCAGCCCCTCGAGAACAATAGCGCGATCGTCCGTCAATCGATACGGCCATCATCCGTTTCACACACAACCACGCCCGAGTCCATTCAGTGTAGCCGCTACACTGAATATTTGCATTCCTATAGGAATGCAAATATGTTGTTAATATTACTGTATAAAAGGGGCACAGGGTACATGCTTTGGCACTCAGTATTATTACTACAAGATGATGAGAGCTCCACCAGCAAAGAAGAGATGCACCCAGGGCCAGAAGACGCTAAATTTCGCCGTCATCAGCAAGACATTGCCGCTGCCAGATCCTCCTGCAAGCAGCGCTGCCGGTGTGTCCGGGCCACCTCGACCTGCCGACGAGCTGGCCGCACAGGGCAGCTGCAACAGCAGCACACACAACAGCACCGCCGCCGCCAGCGTCCTCGCCGTGCCGCCGGGAACAACAACGGCGACAAGCAAGACGACTACAGCCAGACTGTACCGTGATGACTACATGAAGTTTGGCTTCACTTTTATGGGGGACCCATCTAATCCTATTCCACTGTGCATCGTGTGCGGAGACAAGCTCGCAAACAGTGGTATGGTTCCCAGTAAGATGAAACGTCACCTTGAGACCCACCATGGGGAAATCGCCACAAAGGACAAAGCCTATTTTGTGAGTTTGAAAGCTACTAAGGCGAGACAGAACGCAAAACAGACAACTGCATTGTTACGCAGTACCACCAGCACCAAGGTTAATGACAGAGCTTCTAAAAAGGACTCAAGTTTCAAACAAAGACATTTGTACTTTTCTTAAAAAGTGTTTTTTTTTCTTTCGAAAAAAGTTTCACACTAAGACTATTGTGGCCAATTTTTCCTGTATATATTTTTAAAAATCTTTTTGAGTTTTTAAAGTATTTTTCTGGGAAGGTGAATCCAACTCCTCTGTTCATTGCAATGACAAGTTTATATATTTGTAGGCCAAATTGAACATGTGTGTGCTGTTTTTTAGTTCAAGGTTTCTTTATTATGACATCAAAGCAAAACAAGTTGTATGTTTCCAAAAATAAATCGGTGAAACTGATAGCGGTTTCACATTGGGTGCGTTTAAAGCGAAGCGTTCCTCCTCCGTTCCCGAGTGCGCTTGCTGGCCAGCATTCACACTGGCCAAGACTCGAGACCATTTCATTTAACAGTAATGGTAAATAGGTGCCTCATGGGGGCGCTGTGGACTATGACGCTTTGGGAGAGCGAATGTCATTCACAGAAGAAAAGTCATTCTAGAGTGAATAATAAAGTTTGACTGTGTTCCTGACGTTGTCTTGAGTTATAATAACAACAGATCAACAATACACAACCAAAGCAGTGTGTGCACTGGTCTTTGAAACCTCGAAATGCACTGTCGTCTGTTAATATGATATTGGCGTCATGGACGCATCCTTTGTAATTTAGCAGTGACGTCACGTCATGGACTAATCCTTGGTGTATTTATCCTTACAAATACGTTCGCCACACATGTGTTTTTTGTTTATTATTTTTCACGGCTCGCGCTACTCAAACACTAGTGGGATTATTATTTCTTGTCAACATTCAAGTATAATTTATGAGAAGGTATAACCCAGCTAAAATACTGTGTCATTATAAAAATATATAAATTATATATGATTAGCAGTCCACTTCCTTCTCTTGGTACGGATGGATTCACACTGCCGCGTTCCGTTCCCGACAGCAGCAATCGGACCCGAGACTACCTCCCGAGGTGGTTTCGAGTACGGAACGGTGATGCGTTACGGGGAACGGTTCGCTACGTTCACACTACCACAACAACAGCCAAGTGGTCCAGGGTGCGCACCCGGGACCATAGTGTGAAACCGCTATGAGGCACTGTCTCTTTCCTTTTTTTTCATCTTCTCCATTCATTGCACTGACCCAAGTTTATATATTTGTAGGCCAAAGACATTTTGTAATGTTCAAGGTTTCTTTATTACATCTTGTGTACATGAGAGTAAATATTTGTATATATATATATATATATATATATATATATATATATATATATATATATATATATATATATATATATATTAGGGCTGTCAATCGATTAAAATATTTAATCTGATTAATCGCATGATTGTCCATAGTTAATTATGATTAATCGCAAATTAATCGCATATTTTTAATACGTTCTAATTTTCAAAATCTACCTTAAAACAGATGTTTTTCAAGTTTTTAATACTCTTAAATCAACATGGGAGTAGACAAATGCTTGCTTTATGCAAATGCATGTTTTTATTATTATTGTAACAATGAAAAATACTGTACAGAATCTTCAAGAAAAAGAAATTCTTCAAGTAAAAGAAATGCTGAAATCATAAACTCAGGCATAGTAATGCTTACTACTAATACTAACACACAACGTAGTGTGTTCAACTTGACACTTGAACTATTCATCCCCATTTTGTTTAAGCAGCCGTTAACACAAAAGGATGACCCTCATGCATTGCATTTGCATCCAATTCAAAACAAACAGTGCGATGCACAAAATAAATTAAAACTATGAATAAAGTGCGCATGAAACAGTGGGGAGTGTAATACAGACAGGACTCAACATAGTGCAGTTTGGCTATTGCCTGTAAACAGCTGTTCTGTAGTATTCAGCAGAGGCTGAACAACCCAGCCTCCTTCTCTTGTCTTTTTTTAACAGACAAAATTAACATGGAAAGACGACAAAGGCAAAACAAGACAAAAGTATACAGTACACTTAGTTCTTTTTCTTTGCACTGAGCCAGTTGCTCAAACAGACAAGCCTGTTGACATTTTCGGATGAGAGGGAGGCTCGCTTCTTATTAACAACATGCCCAGACAGTGAGAACAATCTCTCGCATGGTACGGATGTGGCAGGTGTTGCCAAGTACTTGCGTGCAAGGCAGGCCATCATGCTGTGTGCCCCTTCATGGTCGGACCACCACTGCTGCGGACAGTCCTCCATGTCAATAGTGGGCTCCGCCCTGTAGCGGTCCACACAGGTCTCAATACAGTCCTCCTCTTCATCAGAGGAAGAATCAGGGGCAAGCATGAGAGCTGATCTTTTCTTAGGTGGCTCAGACGTCGCTGGTTGTTCCGGCTGTGCAGGCCTCTCCTCCCTGAGCAAGGCACTGATCGAACGCCACACCTCAGCCCTGTCAGGTTTGCTCAGACACTTGAGGTCCTTGAACCTAGGATCCAGAGCTGTCGCAACCTTCAGCCATGTGATGTTAGTTTTTTCCTTGCGTTGCTCCATATCAGCTGTGAAGGTCTGCTTGAATTTCACCAAGTACGTTGGGTCATCCTCTGAGACCTCCATGACTCGCGATAGATGACGAAAGGCTGGCAGCACCACGGAGCAGGAAACAAACTTCTCTCCTCCGAGAAGTTCAGTTATGTACCTGCAATAATAGAGAAAAAAAGTGTTACATTCACCCACACTACACAAGGGCTGAGGACTCACCCACTCACTCTCTCTCACACACACACCCTTTCTCTCATGTCCCTCACTCACTCTCTCTCTCTCTCTCTCTCTCTCTCTCTCTCTCTCTCTCTCTCTCTCTCTCTCTCTCTCTCTCTCTCTCTCTCTCTCTCTCACTCACTCACTCACTCACTCACTCACTCACTCACTCACTCACTCTCACACAATAAATTAGAGTAGTAACAATTCACCTGCAGGGCTCCAGCACTGTCGCCAACTTCTGCAGCTTATCCAGCTCAGCTGTTGTTGGCATAGTGACTTTGGTTGTATGTTGGGCCAGGGCAGCTCTCAGTGGTTCTTCATTTCTCAGAATACGCTTGATCATCTCCAGGGTGCTGTTCCATCTAGTTGACACGTCCTGTGACAGCGCCTCTACTTTCTTTTGTTTTGAAATTTGCTGCTGCTCAAGCTCTGCTGCATTTGGTGGGCTGTGCTTGAAGTGGCCCACTACCTTTCTGCATTTTGCCAATGCGTTATCAAATGGGCTGTGTTGTAGAGACACTGTGATGGCTCGTTGGAGGAGATGTGCTGCGCAAGGCATATGCCCAAACGGGAGTTCCCTGGCCGCTGCTATCATGTTACGTGCACTGTCGGTGGTCAGCGTGCTGACTTTCGGTTCAATGTCCCACTCTTTGGCTACTTGGGTGAAGTGCTCCGCACACGTGTGGGCGAAGTGCCTCTCCTCTGTCTTCATAACAGTCAACGCATGCGACCGAAGTCCCCACTGCTCGTCAAAATAATGCGCTGTGACCCCGAGGTAACTGTGATTACTGAGTGAAGTCCAATAGTCTCCCGTGAGCGCAACTGTGCGGGTCTTTCCCAACGCCTCAGCCACTGTGGCTCTCTCGTTGTCATACAAGCCGTGGATGTTTTTTACGGTAGTGCCTCTCGAAGGCAACTCATACATACAGTCGTTGGATGCGATGCGTATTATTTCACGCAGACCCTCGTCCTCCACAATGTTAATCGGCCTGCAGGCTGTAGCCACCCATTTGGCGACCGCTGTTGTAAGTTTTCGGGTTGTAGAGTTGTCCAGCTGTTTCCTCGGCAAACTATCCAGCGTGGCTTGCCTTAGGCGAGGAGGGGGCGTAGGGCTCTCTGCATCAGCTGTATGCTTGGCCGACAAGTGGTATTTGAGACTGGACGTACTCCGGTGGTAACTAAATTCACATCGACAGTAAATACAAATTACTTTTGTCCTGTCCAGAGAACCATCTGGCAGGGCTTTGAAGCTAAACTTGCCATTCAAAATAGTTTCTTTTTTATCCATTGTACTGCTCACGGGGGTTTGTTTATGTGCGGCATCGACGTCAGTGCATTACTTCCTGATTTCCCAAACTACGGTGTGGACCGAGGTTCAAACATCACAGCGCGTTAATCGCGCGTCAAAAAAAATAGTGCCGTTAAAACGATTGGGCGTTAACCCGTTAATAGCGCGTTAACTTTGACAGCCCTAATATATATATATATATATATATATACGCACCGTATATCTAGGTGTGCCCTGGGATATTTTGGCTGAGCCAGGTGTGCCTTGGCACCAAAAAGGTTGATAAACACTGGTCTAAATCATGTAATTATGTACCATTCTGCCAAATTAAAGACCATCTCCTATCATGAAACAGTTCAAAAGAACCCTTATAGAATTGGGGGTTCACATTTTGTCATTATGAATGCTTATACAATGTAGAATGTACCGTGATCAATGAGTAGAGCAAGCAGGGTGTAAATGTAATCGTTTTATTTAGAAAAAGAATATATATGGTTGTATCTCATAAGGCGAGTCCCAGGAGTCTTCATCAGCCGAACGTTACTCCATTTTCACAACATTCTGTCCTGTTGAAAATAACACATCTATCTATATCTATATATATACAATTTGAATCCTGCGCCATGTCGGTTGTCAGTATGTACGAACGTTGTATGTGGCCAGTGTGACGTAATCTGACATCACGCCAGTGTGACGTAATCTGACATCACGATGAGACGGTCGTCCCGAATATGGACACAACGCCAGTGTGACGTCATGACATCACATCCTACCTATAAATTCTAGGATGCCGTCAGATCGCACCAGTTCGACGGCTTCCATAGTGGGTTTTGGTCATTGGAGAGGTGATGCACGTCACCTCTTTCTGAAGTGGGTACTTTCAAAGCCTGCCGTGGATTTAGGAGAGCACAAAACTCTCTCTCACACTGTGAGGTGCCTGTAAGGTGGCACTGCAAAGTGAACGACGCGTCACGCTAGACGTTCGGGCCGCGTAGCGGCCCGAACTTCTAGTTAGATTACACTTGTAGATTAAATAGATATCATCCGATGTGAAGCCTAAGTTATACTAATATTGCATGCGAGCCGCAAATAGCAGACCTACAAGCTCACAAAGTGTCGAGTCTGACGCGTTGTGAGCTTGTAGATCTGCTATTTTCGGGACCCGGCGACGTAGCCCTGAAACATGGCTGTCATGGGGGAGCTTCAACCTGGTGTTTGCACTTTCTACATGTACAATCCGTACATCTACATAAACGTTCGGATTTCAAATATAAAGTTCTTATCCCATGACCACGGATGTTACAATTTGATTCGGGTGGGTCTAGTACCAGTATCTAACATCCGTGGCCATGGCATAAGCACTTTATATTTGAAATCTGACAAGAGACAAAGCATACATTTGGCTTGTCACACAAGTGATTTAGCTTTGCATTTGGCTAGCTATGGAACGACAATGTAAACAAGAATGCTCTGCGTGCATGCGTCTATCAGAAGTTAACTACACATCGTATACTACCCTAACTTTATTAATCTCTAACATTAAAGCAATCAAGTACTATTACACGTTGGATTATTATATCAAGTTGGCATAACGTTTACAGCAATCATTACTTACTCTCTAAAGTAATTAATCCAAGCTGTGTCCAGCATGATTTCAGCATACAGCCTGTTGAATTCCTCTGCGGTGGAGCTGCTCTTCTGTGTTTTATGGTTCAAATAAATATACAAATATACAATATACATAAGGTGAGAACGCCAACGAAAACGTCATTTGACGCTTTGTTTGGCGTCTCACGGATACAAATCTAAAAACACAGATACAACACAAAAAACACACCAGGATCATGTTTATGGGTCCTAGACAAGGCAAAATCGGCGAAGTGTCCCTTTAACGGACCTTTTAGTCAAAGTATTTTAAATGTAACTGTGCTGTTTTACATGTTTTGCCTAATAAAATTGTCAATCAATCAAAAACATTAAAGATTATAATAGAAAGATGACATCAAGACATTAATACAAATATAAATACTGAAGCCAGGTTCATGTGATCATGTGTTGACCTGGCATCCTATAGTTTGTATAGTTTCAATGTACAGATTATACATGTTTTGATATGTTCAGACTGTGGGCAAGGTTTGCAGAACACACATCTTACTACAAACTCCTACAAGCTTTGTCTGAAACCTCACGTAGAGACAAAGATAAAGACATAAAGAGATAAACCTCACATAGAGACAAAGATAAAGACATAAAGTGCAACAATACACTGGGGTGGCAGTGGCTCAGGGGTAGATAGGCTGGTAGAGCAGCCGGATGGCAACCGTGAGGTTCCCAGTATATATACGGTATAGTATACACTTATACACAAAAAGACCCTGTATAGTATACACTTATACACACAGATACCCTGTATAGTATACACTTATACACACAGATACCCTGTATAGTATACACTTATACACAAAGAGACCCTGTATAGTATACACTTATACACACAGAGACCCTGTATAGTATACACTTATACACACAGAGACCCTGTATAGTATACACTTATACACACAGAGACCCTGTATAGTATACACTTATACACACAGAGACCCTGTATAGTATACACTTATACGCACAGAGACCCTGTCTAGTATACACTTTTACACACAGAGACCCTGTATAGTATACACTTATACACACAGAGACCCTGTATAGTATACACTTTTACACACAGAGACCCTGTATAGTATACACTTATACACACAGAGACCCTGTATAGTATACACTTATACACACAGAGACCCTGTATAGTATACACTTATACGCACAGAGACCCTGTATAGTATACACTTATACGCACAGAGACCCTGTATAGTATACACTTATACACACAGAGACCCTGTATAGTATACACTTATACGCACAGAGACCCTGTATAGTATACACTTATACACACAGAGACCCTGTATAGTATACACTTATATGCACAGAGACCCTGTATAGTATACACTTATATACACAGAGACCCTGTATAGTATACACTTATACGCACAGAGACCCTGTATAGTATACACTTATACGCACAGAGACCCTGTATAGTATACACTTATACGCACAGAGACCCTGTATAGTATACACTTATACGCACAGAGACCCTGTATAGTATACACTTATACGCACAGAGACCCTGTATAGTATACACTTATACGCACAGAGACCCTGTATAGTATACACTTATACACACAGAGACCCTGTATAGTATACACTTATACACACAGAGACCCTGTATAGTATACACTTATACACAAAAAGACCCTGTATAGTATACACTTATACACACAGATACCCTGTATAGTATACACTTATACACACATATACCCTGTATAGTATACACGTATACACAAAGAGACCCTGTATAGTATACACTTATACACACAGAGACCCTGTATAGTATACACTTATACGCACAGAGACCCTGTATAGTATACACTTATACGCACAGAGACCCTGTATAGTATACACTTATACACACAGAGACCCTGTATAGTATACACTTATATGCACAGAGACCCTGTATAGTATACACTTATACACATAGAGACCCTGTATAGTATACACTTATACGCACAGAGACCCTGTATAGTATACACTTATACGCACAGAGACCCTGTATAGTATACACTTATACGCACAGAGACCCTGTATAGTATACACTTATACACACAGAGACCCTGTATAGTATACACTTATACACACAGAGACCCTGTATAGTATACACGTATACACACAGAGACCCTGTATAGTATACACGTATACACACAGAGACCCTGTACATACACTTATACTATATGTTGGTTTGTTTACTGTTGAGAGAGAAAACAATGTTGCACGTTAAGCTAATCATCTGGGGACCCCCCTGGGGTCCAGAGCCACAGTGTGAGAACCACTGCTCTAACTCCTGAGCTGATGCAAGAGTGACATCATTGTCAAGAACCAGAGTTGTGTAAACATGAACTAATCAATAAATGTTTCTCCTACAGGCTTTATGCCCTCATGTGCTCTAAATGTTATTCTAATATCTTCTTCTTTTATACAACGTTTTAACAGTTTTAGTACTTTGACATTTGTTTCAAATGTAAAGTATAATATAAATAGTGTTATGGTCCTTTAAACGTGGCTCGACCACCAAGGGCCACAACATAATAAACAGACAGAGTCAGCTCTCACACTTACTTGGAGGTTTATTTTAAATACACAAATAATACATCAAGTGTTTTTATTGTTGTACACCACAACATAATATTAAATATAGTTGCAGACATTATAACTATTCCTAAATGGTTTTGTTCTGAGGCAGAATAGACCATATGTTCGCTGGTGTTCACCAGGGCTTTTTATTTCCACCGAAGACAGATAACGTGAAAAACTGCAACATAAAACAAATAATATATTTTTTAACACAATGAATTATAACGTCATGAAATCTAAATGTCCATGTTGACAGTCATACTGTCATTGTAAGTGTCCATGAAATGTTTGTCTGTATTGATGAATTAATTGTCCATATTCACATAAACATAAACACATCTAATACAACAACAATAATGACATTTTATACAAAGAAAACACATAACAAAAGACGTAACTTGTACGCCTTCTGCACAGAGTATCTAGGAGGTGAGTTTTGTAATAGTTTTCAGAGGAAAGAGCTCCTTCCTTCTTCAGAAACTCAGTAGATCTGATTACAGACATCTTAGCTCTACCAGGTGAACCCAATGTTCTGGTGATTGGTGATACTGACCAGGTAACACAATGACATTACCTGAACAGTAGAGGGCACTGCAGTAATATAACAAAAATCAATACAGTGATCACTCAAATATAAACCACTTTCAAAATGTAAATAAAATACAACAAATATATACAACCCCTTTCTAGCGACAGCTACAGACATAAATAGTGAAACATAACTGAGACCTATAACTAAAATCCTAACCAGACAAAATAAAGTGATGGGCTGGTCAAACTCAGAAAACCATAAACTACCTGAACAACAGAAACATACTAAACTATGTGCTGTAGTCTCACCAGACCCCCATAAACTACCTAAACAACAGAAACACACTAAACTGCTGTAGTCATTCAATCCGGGGACGCATCTCTGTCATTTTAGATTTATTTGGCTATTAAAAAATAGCAGATATACAAGCTCATAGCGCGGCACCGAGTGCCGCACTATGAGTCAGCCCCAGACAGCCCCAGACAAGAGGACTCTTGTGGTTAATTAATGTGATCAGTAATGAGCTGTTACAATGTGACAAATATAAAGACATTAGAGCATCATTCTTCCCTCAAATGAAAGACAAATACTAAGAATGTGATTCCACCATGAATAAGAGAATATGTTCTAGGAGAAAATGCACAATATGTGAGGAGTTGTCATCAACTGAGGGACAGCCATGGACATCTGGCTGAACTAAGTCACTAACTGCTGCATATCACTGTTAGCATTGTCTCATTGTTTGTTTTATTGCTTGCTATTCATTATTGTTAGGATGTTATTTACCTGTTGTCTCTGTATACGTAATGTTGTCACTTGTTTTATGTTATAAAACATATGTTTTTATGCCAATAAAGCATTTTAGTTTGAACATTGAGCTGGATGTTTGTTTTTCATGTCTATCCTGCACCAGTGTTTACTCAGCACTCTGGACTCTGCTCTGAGCTACTGGCTCCTCTGTGTGAGATGAACACACACACACACACACACACACACACACACACACACACACACACACACACACACACACACACACACACGCGCGCACACACACGCGCACGCACACACGCACGTACGCACACACGCGCACATACATATAACGTTCACATTTAACAAGACATTCTTGAACACAAACAGTAGTAGATGCACAAACTCAACAATAAGTGTTTCAGGATACAGGAAGCATCGTCTCCTCCAGATGAGGCGACTGACAATTATAACAGACGCTGAACGGCATTTAACCAATGTCTTATCAGCTCTTGGCTTATTGGGCATTCCTGCAATCTGCAGGCCTCTCACAACACATTTATGGACATTACAGAGGCTTCCAGATATGAACACAAGCAGTTTACATTTGTAACCAAGCTGTATAATAGCATCCTTAAGACATTGGTACTTTAGCACCTTGGTAAGGAATGCCTCTTCCAGGCTGTGGTCTAATGTACAACCTACTTCTAAAATGGTCACTTCTCTGCTGTCCTCATCAACAACAACAACATCTGGTGTATTAGCTGTAACACCTGAAAAGGCTTCATTTTCATTATTGTACAGTTTGAACATGGCAAACTGGTCCACCCATTCCTGGGACATGTGAGCCTAGTCCAGTGAGCGAGCAGTGTTTCTACCCCGGATCTCAGTACTGAGCTCTACATTAGAAGCTCTACATTAGAAGAGTTGGGAACGGTGGGGGTTGTGACATTCTAATACAGCCTGAATACCAAATTTCAATTCAATTCAATTTTATTGAAGTGTCAAATCAGAACAAGTTGTCTCAAGACACTTTACATGTAGAGCAGAGACCCGACAATCCCACCCTGAGCAAGCAATTTTGCGACAGTGGCAACGAAAAACTCCCTCTTAACTGGAAGAAACGTCAGACAAACCCTGGGCTCTAGGGTGGGGGCCTTCTGCCTCGACCGTGTCGGGGGAAAGAAGATAGAGAGAGGGAGAGACAGAGGAGAGACAGAGAGATATACAGGTAGTAACAATAACAATAGTAGCAAATATAATAGTGTAAGATAGTATATGATAATATAATATAGTACAACAATAATGTGTATACAGTATATAATGGTATAAGAATGTTAAGATAATATACAGTATAGTGTAGTGGTATAGTGTAATGTAGTAGGAATCCACGGTCTTGCTCCATGGAGAGGCCCCGAATCTCAGCACCGGCCTCAGTGGTGTCCCTCGTTAATCACTAGACTCTCAATATATACCTCCTGGGTTCGACTCCCGTTGGGGACACAACCTTTTCCAACAACCGCCGACTATTTATTTTTCGCCGATAAAGTATAGTTTTGGACCACGACGGAGGGGCGCAGTCTCAAGCGAACTTGAGCCACGCACCTACCCATACCTCTTATTGGGGGTAGGTGCCAGTGGACCGATGCAACATGGCGGAATTGCGGAGGCGGTCTGAGTGGTAGAGCTGGTCTTGTATCAGGACTGTGTCAATTGCGCAGCCCGAGAACGGGTCGCCTCTGATGCCCTCGTTGACGGCGTCCACCACCAGCTGCTCGGCTTGAGCCATCTGGGAACGTTAGCAACAGTGGTTAGATATGTACCAATATCATTTTGAGAGTGTAAAAATGGGTCCATTCCTCTGCTTAAAAAAAAAAGTTCATATAAGGGCAATGTGCTAGAAAGTTAGAAACATAATCGAGAGTCAACAATTCTTAAGTTAAATCTATTCATGTTTCTCGCAGGATATTGTTCAAACATTCAGTTACACAAAGGTTGATGACAGATTTTATTTGAGATTTTCTTCTAAAATACTGTTCCCGTAAGATTATATGATCAAGTGGACTTTTTTGCCTGAGCACGCTCACCTAGTTGTGGTTCCTTGTGATGCTGGTGTTCTAGTAACTGAGGTAAGGAGTTTTAGGGTTGTGGTTCTTCCAAGTCACTCTGGATTACAATAATATTGTAACTCTGCTCATATTATGGGCAGCATGTCTAAAATGTGAGAATTGGGCTTTGGGATTAATTGTCAAACAACAACAACCACCCACCTCAGGTACCAGCACAAATTGATTGATTTAATACCTCATTCATCAACAGTTTGCAAATACAGTGCAAGGTTCTTAGTTAACTAAAACTAACAAAATAACGACAACTCAAATTAGTTTTCCTTAACTGAAATTAATAAAAACTACACCAAACGATAAACTGTATTGCGTGCTTACAAAACTTAACTAGAATTGTACACAAAATGCACTTAGTTTTTGTTGTCAATTTATCAGCTTTTTGTTAATCTTAATCCATACAATTGTAACTCTGCTCATATTATGGGCAGAATGTCTAAAATGTGAGAATTTGGCTTTGGGATGAATTGTCAAACCACAACAACCACCCACCTCAGGTACCAGCACGAACGTTTGCGTGAACTTCCTTCTGGGTTGCTTGTTGTTGGAAGTTGAATGCTCTCCCTTCACCTGCACCACCACCATTGTTCACGTTTAGTGAGGGCGTGGCTGACACGTCCGTGATCGTGATGTTACGCTCTTGGAAGCTCAGGGCCAGCACCTTGTTCTGGATCTCCTGGAACGGAAGGACAAAAAAATCGAATCATGTGAACCTTGAGAACGGCGTGGGAACTTAATATGGTGAGCATGTGATGTGAGTCATCTATAGCAGTGGTTTTCAACCTTTTGAGCGGTGCAACCGCTCCTATAAGAGGGTTGAAAGTTTTTCTTTCCATCGTGAAAATTTGTCTTCTGCTGTGACGCCATGCTGTGGAAAACACGCCCATAGGCTAAGCTTTGCATGACGTGCTGTGATTGGCTAGCGAGACACATGATGAAATTAATAATAATGTAAAAAATGTAAGCACGTCACTCCTCAGGACGTGCTGTGATTGGCTACCGAGATGCATGATGAAATTAATAACTCATGAATAGCACCGCTCACTTCACACTGGGTGTGATTTTTTCATGTCAAGGACCCCTAAATTGATATACATTTGGCCGCGCACCTCCATCTGAAAATGTTTTGTGCCAGGGACCGCCCAGAAGCAGAGATATCAGTTAATTTTCGCTTTAAAAAATATAAATATTCAAAGATATGCACACTTTTTCAAGGTTTTTCGGTGCCGCGCTATGAGCTTCTATATCTGATATCTTTGAATAGCCAAAGCTAAGTGGTTAAAAATGATTGTGACGCTATTAACTAATTTTGCTGGGGACCCCCTGGTACTCCCTCAAGGACCGCTGGTGGTCCCAGGACCACTGGTTGAAAACCACTGATCTATAGAATTGTGGCATGAAGCGTGACTCAAGCAGTTAAATATAACATTTAAAATAGACATGCCCAGAATAGAGAGGTTATGGTTCAATGATTATATAATTCAACAAGAATGAAGCAGTATTTATTCTATCTTACCTGTGCCATTGTTTGTTTGTTTATTCTTTTGCTGGCTGTAATAATATGGTGTAAAAGTTTGAACTACTACAGTACAAACTACTACAACAGAATTTAAAGATTTGCCGCTGAAAACCGTGTTGCCAGGTCTGCTTATTATAAGTTTCCCTCCAAGACTTTATTTGAAAATAGCACATCTACAAGTTGACAACGCGCCACATCGCGACACATTGTCAGCTTGTAGATCTGCTATCTGCTATCTGGCAACACTGGGCATTGCGCATTGCATTGTGGGTGCTTTTCCCCGGTGAAACATAGCAGTGGCCTTCTGAACCACTGCTCACGCACGCACACACACACACACACACACACACACACACACACACACACACACACACACACACACACACACACACACACACACACACACACACACACACACACACACGCACACACACTCTTTTTCTTATGGTAAGTAATCATTGTATAGAATCGTATTATTTTGGGGAGTGGGCAGTGGGTAGAGTGAACTGGAAACCGCAAGGTTTGATCCCGGGTTGGGGGGCTTCCCCAGAAGAGTTAGTGTGGAAGTGTCCTTGAGCGTTGTGAGAGGCCTGCAGATGAGGAGCCAGTAGCTCAGAGCAGAGTCCAGAGTGCTGAGTAAACACTGGTGCAGGATAAACATGAAAAACAAACATCCAGCTCAATGTTCAAACCAAATGCTTCGTTGGCATTTTGAAATATGTTTTACATATCACATAAAACGAGTGACAACTCTGTGTGGAGTTTGCATGTTCTCCCCGTGTTCCCTAGGGTAGGTACCCTCACAAAAACATGCAGTAATCCTGGTCACTATACTGCCTCCCCCTGGCCAGCCGGGGCGCCTGATGCAGGGGAAAGGAACTGGTTGGAATAACGTGTTCCTTCCACGCGCTACGTCCAACCAGGGAAACTCTCCCCCGTCAGGTGATAAGAAGGTCAGTTGGCTCTCATGCATTGAAGGAGCCATGATGAGCTCGGCCCTGGCCTCCCTAGGTTGGCAGAGGGAAGGTAGTGCCCAGGATTACATAGACAATTGGCACTGGGTGTAAAAAAAATGGGGTTACAAAATTGTGGGATAAAAATGTAAGTAAAAAAACAAAACAAAAAACAAGTGACAACATTACGTATAGATAGACAACAGATAAATAACATACATCCTAACACTAAGTGAATAACAAGCAATATAGTAATAATGAAAAAAATCACACCCTGTGTGAAGGAAGCGGTGCCTTTGGGGCGGGGCTTAACTCATTTCAGTTCGTCCCTATTGGTGGTCTGAGTCCACTTACCAAATTTGTACTTGGTAGCATGCTGCAAACTGGAATGATGGCTGTTTAAAGCCCAGCCAATGGGCAGACAGAGGGGGCGGGGCTTAGGTAATAACAGTTCGTCCCTATTGGTGGTTTTAGTGCATGTACAAAATTTGTACTCCGTAGCATGCTGCGAACTTGAGTGATGGCTGTTTAAAGGCCAGCCAATGGGAAGACAGAGGGGGCGGGGCTGCAGCAATTCATGCTTGTCCCTATTGGTGGTCTAAGTCCACATACCAAATTTGGACTTGGTGGCATGCTGCAAACTGGAGTTATAGCTGTTTAAAGTCCCGTGCCCTAAACGGGCGGACGGACATAACAGACGCTGGGGGTCCCTGGACCCCGCTTTGATAACTTCAGCAATTCGTGCTCGTCCCTATTGGTGGTCTAAGTGCACATACCAAATTTGGACTTGGTGGCATGCTGCAAACTGGAGTTATAGCTGTTTCAAATCCCGTGCCCTAAACGGGCGGACGGACATAACAGACGCTGGGGGTCCCTGGACCCCGCTTTGATAACTTCAGCAATTTATGCTCGTCCCTATTGGTGGTCTAAGTGCACATACCAAATGTGGACTTGGTGGCATGCTGCAAACTGGAGTTATAGCTGTTTCAAATCCCGTGCCCTAAACGGGCGGACGGACATAACAGACGCTGGGGGTCCCTGGACCCCGCTTTGCTAACTTCAGCAATTCATGCTCGTCCCTATTGGTGGTCTAAGTGCACATACGAAATGTGGACTTGGTGGCATGCTGCAAACTGGAGTTATAGCTGTTTCAAATCCCGTGCTCATCATCCCGTGCTGATACGGACGGACGGACGGACATACGGACAAAGTCAAGCTTAGAGCGGTTGGCACCGCTAAAAAGTGAATAAAAACACTGAGACAATGATAACAGTGAAAAAAAAGCGTTGCAACGCATTGTTGTGAGCTGGTAGATCAGCTATTTTCAGATTGTTATACATTTGAAAACCTAAAACATGAAATGGGAAATTCTTTCTACTTTTGGTACTTTAAGTACATTTTGATACAAATACTTTTGTCCTTTTACTCAAGTACATTTTGAATTCCGGACTTTTACTTGTAATAGAGTATATCTACATTGCAGTAATGATACTTTTACTGTGTGTGTGTGTGTGTGTGTGTGTGGAGGGTGGGTGGGTGGGTGCGTGCGTGCGTGCGTGCGTGCGTGCGTGCGTGCGTGCGTGTGTGTGTGTGTGTGTGTTTAGGCTTATCAGGACACAGTGTCACAGCAGACAGTGAGTGAAGGTATCTGTGTAGCGTCAGACACAGAGCAGACAGTGAGTGAAGGTATCTTCAGGGAGCAGACTGCAGGATGAAGACGGTTCTGTGGCTGATTGTGACCTCTCTGCTCCTTCATGGTGAGTACATATAATCCTCCTCCTGATACCATGTGACACTGGATGATGTCACTATGATGATGTAATCACTAGAGATGCACAATATTGTCATTTTGGCCGATATCCGATAATATGCAGTAATATCGAATGAGTGGGAAAAACCATACCTATATTAAATTGTTTATAGGCTCAACATAAGTAAATTAATATATGATAACCCTTCCACCGGAGTAGCTATTTCATATTTATCACACATTTTGTTATTTTTACCTACATGATATAGGTGAATAGGATGAAAACATTTAATAAATAGTTATCACCATGAAACTTCCCCAGTTGATTACTTGAAAACAATGATTTATCATATTACAAGTTTTCTGAAATTGTATATTCAAATATGCAAATGTGGCATTATATTTGCATAACTTTCCAGAATGAACATTGGATAAAGTCAGAGTCAACATTCTTATTTCATTGTGTTTACATGTTAGAGTCAAAGGTTTTTAACGAGGGAATATTCAACATCTATATGCATACCTCCATGAATAAGAAAATACTGTGAGCAGGCATGAAAAAACGTTGTTATGCTTTGTTGTTTTGGTGGCCAAATGCTAGTTCTTTTTTTAGCGGCGCTAGCCGCTCTATTCCTTTAGGTATAGAGCGGATCCTGCTCTATACCTGACTTTGTCCGTGTTCACCGTCAACGCTCTGATTGGTCAGACCCGTCAGCGCTCTGATTGGTCAGACCCGTCAACGCTCTAATTGGTCAGACCCGTCAACAAAGTGATTGCTCAAGCTTCACGTGACACGTGGCTATAAACATTATAAACACATATCGATGACAAAATGTATCAAAGGCACCGCTACCTTCACACAGGGTGTGATTTTTTTGTTTGCTCGACCTTTTTATACACCTCAAGCACTGGCGCCTACTAGTGGTTGCACAAGGGAGCCACGGCACCCCCACACGGGGAGCCTGGGGTGCCAGCCCCACCCCTTGTCACTGTCTTATGACAGTGACAAGGGGCAACGCAAATTACCTGGCAACGCTGGTTGCCAGGCTTTTGCTCAACAAGGCAAGTCTGCTTGTTAAGCGATGCATTTGTGCATACACTATTCATAGACCTGTTTGCTTATTGCTCTCTTACATAACTGGCAACACTAAAGCAAAATCACTCATTATGCAGAATGTCCCATTTCAAGTTTTCAAATGTATAACAATCTCTTGAAAATACCAGCTCTACAAGCTCTGTGAGCTTGTAGATCTGCAGCCCTATAAACATTTCGGCCATTTGAAAATAGACGATCTACAATACATCGCAATGTAAATTGTGAGTAAAAGTACTCACAAGGTAAAAGTAAAAAGTAAAACATGTGAGTACTTTTCCACCACTGGTTATGAACAGAACTGACTATATTGGCTTGAGATGGGTAACGTGAAATCGCACAAAGACACCGGTGTGCGTGTGCATGAGTCTCTCTAACAATTTGCATGTGATAATATAGGGGTCCACATATTCAACGCATGATAACTACCACTAAGCTACTAGTCTGCAATGGTTATCATGCCAAACTGTGGAGTAGAGATATACAGCAAGTTATAAAGAATCACACCTAGCTTTGCCCCCCCATTTGATAACCATGGCTCAATGTTAGGGCCCTGTCTCATGTTATCACATTAACATAATATCTCTGACTGTATCTCTAGAGGTACAACCACGTTACCACTCAAATTAAAGCTTAGAATTAGCCGTAGAATACAACTCTCGTAGACGTATTTATAATCCATATCTTTCAATAAAGAAGTGTTTTAATGCCGTCTGTGGCCGATTCTGTCGGAAATTCACAATTTGCGGTAGTAGTCTCGCGTGGCCAGACTTTTGCCTCCCACAAGGAATAGTTGTCTGGCAACGCGAGACTAGGGCGGTAGTGACGAAGCCCATCCGGAAATACAAAAAAAATGTAAACAGGAAGTTAATGAGGGGGGGAAAAGACAGATTACATTATACTTTTTTGGGGTGAACTATCCCTTTAAAGACAGGAACATTACCAGTAGAGTTAATGTGTGCTCATTGTCTGTGGTTAAATACACAGGCTTGCTTGTTCAAAGCGTTCGTTGAACTCAAGTAACGAGCGCTCTGATGTCAGTCTGGGAACCCATTGGCAAAAGCTCTGAATCAGTTTTGAGAGATTATAAACACATTCATGTTGAAAATACTATATCCACCACACTATCACTACTCTAATCTGATTTAAATATGTACAAGAAACCCTCTCTGACTGTTACGTTTGTTTGCTGTTTAACTACACGCCTTCACACACACTAGGAGGGGGGAAGGAGGGGGAACAGCTGGTGCTCTTAAAAAGACAGAGATATGCAGACTGGCTGCTTTGCCAGTACAAAAGCCATTGATGGTCACATTCAGTGGTGTAAAGTAACTAAGTACTAACTATGTACTCAAGTACTGTTCTTTGTTCTCCTGTTCCCCTGTCTAACATGCTGAAAATTCCAAATAAACACAAAGGTAAAAGAAAAAAAAGAAAAAAGTACTGTTCTTTTACTTTACTGGACTATTTCAATACTTTTACTTTTACTACATCTCAGAGACATATATTGTACTTTTACTCCACTACAATTATTTGAAAACTTAAGTTACTAGTTACTTTGTAGATTTGTATTATTATTACAAAACATACATTAACCAATTCAGCCCTATGCCTACTTAGGCAATTTGAAAATAGCCGATCTACAAGCTCACAACGCTCACACGTTGTGAGCTTGTAGATCTGCTATGTTCAAAGCATTTTTATACATTTGGAAACTTGTGAAATGGGACATTCTGCAAAATGATACTTAAGTATATTTTAATGCGAATACTTTGGCACTTTTACTCAAGTACATTTTGTACTTTTATTTCTAAAAGAGTATTTCTACATTGTGGTATTGGTACTTTTACTTAAGTACAAAATGTGAGTACTTCTTCCACCACTGGGTCACATTTGTATTCCATCATCAATATCAGTGAAAATAATCTGAATTATTGGGTCTGATACAGATGTGCCACTTCAAAACTTCACATGTCCTGCCATCGCCAAGACAGTAAATTTTCAGGGGATTCCCAGGGCAATAAGAGGGACAAAGAAGGGCATTTAAAATGCTGAATTATTTTGATGATCACTGCTTTTATGATGCTAATTAATTTGAGCAACTGGTCAAATCACCTTTCGCCTCATAATGAGTCTGACACCTTCTTAAACACACATTCTTTTGTTCTCATGTATATGGATGTCTGTTGAAGGGAAAAACGGGGGTGTGTAGTGACAACTTCTTTTCAGGGGCAAAACAGTGCATTTTAAGGGCAGAAAAGGGAGGAAAAAAATGCATTTTCAGGGGACTTTCAGGGAAAGAACAGTAACGTGTGAAGTTTTGAAGTGGCACATCTGTATGCTACCTATAATATCATGTATCACTAATTCTGTTCTTTCTGTTTATTCTTTCATTTCTTTTTAATGTTTATATGAATGATTTATCATTGATTTTATATGCATGTGGTTCAGGGTGCAGGGTTGGTGAATCGTTAATTAACTCTTTCACTGCCAGATTAAATACATAAATGAATCGCCCACTGGTTTTCCTTTTCAACTAGTCACAGAATATTTATCTCCCGTATGATTGATCCCCTGGCGGTTGCTAAACACAGAGGGTTTCACTCTGCCTCTGTGAGAAAGAAAAAAAAATCATCACGAAACCCCCGGTCGCTCGTTACAGGCCGTTGAATATAGCATGTCTCGTCAAAAATGCAGGGAGAAAAAAAAGAAAAAAGATACAGGCGTTTCCCCAAATTCGCTAAGCAGGAAGTGAATGGTGGAAGAGATCTTTGGATCAGGTGATCTCCTGAATCTGTGTGACATAAGGATGAAAATGGTCACTTGTGTGTAAAGAACATCAACAATCTGGTGGAAAACCACTAAAAAGTCGTAGAAGTCGTCTTTTGCAGTGAAAGAGTTAATGACCTGATTGTATGCAGATGATTTGGTGATCTTTAATCTGTATAGTGCTGGTCTTCAACAGCTTATATGAGTATATATGCTCACAGTATGGTTTTGATTTGAACTCATTGACTGCCATTGACGAGTCACTCGTCATGTGGTGTTTTCAGTGGTTTATGCAAGAGGGCGCTGTTCTGCAGCCTGTGAATCATGATGATGATGATGATGAAGACCACAGCCAAAGATCACGTGATCACAACAAAATGGATCTGGTATAAAAATCTATTTTCTCTGCTTTCTGTTGCTTTTTGGTGAAAACAATCCACATTCAACTGCCCATAACACTATGGAATAGATTATCGCAGCGGCAGAATTGTTTTTCTTCGATTCTCCCCCTATGTCTTTTAAAGCGGCGGTGGATTGTTGTGAAGGATTATATTGTATGATCTTTCAAAGGTTAGTGAAAACGATCGGAATCACTGGCAAGGGCATCTATAGACAATGTTTTAACTCTGGCAGTCAATGAGTTAATATAAAATACAACACTAAATAGAGTAAGATCATGATTGTCAGCAGAAGAGAAGACAGACAATAGACCTTTCCTGACTTCTATCTGTCTGTCACTGTCCTCAGTGTGTCTGTGAGATGACTTCTATCTGTCTGTTACTGTCCTCAGTGTGTCTGAGAAATGACTTCTATCTGTCTGTTACTGTCCTCAGTGTGTCTGTGAGATGACTTCTATCTGTCTGTTACTGTCCTCAGTGTGTCAGTGAGATGACTTCTATCTGTCTGTTACTGTCCTCAGTGTGTCTGTGAGATGACTTCTATCTGTCTGTTACTGTCCTCAGTGTGCAGGGTTGGGAAGTAACGGATTACATGTAACGCCGTTACGTAATCAGAGTAAAAAAAAAACGTAACGGTAACGTCTTAGAGTACATTTTAAAATGTGTAATCTAGATTACAGTAACGGGGGTGTTGTAACGGGCGCTATAGGAGGATTACATTCTCCCCTTCCCCTCATTAATTTTACAAACAAGTTATAAATTATTATAACACCAAACAACCACCTGCAAGAGCGCAAACTCCGCACAGACCGCAATGAATTGGAGTTGAGCGCAGCGCGCAGCTCTCTGTGTAAAATCCTCACAGTGGAGGCTGCTGCTGCGTCAGGAGCGGTGTTCGCAGACTTTGCGAGAGAAATAAGCAACCTGCAGGTCTATGAAAACAAGCCCAGAAGCGACTATAAGGCCACACGAGCACTTCAAAGCTATATATGTCGTCCATTAAACAATGTGCATATTTATATATGTTGGCTATTTGAAAATAGACAATCTACAAGCTCACAACCGTTCTACCATTATTTACAAGCAACTTCAGAAAAATGAGCCCAATGTGGCTTATAATAATCAGACCAGGCAACACTGCAGACAGATACTAGGGGTGCGTTCGGAAATACAGCACTGAGCACTGCCCAGGGCTTACTTTTGATTGACTCTCTTTCAGATGTTATTTGTGGCTCTCTTTTTCGTCCTCTTTGCAGTGATGTTCCTGCATAAAAGCCTTTACTCTTAACCTTAAACTGATCAGATGGTTTGGTTAAAGGATCTATAATCTATTAAAGTGTCTTTCTTTGGTATAGCCTTCATCAGCCTGTCAGTGATGCGTTTTCAACAGAAATGCGCATATTGGCAGTGGGGGACTATAAGGGGGGCGTGGCTGGGGGTCCCCGGACCCCCAACACCCAAAGTTTTTGATAACCAGTTGGCCGTGGTGCCGATGAGAGAAGAAACCGGATCTGTAACCGTTAACATGGGTTTGAATGGGGGACTATAAGGGGGCGTGGCCAAGTGGTTGGGAGCGTGGCTACGTGGTTGGGGGTCCCCGGACCCCCAACACCCAAAGTCTTTGATAACCAGTTGGCCGTGTGGCCGATGAGAGAAGAAACCGGATCTGTAACCGTTAACATGGGTTTGAATGGGGGACAATAAGGGGGCGTGGCTACGTGGTTGGGGGTCCCCGGACCCAACATCCAAACTCTTTGATAACCAGTTGGCCATGTGGCCAATGAGAGGAGAGGAGATCCGGGTCCATTTCAAAGTAACCGTTAACATGGATGTGAATGGGGGACTGAGGATGATGATGATAACATGGATGTGAATGGGGGACTGAGGATGAAGAGTGGTTTTGTGAGAATGAGTGTGAATTTGGGACTGAAAAAGGGGCGCGGCTACGATGTTTTGCTAATTACGTTGCCGTGGTAACGCGAAACGGCGAGAAAAGTAATGCGGTAAGTGGGCCGGTTGTCCCGCACGTTTTGATGTATACATTGCCACTAACGAGTAAACCGTGTGGGAGGAGAAGCGTTTTGCGCGGTGCGTGCGGCCAAAAGGGGCGAAGTTTCGCTGTTTTTAGCTAATAACGTCGCAATGGTAACGCGTAACGGAAATTCATTTCCGAGCACACTATTCCCGGCCAAGCCGCACGTTTTGATGTATATATTGCGGCGGTAGTGTAAACCGTGCGGCTGTTACGGACGACCGAACTTTGTTGCGATAAATATTAATAAATATGGAGGATCTCAGTGTTTTGCCATTACATGGCAGGCACACTTAATAAACATTTTGTCACAGGACAACTTTCAAAAGACAACATTTCATCTTTCATCATTCATTTTACAAAATATTTTTAGAACATTTTCTTGATTTTTTACATGATTTTTTACAACAGTTTTTTTTTGAAAAAAATACTTTAGTAAAGATATAGGTTTTAAAAAACACAGTAGACTCAATTCATTTGATTCAACAGACAGGTAATAAAGTCCATGCTTACTATCTGCTGACAAGTAATTTCCAAAGAATATTCCTCCAGAATATACATTTCAGAGCATGCATTTCTCAAGAAATATTCCTTAAAAACCATATCTTTTGACCCGGTCCAGATCCTAGTCACTGAGTACCACAGGTTACAAGCAAAAAACAACAAAGGGAAAAGAAAACATTAAAGTTTTATAACCTACATACACATAACTCCCTTTCCTTGGCTTGTTTATAAATATGGCCTAATGTCAAGTCCTCATTGAGTCCTGTTGGTGCCATAGTTTTGAAATAATGGATCCACCATACTTCCCTCCTCAGTAGGAGATTATCTACAGTATATCTCCCCCTCGTCTTGGAAGATGCACTTTCTCTATTCCTAAGTATCTTAGAGATGAGACATTGTGGTGTGCCTTTTTAAAATGTAAGGCTACTGGGCTCTTTTCGTCCTCGGTCCTCCATCCATGACTCGAATACAAATTGCAACTAGTTCCCGTTTGGAAAGATCTTTTACTCATCCGCGAGTAGGCCTATTGCAAAATATTGTCCACTAAGTTCAGCCTTTATTTTACCTAGCAGGACTGATGCTGCAGCCTCAAGCAGCTTGTCCTGAATGCGGTTTAGGCGGTCACGGTGGCGGCCGTTCGTTTAGGCGTCCTCGCGTCGATGAGTTTGCTCTGGATAAACTTTTTTTTACGCTGGTGCTATTGTTGTCTCTCTGCTGTCTCAAGAATCAAAAATGAAGAGAACTAGGCCAGGACATGGTGTTTATATTGTGTGCTTATGTCATGACGTAGAAAACCGGTTCTGTGAATGAGGGACACAGACAGACACATTTCACACTCGAGTGTGAAAAGGAATTCTGAGAATACACATTGGCCTGAACATCCTCCAGACACGCAGGACGTAGAGAGAGAATGGATGTGTATTAGGCCTACGTTGTTTGTTAAGTATAGGGGGCGATATTCATAAAGCTGTCTGGCGGAGGAGGCACAGTGGATTCTAGGTAAGGCACAGGCCTTACTTGGCCTACAGTGCGTCTGCCCCTGTGTGTAACACTAGCTGGTTAACGATGGCTCGTTGAGCCTGTATGCGCATTTGACCACATGGCAATCAACAGCACTAATTAATGTCAGCTGTGTGTGTGTGTGTGTGTGTGTGTGTGTGTGTGTGTGTGTGTGTGTGTGTGTGTGTGTGTGTGTGTGTGTGTGTGTGTGTGTGTGTGTGTGTGTGTGCGCGTGTGTGCGTGCGTGCGTGTGTGTGTGTGTTTAATGTCCAACTGAATGTTTTCTGTAGTGTAGATATCAAGTCTTTCCCTGTAGAGCAGGGGTCTTCAACAGGGGGTCGGGGACCCCTAGGGGGTTCTCAGAGTTAATACAGGGGGGTCTCCAAATCTTTGCGTGATAGGACTTTTTTCTTGTATTTACATTAACCACATGAACCCTAATATGATATCCCTATATTCTGAGGGGAACTTAAGAAGAGGTAGAGGGGAAAAGAGCAGACCAAGTACAGAGCCTAGGCTCAACTTTACTAAGTACTGAGAGTTTGACATGTCTGATAAATACACTGATGACAGCATAGGCGGATTAGGAAGAAACGGGCCCCTGGGCCGAGACACGCAAAAGGCCCCCCCGCCCCCTTCCGTGGGTGCACGCGCGCGCAGCGCGCGTGCACGCACCCACCCCCGTGCGCGCGAAATTTTTGCGGTTAAATCTCGGTTAATAATGGAAATTAATAGGGTTTTTTTCGGTTAAAAACGTCTGTGCACGGCGGCAGATAGGCTAATATAATGCATGTTTTACCTATAACTTAAATACAAAGAAATTGTTCGGTTATATTGCGGTTAATAAGGGAAATTATTAGGTTTTTTTAATGTTAAAATTGTTAAAAAAATATGTTAACATTTTTTTTTATATATAAAAATTTTTTTTATATATAAAAAAAAAAGGCTCAAGCTCAGGGGCCCCCCTAGCTCAGGGGCCCCTGGGCCTGGGCCCAGTCGGCCCGTTGGGTAATCCTCCTCTGGATGACAGTGCTGTTAAACAAGTCTATGAAGCTATCTATGAAATCTATGAAAAGGTTTAATCTGCAACACAAATTTTATACAATATGTAGTGGGGGTCCCTGCTTCATCTCTCCCTCAGCTAAAAAACCTTGGGGACCCCTGCTGTAGTAATCAGAGTAGACCCTCTCCCTCACGCTAAACTTAAATGACTTCTAAGTTCCACTTCTCCCCAAAAGGACAACTTTATTTTCCATCCTGAATGACAAGTCTAATTACAGGGACAGAGCTCTCAGCTCTGTACCTGTTTTGATATTGGCAGTATTCTGTCACTCCTTCTTATTCTTCTTCTTCTTCTTCTTCTTCTGCCACTTTTCGCAGTTCTGGCTGAACCGTGCTGTCGCTTTTTACAAAACTCGGCCATATGGTAGATGGTCATGAAAAACGATCAAAAAATAATTCTCACAACCTTTCGTCCAAAGGTGGCGCTATAGCACTCAATTGAAAATGGCAACTTTGAACACCCTCTGACTTTTGACCTCTGACCTTTAGATCTCCCACCATTTTGAATTATATGAAAAACAGTCATTGGCTCCTAACTTCTGCATTTTTTCACTTATGGAAATTCCGCCGCCTAGAAGTTGTCGGCAGAGGTCCAAAGTTCAAGTGTTAAACGTTTCGTGCAGATTGCTCCAAAATCCTAGGATTCCATAGATTTTAACTATTGCAGTTTTATGAAAATGATTCATCTGCGCCTAAAACATACATGCAGACTCACATTTCTTTGAAACTTTGCAGAAATGTACAGGGTCATTCCAAATATCACTGAAACCAATCTTACTCCAATTGGCCAAAGGGGGGCGCTATAGCAATTTTTTGAAAATGCAGACTTTAAACAGGCATAAGTCATGCCTCGTTTGGCCGAAAGTCGTGAAACTTGCTTACACATGTGCCTTGACTCATGAGGAACACACGTATCGATTTGACCATTAAGCTCCGCCCTTAGATTTTCCGCAATTTTGAGCAGTTTGAAAAATACTTGTTTTTGCCAGTTCTGGCTTAACCGTGCATACGATTTTTACGAAACTCGGCCATATGGTAGATGCTCATGAAAAACTACCAAGAAATAATTCTCACACTCATTCGTCAAAGGGTGGCGCTATAGCACTCAATTGAAAGTGCCAACTTTGAACAGGTACAACTCATGCCCTGTTTGACCTACAACCATGAAACGTCGATACACACATGCGTCTCTTCATGCCCGACAACTTTTGTGGTCTGACTTTTGACCTCTGACCTTTAGATCGCCCACCATTTTGAATTATATGAAAAACAGCCATTGGCTCCTAACTTCTGCATTTTTTCACTTATGGAAAATCCGCTCCCATCATTATGTCGGCAGAGGTCCAAAGTTCAAGTGTTAAACGTTTCGTGCAGATTGCTCCAAAATCCCAGGATTCCATAGATTTTAACTATTGCAGTTTTATGAAAATTATTCATCTGCCCCTAACACATACATGCAAGACTCACATTTCTTTGAAACGTTGCAGTAATGTAGAGAGTCATTCCAAATATCACTGAAACCAATCTCACTCCAATTGGCCAAAGGGGGGCGCTATAGCAATTTTTTGAAAATGCAAACTTTAAACAGGCAAAAGTCATGCCTCGTTTGGCCGAAAGTCGTGAAACTTGCTTACACTTGTGCCTTGACTCATGAGGAACACATCTATCGCTTTGACCAGTAAGCTCCGCCCTTAGATTGTCCGCAATTTTGAGCAGTTTGAAAAACACTTAAACCCAGGATTTTTCAGCTATTTGCGTGAAACTGTATCATCTGTGTGATCTCCTTTTTCACAGTTCCTTGTCTGTTGGTCCAATGGCGTCTCCTTTAAATGAGTGCCTCACAATCTCAAGGTCGTCAGTTCAAGCCTCACTTGCAGACTTCATTTAAGTTGAATTGCAAACAACATGACTGTATCAATGAATACATGTGCAAATGGTAAAGATAACCTGAAATGCATCTTTGAGAGTATGTTTTTCAACGTATGACATACTTCATTCTGAAAATAGCCGATCTACAATCTCAAAACCTTTCAGATAGCAACGTGTTTCTGAGCTTGTAGATCGGCTGCTTTCACTGTTTTCGGTCGCGAGGAGACATACAATTTCTCTATTGGTAAATGGTTTGTGAACGAGTGATCTTAGTGTTGGCTTGGTTCATGACAGAAGGCAAGAGTTTATGATCTTCAACAGACAACATCAGCCTGGACAAAACTATAGCACTAGGTAGTGTTGCAGCCTATTAGTCCGAAGGTAGAGAGTTCGATTCCTGTTAATGGCAATAGGTTGAGATGTCCAATCAATCCATTCTGTTTTCATCTCTCTCTCTCATCAATCTATTCCGTTTCCATGTCTCTCTTCAATCTATTCCGTTTCCATGGCGCTCTCGCTCTCTCTCTCTCTCTCTCTCTCTCATCAATCTATTCCGTTTCCATGTCTCTCTCTCTCTCTCTCTCTCTCTCTCTCTCTCTCTCTCTCTCTCTCTCTCTCTCTCTCTCTCTCTCTCTCTCTCATCTATTCCATTTCTATCTCTCTCTCTCTCCAGTTTCCATCTCTCTCTCTCTCTCTCTCTCTCTCTCTCTCTCTCTCTCTCTCTCTCTCTCTCTCTCTCTCTCTCTCTCTCTCTCTCTCTCTCTCTCTCCAGTATCCATGTCTCTCTTTCTCTCCAGTATCCATCTCTCTCTCTCTCTCTCTCTCTCTCTCTCTCTCTCTCTCTCTCTCTCTCTCTCTCTCTCTCTCTCTCTCTCTCTCTCTAGTTTCCATGTCTGGCCCTGTATTATCGCTGCTTGCAGCTATATTATTATTATTGTATTTTGGTTATGTGCGATAACTGCAAGCCAATGTTCAGAGATTCAGTATTTGTCTTAATTTCTTTAATTAACATTTATTTTGTTGGCAATAATTCAACTGTCAGCCAGTGTTTTGAGACATATTGTCTTTTATTGCTACAAAATACATGATAAAAATAAATTCTACATGCATAAATTATAATTTAAAAATATGTTTAAAAATGAAAAGATTGGATCGGGAAAGATCAGGATCGGCAAATACTCAAAATCAAAAGATCGGGAGCAAAAAAACGTGATCGGGACATCCCTACTTAAGTGCCAGAACTTTTTTATTTTTTTTAACGTTTTGTTTATTTGTTTTTGTTCTTTTACATACTCCTAGGTAGTACAATTGCGTGCCATAATTGCCAGATTTTTAAAAATATTATTTTGTCCCAGTGCCAGAGTTTTTTTCACAGAAAACAAAAAGTGCTTAGGAAGCGAGATACAGCCTTTTTCAGTTCTAAGTTAAACAAGGAGTGGAGGGAGCTGCACATCTTCAGATGATGATATCTTGGGTTCTGAACATGTTTTTCAAAAAATAAAAAATAATGTTTTTTTATGCTAATTTTTCAAAAACATGTGAAACACGTTAATGGCACTCAGTGAGTTAAAAGTAATCCAAAAGTAACTGAAAGTAACTAGTAGTTACTTTTTAAATGGAGTAATCGGGATTACGTTACTGACTACATTTTTTAGCAAGTAACTTGTAACTGTAGGGGATTCCTTTTTAAAAGTAACCCTCCCAACCCTGTCAGTGTGTCTGTGAGATGCCTTCTGTCTGTCTGTTACTGTCCTCAGTGTGTCTGTGAGAGGACTTTTATCTGTCTGTTACTGTCCTCAGTGTGTCTGTGAGATGACTTATGAGACATTTGATCTCTAATGACCTTTATGATGACGGACCTTTATGATGACGAGGTTCTATAGATCTATAGATATCCTTGTCGATCTATTAGATCAGTGGTTGTCAATCTTTTCAGGCTGCGATCCCCAAAAATAATCATATTTGAACTGGGGACCCCCTACCCGACAAGCACCTGGAATTGTAAGAGTTGAGGCATTACATTTAATTTGACTCGGTTCCACAGATACATATTGTGAAAATAGCAGATTTGCTATTTTCACAATGGTCAGGTTTTTTATTTTTTTTATTTTTTAGGTACAATTTAAAAAAAATCACTGTCACCTGGGGACCCCCCCAAAATCGTGTGGCGACCCCCCTGGGGGTCCCCACCCACAGGTTGAGAACCATTGCTATAGATGACAGGGACATCTATAGATCTATATATGACAAGGACATCTATAGATCTATATATGACAAGGACATCTATAGATCTATAGATGACAGGGACATCTATAGACAGAGGTGGAAGCTGTATGCCCATCAATACCTGTGAAGATCTCTCTCTTTAGATCCTTAAGTACACCACTGTGTACTGCCCACCTGTAGACAAGGCAGCATCAGACCACTCACAGCTTGTAGATCTGATATTTTTTGAATAGCTAAAGCACAAAAGGTTAAAAGTGGTTAAAATGATTGTGATGCTATTATTATATTATATATTATATTATATTATATTATATTATATTATATTATATTATATTATATAATTTGGTACTTTTACTCAGGTAGGCCTACATTTTGAATACAGGACTAACAGAGTATTTCCAGAGATGCTCATATTCCTGCCTCCTGCGTCACTGACACACATTATTGAGACACATTCAGCATTCATGCAGAAGAAAATATTTATATTAAAATTAACAACAATCAACAATATTGAATTAGGTAAAATTATTCAGAGGAGTGTGTTTGTGGCTGCACTGGCTACTCTGAGTGCAGTCCAGTGTTGCCAAATCTGTTAATTATAAGCGACTTTGGCCTTCTTTTGTCTCTAAAGTAGCTTGTAAATATTGGGGGTCCAATATGAAAATGTTATAGAATCACTGATCTAAAACAACATTAGACAACAAAGTTTGACTGACCTGCACTATTTACTTATTTTGGGCTTCTTTGTATAGACCTGGCTGGTTGCTTGTTTCTTTCGCAAGATCTGGCAACACCGACTTTGGCTAATGTTTAGCGGCTAGCTGGTTCCGTCTGGGTCTCTGTGATCATAGTTATAATATATCATCTGTGATCCATGCTCTGTGGCTGCTATCAACAGTCCTGGCTGGAACGGTGGATAGATCTTTCTGTTACAGTAAGATCCACCTAAAAGTACCACACACTGACTGTGACCACAAGTTAGAAACTCAAAGTGGGTATAAGAGGCACAGCTGTATACAATGCGATGCAAATCAGCAGGAGTTTGGCTGTGGTTACACGCAACACACTCTCGCATCCAAGCAGCACACACTTGTGTTGAAAATATATCCACTGCGTGATTCATTAAATAGGCCTACTCTTATCTAAAATCAGCAAAAACTGCCAATGGATATTTGTTATCGATACGCGAGGTAGACGCTTGTGCGTCTTTAAACATCCTCTGAGAAGACGTGTGTTATTCCAAACGTAATGAAGTCAGATAATGTTTAATTTTTCATGCGGGATCTGAGGGGTGGGAGGCTTTGGTACTAGCGTTACTACCCGGGATAAACAGGGACGCGTCTCGGCTGCCAGAAATAGCAGATCTACAAGGACTTTTAACACCCTTTTAATACCTTAACATGACCAACGACACGTCTGCTATACACACGTTTTTTCAGTGTTCATAGGGAAACAGAGCTAGCATTTGTATGTACTGTCATGGGGCGTGTCCAGGCTGTTTAAGCGGGCCACGGTGGATCAGCATGCCCCAAGATGAGCTTCATCTGTGGGTATAACCAGTGGCATGCACAGACATTTTGAGGGGCAGGTGCTCAAGTGAAAAAAGGGGCACCTTGTGTGGCACGTGGAACCGCCGACTGCCTAGCAGTGTCAGATTTATTATAGGCACATCGCGTGCGTCGTAATTGGATATGTATTTATTTCAATAGCCATATGCTGTCTGATGCAGACGTTTAATAATCAACAGGTCGTTTTTTTTGCTAAATTACTGTAACAATGCAATACAACATAAATAAGTAGGCTACTACTATTCTTAATGTATCTGTACAGAATATTGAAATACCACCTTGAACTGAGCATTATTCACTATCAGTGGTGTCAGTCAGTGGACTCATCCACTGTCACAGCTAGAATGCACTGTGTATGTTTTACCATTCTGTCTCAGACTGTCACAGCTATAATGCACTGTGTATGTTTTACCATTCTGCCTCTGACTGTCACAGCTATAATGCACTGTGTATGTTTTACCATTCTGCCTCTGACTGTCACAGCTATAATTGCACTGTGTATGTTTTACCATTCTGCCTCAGACTGTCACAGCTATAATGCACTGTGTATGTTTTACCATTCTGCCTCTGACTGTCACAGCTATAATTGCACTGTGTATGTTTTACCATTCTGCCTCAGACTGTCACAGCTATAATGCACTGTGTATGTTTTATTCTGTCTCGGACGGCGCTGAGTCGGCTGACTCGGAGGTGCCTCTCGTGGCTCAATTCACCTTCAGACGGCGCGCCTCCGTCGGTGAATATATATATATATATATATATATATATATATATATATATATATATATATATATATATATATATATATATATATATATATATATATATATATATTAGAGGTGGGCATAGATTATTTTTTTTAATCTAGATTAATCTATCTGCAATCCTGGAGTTAATCTAGATTAAAATGCCTCATTTGAAGTCTGCCGAAGGCATTCAAAATATGTGTGTTCTACCCAAATAATGACCAGAAGTAAGTCCTTGCTTTTTCTTTCCTCCTTACTTTCTCAGGCCAGGTGGCCCATTAAACCATGAGCCCATCTCCCGTTTTCAAAATGCATCACAGACTGTTTGAAAAAGCTGTTTTGCTATGATAATTGTTAATGAAATATCAAAATAATGTTCAATAAGATGTACTTGTGTTTAATAAATTGTTTTATTCAGAACACAAATAATATTACCAGTACAGTCACTAGCTATGTGACATGGCTTGACTCAATCAGTCCAATCTCTACTTCTCCTTCTTCCACCAGTCACTCAGGCAGACCAGCTTGTTCACATTGGCTGGTGACAAACTAGTCTGAGCAGAGATGCTGCTAGCCCTGCGTCCTAAGTTTCTGACGCACATTTTTAATAAAGGACGCATTAAACCAACCACCACGGCGTCCGCGGGACGCATACAACCAAAGCGAGCTTCAAGCCACGCAGCCGTGCACCAAAGCGAGCCACGCACCAAAGCGAGCAGCGAGCCGGGGACCAAACCGGGCCGCGAGCCGGGGACCAAACCGACCCGCGAGCCGCGCACCAAAGCGATCCGCGAGCCGAAACACCGACGCGCGACACGTTGTTTTCAGATCTTTATTTTCGGTGCACCCGACCCAGACCCAGCTTTGAGAATAGATTAACGACGGTAACTTTTTTATCGCGCGATAAGAGTCCGCCGTTAACTTAGCCCGGTAACGTCGTTAACGGCCCGGCCTTAATATATATATATATATATATATATATATATATATATATATATATATATATATATATATATATATATATATATATATATATATATATATATATATATATACATTATGTATATATAGCAGACATGCTGTACAGTCATGTATCTTTATTATGAGGACACTCCTGAATTTAGGTACTGTAAGCTTTCTTTCAGGCTGATCATTGTCATGGTTTAATGTTTTTCTTTTCATTCAGGTTATTATTCAGTGAGGCTGGCCGGTGGTTCAAACTCCTGTTCAGGCAGAGTGGAGGTGTTCTACCATGACAGCTGGGGAACGGTGTGTGATGATGAGTGGGATCTGGATGATGCCCAGGTTGTGTGTAGACAGTTAGGCTGTGGAACAGCTCTGTCAGCACGGGGGGATGCCCACTTTGGACAGGGTGATGGAGACATCTGGTTGGATGAGGTCAGTTGTTCAGGCAGTGAGTCACAGCTTTCTCAGTGCAGCCATGGAGGGATTGTAAACCATGACTGTACACACGAAGAAGATGCAGGTGTTGTTTGTGCAGGTAAATATGAATGTTATTGCAATCAATAATGATGTATGTGTGTTGTCATCCTATCCTATATTAAAATTGGCTAAAGGGAGGACGGGCCGGCCACGCTCATGTCACCATGACTCAGCCATAACCATATAAGGAGTTCCCAATGCAGCTACACCCAATGTTGAGCTCATAGGACTAGATAATCAGCACTTGATATTGAGTGGGGTAGGGGTAAACGCTTCACTGGGGTCTTCAGGTGGGCACCCTCCTTAATTGGTGTTTCGTTGATAGGCCCACAACACCTCCACAGGGCTCAACGGCGACACCTGGAGTCCCAGGTTTTTATCATCATTATCATCATCGGCCAGTATTTAAGTTCTACTGGCTGCTGGAATCAGAGAGTCAATTTGTCTTTTTGTTTGGCTTCAGTTCAAATGTGCTCACTGCCTTCTCCACCAAAGCTACATGCCTCTTGGCATAATAGGATGAATGCATATTGTTAAGTCCATTGCCGATTTTCAGTGTCCACCTTTCTTTTACTGACGAACTTTGAACATGTTATTTTCATTCACATTGGGAATCCAGGCTTCTAATGTTGCTAAAACTGCTGCAAAAAAAAATCAAAGTACGCTATTGGTTCTAACCACTAGCACACTGGTCAAAAGCGAAGTAAAAGTGGGCACTCTGAACTCTCAATGACTCCAATCAACAACCTGCCGACTCCTCAACGAGCTGTTGTCACGGAGATGACAGCCCATTGAGGCATAATACAAGTGTAGGACTACACAGAGAAGCTCTACTGTAAACAGAGATGAGGGGAGGATATGTGTGTGTGGCTGCTGTTGCGCAACTCTGTAGACCCGCCCCCTTTGCGCGCTGCGCTGTACTTTCATGTTGAGAGGGAAGGCACGACACTGGAGTGCCACGGGCACTCCTCCCAGCCGCTGTTTACCATCGCGGTGTGTGTACCAGCACGTGCTTATTTATGAATGAATAACCTGAAAGAGTAAGGGTAAACAAAGTATCTGTACTCTAACTACCTTTTATGCTTTTCATCATGAATCATCATTGTCTGCACACAGAGGCCCTAGGCCTCTAATCCAGAGGCCTTTCTTACTCTCCTGCAGAGGTTCTTCTGCCACTACAGTCATCACTGAAAATAGCAGATCTACAAGCTTGTATTGTGATGAGTCGTGAGCTTACAGATCTGCTGTTTGTTTGCAGAAAGTTAATTGTAGAATAGAGACAATACCGTTCTAATTGCTTAATATTGTCTGTGTACAGAGCCTGTCAGGTTGGTTGGAGGAACCAGTCACTGTGCTGGTAGACTGGAGATGAAACACCAGAGAGAGTGGAGACCAGTGGATGGGAATTATGGCTGGAACCTGAAGTCATCATCTGTAGTGTGTAGACAACTGGACTGTGGCTCTGATGTTTCTACAGAGAGACGTGATTCTACAGATCAATCTGTATGGAGGATTAAACCTTCCTGTGTTGGTGATGAATCTTCACTGAGGGAGTGTAGTGGACCAGTGGAGTCTCATACTTCCTCCTACAGTCGGGAGCTGATCTGTTCAAGTAACAAACAATGACTTCAACAATGATACTGATCTATACTGTCTGTCTGTCTGTCTGTCTGTCTGTCTGTCTGCCTGCTATTGAATGGCCAAAGTATAAAAGGTTAAAATGATTGTGACGCTGTATTAACTACTTTTGCTGGGGACCCCCTGGAACCTCCCTAAGGACCCCTGGGGGTCCCCAGACCCCAGAATGAGAATCAATGACCAAACAATAGAATATCTAAAGCCTTAAAGGAGTAGTTCACCCCAAAAATGACTTATTATCTATCAATTACACACCCCACTACGCCTTAAATACATGGAGATGTTTTAGTTTTTGTTGCATTCCTGAGACAATAATGTGATGACCAGCGGAGTCTCTGGTCATCAACCACTTTAACCCTATACTTAGTTGACTGTATTCCCAAGGGCTCTCTAGTAGGCCTAGTCCTGTTACTCTACAGTAAATCATGAAGTGGATTCCTGTAGACTAGGATACTCTTTCACCAGGTGTATGGATGGAAGGACACGAAGGACTCAGTTTATTTGTGTACAGTCAGGTTACAAACATCATTGCAGAAGCAGGCAGTGCTCACAAGCTCATCTCTGTTCCAATCCTCTGTTCAATTCTTCCATTACACACATTAGTAATATTTAGCCCTTCTGTCAGTAGGCAATAGGTGTGCCGCACTACGAGCTTGTAGATCTGCTATTTTTTAACATTTTAACTCAAATCTTTGTTTCTGGGGGTCCCTGGAACAAAATATTTCGAGATGGGGGGGTCTGTGGACAAATACATTATAGTTTAAGGGTCCTTGACATGAAAAAGTTTGAGAACCACTGATATTAGAGCAACATAAATAAAATAAAAACAATATGTTAGGATTTAGAAGACATTTGTAGAATCCCCTGAAGCAAAGAGTTGAGTTAAAAATGTTTGCTTAAAAAATATATACATATTCAAAGATTTTCCAAAATGTTCAGGATTTTCCAAAAAATAGCAGGTCTACAAGCTAATAGCACTCGGTGCCACGCTATGAGCTTGTAGATATGCCAAATGTTTTAATAGTCAAAGACATGTTAAAATGACACAGAGATGCGTTCCCGGTCTTAAAGGGTTAAGTAAGTAAGCAGAGTAAGAGTAAAAAAAGTATCTGTACTCTAACTACTTTTTATGCTTTTCATCATGAATCATCATTGTCTGCACACAGAGGCCCTAGGCCTCTAATCCAGAGGCCTTTCTTATTCTCCTGCAGAGGTTCTTCTGTCACTACAATCATCACTGAAAATAGCAGATCTACAAGCTTGTATTGTGATGAGTCGTGAGCTTACAGATCTGCTGTTTTTTGCAGATAGTTAATTGTAGAATAGAGACAATACAGTTCTAATTGCTTAATATTGTCTGTGTACAGAGCTTGTCAGGTTGGTTGGAGGAAGCAGTCACTGTGCTGGTAGACTGGAGATGCAACACCAGAGAGAGTGGAGACCAGTGTATGGTCATTCTGGCTGGAACCATAAGTCATCATCTGTAGTGTGTAGACAACTGGACTGTGGCTCTGCTGTTTCTACAGAGAGATATGATTCTACAGGTCAATCTGTATGGAGGATTAGACCTTCCTGTGTTGGAGATGAATCTACACTGAGGGAGTGTAGTGGACCAGTGAAGTCTGATACTTCCTCCATCAGTCTGGAGCTGATCTGTTCAGGTAACAAACAATTGACTTCAACAATGATACTAATCTATATTGTCTGTCTGTCTGTCTGTCTGTCTGTCTGTCTGTCTGTCTGTCTGTCTGTCTGTCTGTCTGTCTGTTTGTCTGTCTGTCTGCTATTGAATGGCCAAAGTATAAAAGGTTAAAATGATTGTGACGCTGTATTAACTACTTTTACTGGGAACCCCCTGGAACCTCCCCAAGGACCCCTGGGGGTCCCCAGACCCCACAATGAGAACCAATGACCAAACAATAGAATATCTAAAGCCTTAAAGGAGTAGTTCACCCAAAAAATTACTTATTATCTATCAATTACACACCCCACTACGCCTTAAATACATGGAGATGTTTTAGTTGTTGTTGCATTCCTGAGACAATAATGTGATGACCAGCGGAGTCTCTGGTCATCAAATTATTGTCAACAAATGATTGTCTCCCATGAAGCCCAATGCTTCATGGTGTATAATTGATAGAAAGTAAGTAATTGTTGAACAACTCCTTTGATTTGAAATATCCATGAGTTAAAACATTGTGTTAGTTGTGTTTAAAGTACACAAGGTGAGGCTCTCTCTCTCTCTCTCTCTCTCTCTCTCTCTCTCTCTCTCTCTCTCTCTCTCGCTCTCTCTCTCTCTCTCTCTCTCTCTCTCTCTCTCTCTCTCTCTCTCTCTCTCTCTCTCTCTCTCTCTCTCTCTCTCTCTCTCTCTCTCTCTCTCTCTCTCCAGGGCCAGTGAGGTTGGTGAATGGGACTAGTTCATGTTCAGGCAGAGTGGAGGTGAAGTCTAATCAGTCGTGGGTCTCAGTGTGTGAAGGTGACTTTGACCAGCAGGATGCAGAGGTGGTCTGTAGGCAGCTTGGCTGTGGGGCTCCTTCTGTCCTCCAGGGGGCGCTCTATGGAGAAGTGAAGGCTCCAATGTGGACCAAAGAGTTCCAGTGTGAAGGCAACGAGTCTGTTCTCCTGGACTGTAGAACCTCAGACTCAACTAGAAACACCTGCTCACCTGACAAGACTGTTGGACTCACCTGCTCAGGTAAAAGACAAACTACACTTTAAGCTTTGATTATTACTTTACAATCGAAGTAATATTACTTTTTAACCACTTTAACCCTATACTTAAATGACTGTATTCCCAAGGGCTCTACTAGGCCTAGTCATGTTACCCTACAGTAAATCATGAAGTGGATTCCTGTAGACTAGGATACTCTTTCACCAGGTGTATGGATGGAAGGACACAAAGGACTCAGTTTATTCGTGTACAGTCAGGTTACAAACATCATAGCAGAAGCAGGCAGTGCTCACAAGCTCATCTCTGTTCCAATCCTTGACATGAAAAAGTTTGAGAACCACTGATATTATAGCAACATAAGTTTAATCCCAAGAAGCAAAGAGTTGAGTTACAAATGTTTGCTTTAAAAAAAAAATATATATATATATATATATATATATAACGATTTTTCCAAAAAGTAGCAGATCTACAAGCTCATAGCGCGGCACTCGGTGCCACGCTATGAGCTTGTAGATCTGCTATTTTTTTAATAGACAAAGAAATGTTAAAATGACACAGAGATGCGTTCCCGGTCTTAAAGGGTTAAGTAAATAAGCAGAGTAAGAGTAAACAAAGTATCTGTACTCTAACTTCTTTTTATGCTTTTCATCATGGATCATCATTGTCTGCACACAGAGGCCCTAGGCCTCTAATCCAGAGGCCTTTCTTACTCTCCTGCAGAGGTTCTTCTGCCACTACAATCATCACTGAAAATAGCAGATCTACAAACTTGTATTGTGATGAGTCGTGAGCTTACAGATCTGCTGTTTTTTGCAGAAAGTTAATTGTAGAATAGAGACAATACAGTTCTAACTGCTTAATATTGTCTGTGTACAGATGATGTCATCAGGTTGGCTGGAGGAACCAGTCACTGTGCTGGTAGACTGGAGATGAAACACCAGAGAGAGTGGAGACCAGTGTATGGTCATTCTGACTGGAACCATAAGTTATCATCTGTAGTGTGTAGACAACTGGACTGTGGCTCTGATGTTTCTACAGAGAGACGTTTTTCTACAGATCAATCTTTATGGATGATTCTACCTTCCTGTGTTGGAGATGAATCTTCACTGAGGGAGTGTAGTGGAACAGTGTCTTATACAGAATCTTATACTTCCTCTGCCAGTCTGGAGCTGATCTGTTCAGGTAACAAACAATGACTTCAACAATGATACTAATCTATACTGTCTGTCTGTCTGTCTGTCTGTCTGTCTGTCTGTCTGTCTGCTATTTTTGAATGGCCAAAGTATAAAAGGTTAAAGTGGTTAAAATGATTGTGACGCTGTATTAACTACTTTTGCTGGGGACCCCCTGGAACCTCCTCAGGACCCCTGGGGGTCCCCAGACCCCACAATGAGAACCAATGACCAACAAATAGAATAAAAAGATACTTATTTTCTATCAATTACACACCCCACGAAGCCTTGAATTCATGGAGATTTTTTAGTTTTTGTTGCATTCCTGAGACAATAATATATATTATACGCATGATAACTACCACTAAGTCTGCAATGGTTATCATGCCAAACTGTGAAGTAGATATATACAGCTAGTTAAACAATCAAACCTAGCTTTACACATCGGCCGATAACGATATATTACATTATTATATATTCTATTTATATTGAGCTCATTGATGATTTTTTTTTTTCATTTTTGTTTTGCTCGTAAAAGTTGACGGTAAGCCCCCTTCAACACTAACCCCATTGTGATGAAAGATATTTAAGGGATAAATACATTAATTGAATATATACAGTATATGAAAGACAATTAACTGACATCTAAGAAACTAGATGTTACGTATGTAACCCCAATTTTCTTATCTTCGGAGTAATATACTTACTTATGGGATAACTTCGCCCCCTGGTGATGCACAGAGCAACACATATGGGCTCCCGCAACAATTCTGATTGGATAGGGTCATGTTACGCGACACCGGTAGTCCGGAAGGGGTATAAAACCCCTAACTGGTATACGCCCTCTCTATACGCCCTCTAATAACTGCACGCCAAAATGCGCACAGAAGGGGTATTAGGTAAGTATATTACTCCGAAGATAAGAAAACTGGGGTTACATACATAGTTATTCTGTCTCTTCTCCGTAATATACTTACATGGGATACATAACTCCCCTGGAGCTAAATCCCTTGACCCTACCCATCCGCACGCCCTTGGCCCCAGGTCCCGCCCCCAGGCGAGACCCCAGCCTCACGGGCGCCCCAGGCCAGGATGCGGAGAAGGTACCCGAAGGTATGGCCCTGACAGACCACACGGTCTGCCTCATTCAACTAATGGACAGACACGAGTCTACCCCATATTGATAGTAGAACCAGGGCCTCCTCTCCCCCGGACCCCAGCCTAGCTGGTTCAGGGGAGGCTTAAGAGGAAGAACAAGCAGGAAGAGAGGCATGCCCCTAGGCTTGATCAGTACTCTCCTGACTTGAACCAGCCGCCACACCCAAGACCGTGTGCGCCATCACAGATGCCGCCACGTCCAGGCTGTAGAAGGCCGTAAAGGTCGAAGGAGACGACCAGTTCGCCGCAGAGCATATCTCCTGCATCGACACCCCTTTCTAAAGGGCCCAAGATGCAGCTACACCCCGAGTAGAGTGAGCCCTTAGTCCCACCGGGACTACAGAACCACTACTCACATCCAACTTGATCGCTTCCACGATCCATTTGGACAAGGTCGGTTTAGCCACCGCCTTCCTCTGACCTTGGGGAGTGTACACGGTGTAACACCGGGGCCCTCTGACATGCAAACTTCCGCCTCGCCTTGCCTGCCATCTTGGGAAGGCTGTGAGAGGCACGAGCGGCCATTTTGGATTCCCTCCGTCCCACAGTGGCGCTTTGATGCCGCCTGCCGGACGGAGGGAAGAACAGGCGTGACCCTGGTAGAGATTTTACGTTTACTTGGGGCACCTGTTGTACGCCTTGAGAGCAACACAGTTGAGACATTTGATTCATTGCAAAAGGTTGTACTACCTTCAATTGATTCAAGTTGTTCATTGCATGCATAGGCATCGTCCCAGCAGTGCTCGGAATGTCGTCCAGGGGACAAACCGACACTGTGGGCTCATTAAAGAAAAGGTGAAGACGGGGACCCCCTTTTGCTTCGGGGGTCGATCCGCATCGTTCTTTGACAGGAGAAATAATGAGCGGTTGTGTTATTGGCAATACTTTTATTCCACTCACAGGCTGCACATTTACACATATTGGGACCACAGGACGGCAAAACAACTGAACCCTGTTCATTGCATAAAGCGTCTCTTTTAATCTCTTTGTACCCGAGGAGCCGCCCTTGGCTCTGTCCGTCAGGGCAAGATGAGCGCCAGTCCTTTTTCCCAACTGCAGCTGGGGAATGACCCCCACACCACACCGTCCTAGTGGTTGTGGTGGAAGCCCGGTGAAACCGGGAAAGAACTGTCATTTACCCCGCCTTCTTCTGCTTGCCCCGGTGTCCTTGAGTTGGGGCTTTGGGGGAGAGGGTGGAGGGGGCGCTTGTCGTCTTTACGCCTTACGTCGCCCACTCCGAGCGAACCGGGCCAACCCTCCCGGGAGCTGGTTCTGGTCGAAAATGAGCGGGACGTTCCCAGCTGGCGAACGGGGCCCCTAGCCCCACCCGTGGGCCTCTAATGACACTGATTTTCAGCAAGTCGGGGTCAGGAGGCCAGATGCTGCGTCCCTTCTCTGTGTCTCCTCCGCCGTTGTGCTGCGCAGCAGCGCGGCGGCGCCGTGAAACAGATTGTCCGCCTTGAGGGGGAGATGGAGCAGCTTTTCGGCAACGCTCTTCTCACTGCTCTCGAGCCATTTCTCTCTAGGTCCGCGCAGAGAGCCATGGCTCGGCCCGTCCACATCACGCCATGGCAGGTGCACAGGATGGAGATCTGCGTCAGTCGTTCGAGCTCCTTCGCATCCTCGACCCACTCGGCGTGGAGTGCTGCCGCGGTCTTGTCCCCCAAGGGCTTGGCCACCAACTCCTTGAGTTTCGTGGCGGCCGACTCTTGGAGAAGGGACACGGCGTTGAAGGCCTCCGCTGCTAGCCCCGAGGCCTTGTAGAGCGTATTCAACGGCGCGGTGTTGGCCCTCCTGCTGGCGGTGCTCTGGGTCCCATGGCGAGAATGTTGGCCCTCGTTAGCCGATGATCCAAGTGGAACACTGTGAAGCACGCGCAGGCCCGACAGGCGTCCTCGTCACCTGGGTGGTAGCGGACGAGGAACGCGTGTTTCGGCCCCAGGCAAGACATGCAGAGGCGGTGCAGATCATCGGCTGCTACGAGTAGGCTGCAGCCCTCCAGGCCGCATTCTCTTGGAGCCTCCATTCTTTCTGCTTCTCCGCCACGTGGCGAGACAAAGGCTAGGTAGCCACCTAGCCTAGCTTAGCTTTTAGCTGCGGCCTAGTCTGCTAAAAGCCTTCGGCTAGCTCCAACCACGGTCAGAAAACGGAGAGGAGAGGAAAGAAAGGAATAAACTTGATTTAAAACGCGGGAGCGTTAATATTAACGAAACTTTATACTCGAAACGCCCGTAGAGTAACACTGGGTGTCCTCGCTTTGGGTTTTGTTGGGATCGACTCGAAGTCCTCCGTAGTGTGTGATGTAGCTTGTGCGCATTCGCAGTGCAGAGTGAAGTAAGAGGGCGTATAACAGTTACTCGAGAGGTTTTACACCCCTTCCGGACTACCGGTGTCGCGTAACATGACCCTATCCAATCAGAATTGTTGCGGGAGACCATGTGTGTTGCTCTGTGCATCGCCAGGGGGCGATGTTATACCATAAGTAAGTATATTACGGAGAAGAGACAGAATAACAAACTAAACTATGACATCATATTTGTATGCTATAATAGGCCATTATGCTTATTGCAGAATCATTTGAATCGTTGTATAACATTTAGTAATGTATATTTATTTTATATGGCCAATGCAACTAAGTTATTAATGTTATTCATTATTGTCTGTTGTCTAAATTCATTAGCCTCTGCTCTAAACAATGCAGCCCCCCTTAGCTCTCCCAATCACAACTCCCTGGAGCCACCACTGTGTGTGAAATACAAACTAATCGTAACATAAATACAATCATTGTCAGTATTGTCAGTGGTGTAAAGTAACTAAGTGCATTTACTTAAGTACACTTTTGAGGATTTTTGACTTTATTGGAGTATTTCCCATTTGCTGTACGTTTACTTGTACTCCACTACATCTGATGCTTTGCGACACGTTGTGAGCTTGTGAGATCTGTGATTTTCAAAGATTTGGAAACTTGTGAAATGGGACATTCTGCACAATGAGTACTTTTACTTTCAGTACTTAAGTATATTTTAATGTGAATACTTCTAAACTTTTACTCAAGTACATTTTGGACTTTTATTTGTAAAAGAGTATTTCTACATTGTGGCATTGGTACTTTTACTTAAGTACAAAATGTGAGTACTTCTTCCACCACTGGGTCACATTTGTATTCCGTCATCAATATCAGTGAAAATAATGTGAATGATTGGGTCTGATATTCTACCTATAATATCATGTATCACTAATACTGTAATACTGTGTAATACTGTTAATGTTTATATGAATGATTTATCATATATTTTAAATGCATGTGGTACTGGGTGTATACTGCACATTGATACATTCTGTACTCATCATAGATGTCCCTCCAACGTCCAAACATCTCCTAAATTCATCATTTCCAGTTGATAACATGCTATCTGAATTACATTTGAACCATCTCACTGCCAGTTATGCGAGAGAGAACTAAGCAACCAGGTCTATGAATACATGCCCAAATGCATCACTTAAGCAGACTTGGCTCGTTACGTAAGCAACCAGTGTTGCCAGGTTATGTGTGAGAGAGTGTGGGGGTGCAGAGGCTCCTTTGTCATACCATAGCCAGGCGCCAGTGATCTATAGATCTATATATCTATAGATGACAAGCACATCTATAGGTCTATAGATCTATAAATGACAGGGACATCTATAGACAGAGGTGGAAGCTGTATGCCCATCAGTACCTGTGAAGATCTCTCTCTTTAGATCCTTAAGTACACCACTGTGTACTGCCCACCTGTAGACAAGGCAGCATCAGACCACTCAGAGCTTGTAGATCTGATATTTTTGAATAGCTAAAGTATAAAAGGTTAAAAGTGGTTCAAATGATTGTGATGCAATTACTATAGTTTTCTTGCCAATAATGTACTCAAGTAGGCCTACATTTTGAATACAGGTAACAGGACTAAAATAGTATTTCTACATTGTGGTATTGATACTTTTACTTGTAACAGAGTATTTCTAAATTGTTGTAGTGTTACTTTTACTTGTAACAGAGTATTTCTACAGTACTTATTCCACCACTGGTTACATTCACTCATTCATTTGATCATTTTTCTCTTCAGCTCTCCAGGCTCAACCAACAGGTAAACAAACATCAACACATACATACATATTATAGATTGTAACCTAGAAGGTTTTCTTCTAATCAAAGTAATATAACTTTATTTAACTGTTTATTCTATTGTCTGTGTACAGAGTCTGATGATGTCATCAGGTTGGTGGGAGGAGCCAGTCACTGTGCTGGTAGACTGGAGATGAAACACCAGAGAGAGTGGAGACCAGTGTATGATTATTATCTACTTATTAACTACTGGAACCTGAAGTCATCATCGGTAGTGTGTAGACAACTGGATTGTGGCTCTGATGTTTCTACAGAGAGACGTGGTTCTACACTTCAACCTGTATGGAGGATTAAACCTTCCTGTGTTGGAGATGAATCTACACTGAGGGAGTGTAGTGGACCAGTGGAGTCTGATCATTCCTCCTCCAGTCTGGAGCTGATCTGTTCAGGTAACAAACAATGACTTCAACAATGACACTAATCTATACTGTCTGTCTGTCTGTCTGTCTGATCTATAGATCTATAGATATATGGTGGGATCTATAGATCTATAGATGTCCTTTTAAAATAGTGCTTTAAATATAGAATCATTATATTTACAACATTAGAAATTGATCTTTTCTCCCCACCCCTCTCTCTCTCTCTCTCTCTCTCTCTCTCTCTCTCTCTCTCTCTCTCTCTCTCTCTCTCTCTCTCTCTCTCTCTCTCTCTCTCTCTCTCTCTCTCTCTCTCTCTCTCAAAGTATGATCACTCAGTCTGTACATTGTCAATGTCTTTCTCAGGTTTGTATCAGTTACTGTGCTTAGGTAGTCTGCCCAGGGTGTCACAGCCTCTCAGAAGGTGGGGGGATGAACCTGGTGGCCGCACGCGAAGCACGCGGGCACGTGTGTTAGGCACATTTTTTGGGACCTTTTTTGGCCTTTTTGGGGCCTTTTTTTTTACAAAAAAAAACAAGCCTTCCCTCCATTAACATAAGACATGCAATATACTACATTTTCATCCATGATACACATGATGAAAAGAGCTATATTGTCCACCATACTGTACAATACCAAATACTCTAACACCAGTTCATCCGTGCAAATAAATAAAGCGTGCAGACACAGCAGAGAGCTCCAGTATTTTATTTGAGGCTCTTTTCAAGTTCAGTTATACAAAATTGGCACAACTATTCAAGCGTCATGTCATCAAAGACATTATCACAGTGGGCAATTAATAAATGTTTTCAACAGTTTCCTTAACCCATTAAAACCAGTTAAGCATCTGTGACATTTTTGCGTTGGCTGTTGCTCACAGCACGTCACTTTGTGCTGTGATGCAAGCTTGTTCATCTGCTATTTGTGCAGTATTTGATTTATTTTATATTTTTGAATTTGTCTTTTGGGAGTCCCTGGCACATAAGATTTTCAGATGGGGGGGTCCATGGCCTTAATGGGTTTCACAAATGATAAAAAAAACAAAAAACAATGGGTTTCACAAATGATAAAAACGTAAACAACGTTTTTTTTTAAACCCGAGTTAGAAATTGCACAAAAATAATTATAAAAATGTAAACGTAACAAAGTTGTTTTTGTTTTAACCTGAGGTAGAAATGACAAATTATAAAACTTCAAACGTAACAAAGTTGTTTATTTTAACCAGAGGTAGAAATTGCAAAAAATATAAAACTAGTATAAAAAGTAAAGTGCAAAATGTTCTTACATTCCTTAATGTCCCATAAAAGACAATTGATTTGTTTTGGTAAAAAGACTACTAGAGGCACTAGGTCAAGTGGTTCTCAAATGGAGGTACGTGTACCCAGTCTACCCACGTGAGAGCGGTAAATGGAAAAAATGTTTAAAGTAAATGTGCGAACCACTGCACTAGGTAGTACTGCCTACAGTAGGGTACAATCAATACATCCAAAAGTGCTTTTTCTACTGTCATTGCGAGAAACAAATTATTTGGCAATTGCCTTCCTATTCAACTTGTCCAGCTTTTCCTTGTGAGCATGGCACACAGCCACACTGTTCAGGCGTGCTTGTGTCATAGTGCTCCAGAGCCATGTCTTCAACCTCCGGAGACCACTGAAGCCTCTCTCTGCTTCAGCTGATGACACTGGGACAACAATAAGCAATCTCACAAGTGTTTCAATTTGATGAAAGAGGCCACAGACACACGGACAAATACTAACAACTTCACTGCTTGAATTGTAATCAAACTTGCTTCTGAACATTGCTAGTTGTGTCTTCAGGGATTCCTGATTGAGCTCTGGGTACTTTTGCACAACATCATGGACCTCTCCAATTAAGAGGACTTGCTCCAGAATGCTGATCATTTTCATTCCTTCCTGCTCAAATCGCTCTTTAATCTGAGTATTCACAACATCAAGGACCTTCTAAAACTCTTTCCTGTAGTACTCAGAGGGGGATGCAGGTACATGCACAGGAGCACTGCCAGTGTAACGTCGAGGTGGCTTATGGACACGTGGACATGAAATTGGAATCAAACAAAGCTTTTCACACATCTGTGATGCCTTGGTGTGTATCGTTTGGTAGCTATCTGAGTTTCTCTTTTTTGCAAAGGTCTCTTTCACGATGGGGACAGCAGATAGCATGCCATCTATGGTCTGTGTTCTGCGCTGGAGGGAAAGATTGAGAGTTATTGAGAGTTATTTCTAAGGCTAGCAAAAGACCAAGGACAACATTCCCATGCTGAAATTTGTCATACAAGCCCTGGGCCCTGCCTGCTGAATCTGAGTGACTTTTTGCCATATCACTCAAAGCCCTCAACACTTGATCATACTGATTCAGCATAGCATTTAAAGCACTTGTGCGAACTGTCCACCTTGTGGGACAAAGTGGTCTAATAGCCTGCTGTGGACCATCCCCAGTTTTTGCGATTCCCTTAAAGATATCCTTCAGCTTGCCTGACTGGCCAAATAAAACTCCCAGCTCATGAACCCATTGCATGGAATTTCGGATAAAAGCTGAGGCAGTACATGCTTGCTGGGTGATAAGGTTCACACAGTGTGCTCCACAGTGTACATAAGGAGCAAGTGGTTGCACCTTCTGAATGATGGCCTGTGCCCCTGAATATTTACCAGACATGTTTGCAGCGCCATCATATGTCTGGCCACGCAAGCCTTCCATTGGCAAATGAAGGCGTAGCAATACATCCTTTATCACCTTTGCCAGATTTTCTCCAGTGGTCAGTGAAACCTCATACAAGCCAATAAATTCTTCATGTACAAGCAAATCCTTGTCAACATACCTTAAGCACAATGCCTCTTGTTCTTTTCCTGACTGATCTCTAGTGCCATCCATTATAATGGAGAACTGCAGGTGTGGAAAGAGTGGATTTTTAGGGTCTCTAATGTTTTCAGCAATACCACTAACAATTGAGTTGCTCATCAAGGTAAGGAACTCATTTGTAATTAATTGATGTGTAAGATTTTTTACTTGCTAACCACCTGGTGAGGCATGGGTCATCTTCTGCTTTGTACTTAAGTACTTGATTTCCTTCACTAGAATCATGGCCCCTGAGAGCTATTCCCTGTCTCGCCAACAACTGCACAGCACCAATTACTTTTAAGAGGCAGGCCCTTGATTCTTCCTGCTGTGATAGAGCCACACTCGCCAGCTGACACTGTACTGATCTGTCTTCATACAGAGCGGCATTTACAGCCACCTTGTGACAATCAGAATGTTCATGTAAACGGAAACTGTCTAATGCCTTCTTCCAGTTCTTGAAGCCTGCTGAAATAAACGCAGGTTCTGCAGTCTTTGCAAGTGGTGATGCATTTCTATAAAACGCTTTGCGACAGTAAAAGCAGAGCACACCATCTACACCTGGATTGAAATGGAGCCATGGATATTTTTTGTACCACTCAGCTTGGAAGGAAAGATAATTAAGAATTAAGAATTAAGATGGTCCCTACTTGCTTCTTGACATGGTTGATTTGGTTTTGCTGCCGAGAATGGTTGGTTGGAGACTGCCACAGCAGACGTGACCTCTGTGTCCTGCACCATACTGTCCTCATCTTCTTGATCTCCTACCAACTCAATATCCTACTGTATAATGTAAAAAACAAAAAACAAACAAACTGATTGACATAATGTAGGTCAATGTTAATATTCCAGAGCATATTACTCATCTGTCGCATACTGAATACATCTCTACCCCAGCTAAACATGTTAACTTTAGGATGAGGGCAACCCTCAAACTAATAATTTCACTTGATAGCTCACCAATGTACTGTCCTGGTCCTCATCCAGCTCTTCTCCTGTGCCCATAACGTCCTCATCCTCTCCTTCTTGAGCGCCCACGAATTCAACATCCTATAATGTAAAAACAAACTCATTGACATAATGTAGCTCAATGTTAATATTCCAGAGCATATTACTCATCCGTCTCCTACTGAATACATCTCTACCACAGCTAATCATGTTAACTTTAGGATGAGGGCATACCTCAGAGTCCTGGTCCTCATCCAGCTCTTCTCCTGTGCCCATAACGTCCTCATCCTCTCCTTCTTGAGTGCCCACGAATTCAACATCCTATAATGTAAAAACAAAAAAACAAACTCATTGACATAATGTAGCTCAATGTTAATATTCCAGAGCATATTACTCATCTGTCGCATACTGAATACATCTCTACCCCAGCTAAACATGTTAACTTTAGGATGAAGGCAAACCTCCAACTAATTATTTCACTTGATAGCTCACCTCTGTACTGTCCTGGTCCTCATCCAGCTCTTCTCCTGTGCCCATAACGTCCTCATCCTCTCCTTCTTAATCTACCAATTCAGCATCCTACAATGTAAAACAAAAAACCTCATTGACATAATGTAGCTCAATGTGAATATTCCAGAGCATATTACTCCTCTGTCGCATACTGAATACATCTCTACCCCAGCTAAACATGTTAACTTTAGGATGAGGGCAACCCTCAAACTAATAATTTCACTTGATAGCTCACCTCTGTACTGTCCTGGTCCTCATCCAGCTCTTCTCCTGTGTTATCCTCTTCAACATCCTATTATGCAAAAAACAAACAAAAAAAAAACACATTGACATGATTTTTCAGTCTACTCTGCCTCCTGCATCTCTACCACAAACAGCCTAACATATTGACTTTTATTTAAGAGCAAATCTTAAAACCATGGGTAAAACTAATCCTTTTTTGCAATTGTGGCCTGGCAATTATATTTGACAACTCACCTCGACGTCGTCATCTTGCTCTCCCACCGAGCAAGATGTTGGCTTATATGATGTACAATCCTAAACATGCAGAACACAACACATCCCATATAAAGCTTAGATTAGCTCAATACATTACACAACACAACATGAGCTTTAATCTATCTAAATGACACACATTGTACATAATGTAATTTACAGAATGTATACAATATTTATAAAGACAATGTAATTGCAGTTTCCTTCCAAAGTAAAGACATAGTATAGTAATGAGCTCCACTTACATGACTACGTGGTTTGAAAAAGGCATCAATCCTCTTCTGTTTCCCTCCTTGCATTGTGTCTTCTTTCTTACACAACAAAAATAACATGAGAACATTTAAAAACATTGCACACAGTGACCAACAGACCATCAAGCTAGCATCAACAGCTAACTACAGTAGCCTACACAAAAAAACAATGTAACTATCGAATGGACTTAATTTGTCTGTTCAAGGACGAGTTTTATACCAAGTTACAAATGAAAATGACACATAATTGTTCGCTACAATATTAACTAAACATCATATAATCAGTAATCATCCGAGTTTTGAAGTTTGTTTTCTTCTGCAGCTGTGCTCTCTTCATAGCATGCACAGCTGAGCCGGTAAACACACTGAATGGATTTTATGACGTATTGTAGACAGTGTTGCCAGAATTTGTGAGAGAAATAAGCAACCAAGGTCTAGGAGGGGGGGGGGGGGGGGGGGATATTTGGATAAATAAGCAACTATACACTTTATAAACAAGCCAAAAAAAAACGCAACCCACAAGCCACTTTACAGAAAAACAAGGCCAAAGTCGCTTATGATAAGCGGATATGGCAACGCTGGCTGCAGAACTTCCGGGTCTTGTCGTGGCAACGGCAGCATGGACCAATGGCTTGGACTGGTGGGTTGGCCAATAGCTGTGATTGGCTGGATGGCCATTCAATCAATCTCAATGGGCCAATAGGCTTTCATACATAACTCAATGCTTCCATATGGGTGAACCGAGCTGTATAAGCGAGAGAAAAAAAAATAAAACAGTCAGACCAAAAGTGGGGGGTATGAAATCACGGATCTGTGCAAGTGGGGGGGTCCCGACCCCCCCACTTTGAATGGCCGTTCCGTCCCTGAGTCTGCCACAGTATACTATCTGTTTAGGGCCAAATATGTTTCTAGTTTGTGTTGTGATTGTGTAAGTTCGTTACAATAAGTGATGTATTTTTCTTTTTCTTTAGTTATAATTTGTTTAGGTTTAATTTTCTGAGTGATAGTTTAGCTGCACTGAGTAGTCCCCCCAGGAAAGCGCGGAGAAAAAGTCTAGATTCCACGTAGAGCATGTCTTGATTCCGCGGCTTATCGTTAATATTCTGCGGGCATTAAAAAACAACCTGAAATTACCAGTTAAATAGATTAAGTATTAAGTTTTAATAATCAAGTAAATTCCATAATGAAATAGATACAATTCATTGTTATACCTTTCTAAAACACTAAAATACCGTGGAACATAGTAATTGAGTCAATGTTACTGGTTATAAATAGAGGTGGTCCGATCAGGCCGATAGCAATCATCGATCCAATCATTTTTTATTTTTTATTATCTTTGTATTTATGCATGTGGAATGCATTTTTACCATATATTTTGTAGAAATACAAGACAATATGTCTCAAAACACTGGCTTACAGTTGAATTATTGGCAACTAAAGAAATATCAATTAAAGAAATTAAGACAAATACTGACTGCCTCTGAACATTGGCTTGCAGTTATTGCACATAGCCAAATGCAATAATAATATTAGGCGCCTTGTCATTCAGGATGGGAAACAATAAAGTTGTCCTTTTGAGGAGAAGTAGAACTTAGAAGTGACAATTGAAGTTGAACATGAGGGAGAGGGTCCCTCTACAGGGAATTACTTGATATCTGGCTGCACGGACAGACACAAGAATCACAGCTGCCATTAATTAGTGCTGTTCAGTGTTGATTGCCTAGTGGTCAAATTGGGGTCAACAAGCCATCGTTAACTTGCTTTGAAGTTGGACTGTAGTTTGGCGCAGCACTCTCACTCTCTCTCCCTCTCTCTCTCTTTCTCTCTCTCTCTACGTGCCTGTGTGTGTGAGAGGAGGGGGAGGTGGGTGAAGTTTAGCAGCAGCTCGCACTGCCCTGAGACAGAGAGAGAATACTTCTCCATACGGCGGTGTTTTACCAAGATTTTTCTTGTTTACTGCACTATGCCTTGTAATCCGCGGACGGCTTTGAAATCCACGGATGGCCTTCAAATCCGCGGTAATTTCCGCGATCGCGGAATCGCGGATTCCTGGGGGGACTAACTGAGGCTGGCTGTGGTTTGTGATATCAGAAGGTGAAAGGTCAGCTAATTCAGCCCTGCATGCAGAGTTTGGGCTTTTTCTTTGTACCCGGATAATAGTTTTGCAGAACTCTTCGTGCAGGATCTCAACTGGATTTTTGTCCCATTTTGCCCAATCACTTTCTAATAAAGGGCCCCATACCGCACTGCCATACAGTGCTATGGATTCTATAACCAATTTAAATATTTTGAGCCATGTCCTGATTGGAATTTGTGTTTGAACTGAACGCTTGATGGCATAGAAAGCCATTTTTGCCTTCTCTTTGAGTTCCTTCACAGCTGAACTAAAGTTTCCTGTGGAACTGATTTGTAAACCCAAATAAGTATAGACATTTGTTTGTTCTATTTGGGTCCCACCTATTTTGAATGTTGGATAATTTCTCTTTAACCGTAATCGTTTTTGGAAGGTCATAATTTTGGTCTTCTTCATATTCACTGTCAGGGCCCAGGTCTGACAGTAGGCTACTGATGAAGAATGTCCAAGCTTTGCTGAAGACCTTCTCTAGTAGGAGACAGTATGACTAGATCATCTGCATAAAATAGACACTTAATGTCTGTGTCTGTAAGAGTGAGACCAGGTGCTGCTGATTGTTTTAATAATAATGCCAGTTCATTAATATAGATATTGAAGAGGGTGGGGCTGAGGTTACAGCCTTGCTTCACCCCTCTGCCTTGTCGGAAGAAGTCTGTATGTTTATCTCCAATTTTGACAGCCAATTTGTTATTTTCATATATGGATTTAATTACCTCGAAGGACTTTCCCCCTATACCACTTTCTATTAATTTAAAAAGTAAACCCTCATGCCAGACTGAGTCGAAAGCTTTTTGGAAATCGACAAAGCATGCATGAATCGTTCCTTTGTTTTGATTTATGTATTTATCAATGAGTGTGTGTAAGGTGACAATGTGGTCAGGTGTTCTGTAATTTGGGAGGAATCCAATCTGACTTTTGCTTAGGACATTGTGCTCGGTGAGGAAATCTATCATTCTATAATTTAAAATGCTGCCAAATAATTTCCCCAGGTTACTACTTACACAGATGTCTCTATAGTTGTTGGGATCAAATTTGTCTCCGAAAATGGGTGCGATCAACCCTTCACTCCAGCTTTCAGGGAAATGACCCACACTTAGTACTAAATTGAATATTTTTATAATGTAGTGGAGGTGTTAGGACCCAAAAATAGGCTGTTGACTTAAAGTCGTGATACAAAGGTCCCCTTTATGGAAGTACCTGAGGGCCATAGGAAAACATTTATCCAAAGAGACGAGTTAGATCACCCTTCATTTCTGAAATATACATGTTTTAAAAAATGGCCGCCACCATTTACAGCAATACAGCAAAAACAAGATATTTGCTTCTGTTAAAGCTATAACAATAATATTGGTGTCAAAGTGTACATTTTTGGGGTCAAGTAATCCAATTCAATAGGTTTCAAGGCAAAAATAAATAAATCATTTTCTCAATGCCATGAATACAGGGCTAAAATATGCTAATTTAATTGGAAAATGTTGTTTTAACAGGGTAACTTTCCATTTTTCCCCACTCTAAAACCTTAATTTAGTTTCCCCTTTGGCATGGAAGTACCTTAGGACCATAGGAAAACATTTATCTAAAGAGACGAGTTAGATCACCCTTCATTTCTGAAATATACACGTTTTAAAAAATGGCCGCCACCATTTACAGCAATACAGCAGAACCAATATCTTTGCTTCTGTTAAAGCTATAATAATATTATTGGTGTCAAAGTGTACATTTTGGGGTCAAATAATCCAATTCAATAGGTTTCCAGGCAAAAAACCCAATCATTTTCTTATTGCCATTGAAAACAGGGGTAAAATATGCACATTTTATTAGAAAAATACGTAAATAACGGGTAAATTTATTTCCCCTCTAAAACTTTAATTTAGTTTTCCCTTTGGCATGGAAGTACCTTAGGGGAATAGGAAATAAATTATCCAAAGACACAAACTAGATAAGACGTCATTTCTAAAGTATTTGTGTTTTAAAAAATGGCCGCCACCATTTACAGCAATACAGCATAGCCCATATCTTTGCTTCTGTTAGGGCTATGATGATAATATTGGTGTCAAAGTGTACATTTCTGGAGCCAAGGAATACAATTACATAGGTTCCAAGACTAAAAAACCCAATAGTTTTCTCATTACCCTCACAATGGGGGTAAAATATGCACATTTCATCAACAAAATAAGTGACATTAAAATGTTCCCCCTATTAAAAAAAACTTTAAGAAGTACAACCTCGTATGCACATGCCATAATGCTTTATGTGTGTCTGTCCAATCTAGGAACCCAGTCAAAAAAAGGAAAAAACAGCACCCTCTGCTATTTTTTTCCTTAAGATTTGACTCTGGGGGGACCTCCCAATAGAATGTGGATAACAGGATGGTGGCCATTAGGTCCGCCCTCAGCCCTCCACTTCCAGTCTACGTGTCTTTGTTTACATTCCGAACATTCCTAACTATACACGTTGTATCAGGAGCTCCCGACAGATTCAGCAGCAGAGCTCTGAATCTGTCTTGAGAGATTAGTGTCTGTCTGACTGTAAGTGTATATGTCTGACTGCTATCACCTGAGAGTTACACCTGTTGCTGCCACAAAACATAAATTCTGCACAAGGGACTGCGACAATTTGATTAAATCAGAGGTGACAGAAAATCTGAGACACTTTGAGGTTCAATTTGAGGTTTGTATTACTTTCTCATTGAATACAGAATGTTTTTTATGTTAACTGTGCCATTATTGGACAGAGTCGACAGAGCAAGAAGAAGACATGAAGAGTCTGTGAGCCCAGTAAAAACACAGTGCATGAATGGTGGTGGCAAGTTCACTGCACAGGCTATACTCTCATGCTCATCATCATCCTCATGTGAATAAACCACACCGTGTTTCTTCTGTGGTGAAGTTGGCAACAGAAAGGAACTAAGGACAGCTTCCACCCTGGGATTGGATCGAAAAGTGAAATAATGTGCTCAGGTGCTGGGTGACAAGTGTCTGTTAGCTAAACAAGCTGCTGGTGACATGGTAGCTATGGAGGCAGTGCATCATCGTGCATGCCTGACTAGGCTCTATAGAAAAGCAGAAACCGCCGTTGTGACACGACAGAAAATAAGGCAACACAGGTCATCAGAGCACATGTCCTCAATGAATTGTTTGAGTCAATCAATTATTATTAAATGTAACACCACGCGCCTTCGAGAGGATATTGACATCAGATCTGTGCGACTAGATCGTGGCTGGTCCCTGTTATGTTGTTTGATGATGACCTGAAAGCTGTTGTTGGCATGAAAAGCAACACATTTACTGATGTCTCCATCATCTTCAGAGCAGCTAAAATCCTCCGGGAAGAATATCTTCCGATGAAACAATAATTTACAGGTTCCTTCACAGCCTCCTGATTCAATCCCTCCCCTGCTGCAATTGTTCCTAAAGATGCTTCTGGATGGATAAGGTATTGACCAGCCAGCCCCTGAACCAGAGAAGTGCCAGGTTGCTACATCAATTGGGCAGCAAATCATTTACAACTCTGTGAAATGCAGATCCAAGAAATGTCCGTAGTGTTAGTTGTCACATAAGAGAAAGGGAACCACAGCTTCACTGTATCTGGCAATGAATCTGCACCTGCATACTGGCAGTAAACACCAGGTGGATACCATGCATAAGCGAGGTATGGTGTATCATGTGATCGCTTGAAAACATTGAGTACAGTGATCAATCAGTGGGAGCAGATTGGTGTGGTGGTCCCACCTCAGGCAGTTAAGGGTGTCTTCACTAATGGTGGTTTTGACAACATTGACCTCAACCCATCGTCAACAACAGCAAAATCAGCCCTCCACGGGACATGCATAAGCATTCAGCAGCACTTCCCGTCAGATGACCAACAAACAGCCAATCTCACTAACATCCTAGTTACAGCTAAGATGGGGAAGAAGCATGTACAATCCTTTCCAGCTTTCTACACAACAATGGATCTGGATGTTTCACTCCAAACTGATGTTCCTGCCCTTAATACAAACAGTCATCCTCAGCCAGCCTCTTGTCCTCTCAGCAACATACTTGAAGAAGGTTGCCAGTGGTTGGAGAGAGTCACCGACACCTTGTGGGGAAAGACAACCTTGAGGATGAAGAATGGATCTCATGGGGTGCATATTATGCAAGCATTGCAGAGCCTTGTTCAGCCCCCCCATCCAGATCATACATACTGCCACTGTTCACAGAGTCTCCTACCAGTCCCACTATGGCTTGGCTTGGCATGCAATGAATGTCCTCCTTCAAGCAATCAACTACCTAAATCCAGGTCAGACACCAGTCATGTTAGCTGATCAACCCCTATTCACACTTGCCAAAAAAGATGCTCTGGAGTGTGTCTGGAGACTGGCTGGATGAATGGCAGTGGATGGACTACAGCTCTCACCAATAGTGGTAATTCAACTAGTGGCAAAGCTCAGTCTTTCATTGGTGTTGACCACATCTGCAGAACCTGGTACATGCATCAGGTGTCTGTAGCTGCTCTGTACTTGTGATGAAGGCTTATGAGCGATATTTGGAAAAGGCTGTAAATGATGAGTCGAGCCCCCTCTTCCTTTTGCCCTTTGATGAATGGCTTCAATTTCAATTATTTCAAGGGACTTGCCAGAACTGGTTATTTGCAAGTGCAAGACTCAAATTACCACAACAACCCCATTGTCATGGTAGTAAAAAAAATATTGGGGATTTGTTTTGCCTTGAAACCTAATTAATTGGATTCCTTGACCCTAAAAATGTTTACCATTATAGCTTTAACAGAAGTAAATATGGGTTCTGCTGTATCACTTCAAATGGTGGTGGCCATTTTTAAAAACGCATATATTTCAGAAATGAAGAGTGATCTTATTTGTCTCTTTGGATCATTTCTTTCTTAGTGCTCTAAGGTACTTCTATACCAAAGGGAAAAGTAAATCAAAGTTTTAGAGGACGGGGGGTAAGTTACCCTGTTAAAACGTATTCTTCAAATGAAATTTACATATTTTACCCCCCGCTGTCATGGCAATTAGTAAAGCATTGGGTATTTTACATTGAAACCTATTTAATTGAATTCCTCAACCCCAAAAATGTACAATTGGACACCAATATTATTACTATAGCTCTAACAGAAGCAAAGATATGGGGTCTGATATAATAGTGGTTAATTGTCGTCAGCCTTTTTTTTTTAATGCCTATATAAAGAAAATGAAGGGTGATCAAACTTGTCTCTTTGGATATTTTTTTTCCTATGGCCCTAAGGTACTTCCATGACAAAGGGAAAAGTAAATACAAGTTTTAGAGGGGGTGGGGTTAAGTTACCCTGTTAAAACGTATTTTTTTAATGAAGTTTGCATATTTTACCCCCCGCTGTCATGGCAATTAATGAAGTATTCGTTTTTTCGCATTGAAACCTATTTAATTGAATTCCTTGACCCCAAAAATGTACACTTTGACACCAATATTATTAATATAGCTCTAACAGAAGCAAAGATATGGGGTCTGGTGTAATAGTGGTTAATTGTCGGTGGCCATTTTTAAAAACGCCTATAAAACAAAAAAAGAAGGGTGATCTAACTCGTCTCTTTGGATAATTATTTTCCTATGGCCCTAAGGTACTTCCATACCAAAGGGGACCTTTGTATCATGACTTGAAGTCAAATGTTGCTTAGCACCTCCACTAATGGCCAATTTGCATTTTCTGTTGGTATGTTTTAACATCTCATTTAGGATGCCATCGGGCCCACATGCTTTTTTGTTCTGCAAAGCCTTTAATTTGTCCTCCAGTTCTAATTCAGTGATTGGGTAATCCAGTGCGGTTTGATAGTCCGTAATAGCTCTTCCGAGATGTTTACATTTTTCTGAAATCTGCTCTTGGGCTTGATTCTTTGTAGGTTTTCTATAAAGATCTTCAAAATGATTTTTCCACGTATCTCCATTTTGAATGGATTGTTCGTTTTTATGTTTTTTGGTAAATAAGTTCCAGTTTTCCCAGAATTGATTTGACCCCAGAGACTCTTCAATTGATCGTAATTGGTTTTGGATGTATTGTTCTTTTTTTGTTCTCAGTGTGTTTTTATATTGTTTTAGAGTCTCACAGTAACTAAGGCGGAGTTCCTGACTGTCTAGATTTTTAGATACAAAGTGATCTGAGAGTGATCTGATAGAGGTGTTTGTTCTTTTACTGTGAAGGCTCTCAAAGAGTTTAGGTCCAAATCTGTTATAGCATAGTCAACGGTGCTGCTGCCAAGTCTTGAACAATACGTATACCGTCCAAAGGAATCCCCTCGCAGCCTTCCGTTGGTAATGTACAGACCCAACGCTCTACAAAGCTGCAGCGCTTGTTTTCCACTTTTGTTTGTGGTTTTATCATACTTATTCCTGCTGGTAAGGATAGGAAAATGAAGGTTATCTCCAGTAACTGTCACCTTCAGTACTAAGTGAAGTCTACCTCCTCACCAGTCCTAGAGTTTAAATCTCCCATAATCAGCACAGATCCCTGGGCCTGGAAATGACTGATCTCTTCTTCTATGGTGGAGAAAATGTCCCTCATTGAAATATGGAGAATCTATTGGGGGAATATAAATTGCACATACAAAAATACTTTTTCTCGCTGGAAATTATACCTTTTTGTATTTTTAACCAAATGTGATATTTCCCTTTCTTCTTTATTTCTATAGAGTCTGCTAGTTGTGACTTATACCATATCAACAACCCCCCTGCGTCTCTGCCCTGGGTGACTCCATTTAGTTTAGTTGATGGGACTTTAACTCTCTCTCTCTCTCTCTCTCTCCCTCTCTCTCTCTCTCTCTCTCTCTCTCTCTCTCTCTCTCTCTCTCTCTCTCTCTCTCTCTCTCTCTCTCTCTCTCTCTCTCTCTCTCTCTCCAGAGTCAGTGAGGTTGGTGAATGGGACTAGTTCATGTTCAGGCAGAGTGGAGGTGAAGTCTAATCAGTCGTGGGTCTCAGTGTGTGAAGGTGACTTTGACCAGCAGGATGCAGAGGTGGTCTGTAGGCAGCTTGACTGTGGGGCTCCTTCAGTCCTCCAGGGGGCGCTCTATGGAGAAGTGAAGGCTCCAATGTGGACCAAAGAGTTCCAGTGTGAAGGCAACGAGTCTGTTATCCTGGACTGTAGAACCTCAGACTCAACTAGAAACACCTGCTCACCTGACAAGACTGTTGGACTCACCTGCTCAGGTAAAAGACAAACTACACTTTAGCTTTGATTATTACTTTACAATCAAAGTAATATTACTTTGTAACCACTTTAACCCCATACTTAGTTGACTGTATCCCCAAGGGCTCTATACTAGGCCTATAATGATAATGATAATGAATGTATTTATATAGCACATTTCCAGACAAGTCACAAAGTGCTTTACAGAGCAGAATAAAAAGAACAATCATGATAAAACTTTGGATATAAGCTATTACAGACGATCAGAGAATAAAGCAAGTGGCACAAAATACATACAGATATACTCAAATAAAACAAAAGTGACAGTAAAGTTTAACAAAAGGCCTTAGTATAGAGATACGTTTTTAGAAGAGTTTTAAAAGATGATACTGATTTTGCACGTCTTAGGGTGACAGGTAGGGCGTTCCAAAGCTTAGGGGCCCGGACTGCAAAAGCTCTTCCACCCTTTGTGATGAGTTGGGGTGTGCAGGGGTCTCCAGGAGGGCCTTATCCGAGGATCTGAGGCTGCGTACAGGCCTATAAGGTTCCAGCATGGCAGAAATATAAAGGGGGGCCTGTCCATTCACAGCTTTAAAGGTCATTAGTAAAATCTTAAAATCAATTCTAAAATTAACAGGTAACCAGTGAAGAGCAGCTAAAATGGTTTCTTGGTGTTGGTTAAAAGTCTAGCAGCTGAGTTTTTTTTATTTTTTATTTATTTAACCTTTATTTCACCAGAGAAATCACATTGAGACTAGTGTCTCTTTTACAAGTGTGCCCTGGCCAAGAGAAGAGGCAAATAAAATGTTACACAGCTCTGCCAGTAACGACAATACAGGACATAACAAAACAAAGACAAACATGACATCCGTAATACCAAAGACCTACTACCAATAGCACCAATACAGACTATTTAAAATACTAATAACAACAATACATCATAAAACTAATAAACTAATATAATACTAAGATCACAGCAATTGCTACTTGTTTTGCACTAATTGGTATTGCTTTTTTGGAGAGGCCTGGAATTACAGTAATCTAATCGAGAAGAAATAAAAGCATGAATCACCTTTTCTAGGTCTGCAGGTGACAGGAAGCTTTTTACTCTAGCTATGTTCCTTAGCTGGAAGTAGCAGGTTTGAACAGTTTGTGTCACTTGGGGATTGAGGCCAGAGTCAAAGAGCACACCCAGATTACGGGCCACCTCCTTCACATTCGGGGATAGGCTACCGAGCTCTGAAACAAAATGTTGTGTTGCATTTGGGGGACCAAAGATAAAATTTCAGATTTTGCCTCATTCAGTTCTAGGAAATTATTTGCCATCCAGTCCTTAATAGCGGAGAGACAAAGCAAGAGACTGGACAGATTTCCTGTAACGCTGGGTTGTAATGGGATATATAGTTGTGTGTCGTCTGCATAGCAGTGAAACTGAGTGTTATGTTTGCGGATAATATTGCCAAGGGGTAGCATGTAAATAGAGAACAGGAGGGGGCCAAGTATCGATCCTTGCGGTACCCCACAGGTGAGGGGGACTGGAGGGGAGGCTTCCCCGATCACCACTGAAAATGATCTATCTTTTAGGTAGTAGCGAAACCAGTTTAAGGCTGCTCCTTCAATGCCAACCCAGGTTTCCAGGCGGTTGATTAAAATGGAATGGTCGACTGATTCGAAAGCCGAGCTAAGGTCAAGGATGATTAAAATTGAACAGTTGCCAGTGTCCGCCGCAAGCAATAAGTCATTTGTAACTTTTAAAAGAGCGGTCTCTGTGCTGTGGAATGAGCAAAAACTAGACTGAAATACCTCAAAGATACTGTTAAAATTCATAAAATCAAGCAGTTGAGTGGACACAATCTGTTCTAATTTTTTTGAAGGCAGTCTTAAAACTTGGTGGAAAATAACCAGTGGACAGAGAACAGTTAATAATGGCTAATGTATCTGGACCTACGGTAGGGAGGATCTCTTTAAAAAATCTGGTGGGGATGGTGTCAAGCGTGCAGGAGGTGGAGTTCAAACGAGAGACTGTGTCTTCTAGAGTTGCCATGGAAATTTCGAACTGGGGGAACTTGACTGTTAATACGGGACAGTCGGGGCAGTCAGTGGGAGCAGGAGAGATCCTCTGCCTGATGCCCTCTATTTTGTTCACAAAATGGGAAACAAACTTGTTTTGCGAATATCAATAGTGGCCTCTAGAGGCTGACTTGGTGGGGGGCCCATTACCGACTCAATTGCCTGGAACAGCGCTCTGGGGTTGTGTGTGGTTGTGAACCAATGAGCTTTGAGAAATACTGGTTCCTGGCATCTCTCACAGCTAATTCATAACTGGACATAAGGTCTTTCAGGTAGGTTAAAGATGAAGTGAGCTGGTCTTTTTTCCACTTCCGTTCGGCTCTTCTGCACTGTCTGTTGATTGCCCTAATGTGATCATTAAGCCAATGAAGGACATTTGGTTTGTGGTATTTCATTTTATAGGGTGCGATGGCATCTAGGATGTTCATACAAGTCTTGTTAAAGTCGCAGACTAGACTGTTCACAGAGTGTTGGGGATGGACTGAAGTGTTAGAGGGGGAGGCTAGAAAAGCCTGGCGAAAACGCTGACCAGAGCTAGAGTTAAAAACACGGGAGCGGGATGAAGCGCGAGGCTTAGGGTCCGGGAGAGGGATAAGGGTCTGAAAACGTACTGCTTTATGGTCTGAGGGCGGACATATTTCTAGCTCTAGGTTATTTAAAGAGACACCAGTGGATAGCACAAGATCCAGTGTATGTCCCTTTATGTGAGTTGGACCATTAACTGATTGTACAAAGTTAAAAGATCCATAAAGACTAATAAAATCAGTGGCTAAAGCAGAGGAAGACGGGCAACAGATATGAATGTTAAAATCACAGACGATGAGGACCCTGTCGTGCTGGGCCATGATGACTGATAAAAGCTCTGAAAAATCATCTATAAAACCAGGAAGTTTGGGAGGCCTATAAATGAATATGCATAAAAGTGGAATCTTGCCTTTAATTAGAAAGGCCAGGACCTCAAATGTTAAAAAAAAAAAAACTACCAAGTTCAACTAAGGAGCACTTAAAATTATCTCTATAAATAACCGCAAGACCACCGCCCCGGCTTGTCAGTCTAGGGAGATCAAGACAGGAAGAGTCAGGGGGGGGTGGCTGCCTTGAGAGAAACCATGTCATGAGGACCCAGCCAGGACTCTGTGATCATGAAAAAATCTACTTTGTTAGACATGATAAAATCTTGACAGATAGCAGATTTCAGATGCAGAGTTCTAACATTTAAGAGACACATTAAGACAGGGGAAGTGGCAGGGGAGCAGGTCACCGAGTGATTATGAATAGGGGGTCTGATTAAAGTATTATTGTTGACTGAGCGTGCTGGTGGAGTAAACAGGCAAGGCCTATTTCTAATGAGCACTGGTATGAAGGAGGGACTAGCTAAGGTGTCGTGGGGTAGGGGAACAGGAGACACTAGGGCAGGGGGACAGATGGGGGCTGAGACTAGGAGGGACAGGGGATGTAATACCAAAGTAGGGGTGGAGGGGTCACTATTGGGTCCTGTCCTCCTGGCCCATCAAGAGCTTTGTAGCTGGGTTTTGATGTTAAATGCAAGTAAACTAGTCCCCTTGTTAATAAGATGGAGGTTGTCTGGCTTGTACAGGTCTCTTCTGCTCCAGAAGGAGTCGAAGGTACTTATGAAACCATGACCAGTTGCTGGACAAAAACTAGTGAGCCAACAGTGCAGAGCATAGAGGCGGCTGAATTTTCACTATTTTTTGTAAGTGTGGGAATTGGGCCAGAAAATATTCAGTTTTTCCCCAAGCTCTCAATTGTTGCTAATAATAATTCAATATCATGGTGAAGCTTGGTAGATTGTCTGAGCCTAATATCGTTGGTTCCGGCGTGAATGATGATGGTGTGAGCAGTTGGGTGGTGGTTGATGAGAGATGGAATAAGTTCAAGCAAGTCCAGAACTTTTGCACCGGATAAGCAATATGTTATTCCATTCGGAAGCTCTAAAAACCTTACCAATGAGTCTCCTATCAGTAGGAACTGCGGTTCCTTACAGCCTCCGTTGTACACGGCCAGTTTAGGCGGGGCACTGCTGAGACGGACCGAGTTGACTGTGGCACCATCCGTCATAACAGACAAAGTTGGAGCAGAGGCAGACGAAGGACTCGCGCTATGCTGGGCAGGTGAAACTCCAGTTTCGCTGGTTGCTGACGTGGAGGGTGTGGAGGCCGGTGGATGGAACCTGGGGAGTTTGCTTTCGGGTGAAGCGGGGATAGAGGTCGACGAGGCTAATAAGGAGTTGCTTGAAGTATCTGAGTCAGGATTTGGACGCTTCCCGACGCGTTGCGCTGATGGCATGCTATCCGCTAATTCAGCTAGCTCGGTGATGTGGCCCGAAGGAGTTGGTGAGAGGCAGGACATCGGCCGAGACGCCTAGATCAAAAAGTGGAAGGGGGGCGCGTCTACGACCTCTCTTAACAACTGTGGTCCAAGCTTCAACAGCGTTTGGGATCGAGGCTGCGCCGTCAGCGTGGACGTCCAGGTCGGAGGGTCCCAGGGCAGCTAGGCGGCCGCTGAGCTGCAGGCGTCGGCGCTGGAGATCATTCATCAGACTCTCAATATTTTGGAGTTCAGCCTTCAAACTCGCTAGCTCCGCTGCAGCCATGGTGGGTTCAGGCTTTCCAGTGGAAGATCCACGGCTAAGGATAGCAGCCATGGTTGTCTCAGTCTCTCTAGTGGATGAACCATGACTGAGAAGGGGGTCCGGAGGTAGTAGGGCCAACCTAGTTGCCAGGCTAAAGACGAGCCTTGCTAGGCCGGCAGCAGTTAACTTTAAACTCCGTAATCCGTGATTTTGGTCGAGTGGAACAACAGGAGTCTTTAAAACAGGTAGGGGCCCTGAATTAAAAGTTTAAAAGATGTACTATAGGCTCAGTATGGTGAAAACTCACTCCTGTCTCTCTCCTGAGAGGTGTCGACATGCACCTCCGACGTGACTCCGCCTAGTCCAGTTACTTTACAGTAAATCATGAAGTGGTACTCTTTCACCAGGTGTATAGATGGAAGGACACAAAGGACTCAGTTTATTTGTGTACAGTCAGGCTACAAACATCATAGCAGAAGCAGGCAGTGCTCACAAGCTCATCTCTGTTCCAATCCTCTGATCAATTCTTCCATTACACACACATTAGTAATATTTATAGCCCTTCTGTCAGTGGGCAATAGGTCTCTCCTCCTCTTCTCATATATTTCTTAATATTAGGCTGTATTAACCATGTTGTGACTAAAGGCCATATGGTTTCTGCACGTGATTTCTAGGTATAACAAAATACATCAATTTCCCCATAAGTTGACTTTGACCTACACTGTAGTGTAATAACTCATGATCCATCTCCTGTGGGAGACATCTTCTCTCCCTTTGTGGTCACTTTCCCAGAAGTGAACTCATTGTTTGTTAATCATGCTTATAGAACATTTACTTTAACCCATTTAGACGTGGAAATAATCTGTCATTTTTTGATTTCTTCCAGTTTAAAAAAACAAACTGTTAGGATTTAGAATACATTTGCAGAATCCCCAGAAGCAAAGATTTGAGTTGAATGTTCGCTTTAAAAATATATACAGTATATTCAAAGATTTGCACAAATCTTCATGATTTTTCAAAAAGTAGCAGATCTACAAGCTCATAGCGCGGCACTCAGTTAGATGTGATATTTTTTTAATAGCCAAATGACACAGAGATACGTTCCCGCTCCTAAAGGGTTAAGTAAGTAAGCAGAGTAAGAGTAAACAAAGTATCTGTACTCTAACTACCTTTTATGCTTTTCATCATGAATCATCATTGTCTGCACACAGAGGTCCTAGGCCTCTAATCCAGAGGCCTTTCTTACTCTCCTGCAGAGGTTCTTCTGCCACTACAATCATCACTGAAAATTGCAGATCTACTGTATTGTGATGAGTCATGAGCTTACAGATCTGCTATTTTTTTTACCAGAAAGGTAATTGTAGAATAGAGACAATACAGTTCTAATTAATATTGTCTGTGTACAGAGCCTGTCAGGTTGGTTGGAGGAACCAGTCACTGTGCTGGTAGACTGGAGATGAAACACCAGAGAGAGTGGAGACAAGTGGATGTTTATTCTGGCTGGAACAATCAACCATCATCAACCATCACCAAGTCATCATCTGTAGTGTGTAGACAACTGGACTGTGGCTCTGCTGTTTCTACCGAGAGACGTGATTCTACACGTCAACCTGTATGGAAGATTACACCTTCCTGTGTTGGAGATGAATCTACACTGAGGGAGTGTAGTGGACCAGTGGAGTCTTATACTTCCTCCTTCAGTGTGAAGCTCTCCTACAGCGAGCTGATCTGTTCAGGTAACAAACAATGACTTCAACAATGATACTAATCTATACAGTCTGTCTGTCTGTCTGTCTGTCTGTCTGTCTGTCTGTCTGTCTGTCTGTCTGTCTGTCTGTCTGTCTGTCTGTCTGTCTGTCTGTCTGTCTGTCTGCTATTGAATGGCCAAAGTATAAAAGGTTAAAATGATTGTGACGCTGTATTAACTACTTTTGCTGGGGACCCCCTGGAACCTCCCCAAAGACCCCTGGGGGTCCATGGACCCCACAATGAGAACCATTGACCAAACAATAGAATATCTAAAGCCTTAAAGGAGCAGTTCACCCAAAAAAAAAGACTTATTTTCTATCAATTACACACCCAATAAAGCCTTGAATTCATGGAGATGTTTTAGTTGTTGTTGCATTCCTGAGACAATAATGTGATGACCAGCGGAGTCTCTGGTCATCAAATTATTGTCAACAAATGATTGTCTCCCATGAAGCCCAATGCTTCATGGTGTATACTTGATAGAAAGTAAGTCATTGTTTGGGTGAACTACTCCTTTAATGTGAAATATCCATGATTTAAAACATTGTTTTAGTTGTGATGTAAGTACACAAGGTGATGCTTTCCCTTAGAGTGACTGGGATGATATCCCCCCCTCTCTCACTCTATTTACATTACTCTCTCTCTCTCTCTCTCTCTCTCTCTCTCTCTCTCTCTCTCTCTCTCTCTCTCTCTCTCTCTCTCTCTCTCTCTCTCTCTCTCTCTCTCTCTCTCTCTCTCTCTCTCTAGGAGTAAGGTTGGTGAATGGGACTAGTTCATGTTCAGGCAGAGTGGAGGTGAAGTCTAATCAGTCGTGGGTCTCAGTGTGTGAAGGTGACTTTGACCAGCAGGATGCAGAGGTGGTCTGTAGGCAGCTTGACTGTGGGGCTCCTTCAGCCCTCCAGGGGGCGCTCTATGGAGAAGTGAAGGCTCCAATGTGGACCAAAGAGTTCCAGTGTGAAGGCAACGAGTCTGTTCTCCTGGACTGTAGAACCTCAGATTCAACTAGAAACACCTGCTCACCTGACAAGACCGTTGGACTCACCTGCTCAGGTAAAAGACAAACTACACTTTAGCTTTGATTAATACTTTACAATCAAAGTAATATTACTTTTTAACCACTTTAACCCTATACTTATTTTAAGGTGGAGCTTCAATCCACCTTACATTTATTTTATTGTGTACAGTCAGGTTACAAACATCATAGCAGAAGCAGGCAGTGCTCATGAGCTCATCTCTGTTCCAATCCTCTGTTACATTCTTCCATTACACACATTAGTTGTAAGCGCCCTCGATGTAAAGAATGAAGTGGATTGGTTTCAACAGGTGTCTTTATTTTTCTTGGAAGCATGGATCAACACCGTGAAAACTATGAAAAAATAGAGAATAATACTTTTACAAATGTATCAAATATTTCATAGTTTCATTCAACAATAAAAGCAGTGCATTTGAATTAATTACTTCAGTACAATTCAACAATAAAATACTTTATAGTCGATTGTAATTCAGTGATTCAATATAAGTAAAGTCATTTAACATAGAAACCCAAGCAGACCTTAAGCAAAATACATCATAACCAAAGTATCATAGACCCAAACAAAACAAACAAAAGTAATTAAGCCCAAAGTAAATAACAAATGAAAACCCAAAACAAACAATCCTATACCTTGCTCCGGCTATCGAGGGGCTAACAAGCTGTTTGAATGCCACCTGGAACCGTCATTCATCGTCACCCATCATAATAGTTGCATGTCAACACTGATCACAGCAGGCACTGTGGAAAATACAAACTGCTCAGTACATTGAAGCTACACATGTCTGAGTTCAACATTTACCGAAATAATGTGTGAGGCATTTCCAACAAACATACCGTGTTGCTCTGCTAGAGACACACACGCCGTCTCTCTCTGCTGTCACTAACTGAGTGTGAAAAGAATGGGGTGTGTGAAGCGAGCTAGTTTAAATGCGTGCCTGTGCGGTGACAGGTCGTTTCAAAATAAAGGTAAACCAAATGTACAGGAAGTGTCAAAATAAAGGTATCCCAAAATAAGCAAAATAATAACAAATTAACTTCAGACTAAAGAAACAATTGAAGTTAAAAGGAATCAAGTGTCACAGACACTTACACTCCCCCCAATCATGTTACACGGGGTAACTAATTTCAAGTAAAACATGATTCAAAATGTTTACAGCCTCGATGAGGTTTGAGAGGATAATTTGTCCAGTCGTTCACTCTCCTTCCAGCAGTTATTTCTGATATTGGACACGTAGTCATCCTCCACATTCTTCTCAATTTTCTGCAGCGCTGAGCCCTTGTACTCAGATTTAAATCTCTAGTGACATAGTAGTCCACTTGCCGGTATTCTGTCTGCCGTCGTATGGTCTGACCAGTGGACGGTCTGGAGTAGAGGCTGTAGGGGAGTATGGACACCATCGGCTGATTCAAGATGGATACCAGGATCAACACTACAATGAGCATCAGTTGGATGAACATGGAGAAACCACCATCTCCTCGTTCCTCTGCTCTCTGTCTGTTATCAAATTCAAGTTGGCTGGGAATGAAGGCCTTTTCTAAGTCTGCCTCATACGGCTCACTAATTATCTGCTCCTCCCTCTGTTTCCATTGTTGCCATCCCTCAGCGGGTACATTCCCATCCCCTGCTGTAGGATTGAGAAGGTCCTTTGCTACAGCCTGGAGACTAGTCATGGGTGGGGGTGCAATACGTTAGTCCGACAGCGCATTCCTCCGACAGCGCAGTGCTCCGACATTAAAAAGTAAACCCGAACCAAACCCGCACCCTAACCCTAACCGCACGCGGATGCCACATAGTCGGAGAAAAGGTCTGTCGGATTAACGCATGCCTCCCCATGGGTGGTGGGATAGATGACTTTTGATGGATCTTTTTGAAAGCCAGACTTCGCAACTGATTTGCTTCTGTCTGTTGCTGTTCTTTTTCCTTTTGTAGAGCTGCAACCTCCTCCTGTAGGCTGGTCTTCTCTACGCACCACTCCGCTTGCAGTTTATGCATGAGTTCCTGTTATTCTGAGACCCGCTGCTCAGCACTCCCGAGTCCCTTATTAGTCTCTTGCACTTGCTGTTCCAGACCAGCTAATTGTACGTCTGTTCTCTCTCTGTAGGTTTTGGACGTCTCGTCTTGGTGTCGTAGAAGTGTTTGAAGCTCAGTGACACTACAGTTGGTTCTGAATATCTGTGCCTCTAGAGAGCTGATGTTGTCTGTGTGGGTTGTCCGTGCCTGCAGAAGTTCCATCCTGGCCTCGTCTAGTTTCTGCTTCAACTTGGACTTCTCCTTCAGAAGCCCCTGCAGGTGTTCATCCTCACTCAGGTTACCCTGCCGATCAAGGTGCGGATTTGAAGAGCCTACTATGCTCCACCCCAACACGGTTCTTTGGGCGAAGGGATCGTTATCGTCTCTGGTGATGACCTTGAGAGGTGCCAATGCTATTGGGCAGTCGTTTCCAATCAGGAGGCCGACTTTGCAGTCTTGAAGTGGAGGCAGCTCGTTTGCCAGATGTTTTAAATGAGGCCATTGTACGGCAGTGTTCTTGGTGGGAATATAGGACTTGTGTACAGGAATAAAGTTGCGGGTGTAGGCGTGTCGTATTTGGACCCGTTTCTCGGAGTACAGACCTCTAACTTGCAGTCCTCGAACGTTCTTACTGGCAGTAAGTGAGTTTCAACTGCACAGGCTGAGTATTCACTTTCATCTCTTCAAGGAGGTCTTCTAACACAAATGTGGAATCGCTCGAGTGTCGAGTAGGGCATAGGTTAGGATTTCTCTCTGTGGCTCCTCTGTAGACGACATGAGAACGGGAACAATACTTGAAGTGGCAGAAGCTCTTTGAAACACTGTGTGCGTTGTAGCAGTATGGACCTCCTGATCCGAATGATTATCTGTGGAAGTGGACTCCGTCGCCATTTCTCCCACAGGTTTCTTGGCTCTGTCGTCATGTAGGCAGGTCGGATGTTGTCGACTACACACTCTACAAGTATGTCTCTTCGTACATTCTTTACTACCATGTCCCCGCCTTAGGCATCCGAAACAGAGATGGTTTTCGAAAATGTATGCCTTTTTCTCTTGTATTGGCTTATTTGCAAACGTGGGACAGGTAGCGATGCCGTGCGCTTCCTGCGTACAGATGGGGCAGGTGAATGAGGGTTTGAAGTTATTCTGTCGTTATTCTGTGTACTGGTATGGAAAGCCCTGTTTTTTCTTGGTGTTTTGTCGTCCGTAGACCGCTGATGTACCAGAAAGGGAGAGGCGATGGGGTTGCAAACTAGTTTGCTTCTGTCTGGATGTACTTAACGAAACATGAAAAGTTTGGGTAATCCCCAGATTGATCCAGTTCCTTCACCTCCACTCTGCTCCACCCACGCACAATCAAGTCAGGTAGTTTTTGAAGGATTTTATGGTTCTCCTTACAGTCATTCAATATGGATAGTCCTTGGATGTGTGGCATTGCTTCAAGACAGCTTTGTAAAAAGTCGGAAAATGCAAAAGGGTGCAAGGGTCCTTTGGGCTGATTTTGGGCCACTTCATTACTTTATCCCGAAAGGCCTTTTGCAAGATGAAAGAGTTTCCCTATCTCTCTTGTAGAACCCTCCAAGCTCCCTGGTACGCGTCCTCAGAACTTCTATAAAAGAAGCCTTCCACAGCCCTGAGGGCTTCCCCAGCTCAATAGTGTTTTAAATAAAACATCTTCTCGCTAAAGGGTATTGGCTGTCGATCTATCAATGCCATAAAGGCCGTTCTCCAGTCCATAAACTGGGGGTCCGCGGACAATTACATATCATTTTTGGGGTCCATGAGATGAATAAGTTTGAGAACCACTGATATTATAGAAACATACGTTTAAAAAACAAACTGTTAGGATTTAGAAGATATTTAGAAGTAAAGAGTTGAGTTAAAAATGTTTGCTTTTAAAAAATATATATATTCAAAGATTTGTACAAATATTCACGATTTTTCAAAAAGTAGCAGATATACAAGCTCATGAGCTTGTAGATCTGCTATTTTTATAACAGCCAAATAAATGTTAAAATGACACAGAGATGCGTTCCCGGTCTTAAAGGGTTAAGTAAGTAAGCAGAGTAAGAGTAAACAAAGTATCTGTACTCTAACTACTTCTTATGCTTTTCATCATGAATCATCATTGTCTGCACAATGAGTCGTTTGAGTTTACAGATCTGCTGTTTTTTTCAGAAAGTTAATCGTAGAATAGAGACGATACAGTTCTAACTGCTTAATATTGTCTGTGTACAGAGCCTTTCAGGTTGGTTGGCGGAACCAGTCACTGTGCTGGTAGACTGGAGATGAGACACCAGAGAGAGTGGAGACCAGTGTATGGTCATTCTGACTGGAATCATAAGTCATCATCTGTAGTGTGTAGACAACTGGACTGTGGCTCTGCTGTTTCTACAGAGAGACGTGGTTCTACACGTCAACCTGTATGGAGGATTAGAATTTCCTGTGTTGGAGATGAATCTTCACTGAGAGAGTGTATTAAACCAGTGGAGTCTTGGACTTCCACCTCCAGTCTGTCTAGTACTACATCCCTCAGTCTGGAGCTGATCTGTTCAGGTAACAAACAATGACTTCAACAATGATACTAATCTATACTGTCTGTCTGTCTGTCTGTCTGTCTGTCTGTCTGTCTGTCTGTCTGTCTGTCTGTCTGTCTGTCTGTCTGTCTGTCTGCCTGCTATTGAATGGCCAAAGTATAAAAGGTTAAAATGATTGTGACGCTGTATTAACTACTTTGGCTGGGGACCCCCTGGAACCTCCCCAAGGACCCTTGGGGGTCCCCGGCCCCACTTTGAGAACCAATGTCCTGAACAATAAAATATCAAAAATCTTAAAGGAGTAGTTCACCCAAAAATGACTTATTTACTACTTACCCCATGAAGCCTTGAATTCATGGAGATGTTTTTGGCACATTCCTGAGACAATAATTTGATGACCGGTGGAGTCTCTGGTAGGAGACTCTAAGAGTCTCTATTGTGTGTGGGCAAGATAGCAATTTATTTCATATATAATACAATAATAAATAAATAAACACTGTGAGCTCGTAAATCTCACGGTCTCAATATTGTGGCTATTTATACCATGGTAATACGTTACATGACTAATCTCTATAACGCATATATAACTAATACCAATATACACTGTATCTATCTATATAACTCATACATAACCAATATACGCTGTATCTATTTGTATAACTCATATATAACCAATATACACTGTATCTATATGTATAACTCATATATAACCAATATACACTGTATCTTGATATTTTGTGTTGCTTGTGTGCATAATTCATCAGGGGTCAAATGTGCAGCACCAGTGATTGACAATGTCCTCAGTGTGTCCTCAGTGTCTGTGAGATGACTTCTATATGTCTGTTACTGTCCTCAGTGTGTCTGTGAGATGACTTCTATCTGTCTGTCACTGTCCTCAGTGTGTCTGTGAGATGACTTCTATGAGACATATTATCTCTAATGACCTACATGTTGATAACCACTGCTATAGATGACAAGGACATCTATAATATATCTATAGATATATAGATGACAGGGACATCTATAGATCTATGGATGACAAGGACATCTATAGATGACAGGGACATCTATAGATCTATAGATCTATAGATGACAAGGACATCCATAGACAGAGGTGGAAGCTGTATTCCCATCAGTACCTGTGAAGATCTCTGTCACAGCTTGGCTCTAGGCCATGACAAACATTGGGGAGGAGACCAGGGTGAAGGTATAAAGTAAATAAATATTTATTCAACAGAACATGGTAAGAATCATATGAGGTGTGGAGTCAGTAATTAGTAGTGTAGATGTGGATGTGTGCATGGTGTGGTGCGAGGTGTGTGGATGGAAAGGAAGAACATAATCATAATAATAAGGGCATGGAGAATAGGGGTTGGAGCTGGTCGAGACAGGTCTGCTTCTCTCAGGCTTCTCCCAGAGACTGGCCAGGGCAGGGCTTTTATAGCCTCCCGGAGGCACCGGGCCCAGGTGCTTTCCAATGAGTAATCAGCCCCACCCTGCTCCCCTATAGACGAATCCACAGACGCGCTGCCTGTAGCTGCCTGTAGGCGGCCATTGCTGCGGTGTCGCGTCCGCGGAGCGTTGACACCGCAGCAATGGCTGCGCGCAGGGCAGCGCTCCGTGGATTTGTGTATAGGGCAAGAGTTAATGCAAAGCATCACACCCACAACCACCCAGACTAATATATGGGGCATCTCTCTTTAGATCCTTAAGTACACCACTGTGTACTGCCCACCTGTAGACAAGGCAGCATCAGACCACTCACAGCTTGTAGATCTGATATTTTTGAATAAATAAGGTATAAAAGGTTAAAAGTGGTTCAAATGATTGTGATGCTATTATTATAGTTTTTTCTTGCCAATAATGTGGTACTTCTATTCAAGGAAGCCTACATGTTGAATACAGGTAACAGGACTAAAAGAGTATTTCTACATTGTGCTATTGATACTTTTACTTGTAACAGAGTATTTCTACATTGTGGTATTGATACTTTTAAGTACTTCTTCCACCACTGGTTACACTCAGATTCATTCATTTGATCATTTTTCTCTTCAGCTCTCCAGGCTCAACCAACAGGTAAACAAACATCAACACATACATAAATATTATAGATTTTAACCTATAGAAGGTTTTCTTCTAATCAAAGTAATATAACTTTATTTAATTGTTTATTCTATTGTCTGTGTACAGAGTCTGGTGATGTCATCAGGTTGGTGGGAGGAGCCAGTCACTGTGCTGGTAGACTGGAGATGAAACACCAGAGAGAGTGGAGACCAGTGAGTAGTTATTATGCCTGGAACCTGAAGTCATCATCTGTAGTGTGTAGACAACTGGACTGTGGCTCTGCTGTTTCTACAAAGAGACGTGATTCTACAGTTCAACCTGTATGGTGGATTAAACCTTCCTGTGTTGGAGATGAATCTACACTGAGGGAGTGTAGTGGACCAGTGGAGTCTGATACTTCCTCCTCCAGTCTGGAGCTGATCTGTTCAGGTAACAAACAATGACTTCAACATTGACACAAATCTATAGTCGTCTGTCTGTCTGTCTGTCTGTCTGTCTGTCTGTCTGTCTGTCTGTGTGTCCGTCTGTAGTTTGACAAATGTACAAACATGAAATTTAACCTTTTCTTTGTTGTTGGTCCTTTTTGGGGTTCTATGACATCCCTTCGATCAAAAGAAATGAAAGATGAACATCGTTTGTGGTCTGGGTATTACTGAAAGTATGTAATCAAACAGGCCTCTGATTTGCTCCCTGTCAGTGACATAACTGTCAGTCACGTAATAATCGCACCCATCGGGGAAAGAACATGTAATAATCCCACCAGGAGAACATGTAATAATCCACACACCAGGAGAGAACATGTAATAATCCACCCACCAGGAGAGAACATGTAATAATCCACCCACCAGGAGAGAACATGTAATAATCCACCCACCAGGAGAGAACATGTAATAATCCACCCACCAGGAGAGAATGTAATGTAAAAAAAATGGGTCATTATTTAATTTAATTTCATTCATTTTTACAGTTTCCCCCAAAAAATGTAAACATTTAATGACCAAAGGCCTAATATATCCTCCGTCTTAAGGGGAATTCCCCTTTAGGCTAGTGGTTAAGAAATTGGCTTTCCACACGAGAGATGATCTATGTTCGAATCCCGGGCGTTAAGTATGTAACATAAATGTGAATTGCGGTGGTTTTTATGACTTTCTGGATGTCCTTCCCATTCATTTTCCATTCTCCATGTTGTCCAGCCCTCAGTGTGGCAGACCTGAGCCTGAGCCCTGATGTGTGAACAGGATGGAACTCACTACATCTCTGGTGTGGTGAGCTGGGGAGCTGGATGTGCTCAGAGGAACAAGCCTGGTGTCTACGCCAATGTCTACATATATGTGGCCTGAATTAATCAAACGATGTCTAATGATCATATAGACAACTCTTATGATTACTCTTATGATGATTAAATTACCTCCATTCTGTTCTGATACGTGATAGATGTTGTTCACCTTCCAGCAGAAATGACACAACATACACAGGTTATCTTGATTGATTGATTTCCTGTGGACAGGAAAGTACAGTTTATAGCTTACCGATAACCTGATGAAGGTCTAACAGACCGAAACGTGGTTATACTCCCATTAATCGTTTTGTCTTTAAAGTTGATAATAATGCATAATACAATGTTACTACAGATATTAAGTTGATAATAATGCATAATCCAATGTTACTACAGAGATTAAGTTGATAATAATGCATAATACAATGTTACTACAGATATTAAGTTAATAATGCATAATACAATGTTACTACAGAGATTAAGTTGGTAATAATGCATAATACAATGTTACTACAGAGATTAAGTTGATAATAATGCATAATACAATGTTACTACAGAGATTAAGTTGGTAATAATGCATAATACAATGTTACTATACAGAGATTAAGTTGATAATAATGCATAATACAATGTTACTACAGAGATTAAGTTGATAATGTATAATACAATGTTACTACCGAGATTAAGTAGATTTTAACACACCGTGGTGTAATTGTGATTATTTGATCGGTGGAAAGCTATTTTAATGACGGCACGCACGCATCGTGCAAATTTTATTTTACTTAATGTGGATATAGGATATAGGAAATTACTAATGTTTAGCTTAGTTTTACTCTTTGTAAATCTTCTCAAGGAATACCTTGAATTATAGGAGCTGAAAATAAAGGTTTGCTTTGAACAAGTATCTTCTCACGGTGGCTGAGGTGTCGCGTGCAATTAGGATACTGACAGCAGATAGGATACTGACAGCAGATAGGATACTGACAGCAGATAGGATACTGACAGGAGATGTGTGTGTGTGTGTGTGTGTGTGTGTGTGTGTGTGTGTGTGTGTGTGTGTGTGGAAAAGTAAACTTTTCAGTACTTTTACTTCTACTCCCCTACATCTTAGAGGCAAATAGGCAAATATTGTACTTAGTCCACTACAATTATTTTAAAACTTTAGTTACTAGTTACTTTGCAGTAAACTAGAAAAAGTGCTCCTCGGCGCATAGGTCTCCGCCAGGTCAGGTAGGTTAATGTGGACCAGCAATGTTCGGAATTCGCCAATCAGGATGGAATATGAAAAATCGGACGGAACCATCTTGATCACTTGACTATAGACATAATGTGTACTGATTTGCATGATGTTTAGACAAAATGTTAAGGAGTTATATAAAAAAGAAAAATCGGCCTCCTGGTGGCGCTATAATAGGGCAGTGTTAAAAGGGTGGCGTTTGTTCTTCAACCTAGTACGAATGTGCGTGCAAAGTTCATGATTTGCGGCATTTCGTTCAAAACGGGCCACTCCTGCAAACTTTAATGTCAATGTTAGCCAATCAGGATGGAATATGAAAAATCAAACAGATCCATCTTGATCACAGATCATGTGTACCGATTTGCCGAAGGCTTAATCTCAAAAAATGTGTTTTACATAAGTCGGCCTCCTGGTGGCGCTATAAAAGGCTAATGTGAAAAATGCAGGGCAGATGTTTTTCCTTGGCCTCTAGGGAGTATGCGTGCAAAGTTTCAAGCAGATCGGTGCAGTTATAGTTAAAAACGCAAATCGGCCTCTTATAGCGCCACCATGAGGCTGATTTGAAAATGTTCAAGTGGCATTTGTTCCTTGGCCTAGTGTGAATGTGCCTGTGAAATGTTACGGAAATCGCAAGCTGCGTTCATGATTTAGTTCAAAACGGACCAATCCTGCAAACTTTGGAAGCCAACCTTAGCCAATCAGGATGGAATGGAAAGTCAGACAGATCCGTGTTGATCACATGACTATAGAGATACTGTGTCCTGATTTGTGTGATGTTTGGATACAATCTGTAGGAGTAATATAAAAAAAATGGGTTTTGCACAAATCGGCCTCCTGGTGGCGCTATAACAGGGCCATGTAAAAAAAATGGGGCAGAGATTCTGAATTGGCATCCAGGGAGTGTGTGTGCACAGTTTCGCAGAGACCGGGCCAACGGTGCCGGATACAAGCTCACAACGCGTCGCATCGCGAGGTGTTGTGAGCAGTGTTGGGAAGTAACTAAAGTAATATGTAACTTAAAGTAATATTATTACCTTTTCCCAGTAACTAGTAACGTAACTAATTACTTTCACGTTTTGAGTAATAATATTACCTTTTCTTTTTTTCAAAAAGTAACTTATTACTTTTTTTCACGAGCCTCGGTGGTACTCTGGGTTTGAGTGTGTTTATTTGATCCTGTGTTGTTTTTGGTCCATTGATATAATGGTAGACTGGTTGGGATCGAGTTGCTATGCAGGCTGCTTGCTGATCCGGTCTAGAGCGGATACGGAAACGTTGTGGGCAGTGTTGGGAAGTAACTAAAGTAATATGTAACTTAAAGTAATATTATTACCTTTTCCCAGTAACTAGTAAGTGAGGTTTTGTTGTTTAACTGTTTTGTTTAACCTAGTACATAGGCCTAGCCCACGATGATATGTGTTGCTATGGGAGCCTTTTTATTTTTGTATTTTATTAGAATACATTTTGTTTACAAAGAAATATAGCAGTTTATGAAGAGGTTTTTATTTATGTTTGTTTAGTTTATGTTTGGAGCTTTAATAAACAACAGAAGTTGTTCAAAGATTGTGTCTCATGATGAGTCATTATCTGTTTGAGCCCAGGTGTTTGAATTTGAATATTTTATTAGGCAAAAAATACATTAAATACATTTAAAATACTTGTTTCGATTGAGGTCCTTAGTATTCAATTCATAGTCGTCAAATGGTTTTCATTTAGTCTGTAAGTTATGAATTCATACACTGTAAAAGTCTTTAATTCAAATGAGTGTACAATGAGGATTTTACAATGTAGGCTGCAGAAAAGAGAAAAAAACAACTGCTAATGTTGAAAATGCAAAGTCAGACTTTTGGGGAGAAAGGATGCAAATTACTGGGGGCGAGAAAAAAAAGTAACTAAAGTAATAAGTAACTAGGTACTTTTGGCAGGGAGTAATAAGTAAAGTAACTACATTACTTTTTAAACAAGTAATATGTAATAAGTAACATATTACTATGTTTTAGTAACTATCCCAACACTGGTTGTGAGCTTGTAGATCTGCTATTTTCAAACATTTTTGTACTTTTACTTTTGGTACTTTTTTGGTACATTTTGATACCGATACTTTTGTACTTTTATTCAAGTAAATTCTGAATTCCGGATTTTGACTTGTAACAGAGTACTTCTACATTGCACTATTGATACTTTTACTTAAGTAAAACATTTGAGTACAAGCATAGGCCTACAAACATACATACATACATACATACATACATACATACATACATACATACATACATACATACATACTGTTGAAAGTGATGGCTAAGGGCGCGCTCCCACCGCACTTTTATTTTACCACTGGGGCAGAATCTGCCAATGCTTTGTCAATGCAAATGCGTGGATTCACGCAAGAGCAGATTTTTCCGCTTGTCGCGCAGACCTTGCGTTTATCCACTCTACACGAAGAAGCATAAAACTGCTGGAGGCAGGAGCTGATTTTCCCCTTCTGTCCAATCGGTTGAGTCGAAGGCGGACCGTCCCAAAACTCAGGAAGCAACATGGTGCTCTCAGTGGACCAACTGGTTGTAGCTGTTGCATCTCACCCAGTACTTTATGATTTGTGCACTTGGGGTTCGTACATCTACATACACATTCAGATTTAAAATATAAAGTGCTTACCCTATGGCCACAGATTTTACAATCATGTACGGGCCCTCAGAAGTACCCGTATCTTCCGTATTGTTCAATAAAAAGCATTTTAATCTGATTGGTGGCCATTTTCCCATAGAGTTATAATGTACCAACAGTGCAATACACCTCTCAACCGCTAGGGTCGCGCAGTTGAAAGCATACGGAGAAAATGACCACTGATTGGATTAAAATGCTTTTTATTGAACAATACGGAAGATACGGATACTTATGAGGACCCGTACATGATTGTAACATCCGTGGCCATGGGGTAAGTACTTTATATTTTAAATCTGAATGTGTATGTAGATGTACGAACCCCAAGTGTGAAAGTGCACAGACATTTTTTTGTCTAGTGGCCAGTGTCTAGTGGCGGTGCGGGCTACGGGGACGGTCTTGACTCTTGAATGTGAGTGACAGGTGCGTCACAGCGTTTTTTTTAGAATCCGCTGGCTGCAAAAAACTGTGGCCGCGCACAACCTGCGTTTAACAGCGGCCAGCCAACTTTTGGTGAGAGCGCGCCCTAAATTATGTTAATAATGAATGAAAGCTACCTTGCAGAACTATAGCTTAGAGAAAATCGCCCAGAGACAGGGATAGAAATGTTTAAATCAGTAAGTATGGGTTTCAAACACTGGTGTTCACATATACACATATAACAAATATTTAATCACCTGAATATGGGATTATATTATTGTTTAACAAAATATGTATTGAAAGTATGATTATTTAGCTGTATTCAGTGAAAAAACTGACGATGATGTCATACACAAAAGGTCACTGAGTTGAGCTGACCGCTAGTTGAACTCAGTCTATCAGTTTTCCGGGTCTGGGGCGGCTCTTGGCAGAAAGCAGTTGCATATCACTATCACGCAGTTGTACTAAACATGTGCCTTTGGGGAAAGTCCCCAAGAAGGGACAGGGAGTTCTGAAGTTTTACACGTGCTTAAACTGACTAAGACACCTGTATACATGTGACTGACCTGCGACAAAGATGTGAATCATAAAGGTACATTGTGTCCGAACCCATTTGACCCTGGTTTTCACTCATTCTGAGATGAACCCAGTGAACTTTTAGCCAACATTTTTGTATAAATACAGGGTCAATTTTGAGGTAAGCACGCATACACACACTCAAATTATTGATACATAAAACACACTTCATGATTACTACGGGAGATAGATGAGGGAGAATTATGCGGATTGCCAGACTCGTTAGTATTTTCTAAAGTCGGGCTAATTCATAACTGTTGAATTTTAATGACGCTATAATTCAAAGGTGAGTTAGAGAGGAGGGGAGGTGATACCGGTGTGTCAGTATAGGGATTTGGAACCACTTGAATTATTGGCTGAGGTCCGATAAACCGTTGAGCGAGGATGGTACAACATGCGCATGCTATCCGGACTCAATTGAGCCTTTTTAAGGAGCTTGTAAATAATTTAAATCAGTGGTAATACATTCCTTGATATACGGTAAAATGAGTGAAACGAAGAAATAGAGAAAAAAAGGGTCGAGACGAGTTTTGAATAGAGACCTCAGTGGGTGTTCGCCCACTGACAGTGACCCTATACTGAATTGTGTATTACTGTTGGGGAACACATTACTGACCGTCGCTATGCAATAGGCTTGTGGGTATAAAATAGGGAGCCCGGCCTTTCGGCTCTCCCCCCTTCCTCAGTAATTATGATGTACTAAATAAGCCCCGGCTATTTGCTGCAAGGACAAAACAGTGACTTTGTCGGTACATTATTTATTGAAAGGGGTCCACATACTGACCGGACTAATTCTAACCTTTGCACTCGCGCTGAACTTAACTCAATTCCTTGAAAGCTATCGGCCGAGTAGCAAACGTTCAGTGGATCCGTGATCTTTAGTTTGACAGATAAACTGAACTGTCAAAACGGCAGCGAGTGAAGGACAGTTTGACATATGTCTGTCTCTCAATCGTACCTTAGATAAAACCATTGAGCAGAGGGTCTCGTCTCAAAATTAGCTGAGTCCGTGTGGCATTGAACCGGATGGGTGTCTGCCAAAATGACTTAAGAAAGGTCTTCGACTGACAGGCCGGGTGACATCTGGTTTTAATTCCTATCGCTACTCGCTTCAATACTATATCCTGTTTATATAGACTTTGAGCTGAGGGCTAGAGAGAGGCTAGAGAAGAGTAGCCTAATCAGTTTAAATATGACAATGTTTCACTGTCTGCTGTGTTGCTTTCTGCGAGTGGCAAATGCACCCTTGCGAGAGCGGTTCTGCACATATCTCCACGCAAAATAATGCACGTGTGGGGGGACACATCTGCAGGGTTTCGGTGCATCAGTGACTGAGTCTATGGCTGATTCTGTCGGAAGTTCCCAATGGGCGGTAGTGACGCGCCCATCTGGTGAAACCCGGAATTACACTCAATGTAAACAGGAAGTAAACGAGGGTGAAAAAATGGCGTTCGGCCACAGACGGCATTAAAACACTTCTTTATTGAAAGATATGGATTATTACATTAAACTACTACCCCGTAGTGAGAGGTAACATTTGGTGCGTGGGCATAAGCACCTTTATTTTCAATTTGTACATGTTTGGAGTGTCTACGGGGTATAGTGCTGAAAGTCCCTGTGTCCATGGGGGGTGAACCCTACAGCTCTCGTAGATGGAAAACGTCATAATCATAAATACGTCTACGAGAGTTGCATTCTACAGCTAATGCGATATATACAAGACCACAAGTAGCCTACCGCGAATGAGACGCGTTGTGAGCTTGTAGATATGCTCTGACGCGGCGTGTGTGTGTGTGTGTGTGTGTGTGTGTGTGTGTGTGTGTGTGTGTGTGTGTGTGTGTGTGTGTGTGTGTGTGTGTGTGTGTGTGTGTGTGTGTGTGTGTGTGTGCGCTGCTCAGGAGCGCAGCTGGCTGTCGGAGAAAAACACTGAATTGACATATGAAAATGTACGGATTGTAATGTGTAACTTTATTTAATATCAAAATAATATATAAATAAAAGTTAATGAAAAGTTGAATACCCTCCTTTGTGTGATATGCTCATGGTCAAAATGGAGAAAACAGCAGCCGCAAACTCAAACACTGTGCAGGTACCTAATAGTTTAATGCAAGCTTTCAGGCTTGATTGATTGATTGATTGATTGATTGATTGATTGATTGATTGATTGATTGATTGATTGATTGATTGATTGATTGATTGATTGAATACTCTATTAATAGCTTGCATTTAGTACAGAGGTACGATTTACAATCATTGTTAAAAGGATAATACAAAAAGCCCTATGGGCTTGTTTCCATTGTGGTCCTGTGTTTTCAATTAATTAAAACATTTAAAGACAATACAATAATAAACAACACATATGTGACAGGGTCAGAAATTAGTTGTGCAATATTTTTTGAATTATTTTATTGATGCTTAACATACCTGTATTGAAATCACTGAAACACCATCATCTTAAATGTATTACCTGTTACAGTATATCGCCACACTGTATTTTAAGACACAATGTATTGCCACTTGACAATGAACCCTGTGACTGGCTGTTGGAGGTCACGCCCGTGTCACACGGTCAAGTCCATGCAGCCTATGTCCCCAAACATGACGTAATGGAGAACGGCGGCGCGGGCCACTTGAATGGAGAACAGGAAAAGACAGGCACAGAGGGCAGTGTGACAGCCGAGGAGCAGGTTGTGCAGCAGAGAGGAGAAGCAGCAGAGGTGAAGAATAAGTAACATAGCGAACACGCCAGCCACAAGCAGCGGACGGTGAGCTGAGACGTGTCCGCTTCCCAGTGACAAGAAGCCGCAGCGACAGACGAAAAGAGTCGGGGAGGAGAAGTGAGACGAGAACCAAGGAGCAGAGGAGATGGCCAGTGGCGATAAGCGTTGCGCGCTCAACACACTCACAGCCAGACATCTGTCTGGCTCACGAGTAAGTGACCCTCTATGCAACGCTTACCTTTATAAAACCACGGTCTTAAGTGGTTAAATATCAGAAAATACACATTGACACAAATCCAACATATTAATAAAAAGATAATGTGTAAACAAATGAACAAAAAACATTGATTTACATAACACCAATGTTCCATCACATTTTTCATTGGCCTGAGCAAACACTCAAAACCCCCTGAGCGGTACTTCCGCAACAACTGAGCAACGTCTTGTCATTTTGCTAAATCAATGGATTTAAGAACTGTGAAGGGTGCACGTTCAGCGACCTACATGTATCGCAGCAGCTACAGTACAAAGATACTGTAACAGCGATCCAAGTCGTCGTCTTATGATATACTCTGTAGGCTACTCATATCGCAGCTCAAAAGTTGTACAACCTGTCACAAAATGACAGCATTCACAATTCATTGTAATGTTGCAACTATTAAAATGTTGCAAATGTTAACTGTTTCATTTGGGTGGTGCACACGTAGGCCTACGCCTATCTAAACGCGCACGTGACGTGTATTAAATTATGGACGATACATTTAACACCTGGCCAGAATAATAACATCTTGTGTATAGCCTACAGAAATATGAGGGTCCCTGGTGACAGACAGACAGACATTTGTATTTATTTATTGTGTTATAGTAGCCTACCTATTATTCTATTTCTCCGTCATTGAATACAGACAGAGAGAGACAGAGACATACAGACAGACAGACAGACAGACAGACAGACAGACAGATCGATAGATGGAGAAATTATGCGGAACAACGACTAGATTGTCCACAGCTGAGATGGGACAAATTAGTGACGGAATGAGAAGCCTTAGCACGGTGCACATGCTGTTTGTTGTAGTGACGTTGTGGCAGAGAGGGGATGGAGTTTTCAGAGTCAACAACAATGCATCGGCAACTTCAATGGATATAGTAGGGCCGGCGGATAACGGAAATATTTTCAGGAATTAAATGTTTAGTTGGTGGAGTTCAGAGGCAGAATAGCTGCTCCGCATACTGTCCAGGGGGGAGTTAGCAAAGCCCCTGCTTTACTAACCGCCAGCCTGACGCTAACCGGCAGCTCCACTATGCTAGTGGGTAGCACAGTAAAGCTAACCGATAGACCAGCGTCTTTGGCGGGCGGTCGCAAGCAATGCACCCGTGGACATGCAGAGGAGGACAGTCCCGAGCATATCAAACAGCAAGGCACTTTGGTTCTACTGTCTGTGCACAGCGCATAAGCCAAACTGCACTTTGGTTGCTCATATCCCCCGATGGGTATGGTCTAGTATTATATATAGAGAGAAAACACATTATATATTATGTATTATGTATTTATATTTACATTAATTATTTGTTTTGTATCATTATATTGTTTTAAATCCATAATGCATTTCATGACCTACAGTGGGTGAATAGTAGCCAATGTGGCCCGGGTGAAATAGTGTCATTGACACATTACAGGACTTACACAGCATTATGTTCATATGGGAGCTTTGTTCATGTACTGTATGTTAAGCCCGGCCTATTCTTATGCCTCTGCTCTGCTGGGCGTTGTGAAAGATTACGTAATGCCATAAGGTGACACAGGGGGGATGGCACAGCACTGGGTATAAAACATAACAACTGGACAATGGGTTTAGAGAAGGGGGGAGGGGGTTAGATAGAGCAGAATAGTCATGAGAGCTACTGTATTCATACACCTGCTTTCATACTTGATATTGTTCTCTTCATTCTCTCCTCTGTCTTCCTCATCTTCCTCTTCTTGTGAGTTACAGGCACCGTTTAATCTCAACAGAATGTACAAGCCTGGGGATTTGGTTCTGTGTGGCTTGTTTAAAATCCACCTCTCCTCTCTCTTCCCTGATCTGTCCTTCACCTCCGAGCAACAGGAGCCCATTTGCTATGGGTGAGTATAACAGATACAATAGCAAGCAAGGGAACAGAGACTTTGTTTTGATATATGGTACCATAGGAATAGTTGATGTTGTATATTTTTACAAAGATTTAGAAAATAATTTATGCAAGGTTAAAGTGGCATTTTGTGTGCTAGTTTCAACATTGATGCGTTCAGATGGGCCCAGACCATGGCTTTTGCGATTACAGAGATCAACAGAAACCCCAGCCTGCTCCCCAATGTCACTCTGGGATACAGTATCTATGATACCTGTGTCACGCTTGGAGTTACATTCCGTGCAGCGTTGTCATTGGTCAGTGGGGGAGAGGAACAGTTTCAATTGGATGAGAGCTGTGTTGGCTCTCCTCCGGCGCTCGGAATTGTGGGTGATTCTTCCTCAGCAAATTCCATTGCCATCTCTAGTGTATTAGGTTTATACAGAGCGCCCATGGTAAGTTTCTAACTTGAAGCCCATTTTACCATCATTTATTAATGATGATGTGATTTGATTGTTTATCAAATATATTATATTATCATGTACAATGAATAGTATTTATAAAGCTTGAAAGACATTAAACATGTGAACTTGCAGGCAGAGCATGTGAGTGGAGCAGGCATATTTAGAATGTAGATTTTCATAAGGTCATAAGTGCAATGCATCTGTGTTCCAGGTTTGATTCATCCTGGACCTGAGAGTAGGAATTCCAAGGCCCTGTTCAGACAGGCAGCCCACATCTGATTTGTGGCCTATTGAAATTGGAGTAGCATTTTTTTTTTTGCAGTCTGAACAGAAAAAAACATGATTGTGGAATCAGTTGTTTGCAAATCAGATTTGAATCACATTCCTTAACCTTGCTTAGACTGCATAAAACAAATCTAACTCCAATGTGGATAGGAATCAGATTTGGGCTGCCAGTCAAGGCCTATGGCCCTGAGTCAGACTGGTCACATATAGTGTCTTGGTTGGGGAGTAAGCTATTTGGTGTTCAGAATGTTATACATTATACATGGGCAACTGGCGGCCTGGGGCCACATGCGGCCCCCACTATGCGGCCCGCAGGTTAATATCGGATACTGATATTATTGATTTCAGCTGTTACAAGTCCAAACATGCAAACCCGCTTTAATTACTTCAGTCTATATTAGTAGCTTAATGACTTGTATTAGAATTCTATTGTCTTTTTTATGTCCAATGTATTTGTATTTAAGTTCATAAAGTTAACATAAGTATAACTAAATGCATTTGAAATTAAATTAAAATGTTACTTTTCAGGATTTCAATTAAAAAGATGCTAAAATAGCCGATCTACAAGCTCAAAACGTATCGCAATTGTGGCTACTTTTTTGTGTGATATAGAATGACGACGTACGGCATTAATTTACGAAAAAAAAGTTAAAATACGGAGATAAGAGGTGTCTGCCCGACAGTATATGCAATCTGGCCCTCTGGAGTGAGTGAGGAAATATAGTGGCCCTCTCTCGATCATCAAAGTTGCCCACCCCTGTACAGTCAGTATTATAACATTGTCACATTAAACCTTAATTATGAATCACTGTGATCCATAAGGTTACAACAATGTTAAGATACAAAATACATTGCAACATGTGCACACAACACCCGGTCCTCTGTGTCTGGTCCTGTCAATTACTGCACATAATTCTCAACGGATTTGTGTCATTGACATTTCAGAGAAGATCAGATTGTTTAGTCAGGTGTTATAATCATCAGTCAATCAAAGGTTAATTTTAAACAAAACTGTTGCTGCACTGGGACAGAGAGAGAGAGAGAGAGAGAGAGAGAGAGAGAGAGAGAGAGAGAGAGAGAGAGAGAGAGAGAGAGCACAATTAAGTTACACAAGCTCTTGGCATGCGTCCAAGGTACTTAAGGGTGCAGGCAATAATGTGTTTTTTTGTGTGTGTGTGTGTGTGTGTGTGTGTGTGTGTGTGTGTGTGTGTGTGTGTGTGTGTGTGTGTGTGTGTGTGTGTGTGTGTGTGTGTGTGTGTGTGGGGGCGGGCGGGCGGGCGGGCGGGCGTGCGTTTGTTTATTTGTTTGTTTGTTTGTTTGTTTGTTTATTTGTAAGTCTAGGTGAGAGGTGAGTGATATTGAGCAGAGTGACAGGTTGACTGGAGCATGACAACCTCTTCTCTCAGGTAAAACAAATAATAATTAAGTTTTGTGTCTTTTCCAGATAAGTTACTATGCCATGTGCTCCTGTCTGAGTGACCGGAATGAGTATCCTTCCTTCTTCAGAACAGTCATAAGTAATACCATCCAGGTGAACCTCTAAGTGCATGTTACACACACTTGACAAATATCCCTCTAGTGAGTGTAATTGATATTGTGAAATATATCACCTTTCATTTGCTGGTGCATATTACTGCTGGAGACTAAGGTCTCTGTTGACGGCGACAGCAAAAGAGAGTTATTAGACCTTTTCGTTGTGGCATCTACATAGGAGATTCACTGATTTACATGGATGGATGGATTGATGGACATTTAATGATCCTGCGGGACATTCAGTTGCTAAAGGTCAAGTATTCACCACTCTGTGAATAATCTATTTCATTCACTTACCCCTAAATGTTTTATCCAATCAGGTGCGAGCTATGCTACAGATTATGAGACGGTTCAGGTGGACGTGGGTAGGATTGCTTTATAGTGATGATGCCTATGGCCGTGATGTTGCCCAACTGTTCCAGTCTGAGCTGGCTCAGTCTGGTTGGGGTTGCCTGGCCTATGTGGAGCTTACGCCCTGGGACAGTGACCCTGCTGAACTCCAGAGGATCGTCTCTGTGATGAAGAAATCCACAGCTCGTGTGGTCGTTGTCATTGAATATGGGATCCGTGCTCTTAAACTCATGGACGAGGTTGGGGTTATGATCCATGTTAATTTAGCAACCCATAATTATAAGGAATCTAAAATGAGTTACCGTACATTGAAGTGAAGACATCCTTTCATAATATAAAAATAGTTTGCTATTTAATTGCAAGTATTTTGTTTAATTGCAATGCAATTTAATTATAATGCCATTTAATCAGCATTAGGTTCAAATGAAATGCTCTGTAGGCTAATGTTTAGACTTTCTTCTCTGTACCAAAAGCAAATAATCAAACCATTCACACATCTCATTGCTAAAACTATGTTATATTGTTAGTTTTATTAGATTGCATTTGTCTCGATAGTTCACAGAATATTGTATTATTATTATTCTCTCCGCCAGGAGAGTTTGTTTTCACTTTCTGAAACTGGTACTAACATTGGTCAAACCTCACGTGACACGTGACAATACGGTGAAATAGTGTGATCCGATTGGCTAGTGACGTATAGCGGCCTATAAAATACATGTGTCACTTTGAAAGTGTCTGTGTCACTTTCAAAGTGAGGTAAGACAGTTCCAACAATCCTGCATGCAAAGCAGATACTTTAATTAAGCTAAAGCCTCTCTAGATGGGAAGGCCTCGATCCTACAAATGCTTAGTTAACAGCTAAGCGCCCAAGCCAGCGAGCATGATTTCGAGTTGACATGGCTGAGAAATGGACAGATAGGACACTTACACAGACAGGAGGGATAGGACACTTACATAGACAGGACGGATAGGACACTTATACAGACAAGACGGATAGGACACTTATACAGACAGGACGGATAGGACACTTATACAGACAGGACGGATCGGACACTTATACAGACAGGATGGATAGGACACTTATACAGATAGAACATTCCCAACATTCCCAACACAAGTCTGCTGGCGGAGAGTTGTGCTCCGAGGAGCACTTTTTCTAGTTATTATTATTATTATTATTATTATTACCATTATTATTATTACCCTTATTATTATTACTCTTATTATTATTATTACCATTATTATTATTACAACTATTATTACTGGCCGGGTTTCTCAAAGCGATTTAAGGAGTACTTAACGGTAAGTACTTCTTAAGAGCCTTCTTAAGAAGCAAACAGGTTTCCCAAAAGCCTTCTTAGCCAAGTTTTACTTTCATAAGAAGCAGTTCCAAGAAGGTTCTTAAGATTATATTTGTCGCAGGTTGCTATGTGACGTTTAGCCCATTAAAACTAGATGGCACTGGTACATTGTTTCAATAAATACTGCAACATACAGTATTGAAGAGTTCATCACCACCAGAAATCCCCTGTTGTTTGAAAGTTAAATGAAGAGACCTGTTGCACACATAGCAAATTAGGGGACATAACATTATAGAGCAGCAGGTGAGAACGAGAAGTGTGGATAGTATTATAATTGCATTTGGGCACCTCATGCGTGTTCATTTAATTGTTTCATTAAAGCATCATATAAAGGTAAGAAAAAGGCTAGTCCGAAATTATTTTTTAACTCCCTAAGAAGTCCCTGTTTCACGGGTTCGTGGCTTTATTTTTTGTGTTGAAATCCCCATTTGGGAATCTTAGATCACGTCATATAAGAACTGTGTTCCTAACATAAACACACCACCCCAGTGTGGTGTGTTACACAAAAAGTAAAGCCACGAACCTGCGAAAAGTGCCCTCTACTGGTAGTGACGTCAGAACGTCGGTGCTCTATATTGCCAATGAAACCCGGCCAATGTTGTTGTTGTTGTTGTTGTTGTTGCTGTTTTTGTTGTTGTTGTTGTTGTTGTTGTTGTTGTTGTTGTTGTTGTTGTTGTTTATCACAATCAACAGGTGGTGAAGCAGAAGGTGACAGGACTGCAGTGGATAGCTGAGGTGGAAACTATAAAAGACTCAAACCTCCAGATTCCTCGCTACATGCCCTACTTGAGAAGCAGCCTTGGTATAGCATTCCGTCGTGGAGAGACACCAGGCCTCAAGGACTTCTTGTTAAAAATACATCCTGAAAATGACATTGACAACACCCACGCAAATATCTTGGTGAGTCTTTTGTTTAATTTCAATGTTAAAGGTGATCATTATTGTTACATCTTGTGTACAGGTACACAAGAGTTTATGCTGTGTGTGTGTGTGTGTGTGTGTGTGTGTGTGTGTGTGTGTGTGTGTGTGTGTGTGTGTGTGTGTGTGTGTGTGTGTGTGTGTTGGCAGTCGCCATATATGGAGGAGGCGATGCTTCCTGTACCCGTGATCTGTATTCTGAAATACTTGTCGTTGAGCTTTTTCCAAGTTTGTCCATCTACTATTGTTTGTGTTCAAGAATTTATTGTTAAAATGTGAACGCAAATAAAGATGTTAAATGTGTGTGTGTGCGTGCGTGCGTGCGTGCGTGCGTGCGTGTGCGTGCGTGCGTGTGTGTGCGTGTGTGATTCTCTTATAGTATAGAGCAGTGGTGTCAAACTGGCAATTCGCGGGCCATTACTAGTATATACTATATATCGTTGCTGTCCGGCAGGAACCAGCTAACTCCATTTTCCCACTTTTGCATTTTTTTCCATAAATCAGTGCTATTGAACACCCTTTACATCTGTGTGTTGGTAAAACAAATATTGAACCAATGAAAAGTATTAAAAAGCGCTTCTGACAAAACCAGCTAAGTCCATTGGATCCTCAAACGTTCTGCTATACCAGCTAACTCCAACAATTGAGAAAATAAACAAGCCAGTTTCAATTGTGTTCCATTTGTTTACATGTTTGGTGCGCTTGACACAGTGCAATGTGAACACAAAGTAGCAAACCAAATGAAAGATGCAACAATGTTGCATTTCACCCCCAAATCGCACCGAGTCTACCAACCTACATGTATAGGTGTGAAGCTGCCCTAAATCTTAATTTTGTCCTCAGGTGAGGCAGTTTTGGGAGCACACATTTCAGTGTAAATTTGCACCCCTTCCGTCAGAGTGGGTGGATGCTGGTGGAAGGGTGTGTACTGGAAAAGAGGACCTAGGAACGGCACAATCTACCCTGCTGGATGTGTCTAACCTCAGGGTAGAGTATAATGTGTACAAGGCTGTGTATGCTCTGGCCCATGCCCTCCATGACATGTTGCAATGTGTGCCAGGAAGAGGACCTTTCACTGGGCACAGCTGTGCCAGTTTGCAGACAGTCCAGCCATGGCAGGTGGGATATTAATAAACACGAGTTTCTTGTTGGATTGCAATTTTCACTGGTACGAAGCATGAACATAATAATTTTCACATACTGCCTGCAGTAAATGTTTACCAATGTTTTTTTTTCTTCTAATTTATGTATTTATTTATTCATTTGTTGTATTATTGTTATTGATAATACTAATATATTACAAGAAAATGGGGGGGTGCATAATATATTCTGTGCTGGGGCACATAACCCCCTCCTGAAGGTTAGAACAATTATATTTTATGTTTAAATTGTGTTTGAATAGTGTGAGGATGTAGTTAATACATCAACAGTCCCTGTCACGTGTCACTAGTGGGTATCTTGTACCATTTCTAGCTTGTGTATTACCTGGAAAGTATAAACTTCACGACATCATTTGGTGATCAAGTATCATTTGACAAGAACAGTGATGCCTTACCAATATGTGATATCATGAACTGGCTGTGGCTCCCTGATGGAAGCGTAAAGGTTCAACATGTAGGCGTGTACAAGAAGTCAGCCTCAGGAGATGAAGAACTCATCCTTGATGAAGACAGAATATTCTGGAACTTTGAAACCGAAAAGGTCTCTTTGGCTTTCTAAAACACCTCATTGAATTCATGATGTGAATGCAATTTAGTTTGGACTGAAATTGTTACTTTCCTCTGTAGCCGCTTCGGTCAGTGTGCAGTGAGAGATGTTCTCCTGGAACCCGTGTGGCCAGAAGGAAAGGAGAACCTGTCTGCTGCTTTGACTGCATTGCTTGCTCTGAGGGAGAGATCAGCAATGAGACTGGTAGGTTTACATTATGTACCTGTATAGTATGTATTATGTAAGAGTGTAGTCTACGTAGGCTACTATATATGTTATCTTTAGGATGATACTGTACTTGTGTGGCCCTTTAATTGTCTCTCCTTTGTTAGACTCTACAGAGTGCACCAGTTGTCCAGAGGACTTCTGGTCCAGTCCCCAGCGTGACCACTGTGTCCCTAAGAGCGTGGAGTTCCTCTCCTTCCATGAGGCCCTGGGTATCTCCTTGACAGCCATCTCATTGTTTGGCACACTTACCTGTGCCATTGTCCTGGGAATCTTCATCTATCATCGAGACACACCCATGGTACGCGCCAACAACTCAGAACTCAGCTTCCAACTTTTGTTGTCACTCAAACTGTGTTTCTCATGCTCACTTCTGTTCATTGGCCGCCCCAGGCTCTGGACTTGTCAGCTCAGGCATGCAGTGTTTGGGATCAGCTTTGTGCTGTGTGTCTCGTGCATCCTGGTAAAGACTATGGTGGTGTTGGCTGTGTTCAAGGCCTCCAAGCCTGGAGGTGCAGACATTATGAAGTTATTTGGTGCTATGCAGCAGAGAGGAACAGTTCTGGCTCTTACATCCATCCAGGCAATAATTTGCACAGCCTGGCTTGTTTCTGCCCCACCAACTCCTCATAAAAACACACAATACCACAGTGATAAGATAGTCTATGAGTGTGATGTGGGATCAACAGTTGGTTTTGCAGTGTTACTAGGTTATATTGGTTTACTGGCACTACTCAGCTTCGTCCTAGCATTCTTGGCAAGGAATCTTCCAGACAACTTCAATGAAGCCAAGTTAATCACTTTCAGCATGTTGATCTTCTGCGCCGTGTGGATATCTTTCATTCCAGCATATATCAGCTCTCCAGGGAAATATGCAGATGTAGTGGAGGTATTTGCTATTTTAGCATCTAGTTTTGGCCTTCTGGTGGCACTGTTTGGACCAAAGTGTTATATCATCCTTTTGAAACCTGAGAAAAACACTAAGAAGTCCATCATGGGTCGTGGTGCCACCAAGACATAGAAGCAGAAATTCAGTGATAATACACTTTATGTGTATTTTATAGCTATTCTGATCCAGGATTGACAGGATAAGAAATGACTACATTAGACGATCAGCCGAGGTTAGACGGGTTAACACGGGTTGGGGATCAAACAAGGCTTGAGATGGGTTGGGTATGTGCAGAGGAGAAATGAGATGTACATTGGGAAAAGGATGCTGAAGATGGAGCTGCCATCAAGAGAAGAAGAGGAAGACCAAAGAGGAGGTTTATGGAGTCACTGAGGGAGGACATAAATGTGGCTGGAGTGACAGAGGAAGATGCAGAGAACATAATCAGATGGAAACAGATGATCCGCTCTGGCGACCCCGATGGGAAGTAGCCGAAAGAAGAAGATGTGTATTTTATAGCAATATGTTTATATGTATATATTTGATTGCTGATCACCTTGTTAGTAATATATTAAACTATATCCAGCCACCTAAAATGAGTTGAATCCTAAAATAGCTGTCTATCATTAACGTAAACATCAGAGCTGGAATCAGAGTGTAAATCTGACAATTATGCATAAATAGCAACTTACGTTAGTACTCCATAGCAGTGTTAGCAACAATTCACTTGCAACAAACAGTTTCTTTTTTGGTTTTGCTTAGTTTTTAACAATTGCTAGCCACTTTTGGTCAAATCTACAGTATATTCCATACATTAGTGTTACACTATTATTGTATCATGTCCATCTTAAAGACACAAATATATATTACCGAAATCACATACACATTATTAAAGGAAGTACCCCAGCCTAAGGCCCAGCCATCTATCTCCCATATAGATGGGGTTATTGCTCTAAGTCTAATGATCAATACAATGTCCTGATTTGAAAGACAATATTTCAAATTAAGAGGATAAAAAATAAAGGTTATTATGTGTATGTGGACGATCAAAATGTGTTAGAAATATTTTATTTGCATGTGGTGTCATGATTAAAATTAATTTTCATACGCCACACTGACTATCAAGAAAATAAAAACATGCCACTTCATGTCAGAAAGGTTGCCGACCCCTGCCATACTCATGTTCATCAGAGAACTCCATATATGGGCACAAAAGGAATACAGACAGATACAGAAATCTCCAAATACATGCAAGGGATAATTGATGGGTAGCCGGTCATTATTGATAAATAAATCCCGACAGGGTGATTAGGCACCAACGCATAGCGGAGTAGACGCTTATTACACGGCTACTAATAAATAAATGAATAAATTGACCCAAAAGTAACAACAAAACAAAGTATTTCCTTGCTTACGGCAATGAAAGTATGCCATTGTGGTGGATATACACACACAGGACAATCATTAAGTACAGTTATAATTCACAATGTTTACATTAGTTTTGTTCCACTTTACCAGAGGCAGTATTTCCTTTAAATGCATAACCTGTGCTGTTACCTTTAAGAGAAAATGCACACCTCCGAGGTGATGACGTAATTACCTGCGCGACAGGTCTGTTGTTATTGTTTTTCGTTTGAAATAAACGGAGTGCTACTTGGCTCTTCAAAGAGGAATAAATCTCCGTTGTTTCTCTGCCTGCACTCCTACATTGGTGACCCCTTTTACTCTTGGACGTTTCCAGAGTTTACTGAACATGTCTGCTACACTAAAGTTGCCCGACTTTTGGGAACGGAACGCAAGTGCTTGGTTCGCACAGGCGGAGGCTCAATTCGCCATCAAGGACATAACGGTGGACGAAACAAAGTTTTATCATGTCGTGACGTCCCTTACCAGCTCAACTGCGGGAAGAGTGGTGAGCCTACTAGAACGTCCTCCAATACGGAACAAATACACCACTCTGAAGACGCATCTACTGGAGACGTTTGGACTTAATGAATCCGAACGTGCGCGCCAACTACTCTCCCTTCCCGGTCTCGGCGACAGTAAGCCTTCTGAGCTGATGGATCACATGCTGGCTCTGCTGGGAGACCATCATCCGTGTTTTCTTTTTAAGGAGTTATTCCTGCAGCAGCTTCCAGAACAGGTTCGTTTGGCACTTGCAAATTCACCTATTACTGATTTTCGTCAACTGGCCAGGGAGGCAGACAAATTTTTCTCAGCTGGAAAAAAGTGTTTTGCAGCCACGCCCCCTTCCACCTCCAGTGCCACCAGTGATGACTATATGCACCAGCCATACTCCATCTCTGCCACCACCACTGTGCCCCGACGTGCAAAGCAGTCAGGAGGATTGTGTTTCTACCACGCCAAGTTGGCAACAAAGCCAAGAAATGCCTGCCCCCCTGTACATTCAGTGCGTCGGGAAACGCACCGGCCGCCACCTATTAGCAGCCGTGGGTGTCGGCCGTTCCGGCGGCTTGCTGTTTATTACTGACTCCCTCTCCGGTCGTCGCTTTCTTTGTGACACAGGCGCCCACATGAGTGCGCTGCCAGCATCAGCCACAGACATTCGAGCAGGGCCACGCGGCCCCCCCCTTGTGGCTGCCAATGGCAGCACAATCCACACCTTTGGCACACGCACTGTGACGGTGTGTTTTGCTGGTCAGCGTTTCACCTGGGATTTTGTGTCAGCAAAAGTGTCCATCCCCCTCTTGGGTGCTGATTTCTTTTTTGCCAACAAGCTTCTTGTGGATGTGAGGAACCGCCGCCTTGTCCACGCCGAGACATTCGGCTCATTTCCCTGTGAACACAGTGACAATGCCCCGACAAAGCTGTCCAGTGCCCTCTCGCCCACTGATGACTTTTCTCACCTCCTCGAGGAGTTCTCAGACATCACCGCACCTACCTTCTCATCCGCCTCCGCCAAACATGGCGTGTTGCACTACATCTCCACCGATGGCCCACCTGTGCACGCCAAGGCCCGCCGTCTTGACCCACACAAGCTCGCTATTGCAAGGGCTGAGTTCGACGCCATGGAACGCCTTGGCATTGTTCGTCGGTCGAACAGTCCGTGGGCCTCCCCCCTTCACCTGGTGCCCAAGCCCAATGGTGGTTGGCGCCCGTGCGGTGACTACCGGCGCCTTAATGCTGTCACTACACCGGACCGCTACCCTATTCCGCACATTCACGACTTTTCAGCCCACCTGGCGGGTGCGTCTATTTTTTCCAAAGTGGACCTCGTCCGGGGCTATCACCAGGTACCCGTTCAGCCTCAGGACATTCCCAAAACAGCGGTGATCACCCCATTTGGGCTTTTTGAGTTTCTCAGGATGCCATTCGGCCTGAAAAGTGCTGCCCAGACCTTTCAGCGTTTGATGGACACTGTGCTGCGTGACTTGTCGTTCATTTTTGTCTACCTGGACGACATCCTGGTGGCCAGCACATCTAAGACAGAGCACTTGTCACACCTGCGTATCCTCTTCAGTCGTCTCCAGCAGCACGGCTTGATCATCAACCCAGCGAAATGCCAGTTTGGACTGTCTTCCATGGATTTCCTGGGCCACCACATCACTACGGCCGGGGCGGTTCCACTGCCATCGAAGGTGGAGGCAGTGCTGAAGCTCCCGCAACCTCTCACTGTCAAGGCTCTACAAGAGTTCTGCGGCATGGTAAATTTTTACCACCGTTTTGTGCCTCGCGCTGCCAACCTCATGCGGCCCCTATACAGTGCTCTCAAGGGTAAAATGACTCCTAAGCACGCCATTTCTTGGTCCACGGACATGTTGGCGGCTTTCTCTGCCACAAAAGATGCCCTTGCAGACGCAACTATGCTGCCTCACCCTGTGCCTGAGGCCCCGGTTGCCTTGACCACGGACGCCTCTGACTATGCTGTTGGCGCTGTTCTCCAGCAGTTGGTCAATAGTGTTTGGCAGCCGCTCGCTTTTTTTAGCCGCCAACTTCGGTCCAGCGAGCAGAAATATAGCACTTTTGACCGTGAACTCCTCGCCCTGTACTTAGCCGTCCGACACTTCCGTTTCCTGCTGGAAGCTCGTCCCTTCACTGCCTTTGTAGACCACAAGCCTTTGACCTTCGCCATGGCCAAGGTGTCGGAACCATGGTCTGCCAGGCAGCAGCGCCACCTGGCTTTCATCTCTGAATTCACCACGGACATCCAACACGTGGCGGGAAAAGACAATCCCGTGGCTGACTGCCTCTCCCGTGTGGTCATTGGCGCTGTCCACCTCGGAATAGATTATGCCCGAATGGCTGTGGACCAGGCCTCGGACCCCGACATTCAGGCGTACAGAACGGCGGTCACTGGCCTCCAGTTGGCGGACGTCCCGTTCGGCGATGACGGCACCATGCTGCTCTGCGATGTGTCTCTGGCCCTGCCCCGTCCTGTGGTGCCGCAGACGGCAAGTTTTCGACACCATACATGGCCTCTCGCACCCGGGCTGCAAGCCGTCACAACGTCTTGTGGCGGCAAAGTTTGTCTGGCATGGCCTGAAGAAGGACATTCGCGGCTGGGTCAGAACCTGCGTGGCATGCCAACGCTCGAAGATCCATCGCCATGTTAAGGCCCCATTGGAGCAGTTCACAGTTCCTGAAAGGCGTTTTGATCATGTCAATGTTGACCTGGTGGGACCCCTTCCTCCCTCCAGGGGATTTACTCACCTCCTGACTATGGTGGACCGGACCACCCGTTGGCCGGAGGTTGTCCCGCTGTCAGCAACGACTTCAGCTGACGTGGCCCGGGCCTTCATCGGTACCTGGGTCGCCCGGTTCGGGGCCCCCTCTGACCTTTCTTCTGATCGTGGGCCCCAGTTCACTTCCGAACTCTGGAATTATGTTGCCCGTCAGTTAGGTGTCTCACTCCACCGCACTACAGCATACCACCCTCAGGCCAACGGCATGTGTGAACGATTTCACAGAGACATGAAGGCCGCCCTTAAGGCTTCTCTCACGGACGACGGTTGGGTCGACAAACTCCCATGGGTGATGCTGGGGATTAGGACAGCGCCTAAGGAGGACCTCCTTTCTTCCTCTGCAGAGTTAGTTTATGGCCAAACCCTCAGAGTCCCGGGTGATTTTATTCCCGCACTACAGTCCCCTGGTCTGCTGCTGACCAACGGAGTAGTCTCCTGGACACTGCCCGTACCTTCCTACCAATCCCAACCTCGCACCACTGCCTGCCCCAGGTGCACATGCCTCCCGACCTGCGAGCAGCAGGGTATGTGTTCATCCGCCACGATGCCCATCGGGGACCCCTGCAACCACCGTACGATGGCCCTTATCGGGTTGTGGAGGCTGGCGACAAGACATTTGTCATCGATATCGGGGGCAGGCTGGATCGCGTCTCAGTGGACCCACCTGGATTTGGGCCGCTCTGTTGAGGTGGCTCAGGCACCACGCCGCGGCCGGCCCCCGGGTAGGGCTGCCATGGAACAGGTCCGGCCCCCTTTGAACCCCCCGCACGGCCACCCGCCGCCTGCTCACCGTCAGCGACCTTCTGTCACCCTCCCGCTTCACTCCCCTCTGCCTGCCCAGGAGCTTCGGAATAGCTTTGGGCGGGTCATTCGGGTCCCTGGTCGTTTCACTGGGCCAGTTCTTGTGAATTCTGGGGGGACGTGTGTGGTGGATATACACACACAGGACAATCATTAAGTACAGTTATAATTCACAATGTTTACATTAGTTTTGTTCCACTTTACCAGAGGCAGTATTTCCTTTAAATGCATAACCTGTGCTGTTACCTTTAAGAGAAAATGCACACCTCCGAGGTGATGACGTAATTACCTGCGCGACAGGTCTGTTGTTATTGTTTTTCGTTTGAAATAAACGGAGTGCTACTTGGCTCTTCAAAGAGGAATAAATCTCCGTCGTTTCTCTGCCTGCACTCCTACACCATAAGTGTTGCGCTGGGTGGACACGATCGCCTCGGAAAACAAGGAAGTGTTGATCAAAAAGAATACATTTTGGTAACTGCATTGTCTATTTCTCGGGTCTAATGTTTTCAAAAACATTCTTGAGAGCAATGTTTAGTTGTAAATGACATGGTGTCTTTGTTTACATGGCTGTCATGTCGGATACAGCATAAAATCAAGCAACGCAGGTTGATATGAGCAGGTGCTCTGAGCCTTTGATTGGACAACGGTGTGTTAATGAGCTCATCAGTCATTATCCTTCTATAACACCAAGGGGGCCCTGGCACTGCAACTGAAAATCAACATTTTGTTTAGTCAGTCGGAGACCCCTCGTCTTTTTTATCCACTTGGAGATGATCCACTTCCAACTTCCACTAAGCATATTTCAATATAAAACCTGTGTTGTCACATTACACGTTTGCAATTGTGTAAAATGTACAAAGTTGTAGGAGGAAGTCCAATTTATATTGAAGCCATTTGACACTTCACAAACAAGGAAAATAACGGAACTGGACCAAACGCATTAATTTGGCAAAACTTTATATTTACGATAAGCCAACCATGTGCTTGTGACTTACAAAATGTAGACACTTTGGAAGTGCGTTCTCTCTTTCGACTTCCGCTACGTGGCAGCAGTTAGTAGTGAGTCAAAATGATCTCATCTGGTTAACTTACAGCCTATCATAGTCTTGCACTCAGAATTACAATAACTACTGTGCTGTAAACATGTAAAGAACGAAACAGACCTACAATGGCAATAATGTAACATGGCAAAGAGGGATATAATTTATAACGTCGAGTGACATTCTAACATTGTTGTTGCAAACGTTGCAATTAAGCTTAGTTTGCACTGCGTCGTTTTTTCAGTATCCACACCAGTTCATTAGACCGATGTCTAACAACTCCGTCTGTCTGTCCAGTGAGTGCTTTCTGCTTGGTACTGCGGTCAGTACACTACACTGCGCTGCCAAGAGCAGAATCAGATTATTAAAATGGGGCGGGACCGGTGAAAGCATGCACAAGCACAAATAACAGATCTTGAAGCTAACAACGCGTAGAGTTGCGACACGTTGTTAGCTTGTAGATCTGTTATTTTTGGCGAATGACACCACCATACTACAGAAGTATAAATTAAAGGTTTCATGACATTCAGTTTTACAACATATTAAAAGTCTTTGTCATGGTCCTTCAAACGTGTATAAAAAGTTTTAACTGAAAATTCCACTCCAGTTATCCATTGCAGGTGTTTTTCTCTCACATTTCTAAAGCCTTGTCAACTGCAATGAAAAAAATAATCTTTGCCTGCGGGTGTCGCTGTTGAGGGATTTTGCCTGTCAATTATCACCTCTGCTCCGCCCCCCCCCCCCAAAGGAAAGGATAGGGGAGGGGAGGGGCAAGGAGGAGAGTGGGCGGGATTAATGGCCTGTGACTTCACTGTCCAAGGGCCAATCTCAGATTACTTTTCAGCCTAATTATTCAGAAAACCCCAGACCACAGAAAATCCCCTGAATGTTCAAAGTTCCTTTAAGGTAGGCTATAGAACTACAACTCATAGAATATGCACTCGCCGTATCGCAATCTAACCGATCTCTCTGAAATCAGAGATTTTGGGTCGGGCCCGGCCCGAAAACGTTGTGCGGGTTCGGGCAGAATCGGAGAACTCTAAGCCAGAGCACAGAGCAATGTTTGTGCAAAGTGTGGTGTCCGTTTGAGCGCTTGTGTATTGTGAGACCCTCTCCAACGCTGACTCCGAACTCCATGTGTGTCGGCCTCAATTCTGGTAGCTGGATGTGCTTATTATTTAGTTACTGCAATGCAATGGGCTCAATGTGTCATGAGGTCCATGGGGTATGTATTGTAATCACTGTGTACAGTATGTGTCACATCAGTGTGGTAGAGAGGGATAGTTGTGGTGTTGCCCTATTCACTTACATGAGGAAATGGAGAGGGGCTCCATATCCTCATGTAAGTGAATAGGTTTGGTGTTTGGTTTGCAGCGTCACAATTCAAAGAGTGTTCTTAAATAAATAGTGATCAATACTAATCCTTCCCATCTGAAACCCACCGATCATTACAATACTGTAGTCCATGATGTACAGATGTGCCACTTCAAAACTTCACATGTCCTGCCATCGCCAAGACAGTAAATTTTCAGGGGATTCCCAGGGCAATAAGAGGGACAAAGAAGGGCATTTAAAATGCTGAATTATTTTGATGATCACTGCTTTTATGATGCTAATTAATTTGAGCAACTGGTCAAATCACCTTTCGCCTCATAATGAGTCTGACACCTTCTTAAGCACACATTCTTTTGTTCTCATGTATATGGATGTCTGTTGAAGGGAAAAACGGGGATGTGTAGTGACAACTTCTTTTCAGGGGCAAAACAGTGCATTTTAAGGGCAGAAAAGGGAGGAAAAAAATGCATTTTCAGGGGACTTTCAGGGAAAGAACAGTAACGTGTGAAGTTTTGAAGTGGCACATCTGTATGGTTGCTCAGCCCTCTCTATATTATGACACTGTAGTAGACCTAGCTACAGGCCTAGTACAACATTGCACCTGTTGAGTCACTATTTCATCACCCCTGGGCCAGATGTCATCAGTAGTAAACACACACCTGCCTTTGCTTGCCCAGCTAATGTTTAATTTGCATCCACCTGGGTATAGTCTGTTGTTGCCAGACGATCAGTGTGATCAGAAGTGTTTAGAGACTCACTGGTAATTTTCCATGTGCTGGAGCTCACACAACCTGTTCCTCTAGTGCACACGAGGGATGACGTTGTCTTTTTGTTTTTCTTTTGCTAAAACAAATACAATTAAAATGTGTTAAACATTAAGAAATATTTCAAAATCATGTATGAGCATAGGCATTTTAATAAATAGAGGCACAATACAAGGCAGGTGTCACACACAAGGCAAGTGTGCACAGCAAATAGGCAGACTAGTATATCTAGTACCACTAGTATACTACTATTAGCTTTAACTAGTAGATTTTATACTAATACCATTTCCAGGCCACCACTCAACATTTTTGTCATTAACTCGTTCAGTGCCAATGATGTGTAACACGCCCATTTTTTTCCAAAGCCCAGAGTGCGATTGAAAACCGTGTTTTCAGTGTTAACGCTAGATGGCGCTGTTCACCAACCTATGAGTGATCCTATGACTTCTGGAGATGAGTAGATCCGGAAATAATGTGATCACAACAAACCCAGCCCCGTCCAATCTAATGTTAAAGGATTTGCTAATTTCTTGTTTTTTCGCCGTTTTTGCCGAGAACAAGCTATATTCAACAGGCAATAACTAAAGAATGGAGGGTCGCGGTGACACTTTTTTTTCTCCGATGGAAGCAGAGACACTCCTCCGTCTTTTGCGACACTCAATGTGCCGATCGTCCTGTAGCGAAATATTCCGTGGCTCTTGAAAGGTTAGTAAAGATGCTCTAAAACGCTGACACTGTCCGACTTAATGAATTCATTAAATTCTGGCACTCAATGAGTTAATTTGGTAAGTTGTGCTAGAAGAATATAAATAAATGGCATGGAATCAGCAGCTTGGAGGTGGATAAAATGTTTCATGACATCAACCGTAGAATGGCTGCAGGAAGCTGTCCATTAGTCTGATGCCCCAATAGTCTGATAAATGTAATCTATTATTAACAAGGTGATCAGCAATAAAAATATATCCGTATAAAAGTATTGTTATAAAATACACAGAACATGTATTATCATTGGATTTCTTTTTCTTTATGTCTTGGTGGCACCTCGACCCATGATGGATTTCTTAGTGTTTCTCTCAGGTTTCAAAAGGATTATATAACACTTTGGTCCAAACAACGCCACCAATAGGCCATAACTGGATGCTAAAATAGCAAATACCTCCACTACATCTGCATATTTGCCTGGAGAGCTGATATATGCTGGGATGAAGGCTATCCACACGGCACAGAAGATCAACATGCTGAAAGTGATTAACTTGGCTTCATTGAAGTTGTCTGGAAGATTCCTTGCCATGAATGCTAGGACGAAGCTGAGGAGTGCCAGTAAACCAATATAACCTAGTAACACTGCAAAACCAACTGTTGATCCCACTTCACACTCATAGATTATCTTATCACTGTAGTATTGTGTGTTTTCATGAGGAGTTGGTGAGGCAGACACAAGCCAGGCTGTGCAGATTATTGCCTGAATGGAAGTAAGAGCCAGAACTGTTCCTCTCTGTTGCATAACACTGAAAAACTTCATAATGTCTGCACCTCCAGGCTTGGAGGCCTTGAACACAGCCAACACCATGAACTGGGCGTGGCTCCCTGATGGAAGCACAAAGGTTCACAATGTAGGTGTGGTCAAGCAGTCAGCCTCCGGAGATGAAGAACTCATCCTTGATGAAGACAGAATCTTCTGGAACTTTGAAACAAACAAGGTCACTTTGGCTTTCTAAAATAACTAATGTTGAGCTCATGATGTGAATGTAATTGAGTTTAGACTGAAACGGATCATTGTTACTTTCCTCTGCAGCCTCCTCGGTCAGTGTGCAGTGAGAGCTGTTCCCCTGGAAACCGTGTGGCCAGAAGGAAAGGAGAACCAGTCTGCTGCTTTGACTGCATTGCTTGTTCTGAGGGAGAGGTCAGCAATCAGACAGGTTGGTTTACAGTCACTAGTCTCAAACCCAAGCTAAATGCAGACTCTTTTTTTGGGTGTGTTTTGTATCCCTTTTTCTTCCCAATTTAGTCGTTAGGCCAAATAATTCCTCTCCACACACGTTTGTGTGTTGTCACTGCTATTGTATCCTACTGACTGAGGAGCCCCCACCGGGAGGAACGTGCCTTCGTCCTGCTTCTCCTGCCCAACATGCTGCCCAAGCCTGTAGGAGTACGTGCAGTGACAAATTTCACCCTCCCCGCCCGGCTCCCCCCGAACACGGGCCAATAGGCTCTATGCACAGCAGCCATATTGGGAATGAATTGGGCCCCTTCCTTACTTCCTTCACAGGTGTTACCAATGATACTAATTAAGGCTCAGTTCCATTTAGTGTGGCATAGTGGTTGTCTTATTTTCAAGGACCCCCATAACTCTGAGAGTGTACAAATGGAACCAAATGGACCCTAAGGGTCCATTTGGTTCCATTTGTACACTCTCAGAGTTACACACCCACCATAAGGGGCCATTTGGGAACCAAAATGGAGTGTTTCTAGTGAGCCAACATGCACGTTATCAGCACCCTGACCAGAATGGAACAGAGTCGTCATTAGCATCATTGGTAACACCTGTGAAGGAAGTAAGAAGCGGCCCAATTTCTTTCCAATATGGCTGCTGTGCATAGAGCCTAGTGTTTCGTATAAAGTCATAGAGCAGAGGCTGATACGCACTGTCCAGCTCGGTTAACAACACAGACAGACTACTAGAGAGAGATGTGCATCTGCGGAACGTCACTGTTTATTTACTGACATCAAACTTGGAAAAGGGAGAGAACACTCGTTTAGCTGATCACTCGTCACATTGTTTTTTCTTCTCTCTCTCTTGGGGTCCATAAGCATATTTCCACATGTCCTCACATCAAGTTGTAAACATTGACAACTACTTTGACATGAGGGGGAGGTGGGACCTTTGCTCTATTTGCAGAGTCCTCTGCAACTGATGTAGTGAGCGTGAGTCAGATCACCTGGCTCACAGGCCAAGCATTTTTTCTAACAGCGGATAATAAAGTGTTTAAATTGTGGCGATTTACGAACGTAACTTGGTCTAATTTCATCCACGGTCCATTTCCATTACAGGAATTAAGGGACATTATGGGAAAATGTGAAAGTTGAATTGCAAGTTCAGATCGATTGGTCGAGGAGGAGATAAATGGATGAGGACAGACAGACAGACAGACAGACAGACAGACAGACAGACAGACAGACAGACAGACAGACAGACAGACAGACAGAAGGAAGGACAGAGGTTTCCACATTCATAGTAGGATGTATAAATGTAGGTTATCTTTAGGACAACACTTTACTTATCTCTCTCTTTAGACTCTACAGAGTGCACCAGCTGTCCAGAGCACTTCTGGTCCAGTCCCCAGCGTGACCACTGTGTCCCTAAGAGCGCGGAGTTCCTCTCCTACCATGAAGCCCTGGGTATCTCCTTGACAACCATCTCATTGCTAGGCACACTTATCTGTGCCATTATCATGGGAATCTTCATATATCATCGAGACACACCCATGGTACGCGCCAACAACTCAGAACTCAGCTTCCAACTTTTGATGTCACTCAAACTATGTTTCATGTGCTCACTTCTGTTCATTGGCCGTCCCAGACTCTGGACTTGTCAACTGAGGCATGCAGTGTTTGGGATCAGCTTTGTGCTGTGTGTCTCTTGTATCCTGGTAAACCCTCATGACTGTCCTGCTCTGTCTATAACCTCCTCCCCCCTTCTCTAAACCCATTGTCCAGTTCTTACGTTTTATACACAGTGCTCTGCCATCCCCTGTGCCACGTTGTGGCATTATGTAATCTTTCACAACGCCCATTTGAGACGAGGCAGGGCTTAACATACATTATTTGTATTAGTATTATTCTTTCTGGACATAATGGGGGATGGGAACTGAGTCAGGGGGGGATGTTCTAAATTTAAATACAGCAATGCATTAATATTCAAAAATAAAATGTTCTTTGTAATTTGTACTTTTTGAATATTTACTTCAGTATATATGGAACTAATATGTACTCTATGGACCCCCTGAGTGTCTGGAATAAAGTTTGAATTGAATTGAATTGTCAACCACTTTCCACAACTACTCCAGCACCAAGCCACTCACCCACCCCCATGTCAACATGGACAACTTTTAATATGCTGTAGGCCGTAACCTTGTAGTCTTTCAATACAGCCACATGACAAACTAGACTACAGCGTAGTTGCCTATTAGTGGGTGAATGGGGAGTCAAATTCCAATGGGGAATCAAAACACGGAAAAACACCTGCAACTGAGAATATACTTTGAGATCCATGACATGATCCAAGTCTTAAAGTACTCAAGGACTTGTACTGTCCACTACAGCCCAGATATGGAGATTACTGATGTCATAGTACTGACCAGAGCCACTGAGCTGTGTCAGTGACGGATCAGAAACACTACAGGTCACATATTACCGACACACGGTTCATGTAGCTCTAAATAGTTACAAGAGTCGTTTGAAAAGATTGTTTTCTTTGGGATCATCACCAATTCATCATCAATTCTGTTTTAAAGGGCCTATATCATGGCATGTCACTTTTTCCTAGTTTTTGGTCATTTTTGGGCTTCTGTGATGTCCCTAAAATAATATATTAATAAATAATAATAATCTGGCTATACGTCAATATTCAAATTAGCTATTGAGAGGGTGGGCCAGCCGGTGGGTGGGCTGGCAGACCACCGCGGCCTGTCACTATGACCCAGACCTAATCATAAACAAACCCGATACACCCATTTATAGGCATACATGGCTGTCCAGAGCCACAGAGCCGACCGCTATGCCCATACATGGTCATGCACACATTGTATATGGGACCAATCGACTTCAAACTAAGCACGCACATCGGCAAGGAGTCGAGGGAGAGCGGTGCCCGACATCCAGAGCCTTCTATTGGAGTTACGTCAACTAGGGGGCAGAAACAGCGCCGGTCACGTCGTTCATGTAAACTCGAAATAGTGACAAACGCTCATAGACTCCAGTGCATTCCGTAAAGTTCCGGTTCAGAACTTTGTCACTATTCCCCATTTGGAAGGCTCTGCACAACTCTCCTTATATGGCTCTGCCAACATCAAGTCGTTTAGATAGGCGGTTGCATAGAACTGCAGATCCGACCAATATGTCCATATATAGGCATGTATGGATATCCAGTTATCAAAACCCACCGATCCAACCAATATGCCCATATTATGCCATCCTACTATAATTCTAGTAATCTCACGGCGGTGTCTTGGGTGGGTCTTGGGTGGACTCTTGATCAAACTGCAGGTTTCGCGAGAGAAACAAGCAGCAAGGTCTATGAAAACGAGGCCAAACCAAACGAACCCTATACCACCAACATTGGAGTAACATGCCTACGCCATTCTCCGTGCTGATATATATATATATATATATATATATATATATATATATATATATATATATATATATATATATATATATATATATGGTGGCGCCACGACGGGATGCGCGCGGGGGAGAAACCGCGCGACAGGACGTGCATTAACCCCACGTTTGCAACGACTTTCGTCTGCGCCCTTCACCGGGTATGGTCTAGTACAGCATAATAGAGCCAAGGACAGACAATGGGAAACACCGTTGTTCCTCACCCTTCCACACCATTGTTCCCCTTATGTGTCTTATGCTTGGCCTATCCAGACAGTGGGCATGTTTAATATTTGGCCAATCAGTGACGCTCTTCTTGGTGACGACACCATTTTAGCTCGTTGTCTCTCTCTGTGGGTCTGGTTGGTTTAAACAGAACAACAAGTATGGCGTCGCACAACAGCGGGAGAACAAATGTCCGTAAGAAAAGCTATCTTCACAGAAATTTAAGGGTTTCGCTGCAGACTCTCTCTGCTGAGGAAAGTCTCATACAAATTGAAAATGCAATAGAGAGGAGAACAAACGACAGCAAACTCAGAGGAGTTAAACAAGTACTCCTGGAATTGCTACCCTGTGGATGTGTTGATTTTGACTTCGGCTTCGAGCTGTTCTGTGCTTCTTTCAATGGTCGACCACAACGACAATATTTTCGGGATAGTCTCATGGACGAGACATCCGGCATCCCTGTTTTAATATACAGAGGGAAATCGGGTCAACAATTCATAATTTTAAACAATGGGAGTGTTGCACTGGAGAGCATTTTCCTTCACCTGGTTGAGGAGGATGAAGAACAGCACGAAGAATATGGAGAAGAAGTCACTGCTGAACTCGTACATCGTACCATTGACTCAATGGTCAATGAGTATGACAGAATGGTTTCCAAAGCCCTACTCTCAATATCTGCGGGTAAAAGGGACACACAATTTGGCATGACTTCCACCAGAGCTGCCAAGCAGTTGAGAGACCTTGAACAACGACTGGAGGCGTGGGAGGCCTGCGAATCTGAGGCGGAGATTTCAGTCAACCATAGGCTTGCTGACCGCATCAAGAGTCTGAAGACTAGAGTAGACGCTGCCACAGAGAAAATACAAGCTGTTGCAGATGGCCCCCAGACAGAGTTGGCGATTTGGAGACAGAGAGATCCTCTCTGCAGGAGTCACTGGAGCATGTCAATACATTAAAGGTAACATAATCTGTATACTGTTGATCACAATCCTTTGTGCAACTACAAACCATTGTTTTATCGTATGTTTTAAATAGATCTACAAACACATTGTGAGCTGTTAGATCAGCTATTCTCTGTTCTTCATACAAAGTGTATATAAGTGTATATAGGGCTTAAGTGGTGAAGGCTGACTCAATTTGTATGTGCACATATTCTGTGCACATACAAATTCTGTATTAAACTTGTGGTGTTTTCATGTATAGTTGAAGGAGACACCGTACACAAAGCAGTGCTTCAGACAAGCTGTGAAGAGGAAGGCAGCTCAAATTGCAGATGATCAGCGGCTCAAAAAGAGAGCCAGAGGTGCAGGTCCCAAAACTATGGTCGATACTGAAGATGAGATTTGGTTGGCCAAGTGCATAGGTAAATGAAGTACATTACTTTAATCAGTTCAGAAATATAGTAATGTTTTTGTGTGTGTGTGTGTGTGTGTGTGTGTGTGTGTGTGTGTGTGTGTGTGTGTGTGTGTGTGTGTGTGTGTGTGTGTATGTATGTATGTATTATGTACATATTAGGGGTGGGACGATATATCGATATATCGCGATAATTCCTCTCGCGATAAATAATCGATATACTGTCGGCAAATATCGATAATTTACGATACTTTATTACACCATGCATTTTCTCTATGGATTCCCCCGGTTGCCACAGAGTGCAGTACCTACCGCGGCCGCCTATCCTAGGCGGTGGCAGTAATCAAATAAATGAGGAAAAAGTGGGCTGGGCGGAAGCAAACAAAGACCAGCGGCGAAGAAGACGAGAGAGAGAGGCTCTGTGCTAGGCTGAAGCGAATGAATGAACGGCGAACAGCAACAACAATGGCGGAGAACAGCGAGAACAACAAGCAAATAAAAGATCCACCGGCAAGGTTCCACAGTAAAGTCTGGGCCCACTTTGGCTTTTATGAGAAAGATGATGGAAAAACACTGGACAAAGAATATGCAATCTGCAAGCACTGTCGTCACAAGGTGAAATACACCAGCAACACGTCGAATCTGCAGAGCCATCTCGACCACCGTCATGCCGATCTAGCCTCGGTGGCTAAAGTAGCTACGGGGACTAAAGTAGTTAGCCCAAATCAGCCTCCAATCACTGATGCTTTTAAAGCAAAGTTTCCCTTTGGGTCTCCGAGGGCTCAGAAGATTACCAGATCCATCGCTACGATTATGTTCAAGGACCTACGCCCGTACAGTGTTGTGGAAAACGACGGTTTTCGCCGAATGTTAACAACACTCGAACCAAGATACGAGATACCAAGTCGTAAACACATAACTGACAAAGCCATCCCCGCATTGTATGCAGAGACCAGAGCAAAGGTGGAAGATGCACTGAAGACCGCTAAAAGAGTTGCACTAACCTGTGATGGCTGGACTTCAAGTCCTTTGTAACCATCACCGCTCAGTTTATTGATGAGGACTGGCATCTGCAATCCTACGTTCTTCAAACTCGGGAGATGAACGAGAGTCACACTAGCCCTCACATGGCAGAAGTGTTAAAGAAGGCTGCAGCGGAATGGAAGCTTACGGAGAAAGACCCAGCCGTGGTTACTGACAACGCGTCAAATATGTGCGTTGCAGTTGATCTTACTGGTTATCGACACGTTCGGTGTTTTGCTCACGTGCTGAATCTCGCCGTACAGCGTGCCCTGAAGCTGCCAAACATTGCTACACTGCTTGGGAGAGTCCGGAGGATTTCAGTGTTCTTCCACAGAAGCACCCCAGCTGCTGAAGCCTTGAAGAAGAACCAGACGTGTCTTGGCCTTTCACACAAAAAGCTCATAACTGATGTTGTTGTCCGCTGGAACAGTGCCTATGAGATGCTCAGTCGGTTTCTTGAGCAACAGTCTGCTGTCACTGCTGCACTCTTATCTCCAGATGTAAGTTGCTTGATCTATATTGTTACTGAATTGTTTGATAAATCTGCAGTAATAATAATAATAATGTATTTTATTTATAGTGCACTTCACATTTGAAAAAATCTCAAAGTGCTACAAAAGGCAGTTGCATAAAAATAAACATCACACCATTAAAAACATCTGAGAAACTGAAACAAAACAATTAAAACATGGGGGCATAAGTCCAGGTTATGGTGTGATATTTGTTTATATAGAACATTGTAATTAGGTTGTGAATGATACAGCCTGAAATATTCATAATACAAGTGCTATTCTGCTCTCCTCTTGCAGTAAAATGTATGCATGTTGAATTTTATAATATATAATGTTAATGAATCTATATTCATTATTAACATTCATTATCATTACATTGGTTTTAATGAAAGTTCCATTCTGTTCTGTTCTTTCTTTAAAGGTCAGAAAGAATGCCACTGAATGCTACACCCTGACTGATGGAGACCTTAGAAATGCAGAAGCAGTGGTAAAAGCCCTTGCGCCAATGCTGGTGGCAACAAAGAGCATGTGTGAGGAGAAGAGCCCAACGGTTTCCATCATCGCTCCGCTTCACGCCCAACTTCTCAATGTAGTGCGGGCCACTAAGTCCATTTTTATGTTACAATAGTTCAGTTTGTGATACAAGCGCCAAATTTGGCATGAACAATGCCTAGGACCTACTTTTGCAGAAAAGCCCGTTAGCCACGCAAAAAAAAACAATATGGCTGCCATTTTCCAAAATGGCTGCTGGCGAAAGACATTTTATGTGTATTTTGACCTGGATTGTGATTGGATTTTGATTATATTGGTATTAACATATAGTTTTGACTCCCCCCGCCCCCTCCCCCCGTTAGCTACGCGTAAAAAAAACAATATGGCTGCCATTTTCCAAAATGGCTTAAGGCAAAAGGCATTTTATGTGTATTTTGACCTGGATTGTGATTAGATTATCCAATTTTGATTATTTTGGCATCAGAATATAGTTTTGACTCCCCCCCGCCCCCTCCCCCCGTTAGCCACGCAAAAAAAAAAACAATATGGCTGCCACTTTCCAAAATGGCTGCTGGGGAAAGACATTTTATGTGTATTTTGACCTGGATTGTGATTGGATTTTGATTATTTTGGTATCAACATATGAGCCTACCACACACTACACACTTAGCCTACCGGGTTTCTGTCTTTTTGCCTTTTCCCACGAAAGGTTGACACGACATCACATCCAGTGAAAGTGTGAAAGAAAGGATGCCAATGGATTTTTCAGGGCCTAGATTCTTCACTAAATCGTGAACTGGTAACCAACAACAATACAATACAGTACAGTACAGTGCTGTTCAATAACAATACAGTACAGCACTGTGCTGTGCTGTACAATAGCAAAACAGTATAGTACTGTGCTGTACAATAACAGAACAGTACAGTAGAGTAAAGTACAGTGCTGTACAATAACAGTACAGTACTGTTTTGTAATGTGTTTGTTTGTCCTGTTTTAAGTGGTTACTTAGTTTTTACTTTACTGTTGTGTTCGTTTTATTTTGTTGTAACGTTTCCTGTCTTGTCTCATTACCTTGTGATTAGTTTTATTTCTCCACCTGTGTCCCGTTAGTCCCTTAGCTCAATGGTGCGCATTCTGCGCAACCTTTTTACAGTACACCCTCAGAAAACATTTGGATTATCCAATCACAATACAGGTAAAAAAAACACATAAAATGTCTTTCGCCAGCAGCCATTTTGGAAAATCGCAGTCATATATATATTTTTTGCATGGCTAACGGGGGGAGGGGGTGGGGGGGAGTCAAAACTATGTTCTGATGCCAAAATAATCAAAATTGGATTATCCAATCACAATCCAGGTCAAAAACCACATAGCATGTCTTTCGCCGGCAGCCATTTTGGAAAATGGCAGCCATATTGTTTTTTTTGGGGTGGCTAACGGGCTTTTGTGAACAAGTAGGTCCAGAAGAAACTTTGTGGAAAATTTGGCGCTTGTATCACAAAGTGAAGTATCGTGTCACTAACAGCCCCTACTACTGCAGCCATTCTACGGTTGATGTCATAGAACATTTTATCCACCTCCAAGCTGCTGATTCCATGCCATTTATTTATATTCTTCTAGGAGCACAACTTACCAAATGAATGTAACAAATGTTGAGTGGTGGCCTGGAAATGGTATTTGCGAACGCAGCGGAAGGAGGCGCGCCTCTGCGCAAGTGGAGCATACTATGAAAACGTGCTGTCTTTGTGTCTCTGTCTGTCTGTGTGCAGTATGTGTGCAGCCACACCCCCATGTGACTCACGCTCTCATTGGCTGCCCCCCTGTGACTCATGCTGTCATTGCCTGCATGCACTACAGTGTGGCTGAAATTCGCCTGTGCCCCAGGGTGACTAAATACACTCCTCTGAGAAAAATATAGCAGCGACAGTCAAAAATAACACATCTACAAGCATCTACACGAGTTCATCTATTGGGATATATCTAATAATTCCATGTTATTTCTGCATATTTCAGGCCGGATGGCAAGTTGAAAACGCCGTAGTTTGAGAACAGTTTGCCCCAAAAAGAAAAACATGCCTGAAATCCGCCTGCCCCTCGGTGACTAATTACACTCCTCTGAGATAAATATAGCAGCTACAGTCAAAAATAACACATCTACAAGCATCTACACGAGTTCATCTATTGGGATATCTAATAATTCCATGTCATTTCTGCATATTTCAGCCCGGATGGCAAGTTGAAAACGCCGTTCGCTTCCCGCGTTCGCGCGTCTTACTTGTAGTATGAAATCTACTAGTTAAAGCTAATAGTGGTATACTAGTGGTACTATATATACTAGTATGCCTATTTGTTGTGCACACTTGCCTTTTGTGTGACACCTGCCTTGTATCGTACCTCTATTTATTAAAATGCCTATGCTCATACATGATTTTGAAATATTTCTTAATGTTTAACACATTTTAATTGTATTTGTTTAAGCAAAAGGAAAAAAAAGACATCCCTTGTGTGCACTAGAGGAACAGGTTGTGTGTGAGCTCCAGCACATAGAAAATTACCAGTGAGTCTCTATTACACTCAACTAGATGATGGTAGGCAGACATCACTGATCGCAACAACAGACTATACCCAGGTGGATACAAATTAAACATTAGCTGGTGAAGCAAAGGCAGGTGTGTGTTTACTACTGATGACATCTGGCCAGGGGGTGATGAAATAGTGACTCAACAGGTGCAATGTTGTACTAGGCCTGTAGCTAGGTGTACTGTACAGTGTCATAATATAGAGTGGGATGAGCAACCATACATCATGGGTCTTGATACAAAATATAGATAATATATGAAAATGAACTACAGTATTGTAATGATCGGTGGGTTTCACATGGGAAGGATCAGTGTTGATCGCTATTTATTTAAGAACCCTCTTTGAATTGTGACGCTGCAAACCAAACACCAAACCTATTCACTCACATGAGGAAATAGAGAGGGGGGCAACACCACAACTACCCCTCTCTACCATGCTGATGTGACACATACTGTACACAGTGATACAACACATCCAGTTGTGCAGAACTGCAGAACCAACCAATATGCCCATATATGGGCATTCCAATATATGGGTATATGCTGATGACATCAGGGATCTCCATATATGGCCATTAAAGGGACAAGGCAGAAAGACAGTAACAGACATCTCCGTATATGGGCACAAAGGGGATATAGACAGATGGGTACAACGGGTACTCTGACAAATCCCCTAAAACTATGGTCGGATCGGCATTGCGATGTAGAACTCTAGATGTGAAATGGCGGAAGATCCAAGGGTTAGAGGTTAAAGAGGCAAAGCTGTTCCTCATTAGGAGACGCACAGTATATGTAATGAAGTTGCATGGCTGTAGGTCAAACGGCTTTAGAGAGTCATACCTGTTGAATGCTATAGCACCACCCTTTGGCTAATGGTTGTGAGTTTCATTTCTCTGTAGTGACCCTCTACCCTATACTGCTAAGTTGTGTAAAAATGTGGCTCTGCATTTATATAGTTAGGGGATATAGTTAGGGGATTCATTGGCTCATGGAGGCTTCATTTTTTCACGTACGCACTTCTCTCCAACTGGGTTTTTAGATATCCGTCCAAAGTCTGTGTGTAGAATGTTTCGTGTAGATTCTTCCAAAACACTCCCTGATGCCAATTCAGAACATCTGCCTCACATTTTTCACATGGGCCTGTTATAGCGCCACCAGGAGACCAATTTGTGAAAAACTAATGTCTTGATATTACTCCTACAGATTTTATCCAAACGTCATGCAAATCGGTACACAGTATCTCTATAGTCATGTCATCAACACGGATCTGTCAGATTTCCCATATTCCATCCTCATTGGCTAAGGTTGGCTTCCAAAGTTTGCAGGATTGGTCCGTTTTGAACAAAATGCCTCAAATCATGAACTCAGCTTGCCATTTCCGTGAAATTTCACACGCACATTCCCACTAGGCCAAGGAAGAAATGCCACCCTTTTCACATTGGCCTGTTATAGCGCCACCAGCAGGTCTAATTTAGCAAAACACATTTTTGGAACAAAATGCCTCAAATCATGAATGCAGTGTCCAATTGCCGTGAAACCCTTTTCACATTGGCCTATTATAGCGCCGCCAGGAGGCCACAATAACGTACCTGACCTGGCGGAGTGTTGTCCGAGGAGCACTTTTTCTAGTTTTCTTATGAAAGTGTTGTTAATGTATGTTAAACCCTGCCTATACTTCTGCCTCTGCTCAGATGGGCGTTGTGAAAGATTACGTAATGCCATAAGGTGGCACGGGGGATGGCATGTCCGAAATTCAAAATTTACTTTAGTAAAAGTACAAAAGTATTGGTATCAAAATAAACTTAAAGTACCAAAAGTAAAAGTACCAAAATGTTGAAAATAGCAGATCAACAATCTCACAACTAGCCGAGGTATAAAATAGGGCTAAAGTGGTTAATGCATGTTTTATGTTGTAATCATTTATATCTGCAAAGTAACTAGTAACTAAAGTTTTGAAATAATTGTAGTGGAGTTAAAGTACAATATTTACCTCCGAGATGTAGTGGAGTAGAAGTAAAAGTATAGGCAATTGGAAATACTCCAGTAAAGTAAAAGTACCTCAAAATTGTACTTCAGGAGAATCAGGACAGTACTTGAGTAAATGTACTTAGTTTACTTTACACCACTGCACAGCACTGATGGGTGGTGTGTAAGATTACGTAATGCCATAAGGTGGCACAGGGGATGACACAGCACTGGGTATAAAACATAACAACTGGACAATGGGTTTAGAGAAGGGGGAGGGGGTTATAGACAGAGCAGGACAGTCATGAGGGCTTCTCTAGACATACACCTGCTTACATACTTAATATTGTTCTCTGCCTTCTCTCCTTTGTCTTCCTCATCTTCCTCTTCTTGTGAGTTACAGGCACAGTTTAATGTCAACAGAATTTACAAGCCTGGGGACTTGGTTCTGGGTGGCTTGTTTCCGATGCACTTATCCTCTGTGTTCCCTGAGCTGTCTTTCACCTCCAAGCAACAACAGGAGCCCACTTGCTATGGGTGAGTATCACAGGTACACACAGTACCAGGATTAGTTGATGTACATTTTGACAAAGATACATATTGCTGCTGTAGGGTGGAAATCCTAATGTCCAAAACTGTTACTTCTCAGGAAAAAAAGAAAAGAAAAAAATAACTTGTTCTGATGGAGCCAGTTTAGTCACGTGGTCAAGTAGTTTAGTCACAATATTTTATGAATATGTGTTTTTGTATATATCAGTGCCTGTGCTCCTCTGTGAGGAAAATGCTGTGTGCAGTGGGTGTCTGGCATCATCCAGTATGGATACTGTCTTAGCCATGTGAAGTTGAAATATGGAGATATTCGATATTCAAGGTGACAGTGTAATATTGTGTGTTAGCTTTTACATCGAAGGGTTCAAACAGGCCCAGACCATGGCTTTTGCAATTAATGAGATCAACAGAAACCCCAGCCTGCTCCCCAATGTCACTCTGGGATACAGTATCTATGATAACTGTTACACGCTTGGAGTTACATTCAGTGCAGCGTTGTCATTGGTCAGTGGGAGAGAGGAACAGTTCCAATTGGATGAGAGCTGTGTTGGGTCTCCTCCAGTGCTTGGAATTGTGGGTCCTTCTACCTCAATAAGTTCTATTGCCATCTCTAGAATATTAGGGTTGTACAGAGTGCCCATGGTAAGTTTCCTACTTGAATCCTCTTTACCACAACCTTTTTTGTATTATGCTTAAAGCTGCACTATGTAACTTTCCTCTTTCACCCCATATTTGAACACAGTTTCCTGAACAAGTGCTGACATTTTTACCATTGAGCTAATAGAGCCTCGGGTGATGAATTTAATCTTGACCGTCAGGTCAAAATCTGTGTCAGATCCTGTGTCTACTGTAGGTGAGACATGACCTTTGACACGATCTGAATGTCTCTTGATGAGCAGGGAGACAAAATACAACCACCCCAATTGTACAAGTTATATTGTATTAACATACTCTACCATACAGAGTTTACATTTTATTCATACATAGAAGGCTATATAGTGCCGCTTTAGTTTTGGTTATTTTGTTATTTACAAATCTAAAATAAGTAATGTATTTGGTCTTGTTTACAGATTGAAAGACATAGAACATATTTACTTGCAGCAGAGCATGTGAGCAGAGAGGGCAGGTTGTGAATAGAGTGTGAAGTGTCAAAGAGGAATCTGTACTGGGTGCTCAAAAACATAAATACATAATGAGGCAAAGACAACAATTCAGAATTCCAAGTATGAGAGATTTTACTCGAGTAAAAGGAGCAAACTTACACAACAGAATCATGTAATGGAACATCCAGTTTGTCTCACTGAGGTCATGTGCCACCTCTGGTTAAATAGGCTTGTTTCAGACACACCCCCTCAACACCAACCACAGACAGTTTTTCACATAGAGATGTTAATTTAGTCAACAAGCATGATGACAAAACAAAATAATTTAAATGTTGCATAGGTGCCAGCTTGTCTCATAGAAGCAGAGTGGGGGCACACAGACTGCGGGAAACTTAAAAAGCAGTACAATTATACATTGGTTTGTTCTAAATTCACATTATAGAGTTCTTTCAGATTAACAATATTACATACTTCAAATTTCCTTGACAGAAGCAGGCTTTCAAAAGGTCAGAGCACAATGCATCTGTGTTAGAAGTTTGATTCTTTGCCCAGACCTGCGTCTGGTCCATGCCATGGTCACGTGTAGCGCAGGGCCGGACTTACCGTTGGGCTAGGGGGGGCTACAGCCCCCGGGCCTCCAACTGGGGGGGCCTCCGATTTTTTTGGTAAAAAAAAATATATATATATATATATATATTTTTTTTTTTTAATCAATTTTTTTTTTTTTACGATGAAATTGTAAAGTATTGCAATCCAATTCAAGTGAGATTTATGTTTAGTTATTGTATATTTAGTTGTTTTATGGTTAAAACATCGAGAGCCTCTGCTATCCACACTGTCTGTCACTGCCACTGAAGACAGTGCCTGTAGTGGCTGTCAAAGCCTAATCCGGTCTAAAGCCCGCCTACTACTGTATCCAGTATTTTCCACACACACATACATGCACACACCACTTCCGTATCCGCTCTAGCCCCACCGACCCCCCCCGTGTAAATCCCAAAATGGTTTGGTCCACAGCAGTCCGCATTCCTCCTCATTGCACGTTACGAGTAACGAGTGTGTTTTGGGGCGAAAACACTCAGCCCCAAAACACACTCGCCCCTATTTTTTTCGCCGGCCGAGGCCGCTGGATATACCCGGGGCGACTGTGTTTTGGGGCGATGCGTTTATGTCGGCCTGGCGCAGCATGCAACATCCAACATGTGGTTTTTCACCGGTTTGTTTACAAGTCGAATTTGGGAAAATAGCTCGACAACAACACAACGAGAGGATACAAGAGCTATCTGTGCTAGTAGTTGCAAAGTGTGCAGATTTAAGCAAGTATTTTAAAACGGTGAAAGCTACCGAGGAAAAAGAAATAGAGAGTGGTAGACCGACCCCCGCCGACTCGAGGAGTTACATCCAAGGATTCGTAGTGTATAATTATAAATAAACAACCTCCTGGTGCTTCCAAGTTGGGGGGTAGTTTTACCAAAACCAAAGGTATTGAAGAGGAGGATTTGGAGAATGTTACGGTCATCAGAGATCAAAGGATTTAGCAGCTGCCAATGAAGTGTGGCTGCATCAGTGATGAGTAAGTCTACTATTAAAGTTAATATAAAGCAAACTTCATGTTCTGAACAAAACTCACACGTCTCTGTGCCAAACCTTCTATTCGTTATACTTTACAGTAGCTATTGATAATCGTAGATGGTTGATGATGCTCAATTCCTCTGCTCTGCTCATTATTTGAAACAGCCAGTGGTGGGTAAAATAAAATGTATATTACTGCTGTAAATATGCATCTATATACTACTCCACTTTGGACCGAAATAACCGAATTAAACCCGAAATTAAAAGAAAAATAACCCGAACTACCCGGGCTTCGCACGCGCCAGTGGGGCCTCGATAATTACTCTAGCCCACGGGCCTCGACTCCTCTTAATCCGGCACTGGTGTAGCGTCTTTTTTAACAAAAAGTGGAGGTAGAGTACATGATTTGGAACGATATTAAATGTCAAATTTGTAACATCATTAAACCTAATGTACCGATCACTGTGGTCTATAAATAATATGCTTACAGCAATGTTATAAAACAAACTACATGTGTGCATCACTCATGTACAGTACCTGGTCTAAGAACCGACAGTATACGTAATTCTGAATGGAAGAGTGATTGTTGATCTCTTGTGTCAGGTTTGTTTTTATTGGTGTCAGTGTCTGCTTTTCGCTGCCTACGCCGCACTCTCACGGAATAAGTTTTTTTCCCCTGTAGTTAATGGTTCCAGGATGGTGGATTTTAATTTGCCAAAAAAGTGGCTACAAAACGGTAGAAACAAATGGGTCACGTGACGGTTCACTTAGTCCATTTTTATTTGTACAGTCTATGGTGATTACCCAGCATGCAGGATTTATTGTTATTGCCCTAACCCTAACCCTAACCCTCTTATGAAAACATTTCCTTTACCCTTAGTAAAATGTGTAGCCTAGTAATTCATTGGCGGTTAAAACATGATGTTTTGTGACAGTGTCGCTGTCCGATGCTTAAGGATGCATACATATTATGCATATATATATATATATATATATATATATATATATATATATATATATATATATATATATATATATATATATATATATATAGTGATACAATACTATAATGAATACAAAAGTAGTATATTACATATTGTCGCTGTCGGGCAGAAACCATCTCAATTTTTCAACTAATTTTCATTTTTTATAAATCAATGCCCTCTACGTCTCTGTGTGGGTTTTACAAATATTGAACCAATTGACTAAACCTCCTAACTACATTGGTTCCTCAAAACTGTCGGTCAAACCACCTAACTCCAACTTTGGAGATCGCTGTTTTTGCCACCATTGAATAACGAAGTCAGATGGAAAGAAATCTCCACATTTATATTCAAAAACCTCCTAACTCCACTTGAGCTGTATTTGGATAAAGTGATGATAATATAAGGACACATTTAAGTATTTGACAATGTATAAAGTCACCATACCAACTTTGATGAGGCAGTATTGTGTTGTTTTTAATTTCCTGAAAAGTTTTTTTTGTACAGCAGAGATATAGTATAATATAGTATCTAGTTTTATTTGTTGTCTTTTTTTGTCTTTTTCAGATAAGTTACTATGCTAGCTGCTCCTGTCTGAGTGACGTGTATCAGTTCCCATCCTTCTTTAGAACGTTCGCCACTAATGTCTTCCAGGTGAACTTCTACAAACAATAGATGTATTGGTATGCAGTAGTTCACACTTGACAAAAACATTATTCTAGTGCAGCCATTCCCAACCCTGTGGTAACTATAGCCTACTATTAATATAACATTAATATAAGGAGAAAAGAAAAATAGTTTTAATTGTGATACCAATATATAGGAACTTATCGTTGCTGTCAGGGCAGAAACCTATTACCTACATATTTTAACTTTTTGTGTTTTTTCCAAAGTGAATGCCCTACTTGATCATACTACAGCATCAAACAAAAGCATCAAAAGAAGCCGATATACAAGCTCGAAATATGGCGCTAAGTGACACATTTTTAGCTTGTAGATCTGCTACTTTTGCCATTTTAGAATTTGAAATTAACAGTTTTGAACGTATGAGGTATGATGGTGACATTATAGTATACTACGTTAGCATAATCAATAGGCTCTATGCACCACAGCCATATTGGAAAGAAATTGGGCCTCTTATTACTTCCTTCGCAGGTGTTACCAATGATACTAATGAAGGCTCTGTTCCATTCTGGTCAGGGTGCTGCTATTGTGCATGTTGGCTCACTAGAAACACTCCATTGTGGTTCCCAAATGGCCCCTTATGGTGGGTGTGTAACTCTGAGAGTGTACAAACGGAACCAAATGGACCCGTAAGGGTCCATTTGGTTCCATTTGTACACTCTCAGAGTTATGGGGGGTCCTTGACAATAAGACAATCACTGTGCTACACTAAATGGAACAGAGCCTTAATTAGTATTATTGGTAACACCTGTGAAGGAAGTAAGAACAGGCCCAATTTCTTTCCAACATGGCTGCTGTGCATAGAGCCTATTGGTTGATCATTAAAACAAACGTGCCCGCCCATCTGACCCACTTAACACGGCAGATGCATGGACTGCAAACACTTTGAGATTTTCAAGTGGGTCCTCGTCCAGAAAAGGTTGGGAACTACTGCTGTAGCCGAAGATCTCTGTTGACAGCATCAGAAGAAAATGTATTAGACATTTTTCACAGTGGATTCTGTGTAGGAAATTCACAGATTCACTGATTTACCACTTTGTGAATAATCCAACCTATATCACTCCTCCCTACCTTCTCTATCCATTCAGGTGGAAGCTATGCTTCAAATTATGAGGTGGTTTGGTTGGACTTGGGTGGGAGTGTTGTTTAGCGATGATGACTATGGCCACGATGCTGCCCTAACATTCCAGTCTGACCTGGTCCAGTCTGGTCTGGGTTGTGTGTCTTATTCAGAGGCTCTGCCCTGGGACAATGACCTGGCTAAACTTCAGAGGATTGCCACTGTGATGAAGACGTCCACAGCTCGCGTGGTCATTCTGTTCGCCTATGGGACTTACATAGTTAATCTCATGGAAGAGGTTTGTGTAATGATATTCATGCAAAATGGGAGAGCATCTGTGTCATTTTAGATGTAGCTATATAGGCCTACGTATAATGTGGATTCATAATTAGAAGAAAATGTGTTATATTGAAGAAAGACATCCCTTCATAAGTTGCACTTTGACTGTGTGTGTGTGTTATAATCATTATGATTATTATGATTATTACTCTCCGCAGGAGAGTATTGTTTTCACTTTCTAAATATGACACACCGATTGGTCAAGCCTCACGTGACACGTGACAATACGGTGAAATACTGTATAAATACATGGCGTCAAAGTGAGGTAAGACAGGAACCATCACGAAATGGCTGCATGGCTGATACATAATTGGCAGATAGGACAGATAGGACAGATAGGACACTTATATAGACAGGAGGGATATGACACTTACACAGACGGATAGGACACTTACAGTACACAGACAGGACGGATAGGACACTTATACAGACAGGACGGATAGGACACTTATACAGACAGGACGGATAGGACACTTGCACAGACAGGACGGATAGGACACTTACATAGACAGGAGGGATATGACACTTACACAGACAGGACGGATAGGACACTTACAGTATACAGACAGGACGGATAGGACACTTACAGTATACAGACAGGACGGATAGGACACTTATACAGACAGGAGGGATAGGACACTTACACAGACAGGAGGGATAGGACACTTACACAGACAGGAGGGATAGGACACTTACATAGACAGGACGGATAGGACACTTATACAGACAAGACGGATAGGACACTTATACAGACGGATAGGACACTTATACAGACAGGACGGATCGGACACTTATACAGACAGGATGGATAGGACAGTTAGAACATAAGAATTAGAACATTCCCAACATTCCCAACACAAGTCTGGTAAGAGTGAGGTAAGACAGGAACAATCACGAAATGGTTGAGAAATGGCGGATACTGTAACAATTGGATACTTACACAGACAGGACGGATAGGACACTTACACAGACAGGACGGATAGGACACTTACATAGACAGGACGGATAGGACACTTATACAGACAGGAGGGATAGGACACTTATACAGACAGGACGGATAGGACACTTATACAGATAGAACATTCCCAACATTCCCAACAGCGGAGAGTTGTGCTCCGAGGAGCACTTTTTCTAGTTATTATTATTATTATTATTATTGTATTTCAACACAATCAACAGGTGGTAAAGCAGAATGTCGCAGGTATGCAATGGATGTTACCTGCCGCTGCAGGTTGGACGACAGATACTACCATCCAGATTCCTCACTATTTGCCATACCTGAGAGGCACCCTGGGTTTTGCCATTCGTCGTGGAGAGATACCAGGCCTCAAGGACTTCTTGTTAAAAATACATCCTGACAATGACCCTGGCAAGAGCCATGAAAATAGCATAGTGAGTCTTTTGTTCAATCATTTTTTTTTATTTTTTTTTATCCTATTAAAATTGCCTAGAGGGTGGGTCGCTGCAAAAATTGCCTGCGAGGCGCACCATTGGTCCGCACCAAATGTAGCACCAACACTGGTCAGGGGTCTGCCATAAAAAAAAAGTGAAATGTCCCTTTAAGTACAGTACTTGAGTAAATGTACTTATTTTCTTTATAGGGGTAAAGTATAGGGGACAGGTTTGTATAGGGGTGCAGGTGGTAAGGGGCAGGTAGTAATCAAACACAGAGCATTGTTCCCCCCCCACTGTGTTTCTATTGGCAGGGGTTTAAAAAGCCATAACTCCAGCATGCTAAAGGCCCCAAACTTGGTGGGTGCTCTTAAAGGGCGAATAAGGATAGGCTATAATGTGATAATGCCCGCCCCTGCCGTTTTCCTATTGGCTGGGGTTTAAACAGCCATAACTCCAGTTCCCAACATGCTACAGGCTCCAAACTTGGTGGATGGTCCCACAGACTTCTGATTTAAGAAAATAATGACCACTTCATTCCTACTTCCGGTTTGTCGGATTGCCTTGAAACTTCACCAACACACTCTCTGAGCGGTGTGGAGTTCAATGATGCAACCCGGAAGTAGATCTGTTCACGTGGTCGTAGATATCCGATACTCTGCCTGTGCCCCCCCCCCCCCCCATTTTAAGGAATCCAATGGTAAAGACCAGAAGTGGATCCGACCACCGGAAGTGGGTGAAATTGCAATTCCCCCCCACTCGGATCATTTATTTGCCCCTACCTCCCGAACGCAAGGTTGCACAGGTATGACTGTGCACCTGAGTGCTGCAAGTGCATTGTTGCTCCAATTAGCACCAAACTTTTGGCACACAACGCAATTCTGATCCATGGCAGGGGTCTGACATGACAACAGCTGGTCACACCTGGGGCCACGTCAGGGTCCCTCAGGGCTACAGGCACACCGTTGCTCCAATCCTCACCTACATGGCACAAATGTTGTTTAGGGATCTGTCATGACAAAAACATTACAAAATTGCACACATTTGGGGCGCAATTGGTCATAGCTAGCTGCCATTTCTCTGATAGCGCAATATATGAGTTATTAGTTAGTATTAGTTAAGTCCTCATTGTTGTTCCCTCAGGTGAGGCAGTTTTGGGAGCACACATTTCGGTGTAAATTTGCACCCTTTCCGTCAGAGTGGGTGGATGCTCGTGGATGGGTTTGTACTGGACAAGAGGACCTAGGAACAGCCCAAACTACACTTTTGGATGTGTCTGAACTCAGGGCAGATTATAATGTGTACAAGGCTGTGTATGCTCTGGCCCATGCCCTCCATGACATGTTGCAATGTGTGCCAGGAAGAGGGCCTTTCAGTGGGCACAGCTGTGCCAGTTTGAAGACAATACAGCCATGGCAGGTGTGGTATAAATTCACAGTTTACCTGGATTCAAATTTAGAATAATAATGTAAATGTGACATTGGCGGAAAAAGAAGAGAACTTGACATAGTAGGATCTTCAGCTATGGCCAGTCAGTGTCATTTTGTCATGTCATGGCTCTGGTCCTACGTCGGAGAGGCCGACTTCTGATCGTGGTCTGCATAGGGGGCAGGTGGTAATTGTTCTTCTGAAGGTGGTCTGTATATTTGGCAGGTGGTATTTATAGGTTCTTCTGAAAGTGGTCTGTATAGGGGGCAGGTGGAAATGATATGTTTGGCCTTTTACCCAGACTCACTGCTCTTGTAGCTCAGAAATTATTTGAAGCATGCGACCCCAGTATGTAGAAAGTTCAGCAGGGTCCATTGCTGGTGTGGTAGGTCTTCACCTTTGATGCATCTCCCGCGGGTCTCAGATTTAGTGATGAATCCGTTTAGTCCCTGTCGGCCCCCGACTTCGGCTTCTATGATGCCGCCAGCGTTAACAGATATGTCCTAATTGTTGGTTTATTTATTTCATCCCTTCCAATTTCACGTATTTATCCTGCAGGAGTTCTCTCTCATACTTGGATATGTATATTATTTCATCTTATGCAAGGGGGTAGTTAAAACAGTTCCTGTCAATGTAACTCAGTACGTTTTTGAAGTCTCATGCCTGATTCTGCTCGTCACCATTTCTAGCTTGTGTATTACCTGGAAAAGATCAACTTCACCACATCATTTGGTGATCATGTTTCATTTGATGAGAATGGTGATCCTTTACCAATCTTGGATATCATGAACTGGGCGTGGCTCCCTGATGGAAGCACAAATGTTCAGTATGTAGGTGTGGTCCAAAAATCAGCCTCCGGAGATGAAGAACTCATCCTTGATGAAGACAGCATCTTCTGGAACTTTGAATCCAAAAAGGTCACTTTGGCTGGCTAAAATACCTAATGTTGAGCTCATGATGTGAATGTCATTTAGTTTAGACTGAAACTGATCAAAGTTACTTTCCTCTGTAGCCTCCTCGGTCAGTGTGCAGTGAGAGCTGTTCCCCTGGAACCCGTGTGGCCAGAAGGAAAGGAGAACCTGTCTGCTGCTTTGACTGCATTGCTTGTTCTGAGGGAGAGATCAGCAATGAGACTGGTAGGTTTACATTATATAGGAGCTTATCTTTAGGCTAATACTGTACTTGTCTGTGCCTTTAATCGTCTCTCCTTTGTTAGACTCTACAGAGTGCACTAGTTGTCCAGATAACTTCTGGTCCAGTCCACAGCGTGACCACTGTGTCCCTAAGAGCGTGGAGTTCCTCTCCTTCCATGAGGATCTGGGTATCTCCTTGACAACCATCTCATTGTTTGGCACACTTACCTGTGCCATTGTCCTGGGAATTTTCATCTATCACAGAGACACACCCATGGTACGCGCCAACAACTCAGAACTCAGCTTCCAAATTTTGATGTCACTAAAACTGTGTTTCCTGTGCTCACTTCTGTTCATTGGACAACCCAGACTTTGGACTTGTCAACTGAGACATGCAGTGTTTGGGATCAGCTTTGTGCTGTGTGTCTCGTGTATTTTGGTAAAGACTATGGTGGTGTTGGCTGTGTTCAAGGCCTCAAAGCCTGGAGGTGCAGACATTATGAAGTTTTTCGGTGCAATGCAGCAAAGAGGAACAGTTCTAGCTCTCACTTCCATCCAGGCAATAATCTGCATTGCCTGGCTTGTGTCTGCCTCACCAACTCCTCATAAAAACACACAATACTACAGTGATAAGATAGTCTATGAGTGTGAAGTGGGATCAACAATTGGTTTTGCAGTGTTACTGGGTTATATTGGTTTACTGGCACTCCTCAGCTTCGTCCTAGCATTCATGGCAAGGAATCTTCCAGACAACTTCAATGAAGCCAAGTTAATCACTTTCAGCATGTTGATCTTCTGTGCCGTGTGGATAGCCTTCATTCCAGCATATATCAGCTCTCCAGGCAAATATGCAGATGTAGTGGAGGTATTTGCTATTTTAGCATCTAGTTTTGGCCTTTTGGCGGCACTGTTTGGACCAAAGTGTTATATAATGCTTTTGAAACCTGAGAGAAACACTAAGAAATCCATCATGGGTCGTGGTGCCACCAAGACATAGAAGAAGAAATTCAATGTTGATACATTTAATTTATATTGATTTGATATCTGATCACCTTGTTAGTAATAGATTACATTGTCTATCAGATTAAACTAAATCCTGTCAGAGATACAACATCTATCTAAGTTGGTGAAACGTTGATACACTCCTTTAAAGACTGGAGTGTAGACCTAATATATAGACAAGAAAAATGGGTAGCACTTTATAATAACTATACACTATTTAACATTAGTTAAACATTAGTATATAATTAATTTATCACAAATTCATCATTAGCATTATTCTGTCTGTGGTAAAAACGTGTAAAAAAAAAATGTCATGTTTGTTGCTAATCTAGCCTGGTTCCAGACCATAGACCCCGCCCACTGTCTGAGTGGACTGCTCCTCTTGGTCTGGTGTCATAATGTGAGCCTATGGCTTTTCACGGTCGAAGAAAAATCTGTCAAATCAGAGTCGGAGGTGGGGGTGGTCTAACGACAAGCCAATCAGCGAACATCTGGTAAACAAGCTGTGCGATGACATCAGATGTAGGCGGATCCGTGGATCTCTTGGTTTAGGGAAATTTGAAACCTCGCTCCCTCTCGTGGACAATGCAGCCAATGTCAGACTGAAGCTCCACGCAGCTTCAGGCTGATAATCAGGCTATTTCTAATCTAGAGATGGGATTTATGGCTCTTTGAAGGGAGCCGAATCTTGGGAATCGTTCCTTTCAAAGAGCCGTTCAAAAGACTGGTTCATTTGTATATTTATATATTTTTAAGAATCATTCGTCGTTGTAAACATTCCACAAGGTAGCGCCATATCCCTCTGCTCTGACAATGAGATCACAATTTTGTATTTACCCTTTTTATAAAAATGTGTTTGTGTAAATTGAGCTACCTTGACTTTATTTCATGCAACACCTCAAAAAAACAAGCAGGCAACAATGAACCTCCATGAGAAAAAGCTTTTAGTGCAACATTTTCCAGTGCAACAGTACAGAAAGATATTAAAACGCTGTACTAAATAAACTCTACAATGGACTAGTGAACTGTCCTGGGGTGCATATAGGTGTGCAGTACGTTAGTCCGACAGCGCATTCCTCCGACAGCGCAGCGCTCCGACGTTTCCAATACTAAACCCGAACCAAACCCGCACCCTAACCCTAACCGCACGCGGATGCCACATAGAAAAGGTCTGTCGGATTAACGCATGCCTCCCGCATATAGCTGCAAGGTTAAACAGTTAAACCCTTTGGGTTCCATTTGTAAACTCTCAGACTTAAATTAACACTCAGGATGTACTACATCTTATTTGTGCAAAATAGTACTTCTAGTATTATCAAATGACAAAACTATGAAACGAGAAAACTAGCATAGTAAAAAATATATAGATGCAACACTCTAGTAGTACAGTCAATCAGTACTACTATAAACACTACATAGATGTCAGGCTTACTCACTGTAAACGAGTGGTTCCCAAAGTGGGGGTCCTGAAATTATTTTGGCCACAGGTTTTTGATTTTAAGCTACCTTGATGTTATTGCATGTTATTCATGCGACACCTCAGTACAACATTTTAACAGTACAGAAAGTTAGATGTAGATAAATAGATAGATACAACACTGTACTTAATAAACCCTCCAATGTATTGGGGTGCATATAGCTGCAATGAATTAATTTAACTCTGAGAGTGTACAAATAGAACCAAATGGACCCTTACGGTCCATTTGGTTCCATTTGTTAACTCTGAGTTAAATTAACACTCAGGATGTACTACAGAATTGACCTTTACGGGTCCATTTGGTTCCATTTGTACACTCTCAGAATTAAATGAACACTGGTGATTTTACTGTGTATACCTGAGCAACATCAGTGCACATTTTTGCAAAAACACAACAACATTTTTGATAGAAAAACTATTGCAAAATAATACTCCTAGTATTATCAAACGAGAAAACTAGTATAGTAAAAAATATATAGATGCAACACTCTGGTAGTACAGTCAATACTACTATAAACACTACATGGACTAGTGAACAGTCCTGCAGCTGAGCGGAGTACACCTGAGCTGCTTTGATCAAAACAGGAGATCAGACTCTGTGCCATGTCATCAAACAAGGCTTACTTACTGGCTGTAAACCAGTGGTTCCTCAAATGAACAAAATAAAGTGTATAAATAAATGACGGCCCTCAAGCAATATATATTGCTCGGAGCAAATATATAATAAACAAGCAGAACATGCTTTGCAAAAGTGCCCGGTGTTGCCTTGTTTATTGTGCTGACAACGTGCGGCAAAGCGAAGCATCATTCAGTGTATTCAAGTTTCAGTACCCAGCATTGGCCGGGTTATTGTGTGTATTAGTCTCTCTCTCTCCCTCTCTCTTTCACTCACTCCCTCTCTCCCTCCCTCTATCCCTCATTCTGGAGGGGAGGAGAGGAGAGGGGAGGAGGGAGGAGAGGACAGGGGAGGAGGGGGAGGGGAGAGAGGAGAGGGGTGAGGAGAGGAGGGGAGGGGGAGGTGAAAAGAGGAGGGGAGGAGAGGGGAGGAGAGAGGAGGGGGAAGAGAGGGGAGGAGAGGAGAGGGGGATGGGAGTTGAGGAGAAGAGGGGGATGGGAGAGGAGGGGTGAGGAGAGAAGAGGGGGTTCCAGTGGTTCCTCAAATGAACAAAATAAAGTGTAAACTAAATAAATGACAGCCCTCAAATACTAAAGCAGTTCTATGCTTTGTGGCTTCTTCTGCCTCCCCTTGTCCTTTGGCAGATTTGCATTGAGGAAGACAAGTGCTTTCACTTTTATGGGCTTGAGGCGACTTCTTCTGTCTGAGATTATTAGTCCAGTCTTTGAAAATATTCTCTCAGATGGAACTGATGTTGCCACAATGCAAAGCTTCTTAGCCATAAGCTTGATAAGCCTGGGGTACACATGGCCCCGATTTCCCCACCACTTGAGAGGATCTGCCTGTCTTGGAGCAAGAGGCTCGTCTAGGTACGCCCTCACCTCCATGATGGCGTCTGCTGTGGGGTTCCTAGTGGTTGACCCTGTTCCAGCAACCTGCTCATAGGGGTGGGAGATATAACAATGGGGTGAGAGATAAAACAATGTTATTATGAGATTGTGATATTAGCCTGACGTTATCCTAGATTTAGAGAAAATAAAATGTGATTTATTTTTGCCATCCTTACTTGCTCATGGAAAAAGCTCCAAACAACCGATTCTGGTGCTGGTTCCTCTTGGGCCGGTGCCTGGGTGGGTTCACTGCTGCTTAGAGTGAGTCTTGGTGCTGCAGTTGATATTCTTTGGAAAGTCTCATCTGCACTTCTGCCTGATTGATTGATTGATTGATTGATGTACTTTATTTAGTAAGACATGAGAACAACACTACATGGATGTACAAATTCACAATACAAGGTCTACTAAACTGGAAGACTCATTAAGCACTGAGCTTGTTTAAGATGAGATCCCCATGCACACAAATCATGATGACATATAAGAGACAGACAGATATACACACCTTCCGTGAATGCCATCCTTTTGAACCTGGGGTCAAGAGCAGCAGCATCTGCAAGGATGGGGTTGGATTCAATTTTGCGGAATCTAGTCGCCATGCTTGAAGAAAGACAGTCGACCATGTCTTTTGCTGTCTGTGTTGTTGTCCTTCTCTGGATATCGACCATGGCTCTCTGCAGTCCCCTGGCCAGCAGCAATACTTTGGAGGCAGTCACAAAGCTAGTGAGGAAAAAAAACATATGATTATTATTATAATCATACAATTACAAAATTATACCAACAATTATTTATTACATACCACTATTTATTACACAGATATCTATTATGGTGTCAAATGTGTATTTATTTATATTAATTTATGTATTATTTAAATTATTTATTTATCATTATCATACTATAATTCTAGTAACCTCTGTCCGTTTGTAGTGGTGAGTGAGTAGGTGAGTAGGTGAAGCTACCCGGTTCTCCTCAGTGGCTGGACCAATTGCTCTGATTTTGCACACAGCCATTGACCATTACCATCTGAACTTAACTGTGAAGCCCGTTTTTCAATTTCATCAAATCTCAGCTTCTTATTAGCGCTTTTGTGTCAAAGAATGTCACCATGGTTACGGGGCTGCCCAGCTATGGGACGAACTGCCTCCCGGGTAGCCAGATCATGTGCGCATATCCCCCCACGGATGCGTCAACCGGGTATGGTCTAGTTACTATAATTTAGTATCATGCAATTTGCATGCATGCTATAGAAATCTACCGCTGACCAGCTGAACAACATACCCTTCTGCACTGAGTTCAACAGTGACCTCTTCGAATGGCTTCAAGATGATGCACATCTCCTGCAGTATAGTCCATTCCTCATGGGATAAAGTGCGGACATCTGCATCCATGACAGCCAGGGTGGAGACGATGGGAACCTTATTGGTCAGAACACTGTGCAACATGTGATATGTTGAGTTCCATCTGGTGATACAGTCCTGTTTGGGTCGAAGTTCAGTCAAGTTCTTTTCATGCTGTGTCTCCTTCAGTTTCTGTGCACCCGGGCCGCTTCTGTGAAAGTATTCCACAGCCTCTTTGACTTTATCAATGATGGGTTGTGGTCCTTTGAGGGCATCCCTTACCACCAGATTGATAGTGTGTGCCAGGCATGGAAGACGGGGCCATTTTGTCATTTGAATAGCCTTTGTGATGTTTGAAGCATTGTCGGTTAAGCAGCACACCACTTTCTTGTCAATCCCCCACTCTGCTGCAACACTGAGAAGCTTCTCTGACAGGTTGTCTGCAGTGTGCCGCTCACTGAATTCAAAGCAATCTAATAGGCAGGATGACATGTGAAAACGTTCAATAAAATGGCAAGTTACAGCCATGAATGAAGTTGTAACCCTTGACGTCCAACAATCTGTTGTTAGGCAAACAGATGACACTTTTGTCAGCCTTTCTTTAAGTGATGCTGCTTCTCTCACATACATCTCAGACACTTTCTTGGATATTGTCTTCCTACTCCTGGAAGAGTGTAGGAGGGGTTGAGAGCATTGCAGAATTGTCTAAATACTCTGTCTTCCACAATTTTAAATGGTTGTAAGTCAGTGGCAATCATTTTTGCAATCTGTTCATCTATCTTTTCCTGTCTCAATGGGGTCAAGGCAGGTGCACCAAAACTATACTGACTGAAAGATGTCTGATGTGTTTTTGTTTTTTTGGGCCCAGTGGCATCAGACTCAGAGCCTGACGTGGTAGACTCACGTGTGGAAGTGGAAGTGCCATCATTGTTTGACTGACTGCTTGTACCTGGTGTGGAGGCAGGAGAAGGGGAGTCTTCATCGTTGTCAGATTCTTTATCACTGTCGGGAACAGGTGGTTCTCTTCTCACCTCCCCCAATTTCACAAAAGGGTGTAGTTTTCTAAGTGGCGATGCAAATTGTTTGTTGACCCGGACTTGAAGGATATGTTTTTCTTGCAAATATGACACCTTGCTTTACCATTCAGATCGTCTGAAAAGTGCATCCATATGCTGTTGCGTTTTCTTTGACTCATTGTTGTCTTTGATGATGACAAATTAAGCTTCAACTTAATGTCCTCCGACTCCTCCACAAAGTTTTGTTTTAAGTTTTCATATCAGACCGCCAGTCGCTCGCTACGTTCAGTTTAGTCAGTGTCACGTTGTTGTGTGTCGTTGTTGTGTGTGTGTGCTAGCGTAGTAGCCTCTCACTGCTCTGTGCTCTGCTGCGCGCCCCTCCCCTTGTGCCTGATCTGTTCTCTCTCACTCGGTGCTCAGTGGAGTAAGCAAGGAGGAGCTTGTGTGTTGAATCCCCCTCCCCTCCTCAAAAAAAGGAACGGCGCCCTGCTGCGAACCGAATCTCATCGTTCGTTTTAAAGAGCCGTTCAAAAGACTCGATTCGTTCACGACCGACACATCTCTACTTGGCACAGATCTTGCCATGTAAAATTCAAAAATGCTAAGCTTGTTTTGGCAAAGAAAGGAAATGGAAGAAAAAGGAAGAAAAAAGTAAATCCTGATTACTCTGGACGGGAAAAGCGAATGAAACGCCAATCACTTGATGTTCAAAATTGCTTCTTCTGTGAGAGTGGCTCAGACCAAGGTGTTCTCCATGCAGTGTCAACATTTGATGCTGACAAGAATATCAGAGACATGATCACTGAACTAAATGACACTGAGCTTATCTCCAGGATAGTCGGTAGAGATTTAATAGCAATTCAGGCAAAATACCATCTACCATGTCTAGTCAAGCTGAGAAATTGTAGTCTCACTCGGCAGGCATCAGGCCAACCTTCAGAAAATACAGATGAGAAAATGAATGAGTCTCGAGCTTTGATAGAACTGATGGACTACATTAAGAAAAATGTGGACTCTGGAGTTTTTGTCTTTAAGCTGTCTGAGATCCACTTGAATCTGAATCGACTCAAGGAGCTGGGAATCAAGACATTTGTCAACCATACCAGGCTGAAGGATACTTTGTGTGAACACTTCCCAGAGGCACAAGAACAATCTGTTGAAAGAAACACAGTTCTCATTTTCAAGGAAGGAATGAGAAATATGGTGAAGGAGGCTCTAAAGCAGCGAAATTGTAATGAAGATGCACTTATTCTGGCAAAAGCTGCAATGATAGTCAGAAATGACATATTAAACCGTCCAGGCTTTTAATTATCTGGTTCCTTCCCAGCAAAACTCACTACCCTCAAGCTTGACATCTCTCATCTCCATGATGATAAATGGCTCTAACTAACTCCCATGCTTGCCTCACCATTGGACAGTGCATTGTTTATAACTCAAATTGTTTATAACACAAATTCAAGACTGGATTGCCACTTCTACATGTGAACACTCACAGAAGCAGAAGTAGCATCAAGTGGCATGGCTGACTCATTCCTGAAAGCAGCACACTTAACTTGAACCAGGCATGCCCACCAAGTCACTCTCTTGACACTGCACAATCTCCAACAGGAGGCTTTCAGGCTTAGTGCAGGCTCCACAGATGAGGACTCCATCATGGCTTGGAGAAACAATACGCTTAAGAAGAGTCTGACTTTCATGTTCTGGGATCTTATCATGAAATATGAAACCCTCATACTCATCTTCATCAGGGTCCACAGAGAGAAAATGTTTCTCTATATGTAGAAGTACTGGAAGAACTTGTCCCTATATTCTTTGCCTTGGACCATGTGAAATATTCAAGATGGCTGTCTGTCCACATCAGGGACATGAAGTCTTTGCCCATCACTATAAAGGAAGAGTTTGAGAAGCGTTCACACTGGGTTATTTCAAAGACATACAACAAGTTTTCTGCAATCCCATTCGACAAAGCTCACGAACAGGAAAACAAGATTGTGAAGGGTTCAGGTGGTGCAGTTGGACTCACAGAAAACCCAAATGCCTTCAGACGAAGGATGCTCTCAGGACCAGAGATGGCAAGATTGCTGAAGGAATTTGATGAGGAATATCTCCCTGAAAATGACACAGAGGATCCTAATAACTTCCAGCACCACGAGCAGGGTCTTGCAACACAGAAGACATTTCAGAGACATGTTGTTTACCTGTCTGAAACCATTAATCAAATGGGCAATCTTTTCTTGGATGATTTCAATGAGCTAGTAACTCTTGACAGGCGCAACTGTGCAGATGAATTAGTGGTAAATACAGTGCACATCTTGGAGGACACAGGCAAGAAACAATACCAGGAGTTTGTCAAGAAGGTGCTTGATGAGCGCAGCCACTCCATCCATGATCCAATCAATAGAAATAACTTGCCACTCTTCAGGCAACCTCGACACAAGGCAATTCGTAAACATGGTAAGAAGATCAAAGCGCTCCAGAACAATGTGGCATTGATGAGTATGCAGATGACGTTAGCATCCCTTATCTGCTGAAGCAGCTGCAGGAAACCAAGCGGTTGGATGTTGTGTGGGACACATATATCCCAGATAGTTTGAAGGAGTCCACTCGTGAAAACAGGGGACAAGGTGTTCGCAGGAAAGTGTCAGGTCAGACCAAGCTACCAGGCAATTGGATAGATTTTCTTCGAGACCCAACAAATAAGAAGGAGCTGTTTGCCTTTTTGACTTCCAGGATTGAAAAGTTCAACTGGCCACCATCCAAAGCTGTGTATGTCACATCAGGGCAAGTTGTGTCGTCTTTTGTTTCCAGTAGTACCATGACCTGTTGCAATCATGAAGAGGCAGACACCAGAATTTTGGTTCATGTACGGCATGCACTGGAGCAAGGAGCAAAAACGATCCTCAAGCAGGCATCTGGGCGACCAGCCTACAAACAGAACAAGTTATTCCTTCCCCACATGAGTATGGATAGACCAAGGAATCGGAGGCATGGGGGCCAGTTTGGATGACAATTCCAGAAGTCTCCAGAGCATGCAGAGAGCTGATCCAATGTTCTTGTAAAGGGGACTGTTCCACCTGCAAATGTGGCAAATCAAATTTGGACTGTTCACCACTTTGCAATTCAAGTTCAAGTTCAAGTTCAAGTTCAAGTATTTTATTTGCCATTTCAAAACAAGTTTGATAGGAAATTGTCTTGGTGCTTCCTCTCACATACAAGACAACACAATAAACAACAGCACACAGACAAGAACAAAAAGAGACACAAGAAACAGAACCAAACCAGGACCAAGCTGCAGCTTTGGCTCATGTATGCAGTACAGACAGTAGAAGAAACTACTTAGTGCAATTATGTAGCAATTTTTAAAGTGCATAATTAAAGTGCATACCGTCTAGTTTGTGTTTGTAGTGCAAGAGTGTCGTTAAGGTGCCTGACTGCTTGGAGGTATGTGCTGTCTCTTAACCGGGAGGTTCTACTCCCAATGCTGCCATATCTCCTACCTGATGGGAGGAGATTGAAAAGGTAATGGGCTGGATGGGAATGGTCGGCTATGATTTTTTTAGCCCTCTTCACCAATCTAGTGGGATAGAGTGATGACAGCGAAGGCTCGAACCAATTATCCTAGCTGCCTGACGTGTAACCCTCTCCAACCGTGTCTTGTCCTGTGCGGTTGTATTGCCGTACCAGACAAGCATGGAAAAGGTGAGCACGCTCTCAATGACTGACCTATAGAAATGTATCATAGCTGTTTTACTGACCTTGAACTTTCTAAGCTGCCGCAAGAAGTAGAGACGCTGGTGGGATTTACTGACCTTACGGCTGGTGTTGAGTTCCCATGATAGGGATTCGTGGATGGTGGTTCCGAGGAACCGGAACGAGGAGACCCTCTCAACCTCTACTCCATTTATGGAGAGAGGAGGAAGGAAGGTTTTATTCTTTCTCTATAGTCAACAACCTTTGGTTTTTGAGATGTTAAGTATGAGATTATGGTTCTCACACCACCTCACCAGGTCATCTATCTCATTGCGATAGCCAGATTCATCACTGTTTGTGATTAGGCCTACCACAGAGGTGTCATCTGCAAATTTAAACAACAGGACAGAATTAGTGTGTGATTGACAAAAATATGTGTAGACAGAATATAGAAAAGGAGAAAGAACACAGCCCTGGGGGGCACCTGTGTTCAAATACCTTGGATTGTGAGATTAATTTGCCGACTTTGACAGCTTGTTTTCTGTCACTTAAAAAGTCATAAATCCATTTGCAAATGGATTGTTTAACACCCAGTTCCTGTAGGGTTTGGATCAACTTAACAGGAACGATGGTGTTAAACGCAGAACTGTAGTCGACAAATAAGATACGTGCATATACAGGCACAACCCTGGTTTCCAGATGTTGAAGGATAGAGTGCAAACACAAGGACACTGCATCGTCAACACTTCTATTTGCCCTATAGGCAAACTGATGGCAATTGCAAATGTTTGACTCACAAGACCATTTGTACTTAATTTGGTGCAAAAACAGTGATATTTGTAGAATTTGTTGCGCCCCCTATGGATGGAAGTGAAATAGCATTGGCTCTGCGTTTATTAGTGGCCCCTCAATGATACGAATTTGGGACAGATAGGATGCCGTGTTCATGATTTGTGCCATTTTTTGCCAAACGGACCCTCCCACAAATTTTAGAAGCCAATATGAACAATCGGACTGTTACATCTAGGCCTACATCACATGACCAAAGACACAGTGTGTGCCGATTTGTGTGAATTCTGGATTTAATTTGTAAGAGTAATAACAAAATATGTGTTTTGAAGATAAATGCTAAATCTTGAAATCGGAAAAGGGGCGGGACCTATATGGGAAGTTGTGTGATGATCCTAGGAGTCCGGGGAAAAAAAGATTTTTGATGCTATGACCTACGGTTCAAGAGTTATAGGCCAAAAAGTGAATCAGCCTGTTTTTTTTTATGGATATTGATATGGATAATTGTATGGATAATTTTCACAATTCAAGTTTGGTACCCAAGGCGAGAATCCATCAGTAGGTCCTAAAGAAGCCTCATAAAAAGATTGGCACTTTTATCCGCTTTGTTTCGATAATCTTGCTAAGCTATCCCACTAAGATGGGAAAAAAAGTTATGAAAAAAACTCAAATTTATGAAAAAACAAGGTCAGGTTTTGTTCTACCTTTGACCCAAATCACAAGTGAATATTGCTCATAAAATGACACTTTTTGCTATTTCCGCCTCTAATAAGGCCTTATATTATATAAAAGGCTGCTGATTCACAATAGAACCAAATATTGGCATTCTGATTGCTTTAGGATGTAGGCACACTACCTGTAGACCATCTGTGCAAGTATGATGTAAAAACAACCAGCAGGTAGAACATTTGAAAGAATTGACTTGGAAACGTCTTTATCAGGTAGGCATTCTTTTGCAGTGGTGAGTCACTTCATGGATGAATTTAATGACTTTTGCAATAAAAGTAAAGCTTCTGACCATTCATTTCATGAAGAGGACATCTTAAAGATATGAAAAAGCAATGCCACCTTTAGTTCTACCCCTGATAGAAGAGTAAGACCAGTATTGCATGTGAATATTCCTCAGAAAAGTCCACTTTTTGCTATTTCCGCCTAAGGTCTTATATAAAAGGCTGCTGATTCACAATAGAACCACACATTGTCATTCTGATTGTTTTGGGATGTAGGGACACTATCTGTAGACCATCTGTACAAGTATAATGTTAAAACAACCAGCAGGTAGAAAATGACAAAGGATTGAATGGGAACTCCTTCTTTCAGGGTAGGTGTTTTTTTTGCCTCTCACTCACTTCATGGGTCAATTTCATGCAGTCCATTCCATTCCATTCCAATCCATTTCATGAAGGAGACATCCTAAAGATATGGAAAACGTTTTGTCACGCCGTATCGTCACTATACCCCGGGTAGGGGTATAGTCAACTTTTGGGCTTTTGGTTCCTGCACTAATAAGTAGCCTACAGTATGTAAGCCTTACCGAGCCATGAGGCCCGTAGGGCAGGAGCCAATCTCCTGATTCTGCTGTGTGAGGCAACTTAATGTACAATTACACCCCCTGGACATGACGCTAGTATGTCGTAGGGACTTAGCCCCAATCCAACCCGTGACAATTGAAAACATGCTTTAGAAAAATGTACATGGATGGTCGGCACATGCACATTGGTTGGTAGTGTTAAACCTTCATGCCTGTTGTACTTTGACCCACAGATAATTAATTCACATTTTGTTGTATATAAATTAGTAGGTCTTTACCCTTGCATTGTGTTGTGAAACTGCTGACACTCTTTTGTTGTTAGCGGGTCAAATTTGACCCGTGATTTAACTTAATAATTTTCATTTATTGTTTCCCCCCACCTTATAGCTGACTTGTTATGCATACATATCCATCTAAACACTTTTTAAAATGTTATTTTGGGTTAGGGTTTCATCTTTCAATATAGCTCATTTTCATTTATAAACATGGTACAAGTCACTGATTAGTACATTTCCTATAATGAAGACAATGGATAATGGTGTTATCTAGCTATAATAGACTAATATTAGAACACACTGCTTTTGTTTTTCTAAATTAAAAAATTGTCAATATTATTAAAAATAGTGACATCTGTGGTGTTAAGGGTCAGAATTTACCCATATACAATAGAAGTGTAAAGAGTCATTTATTTTTCATAAACCCAAACTTTATTTTACTCCTAATAGCAAATGCAAATTGAGGACAAGTTTATCTCACTCTCAAACATGTAAACATTGAATATTGATAATTTGGGGGGAATTGAGCCACACTTCTCTGCCGGGTCATATTTGACACCACAGATGTCACTTTTTTTATAGAGACCATCAGAATTAACTAAAATGGTGGTATTAACATAGCTGTTTCTGAGGATAGTGTGAAGCCTTGTTCCAATAAAGACATGTAAAGTGTACTTTTTACCTATTTAAACTTGAAAACGGTGGAAGGGTTAAAGGAGTGGAGTGTAATCAACTTTTCACCAAATTATCTTTATGATAGATGCCAGATGTATCTCTGACTGGATTTTGTTTAATCTGATAGACAACTGAATCTATTGCTTACAAGGTGATCAGTAGGCATAACGATTCACTCAACCCACAATTGTAGGTTCACAATACGATTTTTCACGATGTTCTTAAACAAATTAATCTTACAGACAAATTACTGAAAAACCTTGATTATTTCTCTTCCAAAAATAATGTACTTTTTAACACCACGTATTTTCTCTTATCCTATTTTCAATAAATGAAATTAAATAAAGCCTTTTTATTCACGAGGTACATGCATTAACTGTAAGGTACACATTAAGGCATATACTTTTTTCTTTGTAAAATAATAACTTTAAATATATAAGTCTTATGAAATAAATTATTTTTAAAACGCATATCCCAGATGAAAAAAAGTATAAAGAAAAACTCTTCAAATAAACAAACTAAGGCTTAACCTTTGTTCCAAGCTTGGAATTTGCAAGTTATTTTTTATCTAATGCAACATTCTCAGCATTCTGTTTTGTGTGCGTTCCTACACACAAAACAACACATTTATGTAATAGCGGAGCAGCTAAGTGCTACGATCTTTCAATTTATGATACAAGCGTGAAAATTGGCGTGAGCAGTCTCCATGGGTCACTTGACAAGAAAATTGTCCGAGGCAGTTGTAATTTCAATATGGCGGCCATTTTTCAAGATGGCCGACACCTTAGTGGGCAGTTAAGTGATATGATGGTTTATTTGGTGATACAAGCATGAAAATTGGCATGAGCAGTCTCTGTGGGTCACTTGACAATAGGCCACCCACAGCTACTTGAAATTCCAAGATGGCGGCCATTTTTCAAGATGGCCAACACTTTAGTGGAGCAATTAAGTTATATAATGGTTTATTTGGTGATACAAGCATGAAAATTGGCATGAGCAGTCTCTGTGGGTCACTTGACAATAGGCCACCCACAGCTACTTGAAATTCCAAGATGGCGGCCATTTTTCAAGATGGCCAACACTTTAGTGGAGCAATTAAGTTATATAATGGTTTATTTGGTGATACAAGCATGAAAATTGGCATGAGCAGTCTCTGTGGGTCACTTGACAATAGGCCACCCACAGCTACTTGAAATTCCAAGATGGCGGCCATTTGTCAAGATGGCCAACACTTTAGTGGAGCAATTAAGTTATATCATGGTTTATTTGGTGATACAAGCATGAAAATTGGCATGAGCAGTCTCTGTGGGTCACTTGACAATAGGCCACCCACAGCTACTTGAAATTCCAAGATGGCGGCCATTTGTCAACATGGCCAACACTTTAGTGGAGCAATTAAGTTATATAATGGTTTAATTGGTGATACAGGCATTAAAATTGGCATGAGCAGTCTCCAAGGGTTGCTTGACAAGAAAACACTCACATCCACTTGAAGTTTCTATTTTCAAGATGGCCGCCCCCTGGATCCTCAAAAGATACATTTTCTCATAGAAATGTATGTTTTTTTTTTCATTAAGGGCAATTATACGATTATTGTTATTATGCTAAAGAACAACTTTTAACACATCACAATACAGTTGTGTTGATTTGTTGATCATAGATAGATTAGATAAGAGTGAATATCCGCACTACCAGGGCACACTGGTGATATATCACTGCTGTTAAACTCAGAGTGGGGTTCAATGTCAGCTAATTGAAAGTTAGTACCCCAAATGCTGTCTAATTTACCCCAAAACAATTAGATAGCCGCACCTGAATTGACAGGTTGTGCCAGCGCGGGAGAGCCGAGCCAAGGTTAATGGGGTTTTAGTTAACCGGATGGTGTACAGATCGCACGGGATTTAAATGGCATTGGATGAACGATCGGACTAAGTGTAGGGTTAAGGCACGAACTTAGTTGTATCCCATACATCAAAGTGCTTGGTAAAAGGTGGTAAAAGGATAAACCCTCGGCCTCTGCCTATGCTGCAGACATGGCAGAAGCCATCATAACAGCTGAGAAAACTAACTGGGACAGATGTTTCATTTGTCAGCAGGTCACCAAGGAAAAACTCATTCAGCCGAGTTTATTCAACAGAGAGCAAGATCGTACTGGTTATGATACCATTGCAAGAAATGTTCCATTATTTCATAAGATCAATGCTCTGCCTATCTTACTTAGTCTAACCCGACTAGATGAAGGTGATGGCATAGAAATCACATTGACAAGAAACAGAGCAAAATATAATTTAAGCTGTAAACTTAGGTTCAACAACACAGAGCTGGAAAGGGCCCAAAAGAGAGCATCTACATCTTGATCTCTTTGCCAGAAAGCAAAGACATTATGACTTGATCCCACCAACTCAAGCAGCACTCAAAGAGCATGCCAAACGTGCTTCTTATGAGGCTGGATACGTGTGGGGACAGGCATTGAAGCGACATCCACAAATGCCGAGCCCATCTGACTGGGGATGGGTGGAACAGGACGAGAAGTGGAAAGTCTTCTGGACTCCACTTCCACCTATTGCGGAGAGTTGTTGGGAGTTGACCAAATGTGGGTGCACCAAGGCATGTACTGGAAGGTGTAAGTGCTTCAGATATGGTTGCACATGCCTATGTAGTTGCCCCTGCTAGAACCTATTTGCATGTTTATTTTGCCAGAGTTGTTCCCCGTTGTCCTCTGTGTTTTCAAGTGTAGGCCTATTAGTGTGTAATTTTCAGTTGTTACTTTGTAACATTGCTTCCACTGCCATACGTAACAGTGAAGCACATTTTCAGTTTAGTTCCTTAGTATAGGTTTGTCATGGTTCTGTGGCTACTGCCATTCAGTATTAGCCATTGCTCAATTATAATGTTGGAGCACTGTCCATTCAGCACCACAACTGTGCTAATCAGCACCACAACTGTGCTCATTTATTAGTCATATTTTTTGTTTCCCCATTTCTTAGTATTTATTTGACACATGTAATGGCTGTTAGTTAAAAAATAAAACATAAATCCTCCCTTGTGACTGTTACCTTGTCGTGGTAAGGGAGCTTGTGTACCTCAGTGAACCCTGAGAGCTATGCCAGTGGGAGGCAACTCCTACAGGTTTTACCAAACTGGACAGGTTGTGGGCGAGGAGTCAGACAAAACACAGTCAAACAACCTCTCTTGACAGAGCTTTTTGAGGAACCCAATACATTTCTTTTTTTTTTTAAACTTACATTTTTATCCCACGATTTTGTAACCCTATTTTTAACACCCAGTGCCAATTGTCTATGTAATCCTGGGCACTACCTTCCCTCTGCCAACCTAGGGAGGCCAGGGCCGAGCTCATGCCTCCTTCAATGCATGAGAGCCAACTGACCTTCTTGTCACCTGACAGGGGGGAGTTTCCCTGGTAGGACGTAGCGCGTGGAAGGAACACGTTATTCCAACCAGTTCCCTTCCCCTCCATCAGGCGCCCCGGCTGGCCAGGGGGAGGCAGTATAGTGACCAGGATTACTGCATGTTTTTGTGAGGGTACCTACCCTAGGAGACACGGGGAGAACATGCAAACTCCACACAGAAAGGCCCTTTCGCCAACCCCGCCTAGGGTATGGGCGCTGATGACGCGGAGGAGAGAACACGCCCCCAGTGCCCACAGCGTCCCCTGTGGGAATCAAACCCAGGACCTTCTAGCTGTGAGGCGACAGCGCTACCGACTGCACCACCGTGCCCCCAACCCAATACATTTCTATGAGAAAAAGGTATCATTTAAAGATCCACATGGCGGGCTGCAGTCATCTTGAAATTTCAAGTGGTGGTTGTGGGGTTTCTTGTCAAATGACATTTTGAGACGGCTCATGGCAATTGTCAGGCTTGTATCACCAACTAAATGATTTCTTAAGCTTAACCGCTCCACTAAGGTGGTGGCCATCTTGAAAAATGGCCGCCATCTTGAAATTTCAAGTAGCTGTGGGTGGCTTATTGTCAAGTGACCCACAGAGACTGCTCATGCCAATTTTCATGCTTGTATCACCAAATGAACCATTATATAACTTAAATGCTCCACTAAAGTGTCCGCCATCTTGAAAAATGGCCGCCATCTTGAAATTTCAAGTAGCTGTGGGTGGCATATTGTCAAGTGACCTACCGAGACTGCTCATGCCAATTTCCATGCTTGTATCACCAAATGAACCATTATATAACTTAATTGCTCCACTAAAGTGTTGGCCATCTTGAAAAATGGCCGCCATGTTGAAATGTCAAGTAGCTGTGGGTGGCCTATTGTCAAGTGACCCACAGAGACTATTCATGCCAATTTTCATGCTTGTATCACCAAATAAACCATCATATCACTTAACTGCCCACTAAGGTGTCGGCCATCTTGAAAAATGGCCGCCATCTTGAAATTACAACTGCCTCGGACAATTTTCTTGTCAAGTGACCCATGGAGACTGCTCATGCCAATTTTCACGCTTGTATCATCAACTGAAAGATTCTGCCAATAAAAAGCATTTAGCCGCTCCACTATAATAAGGGAAACTGTTTTAAACTCTGTAGGAGGTGATCCAAATGAGATCAAATAAGAATGAATTGATTAATATCAATGATATTTGCTATATATCTGAAAAAAAAGTGTTGAAAGGTTACATTTGATTATTATTCATTGCACTTGGCAGCCGCACTGAGGCGCTCCAGTTAAGCAGTTTTCATTAGAAGCCTATCAGTTGTATGTTTCCTACAGAGTTTAAATCAGACTGCTGACAACATGGTCAGACGGGGGAGTGGGTAAACGGTATAGTTTGGCCATTCATCAATCAAATAAACATGTTTACGATGCGATGCACATTTTCCTCTTCATGCAGCGCGATCGCCTAGTTGTTTAGATGTCATAGTCTGAGAGGACGTGAACACCGCTCTGCCGTTCATAGCCTAGCCTGCTGTTCAGTGAGTGATGACAGAACGCAGGCAGAATATACGGTGGTCCTGAAGGGACAAAATAGTAGGCGGAGTACAAGGAAGGGAGTCTGACTCGATTGCGCCCTCTGCTGGTTGCATTGTGATGCATGTTTTATTAAATTCATTTAAATCGTCACCAGTTTGAATCGATTTAAATCGATTTACGATAAATCGTTACATGCCTAGTGATCAGCAACTAAATCAATATGAAGAAAATGCATTATCATTGAATTTATTCTTCTATTTCTTGGTGGCACCACGACTCATGATGGATTTCTTAGTGTTTCTCTCAGGTTTCAAAAGCATTATATAACACTTTGGTCCAAACAACGCCACCAAAAGGCCAAAACTAGATGCTAAAATGGAAAATACCTCCACTACATCTGCATATTTGCCTGGAGAGCTGATATATGCTGGGATGAAGGCTATCCACATGGCACAGAAGATCAACATGCTGAAAGTGATTAACTTGGCTTCATTGAAGTTGTCTGGAAGATTCCTTGCTATGAATGCTAGGATGAAGCTGAGGAGTGCCAGTAAACCAATGTAACCTAGTAACACTGCAAAACCAACTGTCGATCCCACTTCACACTCATAGACTATCTTATCACTGTAGTATTGTGTGTTTTTATGAGGAGTTGGTGAGGCAGACACAAGCCAGGCTATGCAGATTATTGCCTGGATGGAAGTAAGAGCCAGAACTGTTCCTCTTTGCTGCATTGCACCGAAAAAACTTCATAATGTCTGCACCTCCAGGCTTGGAGGCCTTGAACACAGCCAACACCACCATAGTCTTTACCAGGATACACGAGACACACAGCACAAAGCTGATCCCAAACACTGCATGCCTCAGCTGACAAGTCCAGAGTCTGGGTTGTCCAATGAACAAAAGTGAGCACAGGAAACACAGTTTCAGTGACATCAAAATTTGGAAGCTGAGTTCTGAGTTGTTGGCGCGTACCATGGGTGTGTCCCGGTGATAGATGAAGATTCCCAGGACAATGGCACAGGTGCCAAACAATGAGATGGTTGTCAAGGAGATACCCAGTTCCTCATGGAAGGAGAGGAACTCCACGCTCTTAGGGACACAGTGGTCACGCTGGGGACTGGACCAGAAGTCCTCTGGACAACTGGTGCACTCTGTAGAGTCTAAAAAAGGAGAGAAGATTGAAGGGACATAGCGGTACAGTACCAGCCTAAAGATAACCTACTGTATACATAATGTAAACCTACCAGTCTCATTGCTGATCTCTCCCTCAGAACAAGCAATGCAGTCAAAGCAGCAGACAGGTTGTCCTTTCCTTCTGGCTAAACGGGTTCCAGGGGAACATCTCTCACTGCACACTGACCGAGGAGGCTACAGAGGAAAGTAACAATGATCAGTTTAAATCATCAGCCCAACATAAGTTCTTTTTTTAGAAAACTGAAATGACCTTTTTGGTTTCATAGTTCCAGAAAATTCTGTCTTCATCAAGGATGAGTTCTTCGTCTACGGCGGCTGATTTCTGGACCACACCTACATTCTGGACCTTTGTGCTTCCATCAGGGAGCCACGCCCAGTTCATGATATCCAAGATTGGTAAAGGATCACCAGTCTCATCAAATGAAACGTGATCACCAAAAGATGTGGTGAAGTTGATTTTTTCCAGGTAATACACAAGCTAGAAATGGTGAAGAGCAGAATCAGGCAGGACATGATTTAAAAACCTACTGTGTTGCATTGACAGGAACTGTTATATTAAAGGTAGAGTAAGTGATATTTTTGGGTCAAAACAAAAAGTATTTTGTTAAAAGGTTAAAGCACTATATTCTGATAGTAATCATTGCTATACGATACGATACGATACGATAATACTTTATTGTCAGTTCACACTGAAATTTGTCTTGCGACCCAGCAGCCATGTATGCAACAATAAACAGTTCACACATTTGACATGACACAAGAAAAACAAAACACAATACAAAATACATACATAAAGACATACAAAGACAAGAGCAATGTCCACCTCTCAGCCTACCCTTGGCCTATAAATCCTGATTAAGCCTCAGTGTCGTCTGATGGACAAAGGACCTCTTCAGTTTGACCTTATTGTATGTAGGAACACCGTATCTCCTTCCTGAAGGCAGCAACCTATATTCTCCATACAAAGCATGGCTAGTGTTTGAAGTGATATTCCTTGCCAACCTTATCATACTATCATTATACGTAGTTGTACAGAGCCTCTGAAGTGGCTGTCCAACAATCTTATCATTGTTACTGAACAGAGTGTTTGTTCAGTAACAGGAGTCTTCCCGTCTCTCCAGCTCTTTAATAAACAGAAAATACATTTTCCGGTATGTGTCAAAATCTCAGCCAATCAGGAGAAAGTATCCATTTTTAAGCTTCATTTTTATAGTGTTCCAGTTCCAATTTTGCCTGCTCATTTCTTAGTGTAATCACTTCCGATTTCACTTGTTTAATCTATATCCTGATTGAGTTCTATATCCTGATTGGATAAAATTGGAAATGAAACTGAAACGAAAATGCGTTTTCTGTTTTATAAAGAGCTGGAGAGACATGGAGACTCCTTTTACTGAACAAACACTCTATAGCAATGAGTACTATCAGAATATAGAGCTATTTAACACTTATTTTAACCAAAGAAAATCACTTACCCTACCTTTAACTACCCCCTTGCATTATTTATAGTACAAACTGTATTCTCTCTCTCTTTCTCTCTCTCTCTCTCTCTCTCTCTCTCTCTCTCTCTCTCTCTCTCTCTCTCTCTCTCTCTCTCTCTCTCTCTCTAAACTACTAAAGATCCGACTATGTCTAGTTCTCTTGTTTTCCCACCAATGTCATATTTACACGTTATTATTCTAAATTTGAATCCACGTAAACTGTGAATTCCACACCTGCCATGGCTGTATTGTCTGCAAACTGAAAGGCCCTCTTCCTGGCACACACTGCAGCATGTCATGGAGGGCATGGGCCAGAGCATACACAGCCTTGTACACATTATAGTCTGCCCTCAGTTCAGACACATCCAAAAGTGTAGTTTGTGCCGTTCCTAGGTCCTCTTGTCCAGTACAAACCCTTCCACGAGCATCCACCCACTCTGATGGAAAGGGTGCAAATTTACACCGAAATGTGTGCTCCCAAAACTGCCTCACCTGAAGGAACAACAATGAGGACCTAATTAATATAACCTGAAAATCAAGTCCTATATTGCGCTGATCAGAGCAATGTCAGTGAGTTATGGCCCCAATTGTGCCCCATATGTGTGCAATTTGTTTTAAATTATATATATATTTTTGTGTGACTATTGTCATGGCATATCCCTGAACAGCATTTGTGCCATATAGGTGATGATTGGAGCAACGATGTACTTGCAGAACCCCTGAAGTGGTCATTATTCTAAGGAATTGGAAGTCTGTGGGACCACCCACCATGTTTGGAGCCTGTAGCATGCTGGGAACTGGAGTTATGGCTGTTTAAACCCCAGCCAATAGGAACACAGAGGGGGCGGAGCAATGGTGCGCCTGTGGCCCCTGGTGTGACTATTCTTATGGCAGACCCAAGCCCCCAGAACCCAGTGGTTGCAATGAAGCGCATTGGACATGCTGGCCATTCATAGGTACTGCAGCTTAAAACGGCTGGGGCCACTGTACATGAACGAGCGAAAACGTTTTTGACCAATGGGCTCGACTCATGAGCTTGCGCACAAGCTTGTGCATGGGGCTGCGCACGAGGTGACACAAAACACGTCACAGTGGCCCCAAATAGGCCTCGCCCATCACACTTCACAACCCGGAAGAAGGGGTGAATTCGCCTCATGGGCTGGATGAGCAACTCAATGCATGTGGATGGGAGGCGATATCCGGTGCCCTCTCTATTATTTTTAACTCTATGGGCAGACCCCTGACCAGTGTTGGACCAATGGTGCGACTCGCAGGTCCGTATGTTAGGTTTGTCCACCGTCCACGTTAATATAGGATAAAAAATAAAAAAAACAGATGAAACAAAATACTCACTATGTTATTTTCATGGCTCTTGCCAGGGTCATTGTCAGGATGTATATTCAACAAGAAGTCCTTGAGACCTGGTATCTCTCCACGACGAATGGCAAAACCCAGGGTGCCTCTCAGGTATGGCAAATAGTGAGGAATCTGGATGGTAGTATCTGTCCTCCAACCTGCAGCGGCAGGTAACATCCATTGCATACCTGCGACATTCTGCTTTACCACCTGTTGATTGTGTTGAAATACAATAATAATAATAACAGACAGACACACACGCGTCAAAAATGTTACTTATTTTTATACCAATACTTTTGTACTTTTTCTCAAGTCAATTTTGAATTCCGGACTTTTACTTGTAAAAGAGTACTTCTACATTGCAGTATTGATACTTTTATTAAAGGAAAACATTTGAGTACTTTTTCCACCACTGATCATTACACAAACCTCCTCCATGAGATTAACTATGTAAGTCCCATATCCAAATAGAATGACCACACGAGCTGTGGACGTCTTCATCACAGTGGCAATCCTCTGAAGTTTATCCAGGTCATTGTCCCAGGGCAGAGCCTCTGAATAAGACACACAACCCAGACCAGACTGGACCAGGTCAGACTGGAATGTTAGGGCAGCATCGTGGCCATAGTCATCATCACTAAACAACAGTCCTACCCAAGTCCACTCAAACCACCTCATGATCTGGAGCATAGCTTCCACCTGATTGGATAGAGAATGAAGGGATAAATGTTTAAGTTAGATACAGATAAATGTTATTTCATACACAATAGGTCAAAATAAAAACATAAAGTGACTAAGTACATTTATTCAAGTACTTTACTTAAGTACAATTTTGAGTACTGTACTTAACTACAATTTTTTTTGTATTTTCACTTTACTTGAGTACGTCCAATTTTCAGTACTTTTACTTCTACTCCACTACATTTCAGAGGCAAATATTATACTTTTACTCCACTACAATTATTTGACAACTTTAGTTACTAGTTACTTTGTAGATTCTGATTATTAATACAAAACATACATTAACCACAATTTATCTTATACATTTGAAAACGTGAAATGGGACATCCTGCACAATGCATACTTTCTACTTTTGGTACTTTAAGGACATTTTGATACCAATACTTTTGTACTTTTACTCAAGTACATTTTAAATTTCAGACTTTTACTTGTAACAGAGTATTTCTACATTGCAGTATTGATACTATTAAGTAAAACATTTGAGTACATTTTCCACCACTGACAGCAACACATATAGCCTGAGTACCAGATTGATTTCACTCATAAACCCAGATCAATTAAAAACATATGAACATTGCCTCCATTGTTTCCAGAAGCGTGAGGAACACATTCTTTGACTACATCAGTCTACACATAAATCTTATGAAACTGTATTGAGGACCAATACAGCATGAAAGGTGGGTATGTTACTGGTCAGAAACATTTCACTTGTACTAGTCCATCTTGGGAGTTTCAGCAATATTCGAAATGCATCATTATATGCCACCTTTTTTAATTTTTGCATTACTATAACACATACATGGGCAACTGGCGACCATGCGGCCCACAGGTTAATATTGAAATACGGATATATTATTGATTTCAGCTGTTACAATTCCAAACATGCAAACATGACCCGCTTTAATTACTTCAGTCTTTAATTTCTGACAGTATATTTCTATTGTTCTCTGTTGATCTCCCTCCCACTTAACCCCCTACCCCTCTTCTTTTTCTCTCTCCCCACTCTTCTTTCTACGGAATTTAACGTTGCGATGGGAGTGTTGTACAAAAACGAATTTCACCCACTTTTTTACCTTGTAAACCTGTGATGTGACAATAAACCTGATTCTGATTCTGTCTATATTAGTAGCTAAATGACTAGTATTAAAATTCTATTGTCTTTTTTATGTCCAATGTATTTGTATTTAAGTTCATAAAGTTAACATAAGTATAACTAAATGCATTTGAATTTAAATAAAAATGTTACTTTTCAGGATTCCAATTAAAAAATCACACCCAGTGTGAAGAGAGTGATGCCTTTCATGGGTTCATTTCATTAAGCTATTTTCAGCCTAAGACAGTTTTAAAATAACTTTATATTGGCAGAAACATCTTTAAAATATTTGAACTCTCTTAAGTTACTTATAAATATTTAAAGTACGTTTACTCAAATTCTAGATCGGTCGTTTTAGTATGTGTGTCTGTGTGTGTGTGGGCTCGAGTGAATGTGTGTGCCAAGTATTTTTACTCAATTTAGTAACTTTCAAGTGCTTTGACTTAATTAGTTACTTTTTACAGACTTGATGACAATAAATAGCGCCCGCACTTAAAAAAAAACGTTTTTTTTTAAAGTGAGCTTCCGTCACTGTGATGACCTTAAATAACACCGCTCACTTCACACTGGGTGTGATTTTTTTTACTAATTTTAAGTATTTTTACTCAGTTTTTGTGTGTGTGTGTGTGTGTGTGTGTGTGTGTGTGTGTGTGTGTGTGTGTGTGTGTGTGTGTTGCACTCCTGTTTGTGTAAATTAGTGTAACTGGTTGCATCTTTGTGTTGCAATCAGCCGCAGCTGTTGAGACCACAGACACAAACATGTTGAGGCCGTCCGCAAACATACGGACGGACGGACGGACGGACGGACGGACGGACGGACACACACACACACAGACAAAGTCAGTCCTTGGAGTGGCTAGCACCACTCAAAAATAGCCCCAAAAAAAGCAGATCTACAAGCTCAGAATGCACTGCACTGCGATGCGTTTTGAGCTTGTAGATCGGCTATTTTTGCCATTTTTAATAGCATTCATTTACGAAAAAAGTACGGAGATAAAAGGTGTCTGCCTTCTGACAGTATATGCAATGTGGCCCTCTGGAGTGAGTGTGGAAACATAGTGGCCCTCTCCATCATCAAAGTTGTACAATAGGCTTTGAAAAGTGCTATTTTAAGATTATTCACTATAGTTGTAAATCAGTGAATCCACATCTCCTACAGAGAATATACAGTGAAAATGTCGAATGCATTCTCTTTTGATGCTGTCAACAGAGACCTTAGGCTCCAACCTTTTCTGGACGAGGACCCACTTGAAAATCTCAAAGTGTTTGCGGTCCATCTGACCACTTAATAGGCAGCCTGTGTTAAGTGGTCAGATGGGTGGGCCACATGCATTTTCAGTTTATGTTAATGATTAATCAATTGATTATGTTCTGGTATGGATAAGTTCCTATGTATCTATCAAAATTAAAACACATTTTTTTCCCCTTTTCGTTAGGTTAAGAAGAAAAACTACCATGCCAGTTTTTTTTATTTTATTTTGTATATTATATGTTTTTCTCTTTATATTAATATTAGTATTAATATAATTATTATCAATTCAATTATCTTTTTTTTTTAAATTTATATCATTTTGCTTGCAATATCCTGGGCCCCGGCCCACAAGTTGGGAATGGCTGCACTATAAAAAATGTTTTTAGTCAATTGTGTGGAACATGAAGTACCTGGAAAACAGTAGTGGGCATAGTTCTAAAGAAGGATGGAAACTGATAGAGATCACTCAGACAGGAGCAGCCGGCATAGTGACTTATCTGAAAAACAGCAATCAGAAAGCAATCGGAACCCAATGTGCTCTTTTAGCAAAAACACTCATCCTACCTCATGATCATAATGTAGACTAAATACACATATGCATCCTTAAGCATTGGACAGCGACACTGTCACAAAACATCAAAGTTTTAACCCCCAATGAATTAGGTTCTTACTAGACAAGGCACATGTGTGATGCACACTTGTAGTTTGTATTATAACATTGTTGTGACCTATGAGCACAGTGATCGGTACATTAGGTTTAATACTACAATGTTACAAATTTGACATCCGTAATATCACTCCAAATTGTGTACTCTACCCTCCTTTTTATAAAAAAAAAGACGTTCCATGTGACCGTGGGATGCGACTCAGGGCTGCAGGATTCCTACTCTCAGGTATGGGCAAAGAATCAAACTTCTAACACAGATGCATTGTGCTCTGACGTTCTGAAAACCTGCCCCACACTCCATTCTATTTTTCAAATTGTAAAAAATACCAAAATATATGTAAATAACCAAATAACCAAAATTAAGCATATATAAAAAAAGGTTGTGGTAAAAGGGGATTCAAGTAGGAAACTTACCATGGGCACTCTGTACAAACCCAATATTCTAGAGATGGCAATAGAACTTATTGAGGTAGAAGGACCCACAATTCCGAGCACTGGAGGAGACCCAACACAGCTCTCATCCAATTGGAACTGTTCCTCTCTCCCACTGACCAATGACAACGCTGCACGGAATGTAACTCCAAGCGTGTAACAGTTATCATAGATACTGTATCCCAGAGTGACATTGGGGAGCAGGCTGGAGTTTCTGTTGATCTCATTAATTGCAAAAGCCATGGTCTGGGCCTCTTTGAACCCTTCAATGTAAAAACTATAACACACACAATTACACTGTCACCTCGAATATCGTTGTATCTCCATATTTCAACTTTAAATGGCTAAGACAGCATCCATACTGGATGATGCCAGACCCACTGCACACAGCATTTTCCTCACAGAGGAGCACATTCACTGATAGGCTTCCATCATAATATATACTGTGTGTGTGTGCATACATATATTTATTTACATATATTTACATACATACATACATACATACATGCATGCATACATACATACTTACATACAGACAGACAGACAGACAGACAGACAGACAGACAGACAGACAGACAGACAGACAGACAGACAGAAATACATACTGTACATACATACATACATACATACATACATACATACAAACTTCAACTAATCCTGGTACTGTTCATCAAAACAAGGTCCCTCTTGCTTGCTCTTGTATGTGTGATACTCACCCATAGCAAGTGGGCTCCTGTTGCTTGGAGGTGAAAGACAGCTCAGGGAACACAGAGGAGACGTGCATCGGAAACAAGCCACCCAGAACCACGTCTCCAGCCTTGTAAATTCTGTTGACATTAAACTGTGCCTGTAACTCACAAGAAGAGGAAGATGAGGAAGACCGAGAAGAGAAGGAAGAGAACAATATCAAGTATGAAAGCAGCAGGGCCGGACTGGGACCAAAATTCAGCCCTGGCATTTTGGTCCGGACCGCCCCCCCCCCGCCCCCCCCCCCCCCCCCCCTTTTTGTTTCAACGGGGGGGCGGGGGGGGGGGGGGGGGTTAACTGTTTCAGCCCAGCCCTGCACATGAACTCGGCGGCCGCACTGAGGCGCCTGCTGGAAAGCATCCCAGCCCAAACATTAACGTAACTAATAATTGGGCCGCGCGACTCGGATATGACCGTAATAACCCTAAAACGGGAGCGAAAATATTTTTCAAAAGAAAAAAAAAGGGTTAGGGTTAGGGTTAGGGTTAGGCCCACTGGCCCAGCGGCCCACCGGGCATTTGGTACGCCAAATGGCCAGTCCGCCGCTGGAAAGCAGGTGTATGTCTAGAGAAGCCCTCATGACTGTCCTGCTCTGTCTACAACCTCCTCCCCCCTTCTCTAAACCCATTGTCCAGTTGTTAGGTTTTATACACAGTGTGGTGCCATCCCCTGTGCCAGCTTATGGCACTACGTAATCTTTCACAACGCCCAGCAGAGCAGAGGCAAAAATAGGCAGGGCTTAACATACATGAACAATAATTCCATAAAATAATGTTGTGCGTGTACTGTAATGTGTCAATGACACTATACAAGTTACTATAAAAGTTATTATCATTATTATTATATACATTTTGTCACACATTTTGTGTGTGTGTGTGTGTGTGTGTGTGTGTGTGTGTGTGTGTGTGTGTGTGTGTGTGTGTGTGTGTGTGTGTGTGTGTGTGTCCATCCGTCTGTGACCAGCTAATCTCTGGCACCGTTGGACCGATCGGCATGGAACTTTGCATGCACACTCTCTGGAGGCCAAGGAAGATCCTCTGCCCCAAATGTTTCACCTCTGTCACTTATAGCGCCATCCGGAGGCCTATTTTTGCAAAACCCTTTTTCCCTCTTCATATTATTACTCCTACAGATTTTGTCCAAACCTAAAGAGCCATTCACACTGAGAGCGATAACTATAACGATAACTATAACTATAACTATAACTATAAAGTTCACCATTGTATGTGTTACAGTTGAGGTGTGAACTCTCCCATCCACTTGACTTAGAACAAATATATATGTATAGTTACATTACATTACAGTCATTTAGCAGACGCTTTTATCCAAAGCGACTTACAATAAGTGCATTCAACATAGGTAGGGAACGAAACTACTAATCACCAGAGGTCTTAAGTGCATTTCCCATAAAAACAAGCAACCAAGAGTATACCTAGCGCTAAGGTGAAAGTGCAATATATCTGCTACCTACTTTCTTAAACAGATGAGACACGAGCTAATACAACAATACAAAAAGTGTATCGACTAAACAAGATCCGATAAAACAGTACAACAATACAACAATAGTTCGTACAACTAGTTAACAACAAGTAGGCCATGCAAAGAGGAAGGGTAGTGTTTCTTGAAGAGGTGGGTTTTCAGCCTGCGGCGAAAGATGGGCAGTGACTCTGCTGTCCTGACATCAGTTGGAAGTTCATTCCACCACTGTGGGGCCAGAACAGAAAAAAAGTTGTGACCGTGTCGATCGACCAGACGGACCCTTGAGTGACGAGGCAATCAGTCGCCCCGAGGTGGCAGACCGAAGTGGTCGGGCAGGGGTGTAGGCATTGACCATAGCCCGGAGGTAAGAGGGAGCTGTTCCTTTCACTGCCCTATAGGCTAGCACCAGGGTTTTATACTGAATGCGAGCTGCTACAGGGAGCCAGTGCAGAGAACGGACAAGGATAGTTGTGTGGGAGAACTTTGGGCGGTTGAACACCAGACGAGCCGTAGCTTTCTGAACAAGCTCCAGAGGTCTGATGGCAGACGCCGGAGCACCAGCAAGGAGGGAGTTGCAGTAGTCCAGGCGGGAGATGACAAGAGCCTGGATGAGCACCTGGGCTGCCTTCTCCGTGAGGAAGGGGCGAATCCTCCTGATGTTGTAGAGGAGGAATCTGCAGGACCATGTCACTGATGCGATGTTAGCCGAGAACGACAGTTGATCGTCCAAGGTCACACCCAGATTCTTCGCAGTCCGAGTTGACGTCACCACAGTATTATCAATGGTGATGGCCATGTCTCGGTGCGGACAGCCCTTCCCCGGGAGGAACATCAGGTCGGTCTTGTCCAGGTTGAGCTTCAGGTGGTTCGTCGACATCCACTCCGAGATGTCAGCCAGACAAGCAGCAATGCGTGCCTCCACTTGTGTGTCAGAGGGGGGGAATGAGAGGATCGGCTTGGTGTCATCGGCATAGCAGTGGTAGAAAAAGCCATGGGAGTGGATGACAGCACCAAGAGATGTAGTGTAGAGATAGAAAAGAAGAGGACCCAGAACCGAGCCTTGGGGAACCCCAGTAGTGAGCCTGTGTGCTTCTGACACAGACCCTCTCAGCATCACCTGGTAGGAGCGATCCGTCAGGTAGGATGCAAACAGGGAGAGTGCAGAGTCTGAGACACCCATCCCCTCGAGGGTGGAGAGGAGGATCTGATGGTTCACTGTGTCGAACGCTGGAGACAGGTCCAGGAGTATCAGAACGGAGGAGAGAGAGTTTGCTCTAGCGGTGTGGAGCGACTCCGTCACTGCCAGGAGGGCAGTCTCTGTCGAGTGACCCACTTTGAACCCAGACTGGTTGGAGTCCAGGAGGCTGTTCTGATGGAGGTACGAGGACAGTTGTTTGAAGACAGCACGTTCGAGACCAGAAACCGGTCTGTAGTTCTTGACTTCAGAGGGGTCAAGTGTCGGTTTCTTCAGGAGGGGGGTGACTCTGGCAGTCTTGAAAGCAGAGGGAAAGTGACCAGATGTCAGAGAGGTGTTAATAAGGTGGGTTAAGAAGGGAAGAAGTTCAGGTGCAGTGGAACAGTTACAGTTATAGAGCTCTGTGTCCTTAAGTCTTCGTTCTGTGCTGCAGACTACCTGTTACTACTACATCAAAACTTGTATGATCTACCCTGTAAAAGTATTTTACTGGCCATAGTTGCTTTCTACCCACAGAAACCGTCACCATGGGTCCACTCACCTCAGTGTCCGGGGAGCTCAGTAAGTAGACCTCCTGCCTCCGGACCACAAGGTCATTGGTACGATTCCGGGCACTGCCTACTCAGTGTAGGAGTAGCACGGCTTGGGTGCGGCAAGTCATGCAGTAAGTACTGGGAGCTGATGGTAGGTGTCACGCTCCACCTCAGCAATCCATCCCACAGGAGTCTGGCGCATTGTAACGGAAATAGACTCCCACGTTTTTGGCTGATACTGAAAATAAGCCTCTCCGACCAACTTACTTACTCACCACAGCATCCATCCAGAACTAGAAGGCAGAATATATCTGTTGTACCAGATGAGGGTAACGAGCTAATCCTGGATTTCCTCTTCTCCATCAATCCCTGATGCCGTCACCTCGCTGCCTTTGCCGGACTTGATCGAGGTCTCCGTGGGCACGGTAGCAGCAACTTCAGTGGTGGTGGAGCTGGACTATACTGTCCCATGCCTGGATGCAGCTGACCACTGGACACAGCTCAGTGCAAGACCCAGGGATGATGCCCTGGTAGAGCACTTCAAGGGGACGGGATGGTCAGCTAGGAAGTAGAACTATCAGAAGGTGCATCCCAGGTAAAATAATGTGTAACTCACATGATCCGCACTCCGGTACAGTACGCAGTGTTCACTCTAATCAAACTTAGACTAAGTTTATGCTGATAAGAGCAATGGTCACCGAAGTATAGCCATTTAAACACTGCTATAACACTGCTGCCAAGCAGCGATGCACTTGCAGCACCCAGGTCCACTGTCATACCTGTGCGACCTTGTGTTTGGGAGGTAGGAGTCTACGATCACTTCCTGGTAAAACCGGAAGTGAACAGATTCACTTCCGGGTTGCACCATTGAACTCCACACCCCTAAGAGAGTGTGTGGGTGAAGTTTCAAGGCAATCGGACTAACTGGAAGTAGGAAGGAAAACCCGGAACCATTTTTGACAAGATTGGAAGTCTGTGGGACCACCAACTTAGTTTTGAGCCTGTAGCATGCTGGGAACTGGAGTTATGGCTGTTTAAACCCCAGCCAATAGGAACACAGAAGGGGTGGTGCTTAAATAATTATAGCCTGTCCCTATTGGCCGTCTAACAGCACCTACCAAGTTTGAGGCTTTTAGCATGCTGGGAACTGGAGTTAAGTTTAAACTTAACGGGCGGATGTGGCTCAGGGGTTGTGGCCGGTAGAGCGGCCGGATGGGAACCGCAAGGTTCCCAGTTCGATCCCGGGCTCCCCCAGAGTTGCTGTCGAAGTGTCCTTGAGCAAGACGCTGAACCCCTAATTGCTCCCGATGAGCAGGTTGGTGCCCTCCATGGTTTCCTCCGCCATCGGTGTGTGAATGTGCGTGTGATTGTAAATGCACAATCTATGTATAGCGATTTGGATAAAAGCGCTATATAAATGCACCATTTACCATTTACATAGGGGCGCCTCGCAGGTCTGCATGTTACATTTGTGACGTCCGCCCACCGACTCACCCACCGTCCACCCGCCAGCCGTTGGCTGACCCTCTAGATAATTTAAATATAGGATACCTATGCTTATACATGATTTTGAAATATTTCTGAATGTGTATCTAATTTTCATTTTATTTGTTTTAGCAAAAGAAAAAAGAAGACAACGTCATCCCTTGTGTGCGCTAGAGCAACAGGTTGTGTGTGAGCTCCAGCACATGGAAAATTACCAGTGAGTCTCTAAACACTTCTGATCACACTGATCGTCTGGCAACAACAGACTATACCCAGGTGGATACAAATTAAACATTAGCTGGTGAAGCAAAGGCAGGTGTGTGTTTACTACTACTGATGACATCTGGCCCAGGGGTGATGAAATAGTGACTCAACAGGTGCAATGTTGTACTAGGCCTGTAGCTAGGTCTACTGTACAGCGTCATAATATAGAGAGGGATGAACAACATACATCAATATGGTTCTTGATACAAAATATCCCAGATGTAGACGCAAATGAATTACAGTAGTCTTATGATCGGTGGGTTTCAGATGGGAAGGATCAGTATTGATCACTATTTATAAGAACTCACTTTTATTTGTGACACTGCAAACCAAACAGCAAACCTACTCACTTACATGAGGAAATGGAGAGGCCACCACAACTACCCCTCTCTACCATGCTGATGTGACACATACACATTGATTACAACACATAACACGTGAACCTCATGACACAATTTGATTTGATTTGATTTGATTTGATCATTTATGGTACAAATCCACCGAGGTGCACAGTACAGTATATATCAGGATATCACAAAAAGTCCAAGGACTTATTTCCGTTGAGGTCCCACATAAATGATTACATCATGGTTTCTAACTATCAACACACTTGCCATTTTACCATAACTAAATTAAAATCATTGCAACAACAGCACTCAACAACATAGACATTAAACCCTATAAACACATTGCATTGAACATACTAACACAAATAAAATAGCACATTATATATAACATATCTCTGCTGTCTGGCAGGAACCAGCTAACTCCAAAAAAAATTCAGGAGATGAAAAAACAAACTACACAAATGGAGTTAGGAGGTTTAGTTCATCATTGATAAGAACAGCTAAATGGACCTCCAAGCTCACAATGAGGTTGGAGGTCAAAAGGGGGTGGAGCCTGGAGTCAGCAAAACCAGCTAATTCCACCCCTCTTTGCTGGAGTTAGCTGGTTTAGCAGAAAGTTTGAGGATCCAGTGGAGTTAGCTGGTTTTGTCAGAAGCACATTTTAATACTTTTCATTGGTTAGCGAACCAATGAAAGTTAGCTGGTTCCTGCCGGACAGCAACGACATACAGCATGACCAGGCAGTCCTCCTTCACCACCCTTACGAAAGAAAAATATAATATTGCAGTATATTGGAAAATATCATGCGATATATTTGGCAATATATTTCCATATATGAGATTTAGTATTTATATTTTCCAATATATTGCAATATATGCATAGACCATATATGTGTATATATTGATATATATATAAAATATATATTGCAATCAATACCAAAAAGGGAACTATATTTTTACATGTAATAGTTTGTCTTTATATGCTCGAATATACTGCAATATATGCATGTGCCATACTGTATATGGATATATATATTGTACCATATGTAAACAGTTATATATATATATTTTATACTTTCCAATGCATAGCTATATAGCCTAAAGAAAATACAGTGAAGACAAAAATCTGCATTACACAAACAGCTTTATTGAAACAGACAGTTGCAGAGACCACATTCACCCTTTTACTGTGTGTGTGTGTGTGTGTGTGTGTGTGTGTGTGTGTGTGTGTGTGTGTGTGTGTGTGTGTGTGTGTGTGTGTGTGTGTATATAAAGATTAAAATATTATGCTATTAATAGATTTATTTCTTGGCAATTGAAATGTACTTTGCCCTTACATTTTCAATCCTCCACACTGGATCTTGGAGGTATACATGCATAGAGGCTTGTATATTGTGGCAGATCAATTAGCATACATTTTCTTTTGAACAGCGTCACATCAAATATCTGTTTCCTGCCCCGGAATTCCCTTTTCAGACCAACTACACTGTCAACATTAATCAGTGTACTATATGATCTATCATACTTTCTTCCAAAAGCAAAGCATTTTCTGTCACCATGTTGCTCTACTGCAATGTAATAGTATACAGTGATTATGTGTCCATTCTGCAACAGAACAGTGAAGCTGTTCCTTTTCACTACCCTTGTGAACTCCTGTGAGTAATACAGCTCTCCGTTGACTAGAAGTTGACGGAATATTTTCACGACTGTATCCGTGGTGACTAAAAGTTGCTCTCTTATGACCAGTGTCTCTTCACTAGAAAGTTTTCGAGAATAATGCAAACCAAGGGTAACAATTTGATCGCCTACTCTTTCAAACTGCTTCAGTCTTTTTCGGCCAGTGAAGTTATTAAATAGCTGGATGCATTGAGGAACAGCATTTCTCAGTGCATCATTCCTCAAAAGAGGCAATATTTGTCTATATGTGAATTGTTTCATTATCTGCAAAGGAACAAACTGAGTGCCATGAAACATTTTCAGTATTTCACCATTAAATGACTCGAAAATATACCCAGAATGAGCCCACAAAGGTCCCCAATTCCTGACAGTAAATGTACATTAAATGACACATGGGTCTTTCCATACAGTGTTTCAAATTGTTTGACAAAATCTACAACAAGTTTATCACATTTTTGTATGTCCTCTCTTGTAATGCTGTCTTTGCAAAGTAAGAACATAAATGTGACAAGGACTAACCAGTGCTGGTAAAATGCCTGCGGCAGAATTCCTTTAAGCACAAATATACTATAAAACAGTAACCAGTTCTGCCATTCTGAAGCCTTCCAAAACTTCCTTTGCTGAAGAGATCGGGGCACTCTTGTGATATTGCAAGGAGGCTTAATTAGCAAGAGCTGTTTATCAAGTTCATTCACTTTAGTGCCAATGTAATATGGCTTCTCATGGTTCTCACTGTCCAGCCACATGCTTGCCATTTGGCGAACTACACCAAGATGTATATTATGCATATGGTCAGGAGGCATGCCAGATATGATGTCAAAGTGTGGAATCTTTATCAGACATGTGGGCCCTTTAACACCCCTCACAGATTTTTTGGTACGTAAAGCCTCTCTTGCGTCACTTATGGTTGAAGCGTGGTCCCTCTTAGGAACATCTTTGTATGGGTATACCCTGACAGTGCCATGACCCTTCTCAACTTGTTCACCGGAATGTAAACAGAGGCTGCATCCATAATGACCATTAAACTGGGTCATGTTTTGAAGTAGTATACCGAATCACACATCATAAGAGCTGCCACAACTCTACATTGTTCCAAAAGGCCGTTTCTTGTTATCTTAAAGCCCACAGTTGACAACATCTGACACTCTAAAGTGAATGGCTTTAAAAATGTATTAACATTCGGCTTTTTATCACCAAACCACAAGCCAAAAAGTAGCACATTTTCTTTGCGCACAGGGTAAGGAAGCTCATTTACAATCCCATATAATGGCCAAATACTATATTGTGATGATTTGAATACAGGCACTCCATCACAGTTGAGTGTTAAGGAGAATCCATGACCACAGTCAAGCGGGCCTCCAATTTTGTTCAGATTATTGTACATTTTACCACTTCCAATATCTTCATAAATTTCATAATTACTTGTGCCATCTCTTGACTAGATACAATGTGCAATATCTTCCCTTTTAAGAAGATGTTCCAACTGTGTTTGGATTGGTAAGTAAATAAAGAAGTTTCCATTCTTCAGCGAGCATTGTGTTGCATACAACACAATGGGCCCGATTCATGAACCGTACTTACGAACAAATTTGTTCTTAGACCCACTTAAGAAGTTTTTTAAGAGATTTTGGCATTCACAAATGTTTTCTTAGCTGTGATTTGTTCTTAAGTTAAGAAGAAATCTACGCATACTAGAGAGCACTCTTAGGGTGGCCTTTGAGTTCTTAAGTGTGATATGTTTGTGCAAAAATAATTAATTCTCGAAGTTTCTTCAATTCTACAGTTGTATAATATAGGATTTAAATTACAATAATATTTTTATCATATCTTTAGAGCAAAAAAGGTTCTCAAAGGTGTGGTCTGGGGACCCCCAGGGGTCCTTGAAGCTGTTCCAGGGGGTCCACAGCAAACGAGGAACAGTTTAATCACTTTAACCCTATTTTATACTTTGTTTGAAAATAGCTGATCTACAAGCTCACAACGCGTCCCATTACTGGCAATTTTGAACTTGTAGATCGGCTATTTTCGAAACATTTTGATAAATCTTGAAAACATTTCCCTAGCAGAAAATATTTTCAGGTGGGGGTCTGCAGCCAAATGCATCTAACCCAAACAGACCCGGTTGAGTTGAAGCCCAAGCCCCATACCCACCCCATAACCCCCCACCCAACCCACCCTCATCGCCCCCCCATACCCCCACCCCCATAACCCGACATTCGCCACACCTCCATTTTCAAGTCCCCTTCCTACCTGAAAGCCCCCCTATACCCACCCGTCACACCCATCCCCATACCCCACACAGCCCCCTACACCCCTCCTTGCACCACCATATCACCCACCACACCCCTATTTCCACCCCATTACATACCAAGCAGCTGCTACCTTAAAGACCCTCTATATCCACCCACCAGCTTTCAGTACTAAAATGTTTTATATCCACTACTAACGCTACTCCTGAACATGAAATATGGATAACATTTTTAACAGCTAATTTCAGCAAATTTACATTGATATCGAGTGGTGATATGTTGATTAATGTGAGAGAAATAATAAAATACATTCATTAATTAAATTAAATACTTTGCTGTTCACTTCAGAAGTACCTCCACAGAAATATTTATTTATTTTTATGTTTGGATTCTGGTGTTCCACTATCTTTAGGCTTTAGTTTAGGTATTCTTAACTTCATTCTCTCAACTTTATTTCTCTGTGTGATTTCCTGTGATTTCTGTGTGCAGCAATCACACACAGGTGTGACTGCAGACAGAGCCTAAGAACATTTCATGAATCTGATTCGACTTCTCTTAGGGCCGGTACACACTGCAGGACATTAGGTCCGATATTGCTGTCGCCGACATTTTTTGGCGCTCGCCGACAAAACCTCCCTACCTGACGCAGATCGGCCTTTGATCCGCGAGATAATGCTCTGTGTGTGTGTGAAAGGCTCTGCGACCCGAGGTGGCCGCGATTCTCCGCTCTGCGACGGCTTTCCGACCGTTTTCAGATATCTAAATTGTTAGATATTCATCTCTGTCTGGGACAGGACAACAGACAATATCATACACTATGAACGGGGCTGCGAGCACCTTGCGAGGAGATGCACGCTACAGCCAATGAGAGCATATTACAGCCACCGTGGCTATAGGGGAGCGTCGCTGGACCTGACCACAACAAACAGTCCCTACCGCAATATTACCATCCAGTCCTCTAATAATTTAACATTATAAAACAAAATGAGAAAGTGAGCGAGCCTGGTGGGCTGTTTATTTTAGAGGAATTGTACAGAGAGAGAGAGAGAGAGAGAGAGAGACAGAGAGCGAGAGCGAGCGCTCTCTCTCTCTGTGTGTGTGTGTGTGTGTGTGTGTGTGTGTGTGTGTGTGTGTGTGTGTGTGTGTGTGTGTGGTTGTCTGTGTTGCCAGATTTTGCGAGAGAAATAAGCAACCAGGTTTGTGAAAACAAGCCCAACAAAAGCGACTATGAGCACTTTAAGCCTATATACAAATACATTGGATACTTGAAAATAGACGATCTACAAGCTCACGTTGTAGATAGGCTATTTTTAAAGAAGACTTTTTTTTTTTGGGGGGGGGGGGGGGATATTTACAAAATCCACACAGATCTTGAATGGGGGTCTATGGCACAACATGTTTTCAGAAGGGGGAGGTCTGCGCCTCTGTGGACAATTAATTATTATTATTAATTTGGGGGTCCTTGCCATGAAAATGTTTGAGAACAACTGGTTCAAACAACATTAGGAAACAAGGCCAAAAAAACAACTACACTTTCAAGCAACTTTACAGAAAAACAATCCCAAAGTCGCTTATAATAAGCAGACATGGCACTGACCGCTTCTGCGCTCTTGACGAGCGAGCGAGAGAGAGAGAGCGAGAGAGGGGGGAGAGAGAGAGGGCCCGGGGGGAGAGGGAGAGGGAGAGAGGCATATCACGGGATACGTCGATTAAAATGAATTGGAATAAACACAAATGTATGTATTGGGTCTGACTCTGGAGATAGCATCCTAGTGAACTATCCTACAGTGTGTCAGCCCTTGTCGGGGATCAATCGTGTTGTGAAGACCACAACGATATTATGACAGCCGATTTCAAGAAATAAACTCCTGCAGTGTGTTATGCTTAACGATCAGATGACCCCCCGACCACTTTAAGGTCTTACAGTGTGTACCTGCCCTTAGGAATTCACTTAGGAAGAAATTTAAGAAGATAACTTACGAATTTATTGCTGAATGAGGCCCATTGTCCTTCACTATCCTGGTCACCGATGTAGTACTCACAGTTTGGACAATATATGTGACATTGTAGGTGACCTTCTACCGGCTTAAGCTCTTTTAAGAACAGATACTTTGAGGTTAACTGTGTGTTTCCTGGACAGTGAATATTGATCAAATCTAGGAGATCAGAGAGAGCCATGCCTGTGAGTCTGTGTCTCAAAACAAATGAAAGTATAAGTAAAAAACTCTGAGCTTGAGTTAGTCGTGAACCAGTGTAAAGTGGCTCTTCGTTTTCCAGAGGAAACTGTTCATGACTCTCTTCTCTAAAATGTGATTCCTCATTTACTGACTCATCAGGGCTATCTTCAAATAAAAGGGAATATTCTTCTTCACTTCCAATAATGGATCCAAGACTGTTATCCAAGTCATCAGGAATAAAGTTACTGGTATTTGGTGACGCTTGGCTGCTATTAGGTTCATCATTGAAGTGAAGTTCACTCTCTGTGGAACATTCATCCTCAAACAAGAGTGGGGAAGTAGGACATCTGGGAATAGACTCTCCGCAGTCAGCATGCAGGCTCTGTATATGGAGAAAAGAAAAAACAAATTCTGATTAGAAATGTTATTACGGGGCCAGAGCTCTGCTCTGGACACGTATTGTTATTCGCATTATTCTGTCACTTCTTCTTCTTCTGCCACTTTTCGCAGTTCTGGCTGAACCGTGCTGTCGCTTTTTACGAAACTCGGCCATATGGTAGATGGTCATGAAAAACAATCAAAAAATAATTCTCACAATCTTTCGTCCAAAGGTGGCGCTATAGCACTCAATTGAAAATGCCAACTTTGACCAGGTACAACTCATGCCCTGTTTGACCTACAGCCATGAAACTTGGATACACATATGCGTCTCCTCATGCTGAACAACTTTCACCCTCTGACTTTTGACCTCTGACCTTTAGATCTCCCACCATTTTGAATTATATGAAAAACAGTCATTGGCTCCTAACTTCTGCATTTTTTCACTTATGGAAAATCCGTTGGAAATTTTTGTAGGCAGTGGTCCAAGGTTCAAGTGCTAAACGTTTCGTGCAGATTGCTCAAAAATCCCAGGAGGAGATAGATTTTAACTATTACAGTTTAAAGAAAATTATTCATCTGTGCCTAAAACATACATGCAGACTCACATTTCTTTGAAACTTTGCAGAAATGTACAGGGTCATTCCAAATATCACTGAAACCAATCTTACTCCAATTGGCCAAAAGGGGGCGCTATAGCAATTTTTTGAAAAGGCAGACTTTAAACAGGCATAAGTCATGCCTCGTTTGGCCGAAAGTCGTGAAACTTGCTTACACATGTGCCTTGACTCATGAGGAACACACGTATCGATTTGACCATTAAGCTCCGCCCTTAGATTTTCCGCAATTTTGAGCAGTTTGAAAAATACTTGTTTTTGCCAGTTCTGGCTTAACCGTGCATACGCTTTTTACGAAACTCGGCCATATGGTAGATGCTCATGAAAAACTACCAAGAAATAATTCTCACACTCATTCGTCAAAGGGTGGCGCTATAGCACTCAATTTAAAGTGCCAACTTTGAACAGGTACAACTCATGCCCTGTTTGACCTACAACCATGAAACTTCGATACACACATGCGTCTCTTCATGCCCGACAACTTTTGTGGTCTGACTTTTGACCTCTGACCTTTAGATCTCCCACCATTTTGAATTATATGAAAAACAGTCATTGGCTCCTAACTTCTGCATTTTTTCACTTATGGAAAATCCGTTGGAAATTTTTGTAGGCAGAGGTCCAAAGTTCAAGTGGTAAACGTTTCGTGCAGATTGCTCAAAAATCCCAGGAGGAGATAGATTTTAACTATTACAGTTTTATGAAAATTATTCATCTGTGCCTAAAACATACATGCAGACTCACATTTCTTTGAAACTTTGCAGAAATGTACAGGGTCATTCCAAATATCACTGAAACCAATCTTACTCCAATTGGCCAAAAGGGGGCGCTATAGCAATTTTTTGAAAATGCAGACTTTAAACAGGCATAAGTCATGCCTCGTTTGGCCGAAAGTCGTGAAACTTGCTTACACATGTGCCTTGACTCATGAGGAACACACGTATCGATTTGACCATTAAGCTCCGCCCTTAGATTGTCCGCAATTTTGAGCAGTTTGAAAAACACTTAAACCCAGGATTTTTCAGCTATTTGCGTGAAACTGTATCATCTGTGTGACCTCCTTTTTCACAGTTACTTGTCTGTTGGGCCAATGGCGTCTCCCTTAAATGAATGCCTCACAATCTCAAGGTCGCCAGTTCAAGCCTCACTTGATGTAGACTTAATTTAAGTTGAATTGCAAACAACATGACTGTATCAATGAATACATGTGCAAATGGTAAAGATAACCTGAAATGCTTATTTGAGAGTACGTTTTTTACGTATGACATACTTCATTCTGAAAATAGCTGATCTACAATCTCACAACTTTTCATGGTTTGTGAGCTTGTAGATCGGCTACTTTCACTAGTTTTGGTTCTGAGGAGATGTACAATTTCTTCATTGGTAAATGGCTTGTGAACGAGTGATCTTAGTGTTAGTGAAATAGGGGCTTGGTTCATGAAAGAAGGCAAGAGTTTATGATCTTCAACAGACAATATCAGCCTGGGGCCTGTTCCTCAAAAGGTGAATAAACTAAGCCTGGACTTAAGCCAAATCCAGACTTGACAAAGTCGGGTCCATATAAGCCTCGTTTATTCCGTTCCTCAAAGCAAAGCCAGGCTGAAAAGGAGCGACTTTGTCGAGCTAGGCCTTGTCAAGCCAGGCTGTGTCGAGCCAGGATAATGAAGCCAAGCTTCACGTATTTCTATAAAAGACCATGAAAGTCGATAGCAGAATCCTTGAACTTGACCAATCATGGAGTCCAAAACCAGAGCGGCGTTCCTCTCTGTGGCTGAACAGCAGCATTGCAGCAGCTCATGAAATCATACAAGGAAGTAAAATCTAAAATGTATTATAAGCGAGAAACGCGACCGCAATAAATAGATCCAGGGAGAAAGCGTGGCAAAGTATTGCAAGCACACACAGAGTGTGTGTGTGTGTGTGTGTGTGTGTGTGTGTGTGTGTGTGTGTGTGTGTGTGTGCGCGCGCGACGGGACGGGACGGCAACGGGACGGGACGCCGGGGGGGTTGACCGCGACTGGGTGCCGCGACGGGATGAGCGGGGGACAGGGGGACGGGGGGGGGGGGGGGGGACACACGCAATAACCCCACATTTGCAAGACCACTTTGGTAGAGGTTTGGGTTGTGTAGTTACCTTGCCATCATGATGTAACTCCAAAGGTGGACAAGAAATAAAAAATAATTTCTCCATTGACTAGAAATTGATAATTTAAAATATGCTCCTCATTGACTTACATTCAGTGAAAAAAAAATCTGTTATATATTATCAAACATCTAACAACAATATGAACTAGTGTTAACAGAGTGACAATATGACATCCCACGAGTCATTGTGAAACAATTATGATTCATGGTCACACACTATTTCAGTAATATAATTAATTTGATTATATCTGATTGTATTTATTTCATTTTATTTGAATGCAAGGTCATTAAAATGAGTCCATATTCAAACACATGTGTTGAATTAACTGTGGAAAAACTTGAAGAACAAGGCACTGGATTAAGTAAGCTTGGCTGTTAGCCTGCTCCTGACCAGGCTAACTTCACAGCTAAATTGCCATGGTAACTAAGGTAGGATTGCTTCAATTCTCTTTTGAGGAATCGGCTCATGGCTAAACTTAGCCCGGGTGAACTGGCTAAACTAATCTTCAAGCTAATTCAGCTTTTGAGGAACCGATTCAGCCCTAATCCTGGCTAAATTAAGCCAGGATAGGTGTTAAAGCCAGGCTTAAGCTTTAATTCTCTTTTGAGGAACAGGCCTCTGGACAAAGCTATAGCACTATAGGTAGTGTTGCAGCCTATTAGTCTGAAGGTTGAGAGTTTGAATCCTGTTAATGGCAGTAGGTTGAGATGTCCAATCAAACCATTATGTTTCCATCTCTCTCTCTCATCAATCTATTGTTTCCATGTCACTCTCTCTCTCTTCAATCTATTCCGTTTCCATGTCTCTCTCTCTCTCTATTCACTGGCCCCGTATTATCGCTGCTTGCAGCTATATTTTGACTTTGTTATTTGACTCACACACTCACACTCACACACATTAAGTCAGTGCTCCTAGCCCCATGCGATGGTGAATGTGACAGGGAGTGCAGACTTCAAGGTGTAAACAGGGGAACCCAGGTCTATGTAATGGGAACATTACAATCATAGACATAAACAGAAAAGATGCCGTGTTGGCGTTGCTTTCCATTGGAGCGATACCTCAATGTCACCGCCATATCAAGGCCTGCCATGCCTCTGAATGCATACATATGTATAGCACGATGTATGCCGTGCCATGTATGCACGAGCGGTAGAAGGCGGTAATCAAAGCCAACCCATGGACTTTATAGGTTTGGGCCTCTATGGCGGCAACATTGAGATACAGCCCCAGTGCATGGTCAATGTGATGTCTAGTCTTTTTTTTATGTCTATGAGGACAATCAGTGAGGGAGCAAACAGGTGAACCATTTTTTTTTATCAGTGAGCAGTAAACAGACACCATGCTAATGCTTCCTCCGACACTTGCCAACCACTTCTTTTCAACTGACATCAGGTAGCTTCACCAGCACGCACCGCCCTGACTAGCGGTGCAGCGACCAGGAGTCAGGACACAAGCATTCATTCTAGCTTCCCACCCACAGACAGCCATATGTTCAAGTAAACACCACACAGTTGAAACTTACACATACTTCGGCTCCTCCGGCTCCTCCCGATTCACTTTGTTGTCCACTGAGAGGAGTCCATGGTTCGGACTCATCAGTTACCTAAAGAAACAAATTATAAAATAAAAACCCATAGATAGTTTACAAGCCAACCTGCATGTTACCAAGATGTAACATGGCTAGTTCTTAAGATGTTTTTAAAATACAACATGAAATGTACTGTACACTACTTACGACAACGGGAGTGACATCATGTGCATCTTCAGGGCCACTGTCAGAGTCGTAGTGAGAGGAATTCTCATTTAGGTTCTGTAAATAAGAATACAAGGTCTTGATTAACTTACAATAATTCTAATTATTATCCCCTCACACACATATTTTACCATATGTAGCCAATCACCTGGCTTTAGAGTTCCCCTTTCCGTTTTGACCAGGTTTTCCAATCGTTAAATACAGACTTTAGGCTGAAGCGTTTGAAAATTGTGAGAGACAAGTGTCTGTTTAAGAGGCTATAGGTCGGATTCTTGCTGAAGTCAGTTGAAACTTACACAGACTTCGGCTCCTCCTGATACACTTTCCTGTCCACTAAGAGGATTCCATGGTTCAGAATCATCAGTTACCTAAAGAAACAGATTACACAATAAAAATCCATAGATAGTTTACAAGCAACCTGCATTATACAAAAATGTAACATGTCCAGTTCTTAAGATATGTCTAAGAAAAAAACTAAAATGTACTGTACACTACACTCACCATAATGTGGCTGGCATCATGTGCATCTTCAGAGCCGTAGTCAGAGTCGTAGTGTGAGGAATTTTCATTCAGGTTCTGTGTTTAAGAAAAGAATACAAAGTATTGATTTACCTTTGTTACATGCAGTCGCCAGCCACCAACAGTCGCCATCAATAGGATGTAGCATATAGCACTCCCCCCCCCCCCCCCCACACACACACACAACCTAGGTTATCTGATGTACTCTACAACTAAATTTACAATTTACACTATGTGCTCAAACAGAAATGCTCAACAAAACTTGAGCTGGCTGGGTCGATACCAGCATAAATCAAATATGTTAATATTGCTCTTTAATGTTAGTGGTACAGGCCAGATTCTTGCAAAAGTTGAAAGCATTGCTAAAGAATACATTATTCAACTAAACATCTCACAGTTGAAACTTACAGAGTCTTCTGCTCTTGATAAACTTTGTCCACTGAGAGGAACCCAAGGTTGAGAATCATCATCAGTTACCTAGAAAAAAAGAAAAAAGAAAGAACTGAACAAAATAAACAAAAATGAATACCCATACAGTCTACAAACCAATCTTCACGTTACCAAGATGTAACACGCCAATTCCACAATATATTTTTGAAGACAAAACCTAAACTATACTGAACACTAAATCTGCACAATTAATGCCTGTACTGTAGATACTGTAAGTGTATTATAACATGGACCATGCACACAGAGCATGAGATGGTTTTGTCTTGTGTTGTAAATCCAGCGCACACCTTTCTCTGGCAGTGGTGCAGTCCACCCCTCTGCCAAAGCACAAACACATTGTGCTTTTTTTTTGTGGCCATTAAAACTTGGGGCCTATGTTAGCATTGTTAAAAAAGACAGTAACCAGATGTATAGCTAGACATTACTTCTTCATTTATAAAAAGTAATATTGACATTGCAATATTAAACACCATTATCACACATCGCAGAATTCACGCACATTGTGCAGGCCTTTTGTACACTATACTTGCGGTAACGTGAAGGACAGCATCTCCAGAATCATTGTCTGAGTTACATTATGTATCACAACTATCTTGCTAACTACCACTTAACCACATTCATTGTTGAGTGGAGTGCCTCAGTGCTCCATAATGGTGACTTTTCTGTATCCGCTCTACATTAAATCGACAAGCTCACATTTGGGAGCTTGTTGATCTGCTATTTAAAGTTTTCCAGCAGCTGAAACTTACATTGACCTCTTCTGTAGTTCCTGATGATGGCTCACTTAGGGGGATCCAGGCATCAGAACTGGCATGGGCTCTTGGCTAAACAAAAGAGAGGGCGGTTTCAACGTAATGACTGCAAAAAGAATGACCAAAATCTGTATCTCGACGACAGTCTGCATCTCGACGACAGTCTAAAAAAGCATATTGCAAGATCACTCACAATATTGTCATTGCCAAAATGTACTCTTAGGCTACACATATTTGAAGATATTGATGAAGACCTCGGTTTCTGGAGATGCATCTGGCAATACAATAGTATTTATAATAAAGAACAACAGAAGTGGTTTTATTTTGATACAAGTATGATGTTCTGGCTACATACAGCACAGCACAAGTAAGGTTTAGTTTTACATTTACATGTTTAAAGTTCATGACTTACCAGATCCTGGTTTGTCTGATCAATCTTGGTCTCTCTCATTGCTTTCCTAGGTGCAAGTGATAGAACACACTGATTCATATTTATCTTTGGAAACACCAAAGGATTTAAATGTTTCCCTCAAGAGCTTGTGGGTGCCCCTCTGATGAAATGCATGCATCTATGAAATAAAAATGCTACTGTGACCTGATCATATCAATAGATGCAAAATGATAAATGGTGTAAATCAGGGTCTTCAACGTTTTCAGACCAATGACCCCTTGGCTGGGAGAGAGAAAAGCAGGGACCCCCACTACATATTGTATAAAATGTTGTTGTAAATTAAACATTTTCATAGATTTCTTAGACAGCTTCATAGACTTTGACAGCATTATCATCATTGTATGTTCGATTAATGTGTGTTTTCAGACATTTAACCACTTGAACCGTCAATATTTAGTCTTTTTTCCCCCTCTACACCAAACATCTTTGCCAAAAATAGCAGATCTACAAGCTCACAAGTGAGCTTGTAGATCTGCTATTTTTGGCTAATGTTCCACTCAGAATAGGGATGCTGGGGTTCAAGTGGTTCATGTAAAAAAAACATGATCCTATAATCACACAAAGATTTGGCGGCCCCCTGTAGTAACTCTGGCGACCGCCTAAGGGTCCCGGACCCATTGTTGAAGACCCCTGGTGTAAATGCTAAGTGCTAGTAGAAGATAGTAGCTGCAAATAATGTTATGTCATCCCAAGTTGCCTTTCTTTGGCTAGGCAACATCATGGCTAGGGTCACTTTCAAAGCATTTAAGTTAAAAATAAATAACTATCCCCTATCATCCCTGCCTCAAAATCAGTTTGCAATGCAACAGATAGTTAGCGTTAACATTAGCCATGGATCACACGACGCTCGTCCGTCATGGATGAACTTCAACCTGGTGTTTGCACTTTCTCCATTTACAGCCCGTACATCTAAATAAATGTTCATATTTCAACTATAAAGTGCTGACTTCATGGCAACGGGTGTTATAATTATGTTCGGGCCCTCAGACATACCCGTATATTACGTATTGTTCAATACAAATAATAATAATCCGATCGGTGGCCATTTTCTCATACAGTTAAGATGTATCAGAGTGCAAAACACCTCTCAACCGATAGGGTCGCGTAGTTGAAAGCATATGAAGAAAATGGCCACCGATCGGATTAAAATGTTTTTTATTGAACAATATGGAAGATACAGGTACTTACGCGGGCCCGAGTAGAATAACAACAGGTTAACACTTTTTATTTGAAATCTGAACGTTTATGTAGATGTACGGACCAAAAAGGCAAAACGTGCAAACACCAGGTAGAAGTTAATCCACGACAGTAATGTTTCAGTGCTAGCATTATCATGTTCTATATAAATCAGAACAAAATACTAACCTTTTTTTCCATAATCGTCTTGTTCTTCTTGGAATATTCGTTTGATCAGAACCCGGGAGAATATATTTCCTTTTCAATCGGAGTCGGTCCATTTTCTACGTTTTTCTGTACTCTACTCTGTATGTTATAGTTTACTTTGTTGTTTGGCGTCGACGGATGAAACTGCTAGCTATTAGCAAGTAGCTACAACAATAGTAGGACTACTTCGACCAGAGTGCTTAGCGCGACTGGCGCATGCGCAGAACCATCGCCCCTCCGAGCCAGCCAATCATAAAAGACGGCGGTCGCGCAAAGGACGGCGGTCGCGCATCCGCAATACTTAAGCGGGAGAGCGTTTCAAGCGGGCGAGACGTTAATCTAACACAACAGCTGCAGCTGGGAACGGGAAGTTGGGAAGCAGGACTAATAACAAGAACCGAACAAGTCATTTTCTTTCGCAAAAATGTCAAAATATAGGTTTACCCTTGTCAGTTGGGCGAAGGGACCTGACAAAGATAAAACCAGCATCATTCCCACCAGCTGGATAATTGATTTTGACCCAGTGGCAGTAGATACCGACCAAACATTTCTTGTCGAGTGTCGTACAACTAACGGGGTGCTCCTTCCATTCCGACATCTCACCACTCCGACTAGTGGCTTCCGCGTGCGGTTAGGGTTAGGGTTAGGTATAGGGTTAGTCAGCGTCGGAAAGGCGACATGTCGGAAAGGAGAAATGCACCCACAACTAACAGCAAGAAGCCGACTAATGGATGGCCTGTCGAAGATGCTGTTGTTCTTCAGTTAGCAGGCAAGTCTTTACACACACTCACACTTATTTTACTTATTTCCTACCAGTTATTGTATTAGAATAAAACAACAGAATGTTGGTTCTGTTTATCTACCAAAATGTGTATCCCATATTTGACTGTTTTACAATGGCCAACTAGCTCTACATCATTGGTTCTCAAAGTGGGGTCCGGGGACCCCCAGGGGTCCTTGAGGGAGTTCCAGGGGGTCCCCAGCTAAATGATAGATTAGGCACCAAATGGACCCTTATGGGTCTGTAACTCTGAGAGTGTACAAATGGAACCAAATTGACCCGTTAGGGTCCATATGGTTCCTCAGAGTTAAATTGACATAGATTTTACAACACAAATTGCGGTCCAAGTGATAGAAATGCCATTAAATGGGGGTCTGTAGCCCTAATGCATGTCAAACTGGGGGTCCTTGAAATTAAAATGGTTGAGAATCACTGCTAGAGCTGTAAAAAATCTTCTCTTATGGGGGTCCCTGGCATATCTTTTGAAATGGGGGTACGTGGGCTAATAAGTGTCAATTTGGGGGTCCTTGACATGAAAAAGTTTGAGAACCACTGCTCTACATTACCCATATTTGCATGGATAGTTTTTTAAAGAGGCAGTGCCATGATTTTATTTCCCCCTATAGCAGTAGTTTTCAACCTCTTTCATAACAAGGACCATTATTTAGTTGGCATTATAGCCATGGAGCCACCATTTGATGCATTACTTAATTAAGTAACGCAGATGTTTAACAATAATTAACTATTGAGAGTGTAAAATGAAACCAAATGGACCCGTAAGGTCACAATCTCATCAGTTACAGATCTATATGGGTCCATTTGGTTCCCTAACTATCCACCTTTAGCTGGGGACCACCTAAAACACCCCCATGGACCGCTGGTGGTCCCCGGACCACCGGTTGACAACCACTGCCCTATAACATGATCTTTGGGTACAAAGGATTATTTTGTTTAAAATGTACAGGAAGTGTTAAGTTTGTTGATGAGTATCACTACAAGGTCTTTTTCCATTGGCCTTTTTTACATACAAGATTTAAGCTTACAGAAAGAAAACAAATACTCAGGGAAGACCTCTTTCCCCAGTATAACAGGTTTACAGGACTAAAATCAATTCCATAGACAAAGAAGTCTAAAAATGTGACAGCTAATTATTTTTATTTTTTATTATGTAGTATTTATTCATTGTACTGGTGTTGATTTTTGGCATTAAGAAAATCTATCCCTCTATATGAATGTAGAAAAAGAGGCTACGCTCAGAGCTGCTGAGAAGAAACTGCATCCAGAGACACTGCCGGCGGGCAAGAGGGCGAGGAAAGGAAGAAGCCTGAACTTCGGTGATAATGAAGATGCCAGTGGCGAAAAACCCTCTGGCTCTGGAAATCCAAAACCGCTAATTAAACAGCAGAGATTGATGTCACATTAGGCATCATTTGTGTATTAGATTATCTATGATTAAATTATACAAATGAACATCTTTGCCCTATAGAAAAAGGCCAAAGTTGCTGCCCAGAGACTGGCGGAGGAGGAACTAGTGTCAGACAGCACTGAGGACTACAGTCAGTTCAGCCCCAGTCCAGACCGTCCAGCAGAATCATCAAACAGCGACCTGAAGAACCAGATAAAGGGCTTACAGAAGGAAAACGCAAAACTGAGGAACATGGTAGTTAAAGGCAATTATACAACAGGTAGTTCCGACCAAGCAATCTGATTGGTTGAAATAGCTTTCTAGCCGTGCTTCAAACCAGCATCATAGCACGGGCCTAATCACATTAATAAATCACTCCGCAGTGCAGTCCAGTCCGCACCTGATTAGACCATTATATGGCACAGCTGTGCTGTGAAGTCACTCTGTCCCACGGTAGGAAAACAAACAGACAGTAGCCTGACCCACCGCCGCCACCGGAGAACAAACAGCTATGCAAAATGGACTATGTTGTTAATTTGGTGGATTTACGGTTGATCAATGGTTAGAAGGTTATAAATATCCTCCTGTGTAAAGTAAAATGACTCCCATTTCGTTAACAGTCCAGTAGGCTATATGCTCCGTCGTACGACCGTGTCACGCGGCCAAAATAGCCGATCTACAAGTTCACAACGCGTCGCCATCGCGACGCGTTGTCAGCTTGTAGATCAGTTATTTTGGCCGCGTGACACGGTCGTACGACGGAGCATATAGCCTACTGGAATTCATTCCACTGCGCAAGCATTGATAGCTCAGCTGTGTTGATGAGACGGTGCCTCTAACTCAAAGCGCTGCTACAGGGACTATTTAATGTCTCTCAGTCAAAAACTCTTCTCTTTACAGGGAAACGGACAATAGCGAAACATTTTTATTATTAATTGGCCCACAATATGAATACAGTTGGATGTGTTTTGTTGGTAACTGTTGCATAATCGCAATATTACACTCGAGGGTGTGCTTTACCTTACATTATTGGCACTTCAGTGATGCTGGCGGAACTCGGCTGGCGCCTCGTTCCTGACCGCATCACTGTCGTGCCAATAATGACGGTAAAGCACACCCTCTCGTGTAATATTGCTTAAGTATCGAGTAACATATGTGTCACTCACTTTCACAGGTATAAACTCACAGTCTGTATCATCATTATACTGATAGTAGCTCACAGTCTGTATCATCATTATACTGATAGTAGCTCACAGTCTGTATCATCATTATACTGATTGTAGATCAGTCTGTATCATCATTATACTGATAGTAGCTCACAGTCTGTATCATCATTATACTGATTGTAGATCACAGTCTGTATCATCATTATACTGATAGTAGCTCACAGTCTGTATCATCATTATACTGATTGTAGCTCACAGTCTGTATCATCATTATACTGATTGTAGATCAGTCTCTATCATCATCATACTGATAGTAGCTCACAGTCTGTATCATCATTATACTGATTGTAGATCAGTCTGTATCATCATTATACTGATAGTAGCTCACAGTCTGTATCATCATTATACTGATTGTAGATAAGTCTGTATCATCATTATACTGATTGTATATCACAGTCTGTATCATCATTATACTGATTGTAGATCACAGTCTGTATCATCATTATACTGATGGTAGATCAGTCTGTATCATCATTATACTGATTGTAGATCACAGTCTGTATCATCATTATACTGATGGTAGATCACAGTCTGTATCATCATTATACTGATAGTAGCTCACAGTCTATTTGTTACTGTCTAATGAGCCGTGTGTACAAACAAGCATGATATACTCTACATCCATGAAGGTCAGTCTCAGTCCTATCACTTGTTCCTGTTCCGATGTGTTTATTTTAAGTCAATTGATTTGTAGCTTCTTGGACAAGTTCAGCTCTAAATGGGTTAATATATTACACTGGAAATGTGGTTTTCAGGCACGTATTGGCCTCCATGGTTGCTGTCTGTATAATCTTGTAGCACTTTTTTTCTCAGAAATTCCAGCTTTGTTGATGGACGTGCGAAAATTAGTCTCCATCAAAAATGCCACCGATGCTGAGAGTGACGTCCCAGGTGCATGCACACCTTGCAGACCTTCACAAGTAAGTATTTATTAATTGGTACATTTTGAACAAACATTAAAACTTACAGCATTATTGGCATTCTATTGCTTGTGGTGATTTTCTTTGTTTCTTTGCTCATTTTCTTATAAGGTGAGAATCGATGCTGAGAGTGACGGCCCAGGTGAAACGTCCACACCTTGTACACCATGCACACCTTCACAAGTAAGTATTTTTTAATTGGTAAATTTCGAACAAACTTACAGCATTCTATTGCTTGTGGCGATTTTCTTAGTTTTTGCATTCTATTGCTTGTATTGATTTTCCTTGTTTCTGTCTATGCTAATATGCTCTTATTATTTTTGTTTACATAAAGGTGAAAATCGGGACCGATGGAAACATCACCATCACAGCACATTGTTGGGAGACAGCAAAGGCGTGTACCACCGCCAATGGGATGGCACGCGTCCTACTGATGGGGCTCTTCGATGTGGATGTCCTCCTGAAGTCCAACCTTAAAGGAGGAAGCAGCAAATTGGATCCCTCTGCTGAGCGTCGGCAGGCTCTCGACCCAGGTAAACTTAAAGCTTTACAAGGTAAATAGTCCTCAGAGCTGGTGCTTTCCAGTTTTGATTGCATCTCTGCCTGCCTTTGCTCTGGTTACATAGTGAACCAGAGCGGGGGGTAGGAGGACTGAGTGGGGGGAGGGAAGAGTGAGGAGGGGGAGAGTAATCATTGTTGTTCTGTTCCACAGATGCTGTCATGAACCAGTTTCCGACGGCCAAGGAAGGTGATGTCAGGAAGTCCATCAACAGTAGAATCTGCGAGCTAAGGCACCAGGTGAAGCGCAAAAGCGTCTGAAGTGAATGTTCTATCGCCATTTGCCGCGTGGCTCCTATCTACTGTACGGAATGGAGTGCTGCTGGGGAGTGGTAGGAGCTTAATGGAGCGTGATGGATACACACGCAGGATGTGTTTATGCATTCCATTTCAGAGCAGATTGAGATGTGTCACTTTTATTTCAGTGACTGTTAACCAGGTTAACGAAAGTTTGTATTTTATATTTGGAAAACTGTTTTGAAAACAGACTGTTCATTGTTCATTGAAAGTGCCAATTGAAGCTACCTATTTTTCTATATTAATTTTCGTAACTTATGGAGACCGGGAACGCATCTGTGTCACTTTTAGATTTCTTTGGCTGTTAAAAAATAGCAGATCTACAAGCTCATAGCGCGGGACCACGTGCCGTGCTATGAGCTTGTAGATCTGTTATTTTTGGAAAAATCATGAAGATTTGTGCAAATCTTTGAATATATATCTTTTGAAGCGAACATTAGTGAAATATTTTGTTCCAGGGACCCCCAGAAGCAAAGATTTGAGTTACAAATGTTTGCTATATTCACAGATCTACAAGGGCATAGTGACCTTGTATATCTGCTATTTTTTGAATAGCCAAAGAAATCTAAAAATGACACGGATGCGTTCCCAGTCTTTATGGGTTAATGGATAAGTTCATCTCAGGATTTTTTTGCATCTTGCATTTATTTATTATTTGTGCATTTTGTTTAGATGTTATTTATATTTTGCTGCTGAAAGGTTGAACATTGCTTTAATTTATCTTATATCTTTTTTTATATTTTCTGTTCAATTGCACTTTAAAAATGTTGTTGTTGTTAAAATGGACTGTTAAAAGAAATCAAAGATTGCACTACATTGCACTGTTACATTGCTAGTGGACAAAAGATTGCACTAGATTGCACTGTTAAAATAAAGGTGTCTTTTGATTACCCATTAGTCTGTGTTAATATGTGGTATAAAGGTTTGCACATATAATGCTCTTACAGGTTGCATATTTATTAAGTTAAGACTTGATATGTACTTACATTGTATATGCATACATATATTGTACATACATTTTAGAATATATATGTACATATATTGCACATATAATTTTACATATATTTAAAATATATTCTACCATGTATTGCATATATATCTGTACATATATTTAAAATATATTCTACCATATATTGCACATATATCTGTACATATATTTAAAATATATTCTACCATATATCTGTACATATATTTCATGTATATGTTTAAATGTAATTTTACATATATTATACCATATATTGAACATGCATATGACACTATATCTTTACATATATTACCAATACATTTTCCCATATAAATCGCAATACATTATGGTGGATATTTATGAATATAAAATGTAATATATTTTGGGGTATATAAACTCATATATTATATATTCATGTTCAATATATTGCAATATATTGAAAGCGGCAATCATTTGTATATTTTGCAATATATTGCAATATATTACATGCATATATAATGTATTGTATAATATATGTATGGTCAATATATTATCCCATGTATTTCCAGATATAATATAATTAATTTATATAATATATTACAATATATTACAATATATTTCAAGTAATATATTGGTAAATATATTTTCCTTTCGTAAGGGCACTAACAGGCCGTGACGCTACACAGCCCCCATCGGAGATGTTCTACTGACCCCAGTGACCCACTCACCCAACACAAAGTCCACCTGAGATGTTCTACTGTCCCCAATAACCCCTAACCATGGGTCTTCAACATTAAACACTTTAACTCGCTGAAAATAACCGATCTACAAGCTCACAATGCCTTGCGCTGCGACAAGTTGTGAGCCTGTAGATCAGCTATTTCTGGTAAAGAGATTTGGTGAAAAGGGAAAAAAAGGGAGGAAAAGTATTGGGGGTTTGAAGGGATATTTCACTTTCAACAAAACTTTGGGTCATTTCATCGTCTTTTGGGAGCACCCCGGACACCCCAGAGTTTTTAAGTTGCTTGATTCAGTATTTAGATATTTGCTATTCATTTTATCAGACACGCCCCCTTCCCACAAACCCATTATAACTTCAAACTCCATTTTTAACATAGATTCAACAAAACACCCGTCCTTGGCCCTTTTTTTTATTGTATACCTTTTTTTTACATTTTCAATAAAAAATATTAAAAATAAATGAAAAAAGTCATTGAAAAAACACGGTCTCCTCACTTATTCAGTCACCAGAACCAAGGACAGGTGTTTTAGATGAATCTAACATGGTTAAAATGGAGTTTGAAGTTACAATAAGTTTGTATAGGAGGGGGGGGGCGTGTCTGATAAAATGAATATCAAAGATCTAAATACTGAATCAAGCAACTTAAAAACTGTCCGGGGTGCTGAGTAAAAGCCTGAGTAGACGATGAAATGACCCAAAGTTTTTTTTTAAAGTGAAATATCCCTTTAAGTGTATGTCAGAACATACACATGAACATGAATCCAAGATATTAATAGAAAGAAATAATGTGAAAACTAAAACAAAACAAAACAAAACAAAACAAAACAAAACAAAACAATACAAAAAAAACATGAATTTACACAACATTGATGATAGTTCATGTTAATATTCAAGTAGAACTGCCTCCCCCTGGTCAGCCGGGGCACCTGATGGAGGGGAAAGGAACTGGTTGGAACGTTTTCCTTCCACGCGCTACGTCCTATCGGGGAAACTCCCCCCTGTCAGGTGATAAGAAGCGGTCTGTTAACGCCTCATGGGTTGAAGGAATCATGAGCTCAGTTCGGGGCTCTCCCCAGGCAGTCAGAGTGAGAGTAGCGCACAGCATTACAAGCTTAGGCATTGGCACTGGGTGAACAATAGGGGTTACGAAATTGTGGGATAATTTTTTTTTGGAAAAAAAAACATATTGAAGTAGAACTATCAGAAGATGCATCCCAGGTAAAACTAGAAAAAGTGCTCCTCGGAGCACAGGTCTCCGCCAGGTCAGGTAGGTTATTGTGGCCTCCTGGTGGCACTATAATAGGCCAATGTTTAAAGGGTGCCATTTGTTCTTAGGCCTTGCACGGTAATCGGACACTGCATTCATGGTTTGAGGCATTTTGAGGCATTTTTTTGTGCTAAATTAGACCTGCTGGTGGCGCTATAACAGGCCAACGTTAAAAGGGTGGCATTTGTTCCTCAACATCCTCCTACCATAATTGGCGGACAAACTCATGGAGGCTACACAACTGTATGGATGCAGTCTGCAAGCACACACATGGCCCAAATAACTCCACATTTTCCCCCCAAATTCCTCAATATTCTGCCTGTAACACCAGCTGCTTCCCATACCGTTACTCTACTTGCACCATGTACAATTAATATGAAAACGCATTCTACCCCAATACTTATGCAAATCACTTCACCAGCTCGCAATTTCCTTCCGCATGGTTCTTTTAACAGCCAATCATCATCATCTGCGACCAACACTGAGCACCTTCGTTGCACATCCGTGAAACGCCAAGAAACAAGCGCTCCCGACGCGTTGTTGCTTTGCAACTCTACTGCACATAGCCCCTCCCCCCGCAGAGCACACAGACCATGATCACCAGCCTTGGACAACAGATCTACAAGCTACCAACGCGTCCCCCTACCCCGCAGAGCACACAGAACGACACAGGGATATGGACAGAGGGAGGAGGGACAGAAAGGCAGAGAGACAACAGGAAACTTTTCGGTCAGACTCGCGCACAAAACTTTACTACACACAACTTCGCTCGCACCCATGGGACCACCACGCAAAAAACAATGCTGGCCAAACGCAATGCCACGCGACATCGTGTGGCTCGCGCAGCAGCAGCAACAGGTAATTATTGTCTCCGCCAGGCCGAAAGGCATGGCGAGAGAGTATGTTTTCCACCCCGTCCGTCCGTCCGTCCGTCCGTCCGTCCGTGTGTCCGTCCGTCTGTCACCAGCTAATCTCTGCCACCGTTGGCTTGATCACAGCGCCACTGTGCACACACACTCCCTGGATGCCAATTCAGAACCTTTGCCCCAAATTTTTCTCATGGGCCTTTTATAGCGCCACCAGGAGGCCGATTTGTGCAAAACATATTTTTTGACAGTACTCCTACAGATTTTGTCCAAAAATCACGCAAATCGGTACACAGTATCTCTATAGTCATTGAACGAAACCGGTCATTCAGATTTCTCATATTCCATCCTGATTGGCTAAAAATGTCTTCCAAAATTTGCAGGAGTGCACCGTTTTGAACAAAATGCCTCAAATCATGAACACAGCATGCAATTTCCGTGAAATTTTGCACACACATTCCAATTAGGCCGAGGAAGAACTACCATTTGAACATTTTCAAATCAACCTCATGGTGGCGCTATAACAGGCCGATTCGCGCTTTTACCTATAATTGCACCGATCTGTGTAAAACTTTGTATGCACACTCCCTAGAGGTCAAGGAAAAACCTTTACCCTGCATTTTTCACATCTGCCTTTTATAGCGCCACCAGGAGGCCGACTTATGTAAAACACATTATTTTATACTACTCCTTCCAAATTTATCCAAATTTCACACAAATCGGTACACATGATCTCTATAGTCATGCGTTCACGACGGATGTGTTTGATTTTTCATATTCCATACTGATTGGCTAAGATTGACATCTAAAGTTTGCATTATTGGCTTGTTTTGAACAAAATTCCGCAAATCATGAACGCACCGTCCAATTGCGCTCAAACCTTGCACGCACATTCACACTATGTTGAGGAACAAATGCCACCCTTTTAACATTGGCCTGTTATAGCGCCACCAACCGGTCTAATTTAGCGAAACACATGTTTTTAACAAAATGCCTCAAATCATGAATGCAGTCAGTGTCCGATTGTCGTGCAAGGCCTAAGAAGAAATGGCACCCTTTTCACGTTGGCCTATTATAGCGCCACAAGGAGGCCACAATGGCCTACATCGCCCCCTGCTGGCCGGGAACTGTGATATCACCTGCCACCTCCTTTTCTCCCAATACTCACACACAGCACTCAATCGCTGTCCAACTGGGCCATAGAACTCAGCAACTACAAGGGCTCCAGGATTAATTTTAGCAACCTAATTTATCCACACTGCCTTCCCCTCATCAACCCCAAAAAAAATCACCTATAAAATTAACCTGGCCCTATTCAACATCAGGTCACTTCTTCACAAATCCTCCTCTATTTACGATCTCATTTGTGACGAGAAGCTGGACATTATCTTTTTAACAGAGACTTGGCTCGACTCAGCTGGAGCTGTCCCCCTAGCCGCTGCCTGCCCCCCAGGCTACAGTTATATACACTCAGCTCGTGAGGGCAAGTTAGGAGGTGGACTGGCGAACCTCTTTTCAGACACTTTTAAGTTTAAACCTCTGACTCTAGGCTCCTTTGTATCCTTTGAATATCAGGTCACCATTTTGGAGAGTAAATCCTCTGTCCTCATGATTAATATCTACCGTCCGCCAAAGAGCAGCAAAGCGCTATTCCTAACAGAAATTTCGGACCTTTTATCTATCTGCACTATAGACTATGCAAGTACTCTGATCTCAGGCGACGTCAACCTCCATATGGACAATGATACAGATGCTGTGGTAATGAGGTTCCTCCAGATTTTACACTCCTATGATTGCATTCAGCACGTTGTTGGGCCAACACACAAGCATGGCCACACCCTGGATTTGGTGATCTCCAGAGGCCTAAGCGTCTCTGTTGACAGGTTCATTGATAGGCCTGAGATATCTGACCACCATGTGGTGTGCTTTAATATAGCCGTCTCTGATTTAGAGAAAAAAAATAATGAGATTAGTATAAAAAAAGCTTTATTTTAGCTCCTCTGCAGCCAGTGAATTTTCCCTTCATCTGGCATGTGCACCCCTTGCCTGATACCCCATCGGTGAATATTATGATTGAACACTTTAACCATATACTAGAGTCAGCTCTCAATAAAGTGGCCCCCATGAAAAAACAAACTTACCATCCACCTCGAGATTTTTAAGAAATCAACAGTTACCTACAACAAAGCCCTGCGCCTAGCAAGGCAGGCTTATTTTTCTGGCATTATTAATGAAAATAAAAACAATGCCAGAGTACTATTTTCCACCGTCTCCTGAACCCCCCCCCCCAGTCATATAAGCAATCGCTCCCCGCTTCCAAAGCCAAATGCAACAAGCTTGCTTCATTCTTTGATAATACAATCCTCAACATTCGAGCCGGTATCATGAACAGTGCTGCCAGCACAAATTCTCCAACCACGAATGCGGCTAATGCTCCCAGATGCACTAGTGAAAATCATAGCAGGGGTAGCCTGAACTCATTCTGTGAAATCGGGGCTGTGGAACTCCGCAAAACCATATCCCAGATGACCTCATCCTCATGTTCTCTGGATGTAATCCCCACCCCCTTTCTCAAAGAAGTTTTAGAGACAGTGTAATTGGGGACATCTTAAAAATTGTTAACAGCTATTTACGTTCGGGTATCTTTCCAGACTCACTCAAAACAGCTATAGTTAGGCCCTTGCTGAAGAAGCACAACCTGGACCCCTCGGTGCTGGGTAACTACAGACCCATATCAAATCTGCCCTTCTTGGGCAAGGTCCTAGAAAAAACAATATTCCATCAGTTAGAAGTATATCTACAGAATAACAGTATCCATAACACATTTCAATCTGGTTTCAGGAAAGGGCATAGCACGGAAACTGCACTTGTGAAAGTAGTCAACGATCTCAGGGTGTCCGCCGACAATAAAAATGTATCCGTCCTCCTGCTCCTCAACCTGACGGCTGCGTTTGATACGATCGATCATGCCATCCTGGTTCAACGTTTGGAGTACTGGATAGGTTTGTCAGGCACGGCCTTGTCATGGTTCATTTCCTACCTATCAGGCAGAAGCTATTTTGTCAACCTAGATGAATTTGATTCAGACAAACATGACATCTGTTCTGGCATCCCACAGGGTTCTATTCTTGGTCCGCTATTATTTTCACTTTACATACTGCCGCTGGGCGAACTCATCACCAGACACGGAGTGAACTTTCACTTCTATGCTGACGATACCCAGCTCTACCTTTCTGTACCTCCAGATGACCCCTGTGCTCTTGACCCGTTGGTGACTTTTCTGTCCAGCATCAAATGCTGGATGAGTGAAAACTTTCTCAAGTTAAATGAGGATAAGACAGAAGTTCTTATAATCGGCTCTAGTGAGCAGAAATAATCTATAACAAGCAGGCTTGGTAACTTAACGGTAGGAAGTGACTCCACAGTCAAAAACCTGGGGGTTATTATTGACTCCGAACTGAATTTTAACACACATATTAGTCATGTTACCAAGATTGCCTTTATCCATCTGAGAAATATTGCGCGAATCAGAGCCTATCTGTCGTTGGACGATGCAAAAAACATTGATCCACGCGTTTGTTTTCTCTCGCCTAGATTACTGCAATGCACTTTTTTCTGGCCTGCCAAAGAAAACAACCGACAGACTACAGCTTGTTCAAAATGCGGCAGCCAGAGTTTTAACTAAAACTAAGATGAGAGAACATATTACCCCTGTTGGCTCCCGGTCGTTTTTAGGATCGATTTTAAAATTATTTTACTTGTTTATAAGGCTCTTAATGGTCTGGCACCCTCCTACCTTTATGACCTCCTCCCTAAATATGTTCCATACCGCCCCCTCAGGTCCTCTAGTGCTGGCCTACTCGAAGTGCCTGAAATGTCTTATAAAAAATACGGTGAAGCTGCATTCTGCTTCTACGGGCCAACAGCATGGAATAAGCTCCCATTACTTCTAAGACAGGCACCCTCTGTAGACATTTTTAAAGCACAGCTCAAGACAAAAAATGTTCACACTTGCTTTTAGTTGATTTTGTTTCTTCTAAATGTCTGTGTTGGTACTTATGTCTGTACTGCTTGCTCGACTCACTGCCTCTTAGTTTTAGCCACGATTTTTCTGCCACTGTTCTGTGCTATTGTTTTATATTCTTTATTTTCTTGTTTTTGCTCTGGTTACCACTGTTCCTTGCTATTGTTCTATATTTTATTAATTTTGTTTTTTGCTCTGTTTTTTTGCTTTTTGTTTTTTTCTTGGTCTGTAAAGCACTTTGCGCTGCATTTATGTCATGAAAGGTGCTATATAAATAAAGTTTATTATTATTATTATTATTACCTGACCTGGCGGAGACCTGTGCTCCGAGGAGCACTTTTTCTAGTTTTTTATCTTTCTTTCACTTGCTAAGACATTACTTTCATGTGTGTGTGTGCGCGCACGTGCGTGTTCTGATTATTTAAAGACGCATCCAACCCACCCTCCGTCTGTCCTCTCCGCATGCACTGTTGTCGCAAACACACACAAACAGCTGCCATTTCTCCACGCACATTCGTGTGTGTGTGTGTGTGTGTGTGTGTGTGTGTGTGTGTGTGTGTGTGTGTCGCGCGTCGCAAAAACACAGCGGCCATTTTGACCAGCTTGAACAGGGTCACAATTTTCTGTATAACACCCTCCGCTGAAACCGAAACATCACTTCATTCTAACACATATCCGTTGGTAGGTCAGTATGTCCACAACGCGTCGAAAAAACACACAAACAGCGGCCATTTTGACCAGATTGTACAGGGTCACACATTTCTGCATAACACCCTCCGCAGAAACCTCGCACAGCCTTTTGCCGTGTAGTTGAAGCACAAGGGGGGGGGGGGGTGGGGGGGGGGGGGGGGAGAGTGAAGTCAAGGCACAGACGACTGCTGTTGACGGACAACGGAAAGGAAACATTCAGTCTAAATGTCCACATTGTTAATTCACAACTACTGGAAAAAAAAAACTTTCAGTCATTCGGTCCCACTTCACTGTAGCCTATAGTAGCCTTTACATACATTACATTTGTATTAGGCTGTCCTGACACTTTATAACATTTAGAGAAATGTAACCTTTCAAATACAAAAGCAGTGGCAGTACTTGCACATTACTGCACATTTTCACTGATTGTGCTACACACATAAGAACCCAGCTCTAATGAAAACAAGTACAAACGCCTATAAGTCAGACCAGGTTTCCACATTGCGCGCGACAACTACGCCACCAGCTCTATGAAAACTAAAACAACAGCCCTCCCACATCCATCGGATCGCACGTGTGTGTGTGTGTGTGTGTGTGTGTGTGTGTGTGTGTGTGTGTGTGTGTGTGTGTGTGTCTCATCGTCGCAATAAAGCAGACAGTATTTACACAATACTACCTACATATGAAAATAAAGTCTCTTCTTCACCAGATGCAATTTAAACCCTGTGATGCCTGCTCAGAGTCATATTGTGTCTAACATACACATCTCATCTCTCATCTCAGCTGGGTCCCATCAGGACAATAGCCAGAGAATCACACACAGCAACTCACTGGAGCAGCCTATGGCCACAGGTAAACATGCAGATTATCCTCTAATTCCCACTGCATTATTATGTTGCCCCACATTAGCTTATCACAAACAGTCTGATCAATATGCTACATAACATCTGCTTTTCTTTTCTTCTCTACACTTCTCAGCTAACCCTGATCCAGACAGTTGTCCGGGAAACGGTCACACCCTGTCATTGGAAGCGACCCAAGCAACAGGTACACTGACAGAACTTACACTTCGCAATTCACCATTTAGCCATTCACCAGACGCTCTGCATCCACAGCGATTTATAGGAAGCAAGGACACAAGATAGATAATACATCAAGCACACATCAAATGCAGAGACACACTCATCTAATACTAAAGTCATACTCACAAAAAACAATCCTCTAATAATGACACAATAATACATTCACACTGACGAAAAACAATCTAATAATGACAAATACATATGCAACCCAATAACCTTTCATCAGCCTGCACATTACAACTACACACACTATAGGATGCCAGGTCAACAATGACCTGCCATCTGTCTACATAACATGCTATCTACCTTACATTTTAGCCTTTGCATACGCCTGCACGGTCATCAAGGCTAGGGCAAGGGCAATCTTAATGTACATCAAACGCTCTTCAATGTCACAAGTACTGTCATACACTAACTGCATAGCATACCATCCCGGCTAATTCCCTTTTTGCCCACACACAACTGTCTCCACTTCTCAGCTAACCGCACTGACAGCAACCGCTACAGCAAAAGGAAGACTCGCTCCTTACAGACGCCCCCCACCAAAAGTAAGTGCTTTGGTTTACCCCATTATCCCTCAAATGCATTCTATCACTCACTCTCTCACATTTTTTTTCATTACATCTACACAGAATATTACAATTACTATGTTACGCACACATTTCTCAACTGCCATCTCATGCATGCTGTCCAATCTCACTTCGCAGAGCGCCGCTATGAGGACCATCAATACGGAACACACTGTAATCCATCACAAAGGACAAAACCAAAGGATAAACACTTCAGAAGAGCGTGGACACAGCCACACCAACTCACAGAAACAGTTGACTCTCCCACACCTGCAATGGATTGCATCTGCACTTCATGCAAGGCTGTCATGTTCCCCTGGGAAACATCACAACTTTCCAAAGATCCTGTCCCACTCAAAACCTTCAGTGCCTGTTGCCATTATGGAACAATCCAACTAAAGCCATTCAAGGACCCCCTCCTGCACTTCAAGGTCTGTTTGACAGGACCTCTCCACAATCCAGGCAATTCATGGACAACATCCGACAGTACAATGGCTTAGTGTCTATGGCTTCAAAGAATGTCACTGGTAAAATCATTGAATTCAAAGGACAAGGGCCACGACCGTTCAAGATGAGTGGCCAAATGTACCACCTAATAACCGACCCAAATTCTCACAAATCTATGTATTTGATCAAGACAATGAAATTAAGAACCGCCTTCATCAGGCTAAGGGACAGGACCTTATTAAGGAGCCCATTTTAACCCTCATTCAAAATGAGTTAAAGACAGTTAACCCTTTAGTACGATTCTTTAAGACCGGAGCTGAACTTCTCAATGCAAACCCAACTCAGGAACTCAAAATGGTGTTCAAGTCCAAAAGCTCAAAGGGGGCAAAGAAAAGTCACCTCAACCCTGCTGTCCCTGATGTTGTTGTTTTTGCACCAGGATGCCAGACAGAGCCCAGAGACATTGTTCTGTACAGAACTACAGCTGACGCACCTAATCACAACCAGACTACACACATCAATTCACTACACCCTATGTACAGATGTGCCACTTCAAAACTTCACATGTCCTGCCATCGGCAAGACAGTACATTTTCAGGGGATTCCCAGGGCAATAAGAGGGACAAAGAAGGGCATTTAAAATGCTGAATTATTTTGAAATCTATGATTCCCTTTGCTGCCACAAGGGGTAGCAAGTTTACAAGTTCTCTCTCTCTCTCTATAATATTCATTTTGATCATTTTTTCCTTGTTCCCTTGTATTATTTTTCTTATTCTGAATATGTATTATTATTTAGTGTCATACTGTATGTAACGCTTTGGCTATATAAGAATGCTTGTCATGCCTATAAAGCTATTTGATTTTAATGAGAGAGAAAGAGAGGGAGAGGGAGTGAGAGAGGGGGAGAGAGGGGGACAGGGACACAATCAGAGGGGGCAAGCAGACAGACCGACAGACAGACAGACAGACAGACAGACAGACAGACAGACAGGCCAAGCAGACAGACAGACAGACAGACAGACAGACAGACAGACAGACAGACAGACAGACAGACAGACAGACAGGGGCAAGCAGACAGACAGACAGACAGACAGACAGACAGACAGACAGACAGACAGACAGACAGACAGACAGACAGGGGGCAGGCAGACAGACAGACAGACAGACAGACAGACCGACAGACAGACAGACAGACAGACAGACAGACAGACAGACAGACAGACAGACAGACGGGGCAGACAAGAGGGGGCAGGCAGACAGAGGGGGCAGACAGACAGACAAGACAGGGCAGACAGACAGGGCAGGCAGACAGACAAAGAGAGGGGGGGGGGGGGGGGTCAGGCAGACTGATAGTCACTTTCAGTAGTCAACTCTTTGGGGGGCTTTTGATATGTAAAGTTGCTTCAGCCATTCAGCTCTTGAACAGAGTGTGAATGAGGAAATCAAAATTACCTCTTCATGACACTGGCCACCTAACTGCAAATTGCAACACAAGATTTTTAAATTTGTTGAATCTAGGGTTGCAATACCTCCCATAGGCAGCCAATGCAAAAAAAGGGGTTTGCTATCTGATTGTATTAATCGACGTTAAACTCACCAACATTGCGGCTCTATGTAAAACTTGAATTATCCTCTTTCTATCTGCAAGTGTTTGTTTCCTAAAAATCCACTGTAGAGATTTCATGGGAGGTATTGCAACCCTAGATTCGTCAAATTAAAAAAAAATCTAGTGTTGCAATTTGCAGCTACTGGCCACCTATAATATTAGGGAAGTCAGAATCAGTTTGACCTTTTATTTTACAACAAACAGGGCAGAATATACATGTGACTGCTAAGCAGTCACAGGTATTATAAGGGCAGCAACAAGAGTAATAGTAATGATAAACAATGAAAAGGTAGAATTGATATATTTTTTTTACTCACAGAATACATAATAGACATGCAATATTGAACAGATGCAAATAAAAATAAGAAAAATAAAACACAAGATACATGTACACACAACACACACACACACACACACACACACACACACACACACACACACACACACACACACACACACACACACACACACACACACACACACACACACAACTCAATTTATTGTATTTATTGTTTATAAATAAATATTTATAAACAAAAACGACAATAACAGATAAATAGACAACGTTTATATAAGGTTAATGGTTAATGTATGTTTTGTAATAATAATCAAAATCTACAAAGTAACTAAAGTTTTCAAACACTGCACATCGCGTGTGTGTGTGTGTGTGTGTGTGTGTGTGTGTGTGTGTGTGTGTGTGTGTGTGTGTGTGTGTGTGTGTGTGTGTGTGTGTGTGTGTGTGTGTGTGTGTGTGACAGACAGACTGTAGGGGGGAGGGGAACCTGCTAGCAAAACCGGTTATGTTAATGATATACTGTGTAGCCTACACTACAGTATTCCAAATAAGCTGAGGAACTCTGCTATCAGGTTCCCCTCCCCCCTGCAGTACCTCTGTGGAACCACACGTTACTGCCGGACCCCTGGCAGTAACTCTGAGGACCCTCTAGGGGTCTCGGACCTCCTGCCGAAGACCCCTGATTTAAGTCATTCACTCTCTCTCTCTCTCTCTCTCTCTCTCTCTCTCTCTCTCTCTCTCTCTCTCTCTCTCTCTCTCTCTCTACGCAGCCAATGACAACAGCAGTTGTAGCAATGCAACGTGTTGTGAGCTTGTAGATCTGCCATTTTCACTATTCTGAGTTTGTTGAATATTGCCCCTGAATACCCTCACAATAATACAAGTAAAAGTAACACTGAAACTAATTTTAAAAACTCAACTAAAACTAGGCCTTTTCACAAACTAAAAACGAAACTAGCAAATCCACTTAAAAATCTAATGAAAACAAACTGCAAAATAAAAGTGTTCTTGGGTGTATGTGGGGGGAAGGCACAACTCCGCTCCTGAGTCCATTGTGATGACGTGAAGTTTGGCTAGAGACAAACAAAACACCCTGGCCAAGGTGTTAAACCAATTAATTTGCATGTCAGGAGAAGAACAGTGTTCCTCTCCTCTCTTCTCTTCTCCTCTTCTCTCCTCTATATCATTGGTTCTCAAAGTGGGGTCCGGGGACCCCCAGGGGTCCTTGAGGGAGTTCCAGGGGGTCCCCAGCTAAATGATAGATTAGGCACCAAATGGACCCTTATGGGTCTGTAACTCTGAGAGTGTACAAATGGAACCAAATGGACCCGTTGGGGTCCATTTGGTTCCATTTGTACACTCTCAGAGTTAAATTGACATAGATTTTACATTATAAATCTAAAAGGTAAATCTCCCCTCTCTGTCTGTCTGTCTGTCTGTCTGTCTGTCTGTCTGACCCCCCCCCCCTCTCTCTCCCTGTGTCTCCCTTTCTCTCTCAATCCCTGTCTGTCTGTCTGTCTGTCTGTCTGTCTGTCTGTCTGTCTGTCTGTCTGTCTGCCCCCCCCCCTCTCTCTGTCTGTCTCCCTTTCTCTCTCAATCCCTGTCTGTCTGTCTGTCTGTCTGTCTGTCTGCCCCCCTCTCTCTGTCTGTCTCCCTTTCTCTCTCAATCCCTGTCTGTCTGTCTGTCTGTCTGTCTGTCTGTCTGTCTGTCTGTCTGTCTGTCTGTCTGTCTGTCTGTCTGTCTGCCCCCCCTCTCTCTGTCTGTCTGTCTGTCTGTCTGTCTGTCTGTCTGTCTGTCTGTCTGTCTGTCTGTCTGTCTGTCTGTCTGTCTCTGTCTGTCTATCTGGTCTGTCCCCACATCTCTCTCTCTGTATCTCTCCCTCTCTCTCTTTTAGTTAGTGTTCACCCATTCTCTGAACGTGAGCACCTCTGCTGGTAGTGTCGAGGAGTGACAACGTCTTTTCAGGGGCAAAACAGTGCGTTTTTAAGGGCAGAACAGGGAGGAAAACATGCCTTTTCAGGGCACTTTCAGGGAAAGAACAGAAGCTTGTGAAGTTTTGAAGTGGCACATCTGTATGACCCAGCCGCTTATCCCTTGATCTTGCCACATGGGGATGCTGGCTTCAGCATCAACAACCCCATCACAAAGGTTCATGCACAGTCACCCACAGCCAAAGTGACTCTTCAGGAGTTCTTCAGATTCCATCTACAACAGAGAACCCACTCCTTCAAAACCCTTCTGAAGTCAGGGCGACTTGCTCAAGAATACTTCTGTGATCAATACTCCAAAATAGAAAATTGCCGGATGAACTACTACAGGAGTAGGGAACTACAGGACAAGTACAGGGCCCACCAGTATTCCGGTCTGATTGATTCCCTGGCTACTCAGCATCACAGCCAGGACAGACTGAGGCCACCAACATTGGTCAACAGATAATTCTTCCAGGCTCACACACTGGTAGCCCCAGATACCTGTACAAGCACTATCTAGATACCCTTGCCATAGCAGCCAGATACAGAAAGTTTGACCTCTTCACCACCATTACAGCAAACCCAAGGAGTGAAGGTGTGCTCAATAACATATCTGCAGACCAGCAGCCCACTGACAGACCAGACATTGTCAATAAAGTCTTCAAACGGAGTCTGGATGAGCTCCTTTGCGACATGAAGTTGGGATTTTTTGGCAAAATGAAGGCTAGAATACACACTGTTGAGGGACAGATGAGAGGACTGAAACATGCCCACATACTGCTGCTCCTACATGAGATTCTGACTGTAGATGACATTGATAAAATCATTAGAGCAGACATACCTGACCTGCACAAGGAGCCACAGTTGCATCAGCTGGTGTGTCAATCCATGCTACATGGACCCTGTGGTCCAGCCAACCCCAACAGCCCCTGCATGGCCAATGGCATCTGTACTAAGAAATTCCCTAAAGACTTCTGTGCCACCACTCGACTGCCTCATCATGGTCATGGCTACCCGGAGTAAAAGCGGCCCATTGACGGTCACACCTTCAACAAGAATGGCTTTCTGTTTGACAGCAGGTGGGTCGTTCCTTACAACCCCTGGGTCCTGCTAAAATACAAATGCCACATCAACGTTGAATTTGTCGGCTCCTTCCAGACCATCAAGTACCTGTACAAATACGTACATAAGGGAGTTGATGTTGGCACCCTCGACATTGAAGACAGGGATGAGATCTCCAAATTCATTAACGCCAGAACCATTGATGCTCATGATGCACACTGGAGAACTATGGAATATAAGATACAGGACAGAGTCCCTGCTGTCACCAATCTCGCCATCCACACAGACGGCCAGCAGAGCATAGTCTTCAGAGAAGGCCAGGCACAGGAGGCCATAGCAGCAGCCAAACCCACTACATTGCTTGCCTTCTTCCAACTAAACAGCAGGGACCCTGACGCAAGGCAATATCTATACATGCAGATTCCCGAACACTACACATGGAAGGCCCACATGTGGAATAAAAGAGTCCACCCACCCAAGGACAGGGAAATTCCACGTACAATAGGCAGGATGTCCAATGTATCCGTGCTCCAAGGAGAGAGATTCTACTTGCTGAAACTGCTCCTAGCACATATCAGTGGACCACAGACCTATGAGGACCTTAAGGTACATGATGGCAACCACTATGACACTTTCAAAGACACAGCTCTAGCCATGGGCTTGCTTCAGGACGATGGAGAATGGATTACCGCCATGCATGAGGTATCACACTACGCATCCCCACGGAAAGTCCGCGAAACCTTTGCAATCATCCTCCACTACTGTCACCCATCAGAGCCCAAAACTCTGTATGAAAGATTCTTTGAACAGCTCAGTGAAGACTTTCTCCATGCGGAGGCCACTGCACAGAGGTGCCCTACAGACGCAGTAGACACAACATTCACACAAATGGGCAGCGGTCTATCCAACTACAATGACATGCCACAGCCAAGACCACTAACTGAGCAGGAAAGGCTGACACAAATCTTCCGATCTGAAAAAAACAACATAACACAGCAACAACAAATTGTACAGTCGCTTACTCCTAAGCTCACTGTGGAACAAATGGCACTCTGTGAATCCGTCTATCAGGCAGTGCATGCCCCACAAGAAGAAACCAGCACACGCCAGCACAGTTCATTCTCAACTCCCCTGCAGGATATGGCAAAACCTTTACCTTTAAGGTCATTGCAGCTAAGATACGCGCAGAGCATGGCATTGTGCTGTCTGTGGGCAGCACAGGCTTGGCAGCACAGAACCTGGAGGGTGGAAGGACCGCTCATTCACGATTTAAGATCCCAATCCCCATTTTCCAAGACTCTGTCTGTGCCATCAACGCAGAGTCCAACCTGGCCAAGCTCATCAGAGACAGCAACTTAATAATCTGGGACGAGATTTTCAGTGTTGACCGCTTTAACGTCGAGTGTGTGGAAAGAACACTGAAGGATCTCATGCACTCACAGCAGCCTTGGGGTGGCAAAACTGTCCTCCTGGGTGGAGACCCGAGGCAAACACTCCCTGTTATCAAAAGAGGAGGCAGGCCCCAGATAGTTTCAGCATGCATCCAGATGTCAACACTCTATCCTCACATGAAACACCACAAGCTAAACCTCAACATGAGAAGACACGCAGCAGAGAAGGACTTCTCCCACTATCTCCTTGCATTAGGGGAAGGAACACTCCCACACGAGGAGGACACACAATGGCAGGTCCGCATTCCACCACAAAACTTGGTTCACGATCTCAAAACTCTCATTTCATTCACCTTTCCTGACCTGCAAAATGGATGTGTCAACAAAGACAACCTTCTCAATGGCACTATATACACTCCTCTGAACAATGACATTCGAGAAATCAACAACATATGCTTGGCAGACTTCTCTACAGAACAGAGAGTTTACTTTTCAGCCGACTCAATTCAGGAGGACGACCACAAGGATTCCATGCCTATGGAATTCCTCAATTCACTGACACCCTCTGGAATCCCTGATCATAACCTCAAGTTGAAAGTAGGAGCCCCAGTCATGCTGCTGAGAAACCTGCAAGCAGGTCCCGACCGCACTCTCAAGAATGGCACCAGAATGGTGGTACTGCAGATGATGGACAAAATCATTGAGTGTGAGATTGCTACCTCACTATGACAGAGATGAGGAGCTTCCCTTCACCTTCATCAGATGACAGTTCCCTATCCGCTTAGCTTTCTCTGTTACCATCAATAAGGGTCAGGGCCAAGAGAACGAACGAGTTGGCATCTACTTGCCTCAACCTGTGTTCGCTCATGGCCAACTCTACACGGCCTTCTCCAGGGGAAAGAGAGCCAGCGCCGTCAAAGTTTTCATTGTGAATAATGATGAGGGAATTACTGATAACGTTGTTTATCCCGAACTCTTTTATTAATCCAAACATGATCATTCAAACACTTTGCATGTGCTGCTACTCCCTGATTGCATAGTGACAAATGACCTTCATTCTTCAACATAATTGCCATTGCCTTTGTTTGTATTGTCCCCCCCAATGCAACATAAACCTGCTCCTAATTAATGCTTCACTGTTAATGTTATTCTGGATGTCTTTTCATTTCAGTGCTATTTTGCCTTTCTCAAGTTTACATGTTGCTACAAACACTGTCCTACATCACACCATGCCAATAAACCATGCAATCCAACAAAAAATGCAATCTCATTTATATCAACAACAACCCGCCTACATTCATACCCAATACTTCACTTGCCTCAATCACATTACTCAACACCACTACTTCCTCGCACACTACATGTACACACCTACGCAGTGCAACGTTGCACAAACGCTAGATGTGAGGGCCGCGCAGCGGCCCGAACCAATTAACATTTTTCCTATCTGAAAAATGTTAATTGTTGGGAAAATGAAAAAGAAAACTACAAAATGTTGTATTTTTTTTGCACAGTGCTATTTTTTTATGAAACCCATCACATAATACACCGTTTCTGGATGTCTGGACTATATTACATTATTATATGTTAATTGCACTGATTTCATATTGCAAATGCAGATAGGAGGTTTTTCCCCACTTTTCCTGGATAATTCTGCAGATAGGAGCTTTTGCATTCAATGTAAAGTGATTGCTTAACTACATAATGACAAATAGTACTAGCTGCAAATACATACATTTACAGCTGAAAACAGTTGCATCAGTGGTGTGGTCTAGTTTTTTTTTTGTTGAGGTATACGATAATCATTCCCTGCACGAAATGCGTGTGGTTGTGGGTATACGCTAGTGCGTTTTCAATGGATGGAATGGGTAGTAGACTGTATACGCCTTCTTCCAAAAAAATCTGCACTGTATACAGCGTAACACGGTAGAACACACCACTGAGTTGCATTGAATGCTTTTTTATTTTATTCAAAAACAAAACAAAGTTTGCAGGGCAATGCTCACAACAAGAATCTAAAATGAAAGTGCTTACAAATAACATTTACAAAAAGGACAACAGGAATACAATTAGGTGGACTAGAAAACAACTGGCCCAGGCACCCCTCGACATAATCCCCCCTATACCCTCTACCCCCGACTCCACCACCTGAAATACCCTCCCACTCCCACAACCCCCATTCCCCCCAACCAGCACACTACACCCCCCAAACCCTCATGCCGTCCAACTCCCCTAACTCATACAACTGGATCACCAACCTTGTGTCCAGTGTGGATAGTGGAATAGTATGTAAGATCATTGAATGTCTTAGAGAGCCTATAACCAAGGAGGAAAGACGGATGCCTTGACCCTAGAATCACCAAAGCCAGGGAGGAGATGAGAGCAGCACACAGGGGCTTTGTCGCTGACCAAAAAGGAGAGGGTCTGAGGGAGGAATATAAGCGGAGGAAGGAGGAGCTATACCAAGTGTATGCAACTCGAAAAACAGGAGCTGACCCAAAATATCAGGGACATTAAAAAGGTGCATGCAAAACAGAAGCATGGCAAGAGCTGGAAGCTCATCAATGACATTTCTGGCAGAAGCTCTTCTCAGACTTCCAAGATCTGGGGAGAAAGCGCAGAGGAACGAGTTGAAACATGGTACCAGCAGAAGAAGAGGATGATCCGATGCTCTTGTCTTTCATGACCTTCCCATACCAGATCATGGATCATTTACCATGGATGAGTACCAGAGGGCCAAGGCTACTATCAAGTGAGGCAAGAGGAGGATGGAGTGACAGCAGAGGTTCTGATGTATGTGCCCATAGACGAGGTGGTGTTGGATTTCATCAAGCACACACGTCTAGTGAGTTGCCGAAGCTGTGGAGCAAAATGATCATCGATCCAGTACCAAAGTCAGGCGACCTCACCAAGACGGACACCTCCAAGGCATTAACCTGAGCTCACAAGTCGCCAAGGCGGCTAACAGGATGATCCTCAACCGTCTTAGACCCATCTTAGACCCTGTACTGAGAAACTCGCAAAACGGCTTCCGCCCAGAGCAAACAGCAGACGGGCAGATACTGGTGCTGAGGAGGATGCTGGAAGGAGTAGGAGATGAATCTTTCAGTGGTTATCACCTTCATGACTTCCAAAAGGCTTTTGGCACCATCCACCGGGGGAAACTGATGAACATTCTCCGGGCCTACGGAGTTCCTGAGAAGATGGTTCAGATGATGGAGACACGCTACTTGAGGCAGTCCAGGCAGTGCCTCAATCCAGGACTTGAGGCAGTCCTTCAAATAACCTGGGCCTGGACTGCTTCAATGGAGCAGGACCTGAAGGTCCGGGGGGCACTTGACTGGAATGCCTTGCATGGGATGAGGAGAGTATGGAAATCAGACATGGGAGAAGACCTCAAGAGGCGGCTGTTCATATAGTTACAGTTGAGTCAGTACTGCTGTATTGGGCTGAGACATGGACCATCACAGCACAACAGGAAAGGGCCTTGGATGGAGTCTACACAAGAATGCTATGAATGGCACTAGGAGTCACATGGACGGACCAAATCAGAAATGTGGTCCTCTACGGGAACCTACCATGTGTCACAGACAAAGTCAGAGAGAGAAGGATGAGGCAGGGCACTGCGTCAGGCACCCATACTGTAACTAATGGCAAGCAAACTGACACTATGGGAGCCAACCCAGGGCAAAGCCAGGGAAGACAGGAAGTGCACCACCTACGTAGATGCACTTCGGCGTAACAGCTTAGCCAACAACACTGTAGAGCTCAAAACCCTGATGCTAGATAGGAGAGTGTGGAGGGCAGCTTTTCAGGAGTCCCAAGTTGGTGTTGGCTGGACCACACTCGCATCGCAAAGACCCTATTCTATATGATCCGGCCTAACTGACTCATGCCCCCCTCAACATAATCCCCCTCCGTACCCTCTACCCCCAACTCCGCCACTTGCAATACTCCCCCACTCCCACAAACCCCACCCCCCCCAACTTCCAGCCCACACCTCTCCACCTCCATAACTCAAAACCCCATTCCACTTCAGGAGTCCCGAGTTGGTGTTGGCTAGACCACACTCTCGCATCGCAAAGACCCTATCCTATATGATCTGACCTAACTTGCCTATGCCCCCCTCAACAAAATCCCCCCCATTACCTTCTACCCCCCAACTCCACCACCTGCAATACTCCCCCACTCCCACAAACCCCACCCCCCCCCAACTGCCAGCCCACACCTCTCCACCTCCATAACTCAAAACCCCATTCCACTTCAGGAGTCCCGAGTTGGTGTTGGCTAGACCACACTCTCGCATCGCAAAGACCCTATCCTATATGATCTGGCCTAACTTGCCTATGCCCCCCTCAACAAAATCCCCCCCATTACCTTCTACCCCCCAATTCCACCACCTGCAATACTCCCCCACTCCCACAAACCCCATACCCCCCAACTGCCATCCCACACCTCTCAATCCCCATAACTCAAAACCCCATCCCACCCCATACCCTCGTACCCCCAAATCCCATCCAATCCATTACCCCCACTCCCAGAACCCCCGGTCCCCATGCCCCCAACCAACACACCACAACCCCCAAACTCCACCCACCCCACACCCCATAACTCCAAACCCCATCCCACCCCCATACCCTCATACCCCCCAACCGACACAACACAATATTCTCACAGGGTTGTTGGCTGCCACGGTGTTCACGTGTGATTTTGATCTGCATTTAATACAAAATCACAACATGGATGTTCACATCTAAGCAGCAATGACAACCTCTAACCACAAGTTCAAAATGTTCAACGCCAAAACCTCCTACCTAAAAATGACCTCCTATCTACGTAGATGCACATAGGAGGTTTTTACCTAGAAACAGTTAGGCTTATAAATTAATAAATAATGTTTTTTTAATGCTCATTTTGAGATCAATACATTCTACAGTACTGTAACAAGTATTACCAATCACATTTTTGATCAACTCACACTCTTGGTGTGATAAAAGTTTCACCACCTGACACTAATCATTAGCAATCAACAAGGCAATGCAATTAACTTGACAGTTACTAACAAATACTTAAATAGTAAGGGTGGAAGACACTTTTTTATTTTGAAAATAATTGATTTGTACAAACTGAAAGACATTTAGATGGTCTACATAACATTCTAAAGTTTTCAGCTCTGCTGCTCAACTAGTTCTGGTGCAGATAAGAGGTTTTGCGCGTCAACATTTTAACACTAATTGGCACTGAACAAGATAGGAGGTTTTAGTCAAATGACTTTTCTGACATTATGGGGGGCGGGACTATCTTGCAGACAGACTGAGCATGTGCAGCATAGCCTATAGTCCTCATCCACAGTGAAATCTGAAAATCATGAAATTTGCACTTAGGAGGTTTTGCGTTTTGGCCATCGTTATGCTTTTAGAAAAAAGTAAGTTTCATATCAATCGGCATTGGACCGCTAATGCATAGACCTAAAAAATCTGTAATGTTAATGCCCACCTGTCTCAGTGTTTATTTAGGGTATGTTTACCCTGAAAATTACTGTTAATGTGACTGTACCATGCCAATCTGTGAAATAAATGTGGCTTGGAAAATGTGATTTCTTTGTCTTAAAGTATCTCATGTAACTTAAAAAGGAAATGCTACGGGGTATGATACAATTGCTATCACTTTACAATTAAAAAGGTTATGCTAAAGGGTATTATTGTATGTACATGTTGTTATAGTATGATGCTTATGACAGTAAAGAATGTCACCACCTTATTTAAAGTTCTCTACGTCATGCTATAGGGCATTCTAGTACTGTATGATACAAGTGCTAATGACCATTACAGACTGTTTCCACTTTACTTAAAGGTCACTCCCAGGTAAAAAAGTAGTATACTTTAGTATATGAAAAATATAAAATAAGTGTACTAATATTATTAAAAGTATACTTTGGATTTGATTTTTGTACTTAATTAAAAGCATATTAAAAATAAACTTATACAAAGCATACTTAAAAAAATATGTAATTAAGTTCAACTTCAATGTACTAAAAATGAATATACTAATTATGGAATATTTGACATGTATTTTTAATGTACTTATCCAAAGTGTACTTTATGCAAAGTATATTTGTAATTAAATGTAAGCACACTTTTTAAAAGTACACTAAATTGAAACTGCTTAATAGTGTACTTTTAGTGTACTTAAGAAAGTGTATTTATAGTAAAGTCATTTGTAATACACTGTTAGTCTAATATATGTCCCTGCACTGGCTCCCCGTAGCGGCTCGCATTCAGTTTAAAACCCTGGTGCTAGCCTATAGGGCAGCGAAAGGAACAGCTCCCTCTTACCTCCGGGTATTGGTCAATGCCCACAACCCTTCCCGACCACTCCGGTCGGCCACCAAGGGGCGACTGACTCCCCCGCCACTCAACGGTCCTTCTGGTCGATCGACACGGTCACGACTTTTTCCTGTTCTGGCCCCACAGTGGTGGAATGAACTTCCCACTGATGTCAGGACAGCAGAGTCACTGCCCATCTTTCGCCGCAGGCTGAAAACCCACCTCTTCAGGAAACACTACCCTTCCTCTTTGCCTGGCCTACTTGTTGTTAACTAGTTGTACGAATGCTTGTTTTATTGTTGAATTGTTTATTGGATCTTGTTTAGTCAATACAATTATTTGTTTTTAGCTCCTGCTCATTTGACTACTTTGTCTCATCTGTTTAAGGAAATAGGTAGCTGATATATTGCACTTTTACCTTAGCGCTAGGTATGCTCTTGGTTGCTTGTTATTGCAGAAAATGCACTTATAACCTCTGGTGATTAGTAGCTTTCGTTCCCTACCTTTGTTGATTGCACTTATTGTAAGTCGCTTTGGATAAAAGCGTCTGCTAAATGACTGTAATGTAATGTAATGTAATGTACTATAATTGCACTCCATTGCAAATGTATTTTAATATACTAAAAAGAAGTGTACTTTAATGTAAGTATATTAAAAGTTGTATGCCAGTGTACTTTGAGATAGTATACTAAATTACTAATACCTATAAGTGAGCTTTTAGTGCACTTAAGAAGAGTACATTTATTTTCAGTCATTTGTAATACACTGTTAGTATACTTTATTTAAGTGTACTTTAATTGCACTCCATTAGAAATGTATTTAATATACTTAAAATAAGTGTACTTTAATGTAAGAACATTGAAAGTTGTATGCCAGTGTACTTTGAAAAAGTATAATAAACTACTAATGCTTATAAGTGTACTTTTAGTATACTTAACATAAGTACATTTATTTTTCAGACATTTGTAATACAATGTTAGCATACTTTATTTCAGTGTACTTTAATTGCACTCAATTAGAAATCTATTTAATTATACTTAAAATACCTGTACTTTAATGTAAGTATATTAAAATTATATGCCAGTGTACTTTGAAAAAGTATACTAACTTACTAATACTTATAGTAGGAATTAAGTGTAGTTTAAGAATGTTATAATACACTATTTCTATGCTTCATTAAAGTATACTTTAATTTAACTTCATTATGTTTATTTAATTATAATAGTACAAAATGCACTATAATAATGTTAAGTTGTATTTTAGTGCACTTTAAAAAATTATACCAAATTGCAAATACCTATAGTGTTAATTTAGTGCACTTATGAAAAGTACACTTATTTTCATGCCTTGTGTAACATAATGTAAGTATGCTTTATGAAAGTGCCCTTTAATTTTACTCAGTTAGAAATGTACTTCAGTATGCTTATGTTAATGTAAGGTCATTTTAAAATGAGCTTTAGTGTACTTTAAAAAGTATGATTATTTGCAAATAATTTTAAATATACTATTAATATGCTTTATTAATTTGTAGAATCATTTAAATACATTAGAAGTCCTGCAATCCTGAGACTGCATGCTGCACTGGCTTCCCCGTGATTGGTCAGAGTCACAGGGTTCCCTTTCAGCAGAGCCATTGGCTCTGCCTTTCAAATTTGCAGTCATGTGATTATGACATAATCAACTGTTCCGTTTTTTTCACCATCTTGTCACTTGTCACAAAATCGTACATCCATACTAAAATATACTTTAATACATTTTAAATAAACTAAATGTGTTAAAAGACTCAAGGAGAAATCATGCATGATGTCATCTCAAATCACCTCAATCAATCAGGATTGAATGGCAGCTTGCTCTCCGGCCGCACCCAGCTGCTGGGGACTATTTAACCACACCTACTCCACTCATTCTGGTTCAGATCCTCACCACAAACAGTAAACCTCCTGTTCTTCACCAATCCACCATTCTCCAAACCGGTCCATGTGTGCGTCTACCAAACAAACGTAAGTCCTAATGCCATTGAAGATGAGTGGGGCCATCAATGGGCCATCATATGGGCTAACAAGAGCATTATTATGGACTGGACTACACATTATGTTGGATTTGACTGCACCACCTGTAATTCACACCTGTTTATTTGTTTTCACCTGAGTTTATAAGCAGTGCATTTGAGTTATGTTTATTGCCTTTTAGTTTACTATGCATTGAATATATAATGAATTGTTTACCTGCTTGAACTGCTTATTATATATATATATATTATTTGATCCTTTAATTCCTTATATATTATATTACTAATTGACTTGATGATTATGGACCAAGTTCATTATGAATATTGATTATGATTCCTTATTGTATTATTGAAGATGAATTGAATTGCTAATTATGATTTATTTATTGGATATAATTATTAATACCGAATATTGTATTTCTGTTTACTCCTTTGTACAGCACACAACTACCTTCAGTAAAAATACCCCACCGGGGTTAACTCGAGCTCTCTGTCTCTGCCTCCTCTCATTTCCATATATGGTCAGCCTGGCCGGTGGCCATTACCTGCTCACCCCTGTCAGTCACTCCACCTGAACAATAACCCCATAGACATTCTTTCAATGGTCCTTCGAACCGGATCTGACTGAACCAATGGCAGGTCAAGAGGAGACCAGAGACATACCCTTGCTTGAAGCTGAAGAGGAGAATGGAGGGAAGGAGGAGAAAGAGAAGGAGGAGAAAGAGGTTCAAGTGGAGGTGAAAGAGCCAGGAACTAAGCCGAAGGAGAAGAAGCAGCTCCAGGGAAAGGCTTCAGTTTCCACTATAGCCAAGTCAACCAGACACCAGATGAGTCAACAAGCACCCTCCTTATTGGTTGAAGGGTTGCCTCACCACCACCGGAGGATGGAGCGGCCAGAACCGGCACCTGCAGCGTTCATGCCAGAACAAGGGCCACCTGCACCCAACGGACAGGTGGTGGAAGTAGCCGCCAGCCGGGCAAGTTCCGGCCACCGCTCCGGAGCCTCTAGCCAGAGAAGTCACCACAGCGGTCGGTCATTGGCCCTATTCGAAACCCAAGTTGCTGCACTTAAGGAAAGGAAGCGACTAATGGCGTTACAAGAGATCGAATGTCAAATCGAAGAGGACCGAGCTGCGGACGAGAGATGTCGCATCCTGGAGGAGCGGACTCGGAGGGACCTGCAGGAGCGGGAGTACATCGCCAAGCACCTGACTCAACAGCGGCGCCTAAGATATGCCAAACAGAAACTGGAAGAGGCCCGGCTTGTCTCATCCTTCCTGGAGAGGAACGAACAAGAGGATCTGGGACCGGAGGAGGGCAACCAACCTGAGGGCGTCAACCAACTGCCGGAGGACATCAACCATCAGGAGGATGTCAATCAACAGCAGGCATCCGTCGACCCGCAGGCCTACGCAGACCAACAAGTGTCCGTCGACCAACAGAACGTCAGAGACAGACAGGAGAGCGGGAGAGCGGCGCCTGGCGTTGGACCCTTCAATGCGGAGTCGTCAATAGAGGATGGGAGAGAGGAGCCGCACCGACTCATCATCTCGGATGGGATGCTCAGAACTCCTACGCCATCTATGCATGAAGAGGAATCCAGTCTGTCTCCTTATCGGCAACTACCACCACCTACCGTTCAGAGGCTCCCTCGACCAGAATCTGGTCTCTCCAATGTACCAGCAGATCAGCTATCCCGTGAACATGGACGCACCAATGTGGTGCAGAACAAACCCTCACCTGTTGCTGCTTTACCGTTTGCCCAAGATGGACAGGCACCCGGACTCATGGAACTGCTGGTGGCCTCAGCGTATGGGGTTCCCCGGCCCAAACTCCCTTACTTCGAGAGCGGGAAGGAAAGTGACTTCATTCTGCTGGAGATGGCCCTGGAAAGCTTGCTCGGGATCCACAGTCATCTCTCTGAACAATATAAATACCAGGTACTGCTGGATCATCTCCATCTTCCTAGTGCCCACACCCTGGCCAAATCCTACATGCACTCCCCAACTCCATATACATCAGCCCTCCAAGCCCTGAAGGCGAGATACGGGGAGCCCCGTCAGCTGGTCCAAAATGAGCTCAATAGGATATTTGAAGGACCGGCTGTCAGAGCAGGGGACGCTACTGCTTTCCAGAACTTTGCCTTAGCAGTCCGGTCCCTGACTTCCATGCTGGAGTCCGTCGAGGGAGGAAACTGCAATGAACTTAAATGTGGTTCCCATGTTGACAAACTGCTCTGCAAGCTTCCCCCTTACCTCCGAGACAACTTTATTGAACATTGTTTGAAACGAAGCATTCTGAAGGAGGGCTCAAGCCGTACATATGTCCTTAAAGATCTGGCCAGTTGGCTGGAAGTTAAAGCCAAAGCCAAGATCATTGCCCAACAGGCCACCGCCTCAGCCACTACTGCAGCGGTGAGGAAGGAGTCTGAAGACAGGAAAGCTCCTCCCCGAAAGCCTAACCCCACAACTATGTACTTCAGCTCTGAGGATGGGAAGAACGCTTCTCCTCAGAGGAGCAAGAGCCCCAAATTCCAGAGCCCCAAATTCCAGCCCTATTGCCCTTACTGCAATGCCACAGGCCACTTCCTGGGCTCCTGTCCCAAAGCCCAAAAGCTCACTCAGCCCCAGCTAACCGCTTGGATCACCGCCGGTGACCGATGCTACAAGTGTGCCCGGACCCATAAGGTGGAGACCTGCACCTTAAAGAGACCTTGCAACCGATGCAAGGAGATCCACCTAACCGTTCTGCACGATATCATACCTCACTTCCAAAAGGAGCAGAGCATGTATATGGTGGGAGCAGCAACCAAGAAGTTGTACGTTGACCAACCCAGCTGTTCAGCCAAGGTCATGTTAAAGGTGGTGAAGGTCACCTTAAGGAATGGACAACGAAGCACAGATGCGTTTGCCGTCCTAGATGATGGATCTGAAAGGACCATCATTCTCCCGGCTGCAGTCCAGCAGCTTAACCTGAAGGGGACGCCAGAGACCCTTAACCTAAGGACGGTGAGACAAGATGTGCTTCAGGTGAAGGGCACAACAGTAGCCTTCTCCATTTCCCCTACCGGTCGACCTGACCTGGTGTATCCGATTGAAAATGCCTTCACTGCTAAAGAACTCGATCTTGCTGAACACACCTGTCAAGGGAGTGCCCTGCAGAAGCACTATGCCCACCTTGAGGGACTCCCACTGCCTAACCTGGTCAACGTGAAGCCTCTCCTCCTTATCGGGTCTGACTACCCACGTCTCATTACCCCGATCGAGCCTGTGGTGACGGGGCCTACAGGAGGGCCTGTCGCCATCCACACATCCTTGGGCTGGGCAGTACAAGGTCCAGCCCATCCCTTCACTCATGCCCATGGGGTACAGCAAGCATGGACACTCTTCACAAGGAGCAGCCCAGCTCCATCCCCTAACCTCTCCGCTGAGCTCCTTCGGAATGTGGAGTTACTCTGGAAAATGGACACGTTCCCACATCGGAACCCCAAGGAGGTAACACGATCCAAGCATGACACCTATGCCATGGACCTTCTGGACAAGTGCACCACCATCATCCCTGAGAGTGAGGAAGTCCAACGGTACGCAACCCCACTGTTGAGAGTTCCCAACCACCCTCCTCTCTACACTACACCAGGGGTCGTCCTCCCACTACTCCGTGGAACCGAGCGTAGACTGGAAAGGAACCCCGAGCTGGCTGAAGTCCACAACAATGAGATCCAGAAGCTGGTGAAGGCAGGATATGTATCCGAGGTGGTGCCGGCAGGTGATGGGGAGAATTCTCAGAGTGAGAGCTGGCATCTTCCTCATCATATCGTCCGACAGCACGGTGGAAAGAACCGTCTTGTCTTCAATTGCTCCTTCCGGGTTGCTGGACAAAGCCTGAATGACTGTTTGCTTCCTGGGCCAACCCTGGGTCCCTCCTTGCTTGGGGTCCTTATCCGGTTCCGGCAGCATTCTACGGCCATCAGCGGAGACATAAAGTCCATGTTCCACCAGATATGCCTGCTGCCTTCAGACACTGCACTGCTGCGTTTCATATGGAGAGAAGTGAAAGATGCTACTCCCACCGTCTATGAGTGGCGTGTACTCCCCTTTGGCACGACATGCAGCCCTTGCTGCGCCATATATGCTCTCCAAAGACATGCCAGAGACCATCCGGACAGTTGTCCCGAAATCCAGGACTCTGTAGAGAAGGCATTCTATGTGGACAATTGCCTACAGAGCCTGCCCTCCACTGCAGAAGCCAAAGCCCTCCTGGACAAAGTCCGCTGTATCTTGGCCAAAGGAGGCTTTGAGGTGCGCCAGTGGGCTAGCAATGCAGCTGAAGTTGTCCAGCATCTTCCACCAGAAGCTAGGTCAAACAGCACTGACCTGTGGCTCTCCCAATCCGGAACCGACCCTCAAGAGTCCACTCTAGGACTGAGATGGAGCTGCGTTCCAGATACCCTGGGTTACCGGCACCGCTCTGCTCTGAGCACAGAGACCCCCACGCTACGCAGCATATACCGGACCCTAGCCAGCCAATACGACCCGCTGGGCTACATTCTCCCATATACGACTCGAGCCAAGGTACTAGTCCAGGACCTGTGGCACACCAAGAGGGACTGGGATGAACCTATCCATCCGGCTGAGTTGGTGGAGAGATGGACGTCCTGGGAGTCGGAGTTATCAGAGATCGAGAAGGTACAAATGCCAAGGTGTTATGTGCCATCAGGTGCTGACCGACCGGGATCCAGATATGAACTCCATGTGTTCTGTGACGCGTCTGAACGGGCATATGGTGCAGTCTCGTACCTCCGTGTGACAGATGAAGACCGAAACATCCATGTCTCCTTCATCATGGCACGGTCCCGGGTCGCACCAAAGCGCCAAACCTCCATGCCTCGACTGGAACTCAGTGCCGCCCTGTCTGGTGCCCAGCTGGCCACTACCTTAATGGCCGAGTTCACCCTGACAATAGACAAAGTCACTTACTGGAGTGATTCCACCACAGTACTCACCTGGCTCAAGTCCGAATCCTGCAGGTATAAAGTCTTCGTTGGGACACGTATCGCAGAGATTCAAGAGCTGACGAAGGTCGATGACTGGAAATACGTCAACAGCGCCCAGAATCCCGCTGATGATATTACCCGTGGGAAAACTCTCCAACACCTTGCTGAACCCAGTCGGTGGACTGGCGGAGCCCCTTTCCTATTGGAACCGGAGGATAGATGGCCAGCTCATCTGTCTGCCTCCATTCCACCATCTGGTGAGGATCGGGAGTTGAGGAAATCCTTCCAATGCTACAACCTCTCTTCCACACCAACCAATACTCTCCCCAGCCCTGCGGAGTTCCAAACTTGGGAGGAGCTGATCGCTGCTACCCGTGAGGATGTTGACGGGGTGGCTCCCTCACCATCTATCACCGCGGAGACAGTTCAGCTACGGCAGTCTCAGGCGATCAGCTTTCCTGAAGAATTGAAAGCTCTAAAAGCTGGGAAGGAGGTGTCTAAGGATAGCCGTCTCATCTCACTTGCCCCGGAGTACGACCAGGCCCTCGAGCTGATCAGAGTTGGAGGAAGATTGAGGCAGGCTGATGACTTGGACCCCGATGCTATTCACCCAATCATCCTTGACTCCAGACACCCCCTAACCAGGCTCCTCATTAGGAGTTATGATGCCAATCTCCTTCACCCAGGGCCGGAGAGAGTCTATGGTGAAATCCGACGGAAGTATTGGATAATTGGAGGGCGAGGAGCCATTCGCAAGCATCAGTTTGCTTGTATGGAGTGCCAGAAATGGAGAGCCAGGACAGTGGTGCCCAAGATGGCAGATTTACCTCCAGCTCGTCTACGACTATACAAGCCTCCTTTCTGGTCAACAGGAGTTGATTGCTTCGGACCCTTCACCATAAAGATCGGCCGACGGGTGGAAAAGCGCTGGGGCATCATATTTAAGTGTATGACAACCAGATGTGTCCATCTGGATCTGCTAGAGAGTCTGGATGCCGAAGCATTCTTGATGGCCCTGAGGCGGTTCATTTCCAGACGAGGGACACCCTTTGAGGTCCTCGCGGATAGAGGCACGAACTTCAGGGCAGGAGAAACAAAGCTAGAGGAAGCTTTCCGAGCCATGGAGCCCCAGCTTCAGGACCAGTTATCCGATCACCAGATCTCCTTCAAATTCAACCCACCGGGTGCGCCGCATTTCGGTGGTACATGGGAACGGGAGATCAAATCCGTCAAGACTGCCCTGAAGGTCGTCTTAGGGGACCAAACCTTCAGTGAGACTGTCCTGCGAACTGTTCTCATAGAGGTCGAGGGAATACTAAATTCAAAGCCCCTTGGTTACCTCTCCTCGGATATCGCTGATCCTGATCCAATCACTCCGAATCTCCTGCTGATGGGCCGTCGGGATGCCTCACTTCCTCAAGCCATGTACGCCGACCACCATCTCATCGGGAAACGGCGCTGGCGGCACAGCCAGATCTTGGCCGACCACTTTTGGGCCCGATTTATCCGAGACTACCTACCGGGTCTTCAACATAGAGGGAAATGGAGACAGGAAACTGCAAACCTGACCGAAGGTCAAGTGGTCATGATCGTGGACCCCCAACTGCCTCGGGCCTCCTGGCCAACCGGCCGTGTCACCAAGACCATTCCTGGTCGTGATGGTCGTGTCCGAACGGTTGAGGTTCAGGTGAAAAACCGGACTTATCTCCGGCCTGTTGCCCGAATAGTCCCTCTACCTGAGGTGTCTGAGGAGGAAAAGGATTGAGCCTTTGGATGAAATGGAATTTACCAAATTCCGGGGTGGCTTTAAAAGACTCAAGGAGAAATCATGCATGATGTCATCTCAAATCACCTCAATCAATCAGGATTGAATGGCAGCTTGCTCTCCGGCCGCACCCAGCTGCTGGGGACTATTTAACCACACCTACTCCACTCATTCTGGTTCAGATCCTCACCACAAACAGTAAACCTCCTGTTCTTCACCAATCCACCATTCTCCAAACCGGTCCATGTGTGCGTCTACCAAACAAACGTAAGTCCTAATGCCATTGAAGATGAGTGGGGCCATCAATGGGCCATCATATGGGCTAACAAGAGCATTATTATGGACTGGACTACACATTATGTTGGATTTGACTGCACCACCTGTAATTCACACCTGTTTATTTGTTTTCACCTGAGTTTATAAGCAGTGCATTTGAGTTATGTTTATTGCCTTTTAGTTTACTATGCATTGAATATATAATGAATTGTTTACCTGCTTGAACTGCTTATTATATATATATATATTATTTGATCCTTTAATTCCTTATATATTATATTACTAATTGACTTGATGATTATGGACCAAGTTCATTATGAATATTGATTATGATTCCTTATTGTATTATTGAAGATGAATTGAATTGCTAATTATGATTTATTTATTGGATATAATTATTAATACCGAATATTGTATTTCTGTTTACTCCTTTGTACAGCACACAACTACCTTCAGTAAAAATACCCCACCGGGGTTAACTCGAGCTCTCTGTCTCTGCCTCCTCTCATTTCCATATATGGTCAGCCTGGCCGGTGGCCATTACCTGCTCACCCCTGTCAGTCACTCCACCTGAACAATAACCCCATAGACATTCTTTCAAAATGGGACACTTAAAAAGTACATTTGAAAAGTATTATTATGATAAAAGTGTTTTAATAATACACTTTTACACTACTGATAATGTACTGTAATCCCATTTAAAGTAGATTTACAGCACACTAATTATATAATATAATTGCACTAAAAGTGCATTTAGACCGCTCGTGGGTATACTTTTCACTAATTTACTCAGTATACTTAAAGTTTGTAAAAAGTTGTACGAATTTAGCACACAATTTGCACTTTTAGTATACTCAAGCATACCTTAAGTAGAAATGTATTAGTACTTGAGTACACTTAAGTTCAATTTAAGACGGCCAAAATAGTACATCCATACTAAAAATATACTTTAATACATTTTAAATAAACTAAATCGGACAGTTAAAAAGTACATTTGAAAAGTATTATTAATATGATAAAAGTGTTTTAATAATACACTTTTATACTACTGATAATGTACTGCAATCCCATTTAAAGTAGATTTACAACACACTAATAATATAATATAATTGCACTAAAAGTGCATTTTGACTGCTCGTGGGTATACTTTTTACTACTGTACTAAGTATACTTAAAGTTTGTAAAAAGTTGTACGAATTTAGCACACAAATTGCACTTTTAGTATACTCAAGCATACCTTAAGTAGTAATTTAATAGTACTTGAGTACACTTAAGCTCAATTTATTTCGGCCAAAATAGTACATCCATACTAAAAATATACTTTAACACATTCATCAAAAATATACTTTTAGTATGCTATTTTTTTTTACCTGGGTGGGCTAAATGGGCATGGGTTAGGACTGGTATGAGTTGCATAACATTTAGTTTCACTCAGTTCCATAGATAAATATGGTTAAACTAGCAGATCTGCAAGCTCACAACGCCTGTATGAAATGGAAGTTCACGGAGTGAACTTCCATTTCTATGCTGATGATACCCAGCTGTATCTTTCGGTAGCTCCAGACGACCCCTGCGCTCTAGACCCATTGTTGACCTGTCTGTCCAGTATAAAATGCTGGATGAGTGAGAACTTTCTTAAGCTAAATGAGGATAAAACAGAAGTTCTCATAATTGGCTCCAGTGAGCAGAGAGAATCCATAATAAGTAGACTTGGTAACCTGGCTGTAGAAATTAACACCACAGTAAAGAACCTGGGGGTTATTATCGATTCTGAATTGAATTTTAATACACACATTAATCATGTCACCAAGATTGCTTTCTTTCATCTTAGAAATATTGCGCGAATTAGAGACTATCTGTCGTTAGACAATGCAAAAACGTTGATCCACGCTTATGTTTTCTCTCGGCTTGACTACAGCAACGCACTCTACTCTGGCCTGCCAAAGAAAACAACTGACAGATTACAACTTGTTCAAAATGCGGCAGCCAGAATTTTAACTAAAACTAGGATGAGAGAACATATCACTCCAGTTCTAGCTTCACTACACTGGCTCCCGGTTGTTTTTAGGATTGATTTTAAAATTCTTTTAATAGTTTATAAAGCTCTAAATGGTCTGGCACCTTCCTACCTCTATGACTGCCTAGAGAGATATGTTCCAAACCGGCCCCTCAGGTCTTCAAGTGCTGACCTGCTCGAGGTGCCTACAATGACATATAAAAAATACGGTGAAGCAGCATTCTGCTTTTACGGACCGACAATGTGGAATAAACTCCCATTACACCTAAGACAGGCAGCCTCTGTCGATAGCTTTAAAGCACAGCTCAAGACCTATTTCTTCACTCTTGCTTTTAGCTGATTCATTGGTTGATTTTTAAGTCCTCACAGTATTGCCTATTTTAATGTTGTTTTATGCTTTTGCTTTTATCTTAGTTTATTTTTTTATTTTTTTTTGCCTTATTGTTAAATTGGTTGTAACTGTATTTGTATTCTTGCTCTGTAAAGCACTTTGCGCTGCATTTCATGTCATGAAAGGTGCTATACAAATAAAGTTTTATTATTATTATTATTATTATTGTTGTGAGCTTGTAGAATGTAGATTTGAATGTAGATGTTATTATTAACTGTGACACAGAGACTGAGCCACGATGAGCCCCACTGGAACCCCGATGATCGGCCCGACTGAAACCCTGAATGTGACACAGACAGAGTCGGCCCACTGGAACCCCGATGAGCAGCCCCAGTCCAGCACCACCAGCACCAGGCGTTGGAGAACACATGTTCACCCAGTTGTTGAGACTCCTGGAAGAAATGAAAAGAAACCAGAAGGTCCATGGTAGAATGCTGAACACCATGCTGAAGCAGAACGATTCTGTGCCACCGCTTGAGCTGCCTGGAGGAGCAGTGTTCCCGCTTAACACAGTGGAAGATCTCGAGTCCATGAAAATCAAGCTGAGTGACCAAGAGTTTAAGTCTGCAGTTGTAAGTTCAAATCTCTTATTTACTTCAAAATATACTTGTATTTTCTAAATCTCTTATTCATTTCAAAATGTGCTTGTATTTTCTAATCGCATTGGTAGTCTGTTAGGAACCTGCAATTTGAGTGCATACACACAACGGGTATTGATATCTTAGCTGTTCACTTTCCTTTCCTCGTTTAAAATGATTTATTTTCCGTTCAGCAAAGAATCCTCAATAATGCATCAGACCAGAAGTGGGATCTACATGGGTCTCAAAGTGCCCTGTTGGACTCAACTTAAGGCCCATTCAGATCCTACTTCCAGCCCATATGGGCAAACACAGGTGCCTACATAGGGTGTGGCATACAACTGCCCATTTGGACCCCACCTAAGACCAGGTCAGGACTCACTTAAGCCCATATGGGCTAACACAGGTGGGTCCTGTGTGTGTGGCCTACATGTAATTTACCCTGCTGGAACCCACTTAAGGCCCATTCAGATCCCAGTTCAAGCCCATATAGGCAAACGCAGGTGGCGCACACATGGTTCCAACATCAAATTGCCCATTTGGACCCCACCTAAGACCCAGTCAGAAACCCACTTAAGCCCCTATGGGCTAAACACAGGTGGGTGCTTTGTGGAACCTGATTGGAAAACCACTTGAAACCCATGCCAATCAGCCCATGTTAAAACCCATATAGGGCCCAGATGGACAGGTTGGCTGTGATGTAGTAACAAACATGCTTCACATTGGCCGTCTCTCTCTCTCCCTTGGGAAGTGTGGGCCGGCAGGGTGCAAACATAGCCCTCTGCGGCCACAGCTGCAGTTGAGTGAGATTCCACCATTCCATAGCCTGAAGGGGTGGGACCTTCTGATTGGTTGCCAGGCCATTTCAGACTAAAACAAAATAAAATTACCGAAAATGTAATTACACTGCGATTTTAAACATCTGATATTCTGAATGATTAACTCCCCTTGTCTCCCCCTCCCCATCTTCACATGAGTCCAGTGACTCTGATTAGCCCAGGGCTCTACAAATATTGTTAATTTGTAAATACCAATGATTTTTTTGTGTGAAATTGCAACTTATTTATTCATGTATTTATTGCACTGATATTAAGAAATGTATTAAGAAATTATGAATTAAACTAAATCAATTATTTCTCTGGACTTGAACTTGTTTTATTTAATGGCCTTCCTGCCCTGGCAATTGGCAGCATTGACAACATCCAAGTCCAAGAGGCCTTGTCTATAAAACGATGAAATTCCAGGCCTGCTAGGAGGTCATTGCGAACGCGGAAGGAGGCGTGCATCCGCCCAAGTGGAGCTTACTATGAAAGTCTGCTCGGCTTGTGTGTGTGTGTCTGTGTGCAGTGCACTGCCTGGGTGCGGCCAACAGAGTGCGCCAGAGTTCAGCTACAGTCAAAACACAAACACACACACACACACACAAAGTCTGTAAATATACAATATTTTCGAGCTGCGTTCGCTTCCAGCGTTCGCGCGTCTTACTTGTGTTTAATGTGTGCTTTTGTCCAGAAGATAATGCTATTGCTCCATATTTTGAAAACTCATAATACCAGTAGTCATGTTTGCATTGAAGTGCAGCTACAGCAGTTATGTCACTATATGCTACTTCCTTAGTGATCAGAACTTTATTCTGCAATATGGAAACATCAGACCCCACATGATGTTATTTATGTATTCTTGCTTTTGATAAAACTGAAGTAAATGCTAATCAATTTAATCCATTGTTACAGTTTGTTAGACTGTCATCTACTATCCTGTCTGTCTGTCCGTGCGTCCATCCGTCTCTCGCTCACTTGTCTGTCTGTCTGTTCTCTGTCTGTCTGTCTGTCTGTCTGTCTGTCTGTCTGTCTGTCTGTCTCCCTCTCCCTCTCTCTGCACACTTTCTATGAAGGTTGCCTTTATAATGCTTTATAAGCTCATTTGTAATGCATTATAATGCACTTATAAGGTATTATAATACTCTGTATAAATGTTTATGGTCATGTATAAAGACTTATAACCACGTTTATAACTAATTATAACTGCTGGTCAGAATGCATTGTTATGCTAAGTGGAACAGCACATTATAACTATCATAACTTAGTCAGTTATAAAGGCACATAGAGATGTGCTGTAATGTGCCATAACGCATTATGACCAACATGTTTATTAAATGGAATAATGTCTTATAAATGTCAATAATATGCTATAACATGACTTTGAGACCTTTAAGTAAAGTGGAAACATTCTTTAATGGTCATTGACACTTGTATCATACTAGAATACCCTATAGCACGACGTAGTGATCTTTAAGTAAAGTGGAAACATTATTTAATGGTCATTAACACTTGTATCATACTAGAATACCCTATAGCAAGACGTAGTGATCTTTAAGCAAAGTAGAAACAGTCTTTAATGGTCGTTAGCGCTTGTATCATACTAGAATACCCTATAGCACTATTAAAAAGGATTTGCAAATAATCATACTTTTTAAAGTACACTAAAGCTAATTTTAAAATGACCTTACATTAAAATAAGCATACTTAAGTACATTTCTAACTGAGTAAAATTAAAGGGCACTTTCATAAAGCATACTTATAGTAGAGATGCCACGATCCGATTTACTGATCGGATATCGGCTCGATATCGGCTCGATATCAATGAAAAAATCACACCCTGCGTGAAGGAAGCGGTGCCTTTGGGGCGGTAGTCCATGTACAAAATTTGTACTCCATAGCATGCTGCGAACTTGAGTTATGGCTGTGTGAAGGCCAGCCAATGGGAAGACAGAGGGGGCGGGAGGGGACCAGCATGAAGACAGATTCATGCTGGTCCCTATTGGTGGTCTAACCAAATGTGGACTTGGTGGCATGCTGCAAACTGGAGTTATAGCTGTTTAAAAGCCCATGCTCATCCCGTGCTCATACGGGCGCTGGGGGTCCCTGGACCCCTCTTTGATAACTTCATCAATGCATGCGCGTGCCTATTGGTGGTGTAAGTCCACATACCAAATGTGGACTTGGTGCCATGCTGCAAACTGGAGTTATAGCTGTTTAAAATCCCGTGCTGAAACGGACATCCCGTGCTGAAACGGACATCCCGTGCTCAAACGGGCGGACGGACATAACTTACGGGGGGGGTCCCTGGAGCCTGCTTTGATAACTTCAGCAATTCATGCTCGTCCCTATTGGTGGTCTAAGTCCACATATCAAATTAGGACTTGGTGGCATGCTGCGAACTGGAGTTATAGCTGTTTGAAATCCCGTGCTATAAACGGGCGGACGGACATAACATCAGTGGGGGTCCCTGGACCCCTCTTTGATAAGCAGTGGCACGTGTGGCCAAAGAGAGGAGAGATGGCATAGGCAATGTCCAAGGCCGTGTGTGTGTGTGTGTGTGTGTGTGTGTGTGCGTGTGCGTGTGTTTGTATGTGTTTCTTTTTTGCCGTCAGGCTCATACGGACGGACGGACGGACGGACGGACATACATACGGACAAAGTCAAGTGTAGAGCGGTTGGCACCGCTAAAAATGTGGATCGGATCGGATCGGATTTCAGCAAAATGACCGATAAAACGCTCCGATTAAAGCACTCCATTCCAGTAATCCACTCCAGCACTTTGATCCTTCCCACTCCCAGCACGTTGGCTCCAGTGTTGCCATGTCGGCTTATTATAAGCGACTTTGGGCTTCTTTTTCTGTAAAGTTGCTTGTAAAAATCGGTAGTTGCGCGATGCGTTTTTTGGGGTTTATTTCTATTGTGTACTTGCTTATTTTGGCTTGCTTCCAATGTTTTAAAATTATTATTTAAACCAGTGGTTTTCAAATATGTTTATAAATGTTTTGTGCCCAGGGGAGCATTTGTGTTGTTAGAATGTTTCAAAAAAATATTCCAAATTTTATTGCAAGAGTTTTTGAAAATAGCCATGCATAATTGCAAATAGGTTTACAGTGCTCATGTGCCGTGGGCCCATGGCCTCGTTGCTTCTTTTGAGCTTGTTTTCCTGGACCTGGTCGCTTATTTCTCTCACAAAATATGGCAACACTGGCTCCAGCATGTAGCGGCCATGTGATCGCACCAGTGTTTGTTATTAGCACGGCTGGAGCAGAGCTACAGTACCAGAAAGCAGCGATGTCAGCCGTATGGGAGTATTTCGTGTGTTAAAAAGGACGGCAGGAGCCCAGTGCAAGTCGTATCTAAAAGACGTCCCACGCGGTGGCAACGTCAATATACACGGTACAACACGACCAACGTTATTAATCATCTTATAAAACACCATAAAGCTACAGAAAAGAAAAGGCGACCACACGCTGGCCCCCAACAACCAACGTTGGAAGATACATTTGAAAAGCGTGAAAAACTCCCAAGAGAGAGCAAGAAGGCAAAAGAAATAACAGAGCACATTGTCCCGTTTATAGTGCTGGATGACCAGCTACTGTCCTTACTGAGTCTGACTGTGCACTGGGTGGACCCCATCACCAGTGCCTATGGGTTCGCTTTAGCCTAAACAGCAGCATTAAATAAAATACAAAATAAATGAAAATATCCTGTGTAAGTGTAACAGAAACTTGGCTTCCGTTTGACATAGTCATTTCAGGTAAAAAAAATAAGTCACATATATAAAAAATAAATAAAACATGTTTTTTCTCATAACCTACTGTTGTGGAACTTGTGGACTATTAATAATACGTTTTGTTATTTGTTCACCCTATTGTTTTAGTAGACCAATGGTAGCATTGCTTTTGGGCAGAATTGGAGCCCTGGACAATACAGTTGGACAATATGGTGTGTGTGTATTGTTATTGTATAAAGGGATTTTATTTATGTGACTTATTTTTTTTTACCTGAAATGAAACGGAAGCCAAGTTTGTGTTACACAGGATCTTTTATTTTATTTTTTATTTTATTTAATGCTGCTGTTTAGGTTAAAGTGAACCCATTGGCACTGGTTAATAATAAATGGGGCAGTTTTTCTAAACTACTGTTGTGGAACTTGTTGACTATTATTCTGTGGAGGTTATGTTCTCTGTTTGAGTAATATCACTTGATCAATCATTTTTTTACATTTAGTAAAATAAATATTAATATTAATTGCCGTGCCATATCGGATCGGAATTAATCGGAATCGGATCGGTTTTATGCTGCCTGATCGGAATCGGATCGGATCTCAAAAATCATGATCGCAGCACCTCTAACTTATAGTATGTTACACAAGGCATGAAAATAAGTGTACTTTTCATAAGTGCACTAAATTAACACTATAGGTATTTGCAATTTGGTATAATTTTTAAAAGTGCATTTTGTATTATAATAATTAAATAAACATATAATGAAGTTAAATTAAAGTATACTTTAATGAAGCATAGAAATAGTGTATTATAACATTCTTAAACTACACTCAATTCCTACTATAGTATTAGTAAGTTAGTATACTTTTTCAAAGTACACTGGCATATCATTTTAATAACAGTCTAACAGTCTATTACAAATGTCTGAAAAATAAATGTACTTATGTTAAGTATACTAAAAGTACACTTATAAGCATTAGTAGTTTATTATACTTTTTCAAAGTACACTGGCATACAACTTTCAATGCTCTTACATTAAAGTACACTTATTTTAAGTATATTAAATACATTTCTAATGGAGTGCAATTAAAGTACACTTAAATAAAGTATACTAACAGTGTATTACAAATGACTGAAAAGAAATGTACTCTTCTTAAGTACACTAAAAGCTCACTTATAGGTATTAGTAATTTAGTATACTATCTCAAAGTACACTGGCATACAACTTTTAATATACTTACATTAAAGTACACTTCTTTTTAGTATATTAAAATACATTTGCAATGGAGTTTAATTATAGTACACTTACATATATTAGACTAACAGTGTATTACAAATGACTTTACTATAAATACACTTTTCTTAAGTACACTAAAAGTACACTATTAAGCAGTTTCAATTTAGTGTAATTTTAAAAAGTGTGCTTACATTTAATTAAAAATATACTTTGCATAAAGTACACTTTGGATAAGTACATTAAAAATACATTTCAGGTATTCCATAATTAGTATATTTATTTTTAGTACATTGAAGTTGAACTTAATTTAAAAAAAAATAAGTATACTTTGTATACGTTTATTTTTAATATGCTTTTAATTAAGCACAAAAATCCAAAGTATACGTTTAATAATATTAGTACACTTATATTATATTTTTCATATACTAAAGTATACTACTTTTTTTACCTGGGCAGTTCTAACCCATGCCCACTTAGCCCACATATAGCCCATATGGGACCCAGACATGGGTGACCAGTTCTAACCCATGCCCACTTAGCCCACACATAACCCTTATGGGACCCAGACATGGGTGGCCAGTTCTAACCCATGCCCACTTAGCCCATATATAACCCATATAGACCCCACCAAACTTGCCCAGTTGAAGCCCAAGCCCACTTAGGCCATATAGAACCTACATGGAACCCACTACAATTGCCCAGTTAAAGCCCATGCCCACTTGGTACCCATGTAGCTCACATGTGCCCCATATGGGGCCCACGTGGACATGTTGGCTGGGATTGCTTATTTCTAACCTATAATGTTTTCAGATACATATTTTAGTGTGCTGATTAAGTTTAAAATGAACAATACACCGTCTGGACGTCATCTTGAATGAGATTCAAAACGGAGTAGTAGTTTAAAATGAACAATACACCGTCTGGACGTCATCTTGATTGAGATTCAAAACAGAGTAGATCTGTAACTAAAATCAGGTGTGTAGGAGGAACGTGAACTATGGGAAACAGGTAAATGAAATCAAGATGAATGTATATTCATAAGAGTCTATCTATGTCATCACACAGTATGTTTGCATTCACAGGAAGGAATTAAGATTGTCCTTTTAGAGACTTTTGATTTACAAATACACATACATTGGTGGTGAAGCAAACGAGATGATTTGCAAAAAGATTTAAATAAAAATCCCATCACAAATCTTTGCTGTCGGGTGGAAACCTTTTATTTCCAAAACTGTTACTTTTCAGGAAATATATCGAGGAACCTCTGTTGGATCCAATATAATTATTTGGTCATAAGCTCTTAATACCTTTCATTGGTTCAATATTCATAAAACACACACGCACACACACGCACACGCATTGTTAGGGAAATGTTTTCAAATTGTAAAGAACATTCAGGGCATGTTTGCCAGTATTAGCCATAGATGGATAACACCGCAAGGGGGATCATGGCAGGATGCCGAGGAACCTATATAAAGGGATGAATGACCCAGTCAGTCTCGACCTTTAGAGACCCAGTCGATCCCAACTTTCCCATACACGGAGATCCCCATAGATGGAGACAATCAACCTCCCCAAGTCTGACGTCATAGAATCTCCTAGACGGCTATGCATGGAGATACAGTACCTGTGGCATACCTAGCTCTGACATCAGAGAACCCCTCTCGGAACTCCCTATATGGAGATAACCGAAACGTCTAGGACTGACATCATAGTCCCAGATTTGGGCATAACTGACATAGGCCGCTCCATAAATGGAGATGCCTGACACTACCTGACATCACCGTAGTGACATTAGGGCCGCAGCCAACGGTATAAAAAGGCTCAACATGTCTTGGTAGAGTAGAGTTCCATCAGCGACCCAGAGAGACACTAACTACCTCCAGAGAGCCACGCATCAGATTCTTCAATAGTCGGTTTACACAGCCTAAAGCATATTCTCACAGTGGCTTTGGATCTGGTTAACAAGTCGGCCGATTATCAGTTCAACACAAATATTTAAAGGTAGGGTAAGTGATTTCCTTTGTTTAAAACTAGAGGGTCGGGGCGCTGCGCGCCCCTCCCCCCTATCCGCTGCGCGGTGCTTTGTGTTTGTTGGTCTCTATAATATATAAAGCCATAATAGGAGATGTTCCCAATGGAGCTATGCCCAAATATGGAGTGTGTTGTCTGACCTCACTTGGGTCTCGTTGGGCGGTGGTCGGCGATGACGCTAAGGAACAACATGGCCGACTGTAATGTTGTGAGTTTGTGTTGGCCGCAATTAATTATGCTGCGAGGGGGCAGATGTGTGCTGAGCAGTATGAAGTGGCCTACAGACTGCGCGTAGTAATTCTGCACGTTGTGGCGTGTCTTGTTAGTGACATTGATATGTTGTTTTTGTGTTTAGTCCCACACAGTGGCAGGTTTTTTTGGGGGGTTTTGGGTTTAGAAATGTATTATAGGATAAGTGTTAAATAGCTCTATATTCTGATAGTACTCATGGCTATAGAGTGTTTGTTCAGTAACAGGTCTCTCCACCTCTTTATTAGACAGAAAATGCATTTTCGTTTCAGTTTCAGTTTCATTTCCAATTTTATCCAATCAGGACAGAGAACTCAATCAGGATATAGATTAAACAAGTGAAATTGGAAGTGATGACACTGAGAAATGAGCAGGCAAAATTGGAACTGGAACACTATAAAAATGAAGCTTAAAAATTGGTACTTTCTCCTGATTGGCTGAGATTTTGACACCTACCGGAAAATGTATTTTCTGTTTATTAAAGAGCTGGAGAGACACACTCATTGCTATAGCGAGAGAAACACTCTATAGCAATGATTACTATCAGAATAGTGCTTTAACCTTTTAACAAAATCATTTTTGTTTTAACCCAAAAATATCACTTACCCTACCTTTAAAGATGTATCAAATATAGCTAAATAACCAATCTTCAAGCTCATATATCTATTTTTGCTAGTTTTGCATGACACTAGTGCTTTCATAGGGCAGTCATTTATGGCATAAACCTTGTATCTCTATATTTCAACGTTGTATGTGTTTCTTATGTATTTCTTATGTATTTTTTTCTTTTTTTTACCCATAAACGAATGCCCTATTTCATCATACCAGAGTGGCACACAAAGGAACCAGAAATATACCAGAAATGTATTTATTTATGTATTGACTGTTTCTGAGAAAACGTGTTGCTCTATTACAAAGTATATATGTAGCCTGGCTCCAGCCCGTGAATCGCTAGCCACGTCCATTAAAAAAATATGTTCAGGCGATTCTGGTCTGGTGACGCTCTCATAGGAGGTCTCAGCCTCGGTTGAAAATCTGATCGACGAATCGGGATCGGGATAATCCAGTATGAACCAATCGCCAAAAAGTCTTTGGAAAAAAAAAACTTTGTCCACGCCCCCATCTCAGCAATCGGCTGCATTGAGAGGGCTTTCAGACTGAATAATGGAGTGAAACGAAATTAAAATTCAGGCTGAGTGTCAGGCTAAAGTATATGGGCACTAAGCATACATGTTTTCGCCATTCCTTCCCTATCGACAAACATTGTAATGACACACCCACAACCACAACTTCAATGTTGTAGAATAGAAGCAATGTTAAGGCTATACCACATACCAACCACTGTGGTATAGCCTTAACATTGCTTCTATTCTACAACATTGAAGTTGTGGGTGTGTCAGCCCAAATATAGACTGATGTCACAATACTTACGTGGTCTGTGATGTCAGTCGGCTATGATTAAGAGCCAACATATTTTGATCGTACCGCCTTTAAAAGAGAACAGCAATTCCAGTAAGGAACTTGACCATGAGTCTCATGCTACAGTAATTCCAGTGAGGACGGCAGACCATGAGTCTCACGCGACAGTTTGGATTACTGCTGTGGAAGAACTATCTGCGACAGAAACGTCGGATTCTGATAACCTTGGTGGAAATAACCCTGCCTCTGCTGTTCTCATGCGTCCTCATTTATGTACGTCACAACGTACCCCCAGGGGAGAACAAGGAACACAAGGTCTATGAGAACTTCTCCGTCGACGCTCTGCCTCCCTTGCTGCTCCGGACGCAGGACGCTGCACTCACCGAAGCCTTCCAGCTGGCCTATGTGCCGGGCAGCTCCAGAGCGGTGCAACAGGTAGCAGAGGATGTGCAGCAGAGCCTGCCTGTCGATATCAGAAATGGCACAGGAAGGCCACACATCACCTCTGTGCGGGGATTTGACACGGAGCAGCAGTTTGAGGACTACGCGAGGGACGATCCTCAGTCAGGGAAGGTTCTCGCTGCGGTGGTATTTGAACATCCCTTCAGCCACGGCGATGAACCGCTACCCCGGCAGGTGAGCTACCGCCTGCGTTTCCCCTACACCCCTCGTTCCCCATTCAGAAGGTGGCGGCCCCCGAGCGCCATTTTCCCAGTCCCAGATGATTTGAATTGGCATACCCATGGCCTGTTCACCCTCTTCCAGGAGCCGGGACCCCGGGACTCAAGAAAGGTGGGGGGTATTCCTGGTTATTATGACGAGGGCTTTCTAACGGTACAACATGCAGTGGACCGGGCCATCATGCGGTCCTACAACAGAACATTGGCAGACTCCCTGCTGAACCAGACCAGGGTGCTCCTGTCCCGCTTCCCGGACCCGGCGTACAGGGAAGACCATTTCATCAAGATCATTCAGGTCCTGCTGCCACTGCTGCTGATGCTCAGCTTCACCTACACTTTGCTCGACATCGTGCGGGCCGTGGTGCAGGAGAAGGAGAAGAAGCTCAAGGAGTACATGCGGATGATGGGCCTCAACAACTGGCTCCACTGGAGCGCCTGGTTCCTCACGTTCTTCCTCTTGCTCTCCATCACCGTCTTCTTCGTCACTCTGCTCTTGTGCACTCCTGTGAGCCCTGAAGGAGCTGTGCTGAGCTACAGTGACCCCACACTGGTATTTGTCTTCCTGCTGGTCTTTGCTGTAGCCACCATCAACTTCAGCTTCATGATCAGTACTTTCTTTTCTCGAGCTGATGTGGCAGCAGCTGCAGGCGTCTTCATCTACTTCCTGAGCTACCTGCCTTACACGTTCCTGAGGCCACGCTATGAGCTACTCAGCCATGCCCAGAAGACATCTGCCTGCCTTATTTCCAATGTGGCCATGGCTATGGGAGCCCAGCTCTTAGGAATGTTTGAAGGCAAAGGCACAGGGATGCAGTGGTCCAACCTGTTTGACTCGGTGACGGCGGATGATGACTTGTCCCTGGCCCAGGTCCTCGGGCTGCTGCTGCTAGACGCCTTGCTATACGGCCTGGTGGCGTGGTACATGGAGGCTGTTTTCCCTGGCGAGTACGGAGTACCGCTACCATACTACTTCTTCATCCTGCCCTCCTACTGGCGCAGCAGCCCCTTCATGGCTCCGGTCAATGGGAACGGGGAAGAGGAGGATGCCGGGAATGCTGTGAACGGCGAGTTCATGGAGGAAGAACCTACAGGACTGGTTTCCGGGGTCAAGATCAAACATCTAACCAAGGAATTCAAAGTGGGCAACAAGACACAGCAGGCTGTACGGGACCTCACGGTTAATATGTTTGAGGGACAGATCACAGTATTGCTGGGTCACAACGGGGCTGGAAAGACAACCACGCTGTCCATGCTGACTGGTTTGTTCCCGCCTACCAGTGGACGGGCTTACATCAACGGTTATGACATCTGTAACGATATGGCTCTGATCCGCAGCAGCCTTGGTCTCTGTCCTCAACATGATGTCCTGTTTGATAACCTGACGGTCAGGGAGCACCTGCTCTTCTACGCACAGCTGAAAGGCTTCCCCAGAGACCAGATCTTTGCTGAAGTGGACCACACCATTTGTATCCTAGACCTGGAGGACAAACGTCATGTTCTCTCCAAGACCCTCTCTGGTGGCATGAAGAGAAAGCTGTCGATTGGTATTTCTCTAAGCGGTAACTCGAAAGTGGTGATGCTGGACGAGCCTACGTCGGGAATGGACCCTTCGGCGCGCCGTGCCACCTGGGACCTGCTGCAGGGGAAGAAGCGTGGGCGAACCATCGTGCTCACCACGCACTTCATGGATGAGGCAGACCATCTGGGCGACCGCATTGCCATCATGACCGGAGGACAACTGCAGTGCTGCGGCTCGCCCCTCTTCCTCAAGAACAAATATGGTGCTGGTTACCACATGGTCATTGTGAAGGATGCTCTTTGTAATGTGTCCGAGATCACCCGTCTGGTCCACAAGTATGTTCCGAACGCCACGCTGGAGAGCAACGTGGGTGCAGAACTTTCCTACATATTGCCTAAGGAGAGTGCAGACAGGTTTGAGTTGCTGTTCTCTGAGCTTGAGGTGAACAGGGAGAAGTTGGGCATCGCCAGCTATGGAGCTTCTGTAACCACCATGGAGGAAGTCTTCCTCAGAGTGGGGAAACTGGTGGATTCCAGTTTGGACATCCAGGCCATTCAGATGCCTGCCCTGCGGCCCCAACACGAGAAGCTCTCTCACCAGATTACAGATGACGCCGGCAGCAACGGTGGAATGGCGGACCACAGCGACTTCACTGACAGCCAGATGCTCATCTCAGAGGACCTCTCCAACATGAAGCTCAACACAGGGCTCAGATTATACATGCAGCAGTTCTACGCCATGTTCCTGAAAAGAGCACTGTACAGCTTGAGGAACTGGAAGGTGATGGTGGCCCAGTTCCTGGTACCCCTTGTCTTAATGATAATGGCCATTGTTATCCGCCCCCCCCCCAGCAGCCAACAGAGTGCTTCACACTGGCTGGATCTCAGGCACTACGGCTCCACCAGAGTCCCGGTGGTCCTGGGACCCAGAGATGGTTCCCTGGCAGCTATCCTGGCAGCGGAATACACCTGCCACGTCAAAGCATCGCAGGCACAGATCATCAACATCACTAACAACTTCAATGATTACATCCTGGCCCAGGCGAAGAAGGAGGGCAGGGCGTTCGACCAGCAGTATGTGGTGGGCGCTGCCTTCCATGGCAACGGCGGCAGTGGTGGCTTTGCAGAGGCCTCGGTGATGGCATACTTCAACAACGAGGGCTACCACACACCGGCTACAGCCCTCATGATGGTGGACAACGCACTGTTCAAATTTCTGGCAGGGCCTGATGCTTCTATCCAGACGGGGAATCACCCCATGCCACGCACACACTCCAAGATCGCCCAGAGCCAGCTCTCTGAGGACGGACAGACAGGCTTCCAGATCGCCATCAATCTGATGTACGGCATGGCGTCCCTGTCCAGCACATTCGCCCTGCTGCTGGTCACAGAGCGCTCCATCAAGTCCAGACATGTCCAGCAGGTCAGCGGGCTCCATCTCTCCAACTTCTGGTTCTCCGCCCTGCTGTGGGATCTTGTGAACTTCCTGCTGCCCTGCGTCCTCCTGCTGGGGATGTTCCGGGTGTTTGCAGTCAAGGCCTTCGTGGAGGACAACCGCCTGGCGGACGTGTTACTGATGCTGCTGCTGTACGGCTGGGCCGTCATACCTCTCATGTACCTGCTCAGCTTCTTGTTCAACACGGCGGGCACCGCGTACGTACGCCTCACCATCTTCAACATCATATCGGGCAATGTCACCACTGTGACTGTTTCCGTCTTAAAGGAGATCACCCCTGAGGTGGCTGATCTACTGGACAAGATGTTTATGATCTTCCCTAACTACTGCTTGGGCATGTCCTTCAGTCAGTTCTACCGGAATTACCAGTTAACCTCCTTTTGTACCTCCAACCTTGTTGACCAGAGAATGTGCGAGACTTACCGACTCACATACCAGGAGAACTACTTTTCAATGTCCGAGCCTGGGGTTGGCCGTTTCCTGGTGTCTTTCTCAGTGCTGGGCATAGTCTTCATCACATTGCTCTTTGTCATCGAACTGCAAATGGTCTGGACACTCCAAAGTTTCCTTGGCTCCCTTCTTCGCTTCCTGGCCAGAAGGCTCACACAGCGACCGGTGACAGCAGATGCAGCGCTGCTTCCAGAGGACAGTGATGTGGCTGAGGAGAGGAGGAGGGTTCTAGAGTACCAGCCTGCGGTGGAATCCGCGGCCGGTAGCCCCCTCTTACTGCGGGAACTCAGCAAGGTGTATGGCAGCGTTGGGACTCTGCTGGCTGTGAACCGGTTATCTCTAGCTGTGGGCAAAGGAGAGTGCTTCGGTCTGCTGGGCTTCAACGGCGCAGGGAAGACCACCACCTTTAAGATGCTTACCGGGGACGAGAGCGTCACATCTGGGAACGCCTACATCGACGGATACAGCATCCTGAGTGACATTAAAAAAGTGCAGCGACGCATCGGCTACTGCCCCCAGTTTAATGCTCTTTTGGACCACATGACGGGAAGAGAGACTTTGTGTATGTACGCCAGGCTCCGGGGAATCCCAGAGAAATATTTGTTTGGGTGTGGGGAGAAGGTCCTCAGGTCACTGCTGCTGGAGCCCCATGCAGACAAACTGGTCAGTACTTACAGCGGCGGCAACCAGAGGAAACTGAGCGTAGGCATGGCTTTGATTGGTGGACCTCCGGTCATCTTCCTGGACGAGCCGTCCACCGGCATGGACCCTGTGGCTAGAAGATGGCTGTGGGATGCCGTCACGCACACACGACAGTCCGGCAAGGCCGTGGTCATCACAACACACAGTATGGAGGAGTGTGAAGCCCTGTGCACCAGGCTGGCTGTTATGGTCAAAGGTCAGTTGAAGTGTCTGGGCAGTCCCCAGCATCTCAAGAGCAGGTTTGGCAGCGGCTACACCCTGCTGGCAAAGGTGGTGCACGACGTAGAGGAGGTGAACGTGGAAGAGGACGAGAGCAACCTGCAGCGCTTCAAACGTTTCATTGAAAGCACTTTCCCGGGTAGTGTACTGAAGGATGAGCACCAGGGCATGGTGCACTACCACCTGACTGACAAGACCGTCACCTGGGCACAGGTGTTTGGGACAATGGAGGCGGCCAAAGAGAAGTACAGTGTTGGAGACTACTGTGTGAGCCAAATCTCGCTGGAGCAAGTGTTCCTCAGCTTTACCCAGTTCCAACAAACACTGCACTTAGGAGGGCAGGAGGGTATAAAGGAAACAATGTAATTACATTGTTTTACCGTTCTATCTGTAACCGTTAAAGTTAAGGGGCAGTTCTGTTCAGAATCAAGCCTCAACATTCCCGAGAGAACCAAAAATAACACAGGGTGAAGTTCGTTGACAGGAAGTCAGGGCAAACAAACAATCCAATCGAATACCTATCGCATGGTTTATTTACCTTATAGGACTCTTGTACTTACAGTACAGTAGGCTACATAATTATATTGGTTTATCTTAAAAACAAACATGTATTAAGTTGTACCAAGTACAAAGCATTTTGTTTAATTTTACTTTTATAAAAGGCATTCACGTTCAACAGAAATGTATTTACTGTCTCCGCCAGGCTGAAAGGCATGGTGAGAGAGTATGTTTTGCACCCTGTCCGCGTGTGTGTGTGTGTGTGTGTGTGTGTGTGTGTGTGTGTGTGTGTGTGTCCGTCCGTCCGGACGGACGGTCCGTCCGTCCGTCCGTCTGTGACCAGCTAATCTCCCAATTCAGAACCTCTACCCCTCTAACCCCACATTTTTCACATGAACCTGTTATAGCGCCACCAGGAGGCTGCTTGTTGCAAAACAGATTTTGTCCAAACGTCACGCAAATCTGTACACAGTATCTCTATAGTCATTAAACGAAACAGATTTTTCAGATTCCGATTTTTTTTTTTCATCCTGATTGGCTAAGAATAGCTTCCAAAGTTTGAGTGCTCCGTTTTGAACAAAATGCCTCAAGTCATGAACATAGCATGCAATTTCCGTGAAATCTTGCACATACATTCCCACTAGGCAGAGGAAGAAATGCCACTTCAAATGTTTCAAATCAGCCTCATGGTGGCACTATAACAGGCTGATTTGTGTATTTACCCGTAACTGCAATGATCTGATAAAAACTTTGCACTCCCTAGAGGCCAAGGAAAAACCTTTGCCCTGCATTTTTCACATCTGCCTTTTATAGCGCCACCAGGAGGCCGACTTATGTAAAACACATTTTTGGATATTACTCCTTCAGATTGTATCCAAAATTTAACATAAATCGTTACACATGATCTCTATAGTCATGAGATCAAGACGGATCTGTTTGATTTTTCATATTCCATCCTGATTGGCTACGATTGACATCTAAAGTTTGCAGGAGTGGCCCGTATTGAACTAAATGCCGCAAATCATGAATGCAGTGTCCGATTATCTCTTATCGATTATCTCTATAGACCACTTAACAGACGACGTCACACTGATAAGAACCAGTCTGCGTGCAACCAATATGCGCACAATGAAACCCATAGGTCTCGCTAGGGGGAGGCATGCGTTAATCCGACAGACCTTTTCTCCGACTATGTGGCATCCGCGTGCGGTTAGGGTTAGGGTGCGGGTTTGGTTCGGGTTTAGTATTGAAACGTCGGAGCGCTGCGCTGTCGGAGGAATGCGCTGTCGGACTAACGTACTGCACCCCTCGCTAGGACGCGCCTCACTAGCCAACACACAAGAGGGGGTTGGGGTGTGTGAAACCAGCGCACCCCAAAACAACAGGTTCAGAATTGATTGCATGAAACAATCACCTGTGCATCCAGTCTCAATGTTGGTAAACACATAATTGGCCTATAGTCAAGTGATCAAGACGGATCCGTCTGATATTTCACATTCCATCCTGATTGGCGAATTCAGAACATTGCTGGTCCACACTAACCTACCTGACCTGGCCGGAGACCTGTGCTCCGAGGAGCACTTTTTCTAGTTCAAGAAGAGAAGAGACAGAGAGCTCAAGTTTAACCACTGTGTGGTTGATGTAGGTGTGTGCTGTACAGAAAGGAACACAAATACAATATTTGAAATCAATAAATATATCCAATAAACAAATTAAATCAATGCATATTCAATACTGTAATAAGATATAAATCATTTTCAGAATGGAATCAATCAAACATCATTCATAAATAATAATACCAGAATTCAATCATTCATAATAATAAATTGAGTAATCAAATAAGATGGAAAATCTAAGATATAATTTAAGCAGGATAACCAAACTCATTCTATAGGCCCCCATGTCCACCAGTCTAGTAAACAGAATGCCCTTAATTTTACGTAAGGAACTAAACCACGCACTGGATGTGTGACATGTGTGTGATGTAAAGGTTTTGAAAATTAAAAGGGTCAAACTCACTGGCCAACCACTGTATTCGTTGGGTTCTGTGTTTTAATACAACTGACCCAATATGCCTTAGCTACATTGCATCCTTTGCCAATGTCACTACTGTACGTTTAAGAACCCCTTAGCTGAGAAAGAAATGAAGCAGCGACACCATTGCACATTGTATAAAATGTAGTTTCATATTCAACATTTTCATAGCTGTTATTATATTATTTATTGCACATTGCTTTGCTTAGCAGTCCCACTGAGTTACTCATTCAGCTCAGGTCCTGCGTGGGAGGAGACCTGGCTGGGAGGAGACCTTCTATCAAGAGCTGGACCAATCAGGAAGAAGGCCTCCTGCTATTTAAGAGCTGTCAGCAGCTGTGTGAAATGCCATTGTGTGGCATATTGCTGTATGACATGTTGCCTCCAAGACGCCTACACATTGGGTGCTGAAAGTTCAGTGAACCCTCCATGCTTAATACCCTCTGTTTGAGTTTAAAACCGCTAAAGGAGTGTCGACTATAAATGAGTTGCTGAGCAGCTTGCTGAAGGAATTGTATTTGACTCTAAACCCAACCACAATACTGTTGTGGATTTCATTTCTGACCACCAGCGCCAGCTTTTTGTATGAACAAACTTTTTGATTTAGATTAGATAAGGGAAGTTAGACTAGATTAGTGAGCTATTGTAATTTTGATTTGGTATAGGTTAGGCTAGGTAGGGGTTTAAAAGTAAAGGTTAAGCTTGTTATATATATATTGTTTTGCGCTGGGGTTACTTTTGTTGGTACAAGTTAAGTTTCAGGCCATGTAAAAATGTAAAATATTTCACTATTATTTTTTGTCAATTCTGTAGGAAACCAAGAAAACAAAGACCAATAGTAAAACTACATTTCACTTGTCAACTTAATGTCACAGTCCTTTTATTTCCCCTAGACGGAATCGTAACATTAGCATTCATACCTTTGTAGACTGGTTTTACAGCATTAGCAGCAGTGTTGTCCCAATAGTTTTGTTTTGTTCACACATAATCTATTCTGGCACCACATTACGTTTCTACATCTGATTTGATCCTCAAGATCTGAGGCTGATGATACAAAATGCCTTTGAAATCAGTGAGTTCAAAAATAGCAGATGTACAAGCTCGCTGTGAGCTTGAGCATCTTATATAGCCAACGTATAAAATATAAAATGACACCGATGCTTACCCTGTTTGAATGCGTTAAAGCAGTACAGTTAAATGCTTCAAACACATGCATACATCACTCTGGGAATGACTGAGAGAGACACACACACACACACACACACACACACACACACACACACACACACACACACACACACACACACACACACACACACACACACAGCTGTAGCACAATTGGTTTTCTCTACCACTGAACCATTACAGGGCAAGGAATTACAATCAATGTCAAAGGATGAGGTCACATGGTTGCCACAATGCAGAGAACTGCAAAACTTTTTTTAAAATATTAATAAAGTTATGCTTTTCTACTTTTTTTTATGAACTTATATTCTGCATCATGGCTAGTGTGTGACCTCATCTTTTGATTTTAATATGGCCACCGTGGTCAGCACCGAAATACTCCAAACCTTCCTTTTGTCCTAGGAGTAAACTAAGTAAAACAATTAAACAAAAGTGCCTGTTTGCATTGCTTCAAGTGACATTAAATTAAGGTAAGGTGCATTAAATTAAGGTATATATATTTAGTACGACTTGGGGGAGTCCACTCAACTTAAGTATACATAGTTTAGTTGGTTAAATTAACACTGAGGAGTGACCCATGTCCCGTAACCACCAATTTGATACTATATCAAAATACCAAAATGAGCCAAACATATATTTGAAGTAGCCTAAATATATCTTAAAATATAGGCTTTTGAAGAGGTGTTGGTGAATCATACAGATGAACTTAATAAGTCCACTGAAGGAGTGCTCAGTCCTTGGAATCACAATCAACTGTACGAGATGAGGTCACATGGTTGACACGATGCAAATAACTATAGAATTGATTGATTGAAATTTTTATTAGGCAAAAGAATGTAAAACAACACAGTTACATTTATAATGCTTTTGTCTAAAAGGTCCGGCCAAAAAAGTCCTTGCAGGCTTGTTTCCATTGGGGTCCTTGAATTAATTTCATAGACATATATAGTAGCAACCAAACAGTTCAAAAATCAACATAAGAATACAGAGGGGGGAAAAAAATACGATTATGTACAAAAAAGGCATGAGAAAATAATGAAATATATACAAAAAAAACATTAGCAAAATAAAATAATAAGTATGTACAAAAAAAGGGGGAGGGGGGGGGACGTCTGTCTACAGGGAAACTGGTACTAGCTTAGGCCTCCAGAAAGATGAGTTTTTAGGGCTGTTTTGAATGAGCCCAGCGAACTGCATTTTTTGAGGGATGGGGTTAGACTATTCCATTCCTTGGTGGCAGTGCTATAGAAGGAGAATTTGCCCATGTTTGTTTTATGGGTGGGTGTTACCAGATTGTTGTTTACGCTCCCTCTAGTTTTGTGACTGTGGGTGTCACTAACTTTTTCGAGGTACTTATACAGATATGCAGGTATAGGGGGCATTTCGGGCAAATCTGCATTTACAATTTTGAAGACCAGTCCCATTTTTTATTGTATAACCCTGTCTTCCACCCTGAGCCAGCCGAGGCTGGCAAAGTGAGTGGGAGAGAGGTGGGTCATGGGCCCCAGTCCGAGAAGTAGTCGAATCAGTTTGTTTTGGGAGGTGTGAAGCTTAGTCTTCAGTGACACTGAGGTGTTGGAGTACCAAGAGGAGCTAGCATAGTCAAAAAGGGGCTGAATCAGGGCCCCAGAGAGGGTCCTGAGTGCCTGAGGGTTGACAAAAGAGGAAACTCTGCCCATAAATCTGGTTCTCTGGTTTACGCCTTTGAACACCTTTGTTGCCATGCTTTCACCTGTCAGGTGTTTGTCAAGAATACTGTACATCCCAAATAGGTAATCTCTTCTTTGCTAGTGATGATTGTGTCATCGACTTTGACCTTGAAGTCATTTACCTTCATTTTACTGAGGGAATGTTTGGTCCCAAATAGGATGGATTCGGTTTTCCCAAGGTGTAGTGACAGTTTGTTATCGGTAAGCCAGGTACGGATTTTTGAGAGTTCAGAGCTGAGAGCTTCCTCGACTTGCAACTTGTCCTCACCCGAAATCAGGAGTGCCGAGTCATCAGCGAACAGGAACAGTTTGCAGTTACAGGCAGCATTCATGTCGTTAATGTATAGAATAAACAGTAACGGCCCTAGAATGCTGCCTTGAGGAACCCCGCAGCTCACCGGGAGGGATAAGGACATGGTTCCGTTGATGTCAACCACTTGTTCTCTACCCTCCAAGTAAGATCTCATCCAATTTAGTGATGTGCAATCAAAACCAATCGCCCTCAGCTTATCAAGTAGAATTTCGTGGTTTTCAGTGTCAAATGCCTTTTGGAGGTCCAGCATGACCATGCCGCAGTATTTGCCCGAGTCTACCTCACATTTGATGTGATCGGTCAAGTACAGTAGGCATGTGTCAGTGGAGTGGGATGTTCTGAAGCCCGATTGGAATTCAAACAACAGCTTACGCTCGCTGAGGTAGCTGTTGATTTGTTCTTGGATTGATCGCTCTATAACCTTTGAGATGGAACAAAGGATGGAAACAGGCCTATAGTTGCCAGGATCTAGTTTGCTTCCTTTTTTAAATAGAGGGATTACTCTTGCCAACTTGAATTCTTGTGGGACATGACACTGACTTATGGATAAGTTTGTAATATGGGCTACTAAGGGAGCAATGGAGACCGCTGCGTCTCTGAGGAATCTGGTGGGGATGTTGTCAAGGCCGGTGGCCTTGTTTGGCTGTAGGGCGAGGAGTTTTTTTTGCACATCAACAGTCAAAACAGGTTTGAAAGAGAAAGAATCCTTTTTAGCCCCTAGTTTCTCATAGTGAGCTTGAATGTGGTCGGGGCCATACAGACCTGAATGCTGAGGGAGTTTGCTTACCAACTGGGTTGCAACTGTGGTGAAGAAACTGTTAAAACAGTCCGCTACCAATTGCTTGTCGGTAGTGAGCGAGCCACTTGAAATAATGCAAATGTTTGTAGATTTTGTCTGAATTTTTCCGTTGCAGCCTAATTGTTTTAGTGCCTCCCACAGTTTTTGTGGGTGGCTTTTGTTAGCCTCTATGTTCTCATTTAAGAAATTCTTTTTGGCATTTCTGATCAAATTAGTAACTACGTTTCGTAGTTTTCTGCACTTTTCAAGTAGCTCCTCACTTTTGTTTTTTTCTGAACTCGGAGAAGCTTTTGTTCCTGAGTTTGATGGTATTCAAAATATCACCCTTCATCCAAGGTTCTGTGCTTGCTTTGACCCTCACCACCTTTGTGGGTGCGATGTTATCAAGTACACACAAAAAAGCTTTTTTGAAACAGGACCTACATTTTAATAAAGTTGTGCTTTTCCACTGGAGATCTTTGGAAATAGTCAAATACATTTTTCAAATACAGTCACACACACACACAGCTGTAGCACAATTGGTTTCCTCTACCACTGAACCATTACAGGGCAAGGAATTACAATCAATGTCAAAGGATGAGGTCACATGGTTGCCACGATGCAGAGAACTGCAAAACCTTTTTAATATTAATAAAGTTAAGCTTTTCCACTGGAGATCTTTTTTTTATGAACTTTTATTCTGCATCATGGCTACCAGTTTGTGACCTCATCTTTTGATTTTAATATAGTCACCGTGGTCAGCACCTAAATACTACAAACCAGCCTTTTTTGTCCTAGGGGTGAACTAGGAGTACAATCAACAATCAAGTACAAAAATCTAACAAATCTGAATCTGACAGTCCAGTGTAACTGAATGGGTTTAACTATGACGGTTTTGAGTCATCCAGGAAAGGTGCCAGTAACCAGGGACTGATTGATTAAATTCTAATAATTTGTCAGACAGGTAAAAAAAAAGTTTTTAACTGAGAAATCCGCTGGCTGTGGAATTTCTGGGCTGGTTACCGCGGGAGCGTACTCAAGTTCCCTCAACCCTATGTTCCCTCAGCCCTATGTTCCCTCAGCCCTATGTTCCCTCATCCCTATGTTCCCTCAGCCCTATGTTCCCTCATCCCAAATTAGACCCTATGTTCCCTCAGCCCTATGTTCCCTCATCCCAAAATAGACCCTATGTTCCCTCAGCCCTATGTTCCCTCAACCCTATGTTCCCTCAGCCCTATGTTCCTTCAGCCTTATGTTCCATCAGCCCATGTAATATTCTAATGTTTTGTCTTGTCTGTCTGTCTGTCAGTATCATGTCAGTATCATGGTCAGTATCATGTCAGTATCATGGTCAGTATCATGTCAGTATCATGTCAGTATCATGTCAGTATCATGGTCAGTAGGCCTATCATGTCAGTATCATGGTCAGTATCATGGTCAGTATCATGTCAGTATCATGGTCAGTATTATGTCAGTATTATGTCAGTATCATGGTCAGTATCATGGTGGTCAGTATCATGTCATAATTATGTCAATATCAGGAGTGGTTATTTGCTTCAGTCATCAAAACGATTTCTATAAGTTTAGGGTTGTAATGGATAAAATAAAATAATTTTCCCATAATTTTCCTATGACTGATAAAAGTATTAAACTCCCTTTTTAATACAGTATCTACTGTGTTAAAAAGTTTCTGGGGGAGGACCCCCAGCCATATATGTCCAACCCGTATTCATTTGACTGTGTAATGTTCATGTCTGTATATCAGAACTTTGTTTGTACTCATTTAAATCCCCCTCTATTTCTTTTATTTTTTATAATAAGCTAAGTTTTCCATAGCTTATTATACCTTTAAACTCATTTTTTTGTAATATAGTTGTTTTGGATATCTACAAAAGCTCGATATTAGTATAGACATGTATCATTATTATTATTAATATTTTACTTTATTAGCTGTGATAAAAGTTCAATAGTTCACTGCAATGATCAGTAATTCTTTGCAGCTGTTGTTATAGGTACCTATAGGTTTCAAAGCTGTTTGAATTTGAATTGATGAGAAATTATCAATATAATTTAACATCAGTCAGTTTCACAGCTGTCTGAATTTGAATTGATGAGAGAAACTATACATATAGTTTAATGTGTCTTAGCTGACCAGGTCAAAGCAATTAAGTTTGACCAATCATGTTGCCCAAGCATCATGGTCAGCATCATGGTCAGTATCATGGTCAGTAGCATGGTCAGCATCATGGTCAGTCATGGTCATGGTCATCATGGTCAAGTTTTCCTTGTGACATAATGTACACGTATACGTACCCCCAGAACATGCTTTCAACACGTACAATTTAAGGTTACGTGGCGCGGCTCCGACGCCCCGCGGGTCCGAAAGCCGAAATCCGGGCTCAAAAAGGGTGGAAAAAGAGCAGATCCACAAGCCTGGATAGGCCTGTGGTGGCCGCGGGGCGCAATACCGGCCGTGTCCACAAGGCGGCGCCCTCCCCAGTCCATGGTCCCCGGTAGTGATGAGCGGGTCGACCCGTAACCCGCGGGTCAACCCGCGGCGCGGGTGGGTCGAGTCAGAATTATGCGGGCTGTGGGTGAGCGGGTCAGCCGCTCTCACACGCAAAAAAAAATAAAATGATCACATGCTCTTGTTTTGTCTTTATTCCTAATAAGAATAAGAATAATAACAATAAAACAGTTTGAATACACTTGGGGATTATTTTCTAACCATGATTTTACAGAATTAAAAAAACATCGCGGGTCGCGGGGCGGGTTGAGCCATAGATTTATATATGGGTTCGCGGGGCGGGTTGGGTTCCGTCGCGGGGCGGGGCGGGTCATGAAAAAACCCAACCCGCTCATCACTAGTCCCCGGCCCACCTCCGCGCCCAGGGACGGTGGCTCCCGGAGCGGGTAGAGCAACCGAGTGTGAACCCGGCAGTCTGCCGGGAGGCCCAGGGCTCCTGGCCTCTCCCCTGCTGGAAGGGGGAAGCCAGGGAGAAGGGCCGACTCGTGCCATAAGATAGCTAGGGATCATGCCCAGGAAGAGGCACCTTCCAGTTCCTGGGGTAGCGACGGGGCGGCGAAGACCCCCAAAATCATGGTTCTTTGAAAAATTTCGATTTTTTTTCTAAGTGTCCGCATGGGCTCCAGAGGTCCCCGGGGACCCCCTGGAGGACCCCCGGCCTAAAATTCCAACTTTTTTCGGCTTGTCGATCTGCGCTTTTTCGGGCTAAAACGGCCCGTACCTCCCGGTCCGTGGGTCGCTCGGGGCCGGCGGAGGGCTCGTTGGATCCGGGCCGGGGGTGCGCACGTGTCGGTACCCCCCCCCCCCGGGCCCCTGGGTGGCTGCCCGGGCAAACGGTGGCCGAAAAACCCGAAGAAAGCTCCGGAAGGCTCAGGAGCTTTAGGGCTCGCTGCCTCTCCCATGCGTGAAATTTCGCATTGGGGGGAAAGTGGCCACTTGTGCCATAGGGTAGCTAGAGACCATGGCCGGACATGGTGCACCATATTCGGGGGCGTCCCCGTGCCTCGCAGGGCCATGGATCCTGGAGGTTGCAGCCTGAAGTGTTGCAGCCTCAGGTCGCCCTGGCTCTCCCCTGGTGGAGAGGGGGAAGCTACGGACAAGGGCCGACTGGTGCCATAGGATAGCTAGGGCGACGGAGCCTCGCCGGACGTGAGGCTCCGTCTGTGGATCTCCGCGTCGTACCTCCCTGTCCCCTCCCCGTGGCCCAGGAGGCGTCCCGCTCGTCCCTGCCTCCCTCCTGTGAAAAAGTCTCCCGGTCGGGACGCCCACTCGCTCTAGAACGTACCTGTGGAGCTTGGCCGCCGGGAGCTCCCGCCGCCCCTCTCACGGGGGGCCTTGGCAGTCTCCACGGACCGGCAACCCCACGGTGCGCGCCTCACCTGGGCGCGCTGTCTCTGTGGCGGAACAGGAGGCCTACCTGGTTGATCCTGCCAGTAGCATATGCTTGTCTTAAAGGGCGCTGCAGACTCGTCTGAGTTGGGCGTGCAGTCACTGCCAATAGACCACGCCGGGACAGTAACTGATATGGGTGTAGACAACATAGGTGGCGCACGCAGGAGTTGAGTAAACCAAAGTTCCCGATTGTGGACCCACAAGGCAAGTTACCTTGATGGGGTTGGGGGCGGGGGAACTTGACATGAACCTGCGAGCAGCTACGTATCTATGTGGGTTGTGCCCGGCGCCGCGGTTGTCCCGCAACTCAGCAGTGGCTGCACCCGAGTTAATCGAACGAGATTCCCACTGTCCCTACCAGCTACCTAGCGAAACCATAGCCAAGAGAAATGAAATCAGCTCAGACCATAGAGGAAAGAAGACAATCTTCAGCGAGGAAACAAGACCCTGCTAATGGGCGTCCCAGGGGCGACTATTCTGGTTTGTACCACCAGGTCCCCGCGGTGCTTGGGCCACGGTCTGTAACTTCACTTAACGCCCGCTGAGGGGTGCTTAACACATCGGGTGCCAAACACGGTCTGAACCGTGTGTTTACATAGTGGCGGTTCAGTGCCGAACACGGTCTGAACCGTGAGTTTGGTCTTTTTGTTTTTTCCGTTTTTCCCCGCGCGGGCGGGGCTAGAGCAGCTCTGGGAGCACCCATTGTAATCCTGCGAAGGAAGTGCCAGATCGCTCACCGGAAACAAAAAAAAAATTCACATCCGCTTCCTGTCTATTTCCTACTTTGAAACGCCTATATCTCCGAATCTGTTTCCTGTGGGGAAAACCGGTCATGCGCGAAGCGCGATCCCCCCCCGTTGTAACTCGCAAGGGTAATGTTATGGTTCCAGGCTGTAGCCAGGCTCATGGCTCAACATGAATCTATGCTTTTTTTCGTGTGGATTTGCTCATCGCGGAGTCTACAGATTTAAACAGTAAAGCGCAGTCAATGGGGAGAATGCTGGCACCCAACGTAAGTTGTTATGAAAAAACGCTGGCACCCGATGTGTTAAGAGTGGGTCCACGGGACCGCCTGGAGAGCCGGGTGTCCGTCGAGGCCTCCCCGGGGGTCCCCAGGGGTCCCTGGCTGTAGAGGCCTGACCCGACCGACAGACTGGTCGGGTTAAGCCTCCGGAGCCAGGGACCCCCGGGGGTCCCCGGTCCACCTCCGCGCCCAGGGTCGGCTGTCGGACTGGTGGGCTTTCGGAGCAGCGGGCCGTCGGAGCTGCACCACGTAGCCACAATTTAATGTTGTGGTCACCATCATCATCGGTGTAAAGAAAACTTTATGAAGTCTTATAACTTATAACTTACTAATAATATATCTATATATAGTCTTATACCTTTGGGGGATGCCTTGGGGAGCCCGGGGGAACCCAACAGGTGACCCCAACAGCACATTATGGAAGGGCCATATGTGACGCTGAAGGAACATAGGGATGAGGGAAGATAGGGTCTAATTTGGGATGAGGGAACATAGGGCTGAGGGAACATAGGGTATGATTTGGGATGAGGGAACATAGGGCTGAGGGAACATAGGGTCTAATTTGGGATGAGGGAACATAGGGTTGAGGGAACATAGGGCTGAGGGAACATAGGGACTAATTTGGATAAAATAAATTTGTTAGGGATTGAGGGAACATAGGGCTGAGGGAACATAGGGCTGAGGGAACATAGGCATGACCCCGTTACCGCGAGCAGTGGCTATGCAGGGTATTTCTAATGTTAGATTGTCAGACAGCATCCTAGCTCCAGCTTTGTTTGGGTGGAGACATTTTTTTACCAGTGTTACCCTGTTTGACTCATACAGACACAGCACACTTTCTTTGTCTGTCAGATTCAGTTGTGAACCGGCCATTGATTTGGAGAAGCAATCGCCTATATATTTTGGCTCTTGAATAAGGGCTTTGTGAGCCATTGTTTGAATGGCAGCTTCCAGGTTTTCTTAGGAAGGTAGACGGTGGGAACCCATCCTGGTGAAAAGGTCAAGCAACTCTTCTTCATCACTTTCATCCAGTATGCCCTGGAGAGCCTTTTCTACAGCATATCGCTCACCAGAAGAGAGGTAGTTGAGGAAAGATGACATCAGAACATCTACATCTACTGAGTAGATTCCGTTGACGCAAACTAAAATGAAAGACTTGTAGAGTTTCACTGGCATTACACCATGGTCTAACAGTCCTTTCACCTAGATTCTTCCCGCTGCTTGCCATTCAGCCTCCGCGTAATCTGGGCTCAGTCTCGGAACTCGCTCCTCTTCACCATCACACTGTTTGAGGAACTGCTCCCTGAAAACAGTGTAAACATCCCTTGACACTCCAGCATCATCTACAGCCTTCTCGTTTACGAATGACATGTTCAGATTGCAATTGATAATGCTGCTGTCCATGAAAACGGCAAACAGGTTCTCTAGAACTTTGACCCAGTGAATTAATGCATGCCGCACTTTCTGGGTTTTCAACTGACATGGCCGGGGGCACTTCTGGCGTTGAATGCATAGGGCTCTCCGACTAGAAGAAAAAAAACTAGAGGAACCATATTTAACATTTAAGCCAGCCTCTCCATCTAATGAATGTGCCTTAACGATCCCTCCAACTTTTGACGTCTATATAGTATCACCCTTGCCTAATAGTATTAGTTCAGACCTTTGTTCAATATAATTTTCAGCTGGAGATCTTTAGTACAGTAGTAAATGTAAATGGTGCATTTATGTAGCGTAGCGCTTTTATCCAAAGCGCTTTACATAGATTGTGCATTACATTCACCCATTCACACACACACACATTCATACACCGATGGCAGAGGAAACCATGCAAGGCACCAACCTGCTCATTGGGAGCAATTGGGGTTCAGCACTTCGACACTAACTCTTCTGGGGGAGAGTTAGTTGTTTTTGAATAAAATGCACATCAATCTTAAATGTTTTGAAACGTCTATAAAACACTAACACATGAAATGACACGGCAAACAAATAGACATACTTAATAGACCCCCCCCCCCCCCCAAAAAAAAAGAAAAACACATCAAGGTTGCCATTTTCTCCTGGAAGTTCGAGACGGAAACCACCAATGGAAAGTCTTTATTTTGTGTCACGTTTGCCTGTTCAGTTGGCGGGCAGTGTTCATTTGCTGGTGATGTTGGGTCTTGGTTTGTAGATGATGTCCCTGTGTCAGGCCAGTCATCTTTGAATACTGTTGTCAATGTTGTATTGACGAAGTCTGTTGAAGTTTGTAGTCCCTGTTGAAGTTTCTGGAGTTTTGCTTTCACCGCAGCTAGTTCCATGTGTTTCTGTGGAGAGTTTGCTGGGTTTGTAGCATTCTGGTGAAACGGTTGTGTCTGTTGGCGGCCAGCACCGCAGCATCGCCCAAGCTGTACAACTCTGTAGCGAGGGGTTCTTTGTTTGCATGCTGGTCACTGCATGCGTACACGTCAAGGATGTATCTGATACGAATAGCAGCTGCCTCGGGACATGTGGCTGCAGCCATGTTTTGATCAAAAGATTTGTGGTATGGTGAAAGGTGAAGGTGGGTTGGTTCAGTAGGTGCTTTTCTATCGATTCTGGGGTGGTTAGGGTGTGTTGGAGGTTGCTGGTGTTCAAATAGTGCGTGAGTGCGGACGTGGGCAGTTTTAGGGTGGCTTTGTGTAGGGCTGTCGTGACGATAATTGTGCCTGTGGGCACTTATTTGTGGTGGTGTTGGGGTCGAAGTGCTCGTGTTGTTTACGCCAGATGGTGCAGTGCATCTGGGTGGTGATATTGCAGGCTGTTATTGGTCCGGTGATGGTCGTGGTGGTGTCGTGTTGGTGCGTTTCTTCTGTGTGTTCTAGTATGTGTTGTGGAATGTGTATGTCCTGTGTTTGTGGTGGCTGTGAGTGAGGTGTTGAATTTTTTACCAGGTGCTCGAAGAGCGCCGGGTCTAGTCTGACACCTAAGTGACACCTGGTCACACTTGGTCTGACACCAAGTGTCATTGGCTGTCCTGGCTGTCCTTCACTCCTTTAAGCCAATGGCGACACGAATGGGGAGACGGCCCCATTGTTTTAGATTTGTGAAGGTGTAGGAGGAGTGGTTTTCAATGGCGCCGATCTGGGATTCCCATAGTGAGTCTACTTGCAAAATGTTTTCTTTTCCCCTCAGGAACGACACCATGCCTTCCTGAGACAACTGAACTTGAACACTCTTCTGGCGTGAAAAACTTCTCGAAGAGAAGGTGGAACAGGCGAGAGCAGTCCCTTTTTTCTTTTTGGTGGATGGCTGCCAGTTCCACAGAGGACACACGGAGCCCACAGCCTGTGAATAGAGTTGCAGCAATTAACACATTTCACAAACTGAATTTTAAGACATCAGTTTTGTACTTGTAAGGCTCAGCTACATTCACACTGTTTCTGCTCTCTGAGTGCACCATTAAAATAGACAACTGTGAGGCTTCTAAACAAAACTTCACTTCCTAGCTGTAACAGATCACAAAACGTAGTATGGGCAACATAGTTAATCTTATTTCCCTATTGTGAAATGTACTGTATGATAAACATGTACTAACATGGGTGAGATCGCTGCTAAGCATCTGTAGTGTCGTGAAATAAATGAATGCTTACCAAAACATTTGTGAAACCATGATTTTTACTCAGACTATAATCGTACCATCAAAATCCATAATCATTGCATCCATACCTGGATAGAGCTCCTGCTGCCCAGAACCTTCCCTTCGGACATGTGTGGTCATGGCAGTGGAGGTCGCCACGTTTCTCTCCCCAACCATGTCCATAAGCCCCTGCAGAGCTTGCAGCTGCTCTGTGCCTGGAATGAAGAGGAAAAACATGATTCTACTGAGAGTATTCGTACAACAATGTCAATCAGAACCCATTTAAAGGTTGAGTACTTTCGAGACAAGTGTTAAATAGCGCTATATTCAGATAGCAGCCAGTGCTATAGAATATGTGTTCAGTGGCAGGGGTCGATCTCTCCAGTAAACAGACAATGCTTTTTCAAGTTGGGAAACATTTTTTTTTCCACTCATGACAGAACTCACACAAGTTTCAAGTGAGACAAAGAAATGTGCTGACATAATTGAAAATTGCAACACATTACAAAAAAGACAGAATTAACTTACTGAAACTTGAAATTACATCCGTCATGTTCTTGAGCTGCAGCTACAGCTTCAGCACCTCAGGCCGGCAAGATTCACATGGTCAACTAGAAGGAATGAAAGCACAACTTCAGTCAAAAAAGAACAGTACAATATAAAAAATGAGAATTATGCCAGCACTCAAGACAAGTTAAATGTATTTCAATTCATGATGGCAACAGCCGCGTTTCCACTCTATGCCAGGTTTATTATGCCAGGTATAGAGCTGAAACGCATCTATTGCATCCTGAATTTGAAGGACATAATATGAGTGATGACACTTAGCTGAGGAACCCCACCTTCCAGTGCATCTGCAGAAGATGCCTGTGGACATGAAGTGCTAGGGACCATCATTTGGACTAAGCTCTCGTTTGGAGTGGGTTGGGTCCACTGGAGCTGCGGCTGATCCAAGTCTGTATATGTAGCGCCCATTTCGGATTGATGAGGCTGTGCAGAAAACAGAGCGAATGCCCTTAAGTTTTACTTTGTAAAACATCTTCAGAAATAGCAGATCTACAAGCTCACAACATGTCATATTTATTGCATCACATTGTGAGTTTGCAGATTGGCTATTTTGTATTTTTACCTGGTTGAATCTTGCAAAAATAACAAACTACTCAAATGTAAAATTTCAAATCTATAAATATAGCTGCAAGCAGCAATAAGCGGTTTCGAGGATAGGGCAGACACGACAGTGAGAGGGTGAGAAAGAGGCAGAAAGACAGACAGGCAGACAGTGAGAGAGTGAAAGAGAGGCAGACAGACAGACAGACAGGCACACAGTGAGAGAGTGAGAGAGAGGCAGACAGACAGACAGACAGACAGACAGACAGTGACAGAGTGAGAGAGAGGCATGTCTTGCAGTACTGACTGAGCCATTGGATAGACAGAATTGGATTTCATATGTGGTACTGTAAGTTATCATACAGCATGGGTTGCTTATTATATACATACAAGCTCATAATGCGTCACATTGTAGATCGGCTGTATGTGGTTATTGTAGGTGTTGTATTAATAATTACATCCGCAAAGTAACAAGTAACTAAAGCTGTCATCTGCTGTAATTGTATTAGAGTAGAGTAGTAAAGTAAAAGTGCCTAAGAATTGTACTGTGCATGTGACAGGTGTTATTGGTGATGAGTGAGAGGGGTGGATCCAATCCATGGGAATAGGGGGAATTCCAAATGATGATCACCTCAACGGATTGTTGGGGACAGGGATCGAATCAGCGACCTATGGATTCACAGGCTGCCTCTCTTCTCATTGAGCTAGAGATATGGCCACCCTGATGGTGTCTGTTGATATCTATAGGTTTTTCCGTCCGTTATGAACCAAGCCTCTGTTTCGCTAAATACTGTGGATCACTGGTTCACAAAACATTTACCAATAAAGGTTTTTTTTTTGTCTCCTCGGAATGGAAACTAGTGAAAATAGTCGATAGAGATGCACGATATAATCGGTAACGTATCGATATCGGCCGATATCGGCCGTATCGGTATCGAACCGATGTCAAAATAAACCCGATTAAATTCTCCGATATTGTATATATTGTATAATAAAATGAACGAGAGCAGTCTCTCTGCCTGTCTATGTCTCTTTAAGAGAGTCAGCTGTAGCTCCTCCCCCCCTCCACGCACTCTCACATTCTGTCTCTCTCAGACAGAGACAGTGAGTGCACTGCAACAGGCTGCTAGGCTAAACTGCTACTGTACGTGAACAGAAAGTAGTCGAAACTAACAGCAAACTCTTCACGTCCATAGTTCATACCCAGAACAGTCAGAGGGTTTCTTGTACATCTTAAATTAGATTAGAGTAGTGAAACTGCGGAGGATATATTTTCAACACGAATGTGTACATTGCGTCGTTATTTAACATCGACGTAACAAACACTCGTTACACGCGCGCGCACGCACGCACGCACGCACGCACGCACGCACGCACGCACGCACGCACGCACGCACGCACACACACACACACACACACACACACACACACACACACACACACAGTGGTGGCTCCAGGGAGTTGTGATTGGGAGAGCTAAGGGGGGCTTTATTGTTTAAACACCGGCTTCGAATGCTATCAATGCACTGAATGGGAGATTATCACGTTATATCAGACCATTGAATGGGCGAGTAGGCGATACACGGACCTACCCGCGATTTGTCAGACCATTCATTGGGCGTAATCAGGAGCTACTGACTACCGACCTACAGCACTTGGAGGCGGAGCAGTCCCCACAATGTTAGAGCAGAGGCTAATGAATTTAGGCAACAGACAATATGAATAACACTAATAACAAACTAGATTCAATGATCTTAGTTCCATAGGCCACATAACATGGTTTTGTGTTATACAAAGATTCAAATCATTATGTGATGGCTTATACAGTGGGTGACCATTGACTTTGTCGTTTTTTTTCATTCTTCTCATGCGTTTCATGCAGGGCATGTATGATTTCCACTCTGTGCCACTAGGGGCAGCAGCGGTCTACTGCCTACAGCAGACAGCAAGAATATATTTGTTACTAGTTACTGTATATCCTCTCCAAACTGTACATACATTACTTTACACTTTTGTATTATGTTTTGACACTTGCTTTGGAAAATGTAAACGTATGTTTTATCATGCCAATAGCTCATTTGAATAGCAAAATTGTTTGTTTTGGGGTTTTTAGGCACTGTTTTTCCTAGAAAGACAGAGAAAGATCCTGTCTGTTGCTTACAGTACAAGATGTGACATTTATATTAAGCAAAATATTAAGCAAATAAAGTTATATAGCATGATGCTGCGCTTAACATTAGTTTAATTTTAACGTCTTAATTGATAAAACGAGACGGGAAAATAAACGTATTTTTTTCTCTTGCCAATAGCTCATTTGAATTGACAAATTGTATTTCTGTGGTGGTGGTTCAGTGGCACTATATATATATATATATATATATATATATATATATATATATATATATATATATATATAATATATACTGGGGTATACGTTCTGTGCTTTCTGTGTGTGCACTTATGCCGTGTGTCTCTTTCTTTGAGCGGGGGGGGGTCTATCAAGGCAGGCTATTTGTTCAGATGCAATTTCAGCGTGGCTATTAAATAGGCAAAAAAAAAGCTGATCTACAAGCTCACAAAGAGTCGCGATGCAACCCTATTTTCTAACATTTTAGTCTATTTTTGGCGGAGAGAGAGAGAGAGAGAGAGAGAGAGAGAGAGAGAGAGAGAGAGAGAGAGAGAGAGAGAGATAATATAGGCCTTATATACTTTAGGTACTCGTCGTAACAGAGTAGGCTACTTCTACATTGCAGTATTGATATTTTTACTTAAGTAAACTGCAAACCAAAAAACTCTTCAACGACATGTGCTCCTTGTCCAGTCTATTCATCGCTAAACCGGTTATGTTAATTATCCCTCTCTCTCTCTATACAAAGACAAAGTCTCTTTTTTTATCCAGATGCGCTCTCTCTCTCTCTGTACAAAGACAAGGTCTCTCAGAGAGAGAGAGAGAGATGCATCAAAGTAGGGGTTCTCAATCTTTTTCAGGCCATGACCCCCCAAAATAACCATATTGGGGACCCCCATTTTGCGTGTGCGGCTTTCATCATCAATTTAAAAATAAAGATGATCGGATCATCTGTGAAGCATTTTATGAACATTGAACCTCATAATAACATCACTCCGTTCGCGACTGCATACAGAACGTGTGTCGGCTCTGATGTTTATTAGACAGCATGGACCTCCGCTCATGGACCTCCGCTCAGGTCCTGGAATCCAGAGCATTATGTCAAGACTTGGCTGCGAGCACATCGCACGGCAGAAAGCACAAAAACCAAAGTGGCACAGCCTGTCATGTCAGATAACCCCGACCCATTTTGTCAGTTTTATAAGACAGGGGTTATTGGCGTCTTTTTGGTTTGTTTTATTTTATTTCCTCGTTTACACTTATTACCTCCTCAATATTGTTTAAGAATTAATGTGCTATCCATGACATGCTGTCACCAACCAGTTCACTGTCTGTTATTTAATGATGGCTAAATGTTTACAATTTCTTCTGTCCAAACAATGAAAAGCACTAAGAAAAGGCAAGTGAGTCTCTCTTTAATTAAGCATGATGAGCCATGTGTTTTCCACAAAACAATTGAATATCATTGAATATAATTGCACCCTTGTCATACTACTATGTTATTATAGCTTTCAGTTGGCCACCACAGGCACAGACAGTGCGTTTATAGCGCAGCGCGGCCTGGCGCAGCGCAGCGGAGTGGTTGCGTGCGGGGGGTCGGGGGGCTTTCGTGGGAGGGGGGGACGGGTGGATCAGAGCTTAACCCTAAAACCGAAATAAAGTAACAAAAAAAAAAACTCCAATCCGCTCAAGAACCGCGCTCCCCCACTTCCAAAATTAGCACTAGCCTACAACACTGGCCCAGTCTCTTGCCAAACCGGTTATGTTAATGATATTCAGCCTATTCCAAATAAGCCAAGTGAGGAACTCTGCTATCAGGTTCCCCCTCCCCCCTACAGTACCCGGCTCTGTAGGCCTATCTCTTCTATCAAAGTATTTGTTCAGATACAAATTCAGAGCGGCCAATGTTGATATTTTTAATGCGCCTACATGACGTTAGAGGGATGGGCAGAAATGGTGGCCAGTGGTTTTCAACCTTATTCCCATCAGGACCCCCAAATTGACACATATTAGCCCAGGGACCCCCATTTGAAAAGATATGCCAGGGACTCAACCATTTAGATTTCTTGGGCGTCCCAATCTACACTGTATCATCATCAGTGTTCATTTAACTCTGAGAGTGTACAAATGGAACCAAATGGACCCTGACGGGTCCATTTGGTTCCATTTGTACATTAAGAGTTACAGACACATAAGGGTCAATTTGGTTGCAAACTATTAATTTGGCTGGGGACCCCCTGGAACCCCCTCAAGGACCACTGGTGGTCCCCGGACCACTGGTTGAAAACCTCTGGTGTAGGCTATTTTCAACTGTTAATGGGTTTTTCTTTATTCACAAATGAATTCTACTTTGTTGTAACAGTGTCCCATAGCCGATCTACAAGCTCACAAAGTGTTGCATCATGATTTGAATTCCGACTGAAAACGCCACCCTTGCGTCTCCGTGTGTACAACCAAATACGCATCTTTCCTGCACCGATGACGCTTGGGGCTTTTACAGCGCTGCTCCTACACTACCACCGTCAGCAACAAGTGGACATGGAGTAAATGTACTTAGTTACTTTCCGCTTAGTTACTTTCACGTGCATATAAATGAGCCACGCGGTCTTATAAGAATGAAAACAAACGCCTCGCTGTTGGCCATGGATCACATGACGGTCGTCTGTTACGGTCATGGATGAACTCAAAATGTTACTTGAGTTCAATCAAAGTAAAAGTACAAACGTATTGGCAAATATACTTAAAGTACTGAAATGTTTGAAAATAGCTGATCTACAAGCTCACAATGCGTCGCAATGCGTTGTGAGCTTGTAGATCGGCCATTTTCAAATAGACTATGTGAAATAGGGCAAATAATGTATGTTTTATAATGTAATGATTTATATCTGCAAAGTAACTAGTAACTAAAGCGTTCAAATAATGGTAGTGGAGTAAAAGTACAATATTTTCCTCTGAGATGTAGTGGAGTAGAAGTAAAGTAAAAATAACAGGTCAGCATGCACATAGCGTGGGATTCGAACCCGGGTCGTAAAATCACCGGATAATAGTTTTAACCGCTACACTAACTGGACTATTTCATTTACAGAGGAAAGAGGTAGAATCCTACTATACAGAAATTGATGCGAGAAAAAAAAAACATATAAGACGTCTGTCTGTCTGTCTCTCTCCATGGACTTTTGAGACAGACAGACAGACAGACAGACAGACAGACAGACAGACAGACAGACAGACAGACAGACAGACAGACAGACAGACAGACAGACAGACAGACAGAAACCAATGTGTGTCTGAACATTTCTAAAATGACAGAGATGCGTTCCTGACTGCCCGACGCTGAACAGAAAACCCAATTTAAACGCTCTAAGCACACGTAATTATTGCTAGTTATTATTATTATTATTAATAATAATATAAGACATCTGTCTGTCTGTCTGTCTGTCTGTCTGTCTGTCTGTCTGTCTGTCTGTCTCTGTCTCTGTCTGTCTCTCTGTCACAAAAAAAGTGACTCCAAAGCGGCACCTTGTGGTAGTATTTGGAACTTAAATTTACTGCAAAGCGGGTGAGGCAAATGAGTGAAGTGATTCTCTTATGAAAAGCGACAAAGTCAATGGTCACCCACTGTAGCATACAAAAATGATGTCATAGTTAAGTTTGTTACTTAGAAGAATATATAATTAATGTATTTATTCCATAAATATTTTTCATCACAGTAGGGCTGGTGGAGAGGGGGGTTTACCATCAACTTTCACCAGTAAAACAAAATAAATTAAAAAAATTCAGCAATGAGCTCAATATAAATATAATATATAATATATCGGTATCGGATCGGTATCGGCCGATATGACCAAGCAAATAATCGGGTATCGGATATCGGTCATAATTTCAATATCGTGCATCTCTAATAGTCGATCTACAAGCTCACAACGTGTTGCTATCTGAAAAGTTGTGATATTGTAGATCGGCTATTTTCACAAGAAAGTATGTCATACATAAAAAAACACTACTCTAAAAAAAGCATTTCATGTTATTGTTTAAAAATTGCACATGTCTGAATTAACAGGGTCATGTTTTGTACAATGCAATTTAAATGTAAACTGTAATGAGTGGGATTTGAACCAGGGACCTTCAGCACATGAGGCTCACACTCTACTGGTCGAGCTATTGAATCCACAGCCTCAGACAGTGAGAAAGGAGAGTCCAACAAAACAAAACAAAAGGGCGAATGAAGTACGTCATACATTGAAAACAACTACTTTCAAGTAAGCATTTCACGTTATCTTTAACAATTGCACATGCATTCATTGATAGTCTTGTTGTGTGCAATGCAATTATAATGAAGTCTACATGAGGTGGGATTCGAACCGGCAACCCTGTGGTTTCAAGGCAGATGATTAAGCGATCAAGCTATTGGACCAACACAACTGAACCCGTGAAAAAGGTCCTCACACATTTATTTGACACAGTTTCACGCAAATTGCTCAGAAATCGTTGGTTTAAATGTTTTTCAAACTGCTCAAAATTGCAGACAATCTAAGGGCGGAGCTTACTGGTCAAAGTGATAGATATGTTCCTCATGAGTCAAGGCACATGTGTAAGCAGGTTTAATGGCTGTCGGCCAAACGAGGCATGACTTTTGCCTGTTTAAAGTTTGCATTTTCAAAAAAATTGCTATAGCGCCCCCCTTTGACCAATTGGAGTAAGATTGGTATCAGTGATACCTGGAATGACCCTCTACATTATTGCAAAGTTTCAAACAAATGTGAGTCTGCATGTATGTGTTAGGGGCAGATGAATAATTTTCATAAACTGCAATATTCATTAGCTTATAAAAGCTTAATGTTTTCACTTATGGAAAATCCGCTTGCTCACGTCTGTCGGCATTGGTCCAAAGTTCATGTGTAGACAGTTTCGTGCAGATTGCTCAAAGATCCGAGGAAGAGTTAGATTTTTACTGCATTTCATATAATTCGAAATGGTGGGAGATCTAAAGGTCAGAGGTCAAAAGTCAAACAGTGAAAGTTGTTAGGCATGAGGAGACGCATGTGTGCATCGAAGTTTCATGGCTGTAGGTCAAACAGGGCATGAGTTGTACCTGTTCAAAGTTGGCATGTTCAATTGAGTGCTACAGCGCCACCCTTTGGCCGATGGTTGTGAGTTTCGGGTCTTCGCCGTTTGGCATAGCCCTCTACCATATTGCCGAGTTTCGTAAAAAGTGACCACACGGTTAGGCCAGAACTGCCAAAACCGGCGGAAGAATAAGAAAGCCAAGAGATGCAATAAGGCTTCGAGAGCCTGATAGGCCTCGAAACCTTAACTAAAGTAAGTGTTCTCAGAAAAATAGAAACTAAATAAAATTGTATTTTATAAATATAACAATATTTTAATCTAAAGTGCAATTAGTACTTTGAGATTAAGAAAGAAATACAACATGTATATTCAAGGATTTTTTTTTTTTTTTTTCACAAACACAAATTACGCCATTAGGCTGATGCAATTTTTTTTTTAAGGAGTATTTTTCATGAAAAAAAATGCCAGCAAGTTAACAAAATAAAGGACTCCAGTGTAATTAGTTATAAGAACTTAATAAAAATAAAAAAATAAAAAATATATAGGCCTTATTTAGTAGCTGCTCTCTGTGTTTTTCTTTTTGTAGTTGCTTTGTTCACCTTCACGGTCTCGTTAGGTAGTTCATAATTGATTGTTTTTGATGAACCGGCGAGTGGGTCAACCTTTGTGCCCTAACTACCCTCCAATTCCTTACTCAGGTTTGTCGTTTTTGGTTGGTGTTCCTGGGTTGCATCTTTTTGTTGGTCCTGGGTTTTGTCTTTTGGTTCATCCTGGGTTTCGTCTTTTTGTTTGTCCAGGAATTTGTCTTTTTGTTCGTCCAATTCCATTTCATCGTGTTCAATTTCGGCCACGGAATTTAAGAATGCCACGTCATCAACATCTGAATCTGGTGTGGGGTCTTCGGGTTTTTTGGTTATTTTCGTGATGTGATTAGAGGTAGTATGTTCAATTGAGAATTCGCCTTCGAGGAAATGCTCTTCTAGGGCCATCAGGTCGTTAGGCATGTATGTGAGATGGTTGGCTTTTACATAATTTGATAGTGGGGACATTGGTAATATCAGCCTCTTGAGCATACTTTACTTTGGTCCCCTGTACTTTTGAAAACTACAGTGCCAGATACCATGGTGATGATGTTGTTCTTTGTAGGTTATTGCAAGTTTTGTTATCACATTTGTGGGTTTTTGCACGTGTGTTAAATGAGTTTTGCTTTTTTTTTTTACATATTTGGCATTGGTTGATTTTTGCAAGATTCACTCCTTCCATCTGTCCATTTAAACAGATCACATTTGGCAGAGTTAGGTTATCTGCTTGAGCAATGTGTTCAGGAATGTCAGTATTGTCACAACGTACAATTGTTGTTGAAGTGAAGTTGAAGCGCTGGACAATGATGTGATTTGGTCATATCTGCGGATTGACACATTGCTAATGTTGTAGGAGCCTTCTTCTTCAAGTTGGGCAATATAGCGATCCCATACGGTCAGCTTGATTTTTCCTGTTTCATCTGCCACATAGAAGTCTTTCTTGTCTGCAGGTCTGCCAAAGTAGTCTGGTAGGTGACATTCTTCTCCTTGACGGATTACTTTAACACTGATTTTTCCAATCTGAGAAAAGGAAAAAAGACAGCTATAATGTTTTTCATAAAAATGCAAATTTTCAAAAAGTAAAAAAACAATATATGCATGTTTCTATTTACTAATTAAATGCTGGAAGATATTTAATGTAATTGGCAATAGGTTGTGTTATTTTGCCAGTCAAATTGGATGCATATAGTTGAATATGCTATCTTTGAGATGTTCTTTTAGGGTATCCAACAGTATTGAACATATCTTGCAGATTTTATAGCTCCAATTGGAATGTATCTGTCAGCTGTAGCCCAATTACACATGTCTCCATCTGCTATATAGCTTTGAGATGAGGTTACACTGGGTTGGCTATTGCCAGCGGTAGAACACATGCAAAGGGTCCGTACATTACCCTTTTGGCCACATTGTACCCAAAAACTAAAGGTAGTCCTTTAAACCTCCAGATGTGAGGATTTTGTGGAACCCTAACCTTTGAAAACTGGGCGAAACAACCGCTTAATTCGCTTATTTAGTCAGCCTGTGGCCATGTTTTCCCCATTGTAGCCAAACTGGAAGCAGTACTGGCAACTGATGTAGGGCGTTTTTTTGAGTTGAGTGGGAAACATGGCCACAGTTTGACTGAATAAGTGATGTAAGCAGTTGTTTTGCTCTGTTCTAAAAAGATAGGGGTCAGCAAAATGTTCAAACATTTGTAGGTTTAGAAGACTACCTTCAGTTTTTGAATACAGCAAGGTAAAAAGGTAATCCATGGACCCTTTGCCAGTGTTGTACCGCTACTGGTAGCCAGCCCAGTGGGACCTCGTCTTGGAGCTGTATGGCAGAGGTAGAGGTTTGAAAGGGGTCATGCCTATGTTCCCTCAGCCCTATGTTCCCTCAGCCCTATGTTCCCTCAATCCCTAACAAATTTATTTTATCCAAATTAGTCCCTATGTTCCCTCAGCCCTATGTTCCCTCAACGCTATGTTCCCTCATCCCAAATTAGACCCTATGTTCCCTCAGCCCTATGTTCCCTCATCCCAAATCATACCCTATGTTCCCTCAGCCCTATGTTCCCTCATCCCAAATTAGACCCTATCTTCCCTCATCCCTATGTTCCTTCAGCGTCACATATGGCCCTTCCATAATGTGCTGTTGGGGTCACCTGTTGGGTTCCCCCGGGCTCCCCAAGGCATCCCCCAAAGGTATAAGACTATATATAGATATATTATTAGTAAGTTATAAGTTATAAGACTTCATAAAGTTTTCTTTACACCGATGATGATGGTGACCACAACATTAAATTGTGGCTACGTGGTGCAGCTCCGACGGCCCGCTGCTCCGAAAGCCCACCAGTCCGACAGCCATCCCTGGGCGCGGAGGTGGACCGGGGACCCCCGGGGGTCCCTGGCTCCGGAGGCTTAACCCGACCAGTCTGTCGGTCGGGTCAGGCCTCTACAGCCAGGGACCCCTGGGGACCCCCGGGGAGGCCTCGACGGACACCCGGCTCTCCAGGCGGTCCCGTGGACCCACTCTTAACACATCGGGTGCCAGCGTTTTTTCATAACAACTTACGTTGGGTGCCAGCATTCTCCCCATTGACTGCGCTTTACTGTTTAAATCTGTACCCTTGCGAGTTACAACGGGGGGGGATCGCGCTTCGCGCATGACCGGTTTTCCCCACAGGAAACAGATTCGGAGATATAGGCGTTTCAAAGTAGGAAATAGACAGGAAGCGGATGTGAATTTTTTTTTTGTTTCCGGTGAGCGATCTGGCACTTCCTTCGCAGGATTACAATGGGTGCTCCCAGAGCTGCTCTAGCCCCGCCCGCGCGGGGAAAAACGGAAAAAACAAAAAGACCAAACTCACGGTTCAGACCGTGTTCGGCACCGAACCGCCACTATGTAAACACACGGTTCAGACCGTGTTTGGCACCCGATGTGTTAAGCACCCCTCAGCGGGCGTTAAGTGAAGTTACAGACCGTGGCCCAAGCACCGCGGGGACCTGGTGGTACAAACCAGAATAGTCGCCCCTGGGACTATTCTGAACTTAGCGCGTCGGGCCCGGCTCACCGGCCGGTCCCGCGTACCCACGATTAAGCACCCCTCGGCGGGCGATAAGTCGGGGGGGGTCCCGCGGCCTACAGACCGCAGGTACCTGGTGGTACAAGGGGTGCCGCAATAGTTATCACGCCCATTAGCAGGGTCTTGTTTCCTCGCTGAAGATTGTCTTCTTTCCTCTATGGTCTGAGCTGATTTCATTTCTCTTGGCTATGGTTTCGCTAGGTAGCTGGTAGGGACAGTGGGAATCTCGTTCGATTAACTCGGGTGCAGCCACTGCTGAGTTGCGGGACAACCGCGGCGCCGGGCACAACCCACATAGATATGTAGCTGCTCGCAGGTTCATGTCAAGTTCCCCCGCCCCCAACCCCATCAAGGTAACTTGCCTTGTGGGTCCACAATCGGGAACTTTGGTTTACTCAACTCCTGCGTGCGCCACCTATGTTGTCTACACCCATATCAGTTACTGTCCCGGCGTGGTCACTTGGCAGTGACTGCACGCCCAACTCAGACGAGTCTGCAGCGCCCTTTAAGACAAGCATATGCTACTGGCAGGATCAACCAGGTAGGCCTCCTGTTCCGCCACAGAGACAGCGCGCCCAGGTGAGGCGCGCACCGTGGGGTTGCCGGTCCGTGGAGACTGCCAAGGCCCCCCGTGAGAGGGGCGGCGGGAGCTCCCGGCGGCCAAGCTCCCCACGGCCAAGCTCCACAGGTACGTTCTAGAGCGAGTGGGCGTCCCGACCGGGAGACTTTTTCACAGGAGGGAGGCAGGGACGAGCGGGACGCCTCCTGGGCCACGGGGAGGGGACAGGGAGGTACGACGCGGAGATCCACAGACGGAGCCTCACGTCGGGCAAGGCTCCGTCGCCCTAGCTATTCTATGGCACCAGTCGGCCCTTGTCCGTAGCTTCCCCCTCTCCACCAGGGGAGAGCCAGGGCGACCTGAGGCTGCAACACTTCAGGCTGCAACCTCCAGGATCCATGGCCCTGCGAGGCACGGGGACGCCCCCAAATATGGTGCACCATGTCCGGCCATGGTCTCTAGCATGGTCTCATGGCACAAGTGGCCACTTTCCCCCCAATGCGAAATTTCACGCATGGGAGAGGCAGCGAGCCCTAAAGCTCCTGAGCCTTCCGGAGCTTTCTTCGGGTTTTTCGGCCACCGTTTGCCCGGGCAGCCACCCAGGGGCCCGGGGGGGGGGGTACCGACACGTGCGCACCCCCGGCCCGGATCCAACGAGCCCTCCGCCGGCCCCGAGCGACCCACGGACCGGGAGGTACGGGCCGTTTTAGCCCGAAAAAGCGCAGATCGACAAGCCGAAAAAAGTTGGAATTTTAGGCCGGGGGTCCTCCAGGGGGTCCCCGGGGACCTCTGGAGCCCATGCGGACACTTAGAAAAAAAATCAAAATTTTTCAAAGAACCATGATTTTGGGGGTCTTCGCCGCCCCGTCGCTACCCCAGGAACTGGAAGGTGCCTCTTCCTGGGCATGATCCCTAGCTATCTTATGGCACGAGTCGGCCCTTCTCCCTGGCTTCCCCCTTCCAGCAGGGGAGAGGCCAGGAGCCCTGGGCCTCCCGGCAGACTGCCGGGTTCACACTCGGTTGCTCTACCCGCTCCGGGAGCCACCGTCCCTGGGCGCGGAGGTGGGCCGGGGACTAGTGATGAGCGGGTCGGGTTTTTTCATGACCCGCCCCGCCCCGCCCCGCCCCGCGACGGAACCCAACCCGCCTCAACCCGCCCCGCGAACCCATATATAAATCTATGGCTCAACCCGCCCCGCGACCCGCGATGTTTTTTTAATTCTGTAAAATCATGGTTAGAAAATAATCCCCAAGTGTATTCAAACTATTTTATTGTTATTATTCTTATTCTTATTAGGAATAAAGACAAAACAAGAGCATGTGATCATTTTTTTTTTTTTTGCGTGTGAGAGCGGCTGACCCGCTCACCCACAGCCCGCATAATTGCCTCTGAAATTCTGACTCGACCCACCCGCGCCGCGGGTTGACCCGCGGGTCCCGCGGGTTACGGGTCGACCCGCTCATCACCACCGGGGACCATGGACTGGGGAGGGCGCCGCCTTGTGGACACGGCCGGTATTGCGCCCCGCGGCCACCACAGGCCTATCCAGGCTTGTGGATCTGCTCTTTTTCCACCCTTTTTGAGCCCGGATTTCGGCTTTCGGACCCGCGGGGCGTCGGAGCCGCGCCACGTAACCTTAAATTGTACGTGTTGTGTCTGGGGGTACGTATACGTGTACATTATGTCACAAGGAAAACTTGACCATGATGACCATGACCATGACTGACCATGATGCTGACCATGCTACTGACCATGATACTGACCATGATGCTGACCATGATGCTTGGGCAACATGATTGGTCAAACTTAATTGCTTTGACCTGGTCAGCTAAGACACATTAAACTATATGTATAGTTTCTCTCATCAATTCAAATTCAGACAGCTGTGAAACTGACTGATGTTAAATTATATTGATAATTTCTCATCAATTCAAATTCAAACAGCTTTGAAACCTATAGGTACCTATAACAACAGCTGCAAAGAATTACTGATCATTGCAGTGAACTATTGAACTTTTATCACAGCTAATAAAGTAAAATATTAATAATAATAATAATGATACATGTCTATACTAATATCGAGCTTTTGTAGATATCCAAAACAACTATATTACAAAAAAATGAGTTTAAAGGTATAATAAGCTATGGAAAACTTAGCTTATTATAAAAAATAAAAAAAATAGAGGGGGATTTAAATGAGTACAAACAAAGTTCTGATATACAGACATGAACATTACACAGTCAAATGAATACGGGTTGGACATATATGGCTGGGGGTCCTCCCCCAGAAACTTTTTAACACAGTAGATACTGTATTAAAAAGGGAGTTTAATACTTTTATCAGTCATAGGAAAATTATGGGTAAATTATTTTATTTTATCCATTACAACCCTAAACTTATAGAAATCGTTTTGATGACTGAAGCAAATAACCACTCCTGATATTGACATAATTCTGACATGATACTGACCACCATGATACTGACCATGATACTGACATAATACTGACATAATACTGACCATGATACTGACATGATACTGACCATGATACTGACCATGATACTGACATGATACTGACATGATACTGACCATGATACTGACATGATACTGACATGATACTGACCATGATACTGACATGATACTGACATGATACTGACCATGATACTGACATGATACTGACAGACAGACAGACAAGACAAAACATTAGAATATTACATGGGCTGATGGAACATAAGGCTGAAGGAACATAGGGCTGAGGGAACATAGGGTTGAGGGAACATAGGGCTGAGGGAACATAGGGTCTATTTTGGGATGAGGGAACATAGGGCTGAGGGAACATAGGGTCTAATTTGGGATGAGGGAACATAGGGCTGAGGGAACATAGGGATGAGGGAACATAGGGCTGAGGGAACATAGGGTTGAGGGAACTTGAGTACGCTCCCGTTTGAAACAGGGTTATATACACATGGCTGTCTTTCAATTAGGCTGTCTAGTAATAGTAGCCTAATAGGACTATTTATGAATGTGAACAATATAGTTGCAAACATTCTTTCATTGGATTTGATATTCACTGTTAGTCAATTTTGCCATGTTGACATTTTAATATAATAGTTCTATACATTTGTACACTACAATAGGCTATTTAGCCCAATAGGTTACATATCAGAACAAAATGTTTGTAATGTAAAGCATGTATACGCTACATAATATTAACATGCATGGTAAGCCTATCACTATCAGACTTATGGTATTTAAAGGGATATTTCACTTTCAAACATGTTTGGTTTATTTTACTGTTTACTTGGGTCTCTTCGATTCATTGAAAATATTATTTTTTTGGTTCTGGTGATTGATATTGTACTAATACTTGCCAGCTGTGGTTTTACAATTAGATTACTTTTGTGGATTGAGAAAAAAAGGATACATCAGCATATGTTCTCTTTAAATGCAATACATATTATCTACATAAAGAGATAAAATTGAAGCCTAGCATTCCTATTCTGGGGGAACAAGTTTTCCTATTCAAGCCTATGTTAATGCTTGTTTGAGTAGCTTACACTAAACCTGATAGTCAGACAGTGATTAGAATCAACTTGATAATGTGCGCATAATGCACATGATAATGTACGTGTTAACGATCAGTCAGTCAGACTCAGAGGAAAATAGCGGTGAGTGCTGGTTTTAATGGCCGCCATATGCAAACCATAGGACAGTAATTCCAGTCTATTTTAGTATCAGCTACAATAGCTTGGTCATTATTGTTACTGTACATTCAATCCATTGTTAATACCTGCCATCTACAATCTCACAACATGTTGCAACCTTGTAGATCGACCATTTTGGGCAGAAAGTACGGAGCTCATCACAATCACCAACACTGTGCAAACTCACCATTGCAACTTCCCTTCAGGTACTTCATGTATAGTTCACCAATCTCAAAATGAGTGTCAAAGAAACTTTCAACCTTTTGAAAGTAACTATGGCCTGGAACAGCTGCTCTCCTTAGCTTGTTGGTTGCCATATACTGCAGCAAATACTTGCGGTTGTAGAAGAACTGGTGTTCTGCAAAAAAAGACATACACAACTGTCATTAGCACAGACAGACAGACAGACAGACAGACAGACAGACAGACAGACAGACAGACACACACACACACAGTACCTGTTTTTTCCACAGTAAATGCTCTGGTGAATCCACATGGTGCAGGTATGGCATGCGTTAATCCGACAGACCTTTTCTCCGACTATGTGGCATCCGCGTGCGGTTAGGGTTAGGGTGCGGGTTTGGTTCGGGTTTACTGTTAAATGTCGGAGCACTATGCATTCAACCGCTCTGCTTCGTTTTGCCCGGAATCCTCTCGGGCTCTGTGAATGCGACACAGCAGGTCCGTTGAATGAATGCGAACTCTTTCCGCTGCTCTGAAACGTACCTAAAACAAAAGATTGCAGTTTAGGGTTTAGTCACAATGTATACAGTATTTTATCAATATTCTTTTTCAGTTACTATTTTCTACAACATGTTATATACTGTCATCTTGGTACATGCATCTTTTGAACAATATTGACAGAGTGAAACATACCTCAAAATTTGACACCCCTACTCCAGGTCCGGCATCTGTTAGCTAAATGATCTGAGGACAGTCGGTGGGCATCGGAGTACTATCCTGAAGGTGCAGCAAGGCGTGGCAGGACTGTATGATTGTCTTGTAGCAGTTCCACATCTTCTTTCCCGAACAGGAAGACAAGGCAGTAACAGCCGCCTCGACTGCATTAACAACAACAGACACCTGATTGACAATGTCAGTCCCAAATGCAATGTCTGCAGCAGACAGGCTGTCATTTACTTCTAACCAGTCATGTGTGCCTTGCTTCAGTTGTGATTTAAAAGATTCCAACTGTAAGCCGGTATATGACCTAAAAGGGCAGTCTGCCTTCTTTGTAACACACATTACATCGGCTTCCATTGCTGCGTCAAGGAAATACTTCGTCGCATCTCTGCTCCTGCAGAAGAGCTTTCGTATCTCCTGATGGATAACGGTGCTACTGCTAGGCACTTCAAAGTCAACAGGACATTCCCGTCTGAGACGCATGTAATTCGATGCCCATGTTGTCCCATGGGTTCCAACGTAGGCCTTTGGGTGGATCACTGCCATACTGGAATCTTATGAGGAAATCAAGGTACGGGACACCATTTCCGAAGGTTCTTTCTTCAGTACACGGAAGGCAGAGGGTGTGACATCCATCGACGGCTCAGGGAAGTCATGAGTTGGCAGTCTTCTAGCGAGTTGTTCATCTGTAGGCTGCAGAATTGACTGATGCCTTGACCCAGTGAAGCTCTCTGTGAAAACACGAACAATTGTGTTATTCACTCAGACACCATCACATCTTTTACTACTCAATCAGAGAGCGTCTCCTTCTCAAACCCCAATGGTTCTATTGAGCCCCCCGCCCACAGGAGTGGCCCAATTCTCTCACAACTTGCTACAAAAATCGCTCATGCAAAACTATATAATCTCCTACATTTCATTTTCCACCTTCACATGTGTCTCCTTCTGTAATAATCAAAAAGTGCTATATATTTCATCTCGCAATTTACTTCCGGATGGTTCGTTTCACAACCTTTTTTGCCACATCCGTCACGGGAAAGAAATAAGCGCTGCCGTGGTCTATGGAAGCGAGCCGAAAAGCGCGCCCAAATAAGCCCAAAATCGCTTGCACAAAAAGTCTGACCTGGCAACGCAGCCTACGCCAATCATGTGTGTGAGATCTACAAGCTATGGGGCAGAGACGCCATGTGCCATATACCGTATCTTAGCAACAACGAAAGCGCTCACTCTCATTGGTCGTGTCAGGCTAAGAGCAGTTTCCAGACAATGGCATCGCAGAGAGCTTGCTGTACCCTTAGCAAAAAGCAGTTTATTAAAGTGTACTATAAGTATACTTCTTTTATACTAAAAATGAGACAGTATACTTTACGTTTACTTTTATATACTCGACAGATATATATACTTAAAACTAGTATACTTAAGTATACTTGGCTTATACTGAAAAGTGTAAAGACAAGTCTAAGTATACTAATTAGAGACTTATACTTATACTTCCTGAGACTAGTATACTTAAGTATACTTGTCTTATACTGAAAAGTATAAAGAGAAGTCTAAGGCTTATACTTATAGTTCCTGAGAGTAGTATACATGTCGTATACTGATAAGTATAAAGAAAAGTCTAAGGCTTATATTTATACTTTCTGACACTAGTATACTTAAGTATACTTGTCTTATACTGAAAAGTATAAAGAAAAGTCTAAGGCTTATACTTAAACATCCTGTGACTAGTATACTTGTTGTATACTGAAAAGTATAGAGAAAAGTCTAAGGTTTATACTTGTCGTATACTGAAAAGTATAAAGAAAAGTCTAAGGCTTATACTTAAACATCCTGAGACTAGTATACTTGTTGTATACTGAAAAGTATAGAGAAAAGTCTAAAGCTTATACTTGTCGTATACTGAAAAGTATAAAGAAAAGTCTAAGGCTTATACTTAAACATCCTGAGACTAGTATACTTAAGTATACTTGTCGTATACTGAAAAGTATAGAGAAAAGTCTAAGGCTTATACTTGTCGTATACTGAAAAGTATAAAGAAAAGTCTAAGGCTTATACTTAAATATCCTGAGACTAGTATACTTAAGTGTACTTGTCGTATACTGAAAAGTATAAAGAAAAGTCTAAGGCTTATACTTAAACATCCTGAGGCTAGTATACTTGTTGTATACTGAAAAGTATAGAGAAAAGTCTAAGGCTTATACTTGTCGTATACTGAAAAGTATAAAGAAAAGTCTAAGGCTTATACTTAAACATCCTGAGGCTAGTATACTTGTTGTATACTGAAAAGTATAGAGAAAAGTCTAAGGCTTATACTTGTCGTATACTGAAAAGTATAAAGAAAAGTCTAAGGCTTATACTTAAACATCCTGAGGCTAGTATACTTGTTGTATACTGAAAAGTATAGAGAAAAGTCTAAGGCTTATACTTGTCGTATACTGAAAAGTATAAAGAAAAGTCTAAGGCTTATACTTAAACATCTTGAGGCTAGTATACTTGTTGTGTACTGAAAAGTATAAAGAAAAGTCTAAGGCTTATACTTAAACATCCTGAGACTAGTATACTTAAGGATACTTGTCGTATACTGAAAAGTATAGAGAAAAGTCTAAGGCTTATACTTGTCGTATACTGAAAAGTATAAAGAAAAGTCTAAGGCTTATACTTAAACATCCTGAGACTAGTATACTTAAGGATACTTGTCGTATACTGAAAAGTATAGAGACAAGTCTAAGGCTTATACTTAAACATCCTGAGACTAGTATACTTAAGGATACTTGTCGTATACTGAAAAGTATAGAGAAAAGTCTAAGGCTTATACTTAAACATCCTGAGACTAGTATACTTAAGGATACTTGTCGTATACTGAAAAGTATAAAGAAAAGTCTAAGGCTTATACTTAAACATCCTGAGGCTAGTATACTTGTTGTATACTGAAAAGTATAGAGAAAAGTCTAAGGCTTATACTTAAACATCCTGAGACTAGTATACTTGTTGTATACTGAAAAGTATAGAGAAAAGTCTAAGGCTTATACTTAAACATCCTGAGACTAGTATACTTAAGGATACTTGTCGTATACTGAAAAGTATAAAGAAAAGTCTAAGGCTTATACTTAAACATCCTGAGGCTAGTATACTTGTTGTATACTGAAAAGTATAGAGAAAAGTCTAAGGCTTATACTTAAACATCCTGAGACTAGTATACTTGTTGTATACTGAAAAGTATAGAGAAAAGTCTAAGGCTTATACTTAAACATCCTGAGACTAGTATACTTAAGGATACTTGTCATATACTGAAAAGTATAGAGAAAAGTCTATGGCTTATACTTAAACATCCTGAGACTAGTATACTTAAGTATACTTGTCGTGTACTGAAAAGTATACAGAAAAGTCTAAGGCTTATACTTGTCGTATACTGAAAAGTATAAAGAAAAGTCTAAGGCTTATACTTAAACATCCTGAGACTAGTATACTTAAGTATACTTGTCGTATACTGAAAAGTATAGAGAAAAGTCTAAGGCTTATACTTGTCGTATACTGAAAAGTATAAAGAAAAGTCTAAGGCTTATACTTAAACATCCTGAGACTAGTATACTTAAGGATACTTGTCATATACTGAAAAGTATAGAGAAAAGTCTATGGCTTATACTTAAACATCCTGAGACTAGTATACTTAAGTATACTTGTCGTGTACTGAAAAGTATACAGAAAAGTCTAAGGCTTATACTTGTCGTATACTGAAAAGTATAAAGAAAAGTCTAAGGCTTATACTTAAACATCCTGAGACTAGTATACTTAAGTATACTTGTCGTATACTGAAAAGTATAGAGAAAAGTCTAAGGCTTATACTTGTCGTATACTGAAAAGTATAAAGAAAAGTCTAAGGCTTATACTTAAATATCCTGAGACTAGTATACTTAAGTGTACTTGTCGTATACTGAAAAGTATAGAGACAAGTCTAAGGCTTATACTTAAACATCCTGAGACTAGTATACTTGTCGTATACTGAAAAGTATAGAGAAAAGTCTAAGGCTTATACTTAAACATCCTGAGACTAGTATACTTAAGGATACTTGTCGTATACTGAAAAGTATAGAGACAAGTCTAAGGCTTATACTTAAACATCCTGAGACTAGTATACTTAAGTATACTGAAAAGTATAGAGAAAAGTCTAAGGCTTATACTTAAACTTCCTGAGGCAATTATAAACTTATAGTATATCTTGATCTAAGTATAAGGTAACAGGTGCTTACTTTCAATTGATTAGACTATGTTTTTCACTACACACTTTGACTTATTTGACATATTACCCCAGCATGTTTTACATACTAAATAAACTTACATGTTCAAGTTTATAGCAATCTGGGAACCCATTGTCAAAGAAAAGGGAAAAACAGCACCCTCTGCTGTTTTTTGCCTGAATCTGTTCTTGAGAGATTAAGTTTATAGTAACAAGTCTGCTTTGGGGTTTAATAGCTTAGAGTAAATAGTAGTAATGTTGAATGACATTACAATCATTACATGATTTGTATGTTTTATTTTTCTTAAACAAACACAAACAGAAACACAAACATTTTTCCTTGACTTTATTGACAAGGGTCTAGTCCCGTTCATATTGATTTGGCAACGGCGATATGTACAACATGTCAACTGTTTCAACAACAACACATTTCATCTTTATCATGTCAGGCCAGATAGCATTAACAGTTCCAGTTTTTCTGACCTCATGAATGAAAGTACTCTGTATATTTATCTGTGCATCTTTACATACAGGCCTGCTAGATTTCGCAAGTACCTCAACTAAAACACAACAGAGTTTGGCACACGAACACAATGCAGCAATTTCATGTGAACACTCTTGTTTAAAAAGAACCAAGTCATTGATTAAACAAAATGTGCCATCTTTCAACAATACAGCACTGTTGTATCTCTTCTTTAATCTGTCATAGTTTTGACTGTGATACAGAACCCCATCCATCAAAAAACGGTTGTAAAACCAGAAGCAGTTGCTTATAGTTCCACCTAACTTAGAAATGGCAAGCCTATATGAAGTTGAAATATTTCTTTTCACTGGCGGATGGCCAAAACCTCTGACACTTTCATTTAGCATTTCACCATTTTGCGTTTTTCTTTTATTAAGGTAAAGTTCTTCAACAAAAGATTGCACCTTTTCATGTTCTGGGTTGATAGTTTGCTTGGCCTTTTCTGGCAATTCCCTCCACAATAGAAATGTCCTAACTATTTGTGAGGGGACATACTGTGTTCCATGAAAATACTTCATGAGAGTGCCCATATTGGACTCAAATGAAAAGGTTGACGTAGCCCATAATGGCCCCCATAGTTTGACACTTTGAGCCGTGTGTGTGAGCAAGTGCATATTAAAAGTCATGTTGTTTTTCCCATACAATCTTTGGAACTCAATGACAAACTTTTTAAGAGCTAGCTCTGATACTAAGATGCTTCCAGTCTTAATGTTCTCCTGCAACAATGTGTATATGCCAAACACCAGAAGGAACAAATGGTTCCAAAATTTGGCAGGGAGTATGCCTTTCAATACAGGCAGAGCATAGAATAGGAGAAATGCTCGCCACTCTGAAGCTTTCCAGAACTTCCTGTCACTCGAAAGTGACCTTGGTGTCCTGGTTATCTCAACAGGTGGTTTTATTTTTAAAAGTCGCCTATCAACTTCATCAATGTCATTGCCAATGTACCAGGGAGATCCACTATTTGTTGACTCAAACCACAATTTAGAGAGTTGCCTAGTGACTCCCAGGCACACATTGTGTTGGTACTCAGGAATGAAGCCGTTTATCATTTGGAAGTATTTCAGCTTCATTAAAGGAGATGGTCCTTTGACGCCATACACTGGCTCATCAGCTGTACCTGCCATTGCGTGACTGAAGTGATCTCTCTCCGTTCGAAGTGGGGGTTCCGGTTGTTCATATGGATAGGATCTACCACCTTTATGCAAGCAAAAGTCACAGCCATAAAAACCATTAAACTGTTTAGTATTTCTAAGCAATGGACGGGCCACAGAGTCGGAGCTACAAATTAGCACAAACACTTTAGAAACATGGCCGTTTCCCTCTCTATCTTGCCACTTAATACCTGCAGTTTCTAATGAGGAGGCTTCTTCTACAAATGGTGTTAGTAATGAAAACATAGATGGTTTGGTTGGCCCAAACCATAATGCTTGCAGCAACACATGCCTTTTCCTCATTTCCGGTTTCAGTTCAATAATCTGACACTGAATAGGCCAAATGCTGTATTTAGAGCTTTTGAAAACTGGTGCACCATCACAGTTCCAAGTTAGTGTCACGTCATCTTTCCCAAGGACTCCACTATCCCACAACCTTTGGTATTCTGCACCAGACTGTATGTCAGATGTAACACCAAACGATCTTTTTTTTTCAGTGAGACTGACATTATGTTCTTGCAGAAGCTGTTTAATCTGTGCATGCAGGGGAATGACAAGAAAATATATGCCCTTTTTCAAACTTGTCTTGGCATCAAATTCTGTGTTGCAAAAGACACAATGAGAGGGGCAATGTGCACCAATACCAAGATATGTTAAACACTTTTCACAATAAAAGTGAATCTCAAAATGAGATGAACTTCCAAATTCTTTGTGGAAAAGATAGTGTGAGGGTGGAATCAGACCTGGAAACATTATATTAAACAATTCCAGTAAATGAGTAAGTGCTTTGCCTGTGATATTGTTCCGCAACACATAGGTCATCAGCATCAACACACTTTCTTCTTTGGAAACATCTGCACCAGGATACAGGGGCGTGTCACCATCTGATCCGTCTTTACCCTATAGATAATAAGACAAAATAGACAGAAAGCATGTATAAATGAGTACCTGTATGAGTAGCAGCAGTCAGGAATATCAGTCCATCATAAGACATTTTCACCCTGGATTATCACAAAATTCACATAATTGCCTCATGGCCTAGAAAAAGTAGCTTGCCTGTGTGTGTGTGTGTGTGTGTGTGTGTGTGTGTGTGTGTGTGTGTGTGTGTGTGTGTGTGTGTGTGTGTGTGTGTGTGTGTGTGTGTGTGTGTGTGTGTGTGTGTGCGTGAATGTGTTCATCTTTGAAAGTCTAAATTTAACCCATCAGATTTTATTGTCTCTATTTAACAACACTAAAGGATATAGAAATTTGGGAGTTAGAAATAGGAAGTGAATTTCACTTTTACAGATGCTGTAATTTTGAAACAGTCTCACTTCAGACTTGCACTACTACGTGCGTTCTCAACTCCACATCATGCAATCATAAAATAGTGTAATGACATGAAAGAAAAAAAAAACATTGTTAGGCAACACACTGCAGCTTCCTCAGGTGATCTAGGCACATCACATATCCGTGTCTGCTGACCAGATGAAAACAGCAGCTACAGTTCACCCATAGATCGCTTACATTTTCTACAAATTCACTCATTTTAAATAATGGGCTTACAGTATCTGCTATCAATTTCTCATTGAAATATTGTCTACATACCACTGGAAATTCTTCACTACTATTCCCCTGCAACACGTCTTCATCTTCACTTCTGTCCCCTTCAGAATCTGACAGGTCATTATTCTACAAATGAACAAGGGAAAATAATGAATGGGTAAAATGGTAGGACATTTATATAAACAAGGTGAAAATATTATATGTAAACATATTATACATATAATGGTGCATTTACCTCTTCAATGTCAGTATCCAACCGGCTAGCGTTGAGTTCATCATCTTCATCTTCACTGTTGGAAGTGATGTGATCTTCTTGTGATGTGTTGATCTGATCATCATTATTGTCATTTTACATGTCAACAAGGGAAAGAGAATGAAACATTTACTGAATGAACGATTGATTTTGCAGGTTCGCTGCAACCAAAGTATTGATGCATGTTTGGAGAATACATGAAAGGTCAAAGTGTACCACAATTAAGTTGAACATTCCTTTAGGGAGTAAGAATGCACTCAACTATTACAGCAGCCCTATAACTACATGTACTGTAAATTGTGTGCAAAGTTGAATGGAAATTGGCCCAGCGTATTTCAAGGTTTTGCTGCCTTGGCTCAACAACAACAACCAAAAAACACTTCAATGAGGCTAAAACTGTGTCACTGAGACTGTACCTCTTGCTCTTGCATGTCAGGATTCAGCAGGCTGGTTGTGGAAGAGTTCTCAGCATTGAGTTCATCTTCACTGGTGGAAGTGTGACCTTCCATGTGACCTTCAATGTTGATGTGGTCATCATTCTACAGATTAAGAAGAGAAAGACAATGAAACATTGAATTAATTAAGAACATCATTTCAAGTCCGGTGCTGCCACTTGACTTGTTGATGCCATGTTGGGAGAATAGATCTTGGCCCTTCATGTCAATGAAGTGGAACGTAGTGAGCTGGGATTGAACCCGAGGCTCCCACTCGCCAGTCCGACGTGTTACCAGTCATGCCAATAGGGCTGAGCCCGATTGGTAGGTCGGTTGCAGACTCTTTTTTAGCCAATTTGACTGTGGGGGCTACATCAAGTATTTTTAGCGGTGCCAGCCGCTCTACATTTGAACGTGTGTGTATGTCTGTCCGTACAGTTGGTGGCCATTGACTTTGTGGCTTCTCATATGAGTATCACTTCACTCATTTGCCTCACCCGCTTTGCAGTAAATTTAAGTTCCAAATACTACCACGAGGTGGCGCTTTGGAGTCACTTTTTTTGTTACAGACAGACAGACAGACAGATGTCTTATATTATTATTATTATTATTAATAATAATAATAATAATAACTAGCAATAATTAAGTGTGCTTAGAGCGTTTAAATTTTGATTGGGTTTTCTGTTCAGCGTCGGGCAGTCAGGAACGCATCTCTGTCATTTTAGAAATGTTCAGACACACATTGGTTTCTGTCTGTCTGTCTGTCTGTCTGTCTGTCTGTCTGTCTGTCTGTCTCAAAAGTCCGTGGAGAGAGAGAGACAGACAGACAGACGTCTTATATGTTTTTTTTTTCTCGCATCAATTTCTGTTTTGTAGTAGTGTACCTATTTTGTCTGTAAATCAAACAGCCAAGTTAGTGTAGCGGTTTAAATTGACGACCGGTGATTATTCGACCCGTGTTCGAATCCCACGCTATGAGCATTTAAATTATTAATTTTAAACGTGTAGGCCTACTACGTAGCCAACTGTTGATTGAGCTCAAACAACAGTTGGCTATATGTAGTAGGCCTACACGTTTAAAATTAAAAACGTACATGTTCATAGCGTGGGATTCGAACACGGGTCGAAAAATCACCAGTCGTCAGTGTTAACCACTACACTAACTTGGCTGTTTCATTTGTGGAGGAAATAGGTAAGATACTACTACACAGAAATTGATGCGAGAAAAAAAAATATATAAGACGTCTGTCTGTCTGTCTCTCTCTCTCTCTCTCTCTCTCTCCACAGACTTTTGAGACAGACAGACAGACAGACAGACAGACAGACAGTGGTTCTCAACCTGTGGGTCGAACCACCACAACAGAGCTCACAGCGACAGGCATTGTGAGCTTGTATATCTGCTATTTTTTATGACTGACTCCCCGATCAGGACTCCCCGATGTGTGTGTGTGTGTGTGTGTGTGCGTGCGTGCGTGCGTGCGTGCGCACACACACACACACACACACACACACACACACACACACACACACGATCTACAATGTGAGTAAAAAGTATTAAAAGTAAATAAAGTGAGTACAAATATTTAAAAGTAAATACCTTGAGTAAAAACACTTCAGAGTACTTAAATTGAGTAAACCCAGCCAGCACGCCCACGTGGGTCCCATATGGGTTCAAGGTGGGCTAAACCATATGGGCCCCATGTCGGCATGTCAGCGGGATCCACTTGGGTCCCATCTGGGATGCCCATGTGGGCCTTACGTGGGTACTACCTGGGCCCCATGTGGGCTTTAGGTGGGTTCTACCTGGGCCCCACGTGGGCCCCAACTAGGCAAGTCTATATGGGACCGAGGTGGGTCCCAACTGGGATGCCCATGTGGGCTTTAGGTGGGTTCTACCTGGGCATACATACTTACAAGTACTCAAAAAGAGTAAAAATACTTAAAAGTTGATAAAAAGAGTAAAAATACTTAAAAGTTGTAAAAATGTGTAAAACAGACTTTAAAGTTAATAAAGTGATTACAAATACTTTCAAGTAAATACATTGAGTAACAATACTTAAGAGTATTCAAATTGAGTAAAAATACTCAGTAGTACTTCAAATGAGTAAAAATACTTAAACACGGTTAAAATGAGTATAAATACTTAAAAGTCGATAAAAAAGGTACACATACTCTTTTAGTACCGCCTTAACTGCCCCCTTTGGGGTAAATAGAAGATATCCTGGCAACAGATGATTACACTCTGTTAGGCAAATGACCCGGTATATTTCAAGAGGTGCTGCCTTTGATCAATAACTTGGGACATAAAACAATGCCAGTGAAGCTAAAACTGTGTCGTTGTGCATTTACCTGTTGAATGCGATCCAAAAGCATAGGTGTGGAGGAGTTCCCATTGTCATCATCAGCTTCTCTGTGTGAAGCACTAGTGCTCATGTGATCTTGTGTGTCCTGTTCTTGTGTGTCCTGTTAGGCAAGGGAAGATGTAATGTATAAGTATACATGTAAAAGGGCTGCATAGTACAGATGTGCCATTTCAAAACTTCAAATGTCCTGCCATCGCCAAGACAGTAAATTTTCAGGGGATTCCCAGGGCAATAAGAGGGACAAAGAAGGGCATTTAAAAAGCTGAATTATTTTGATGATCACTGCTTTTATGATGCTAATTAATTTGAGCAACTGGTCAAGGACCTCTTCAAATCACCTTTCGCCTCATAATGAGTCTGACACCTTCTTCAACACACATTTTTTTGTTCTCATGTATATGGGTGTCTGTTGAAGGGAAAAACGGGGGTGTGTAGTGACAACTTCTTTTCAGGGGCAAAACAGTGCATTTTTAAGGGCAAAACAGGGAGGAAAAAATGCTTTTTCAGGGCACTTTCAGGGAAAGAACAGTAACGTGTGAAGTTTTGAAGTGGCACATCTGTAGGTAGCATTTAAAACAAATCTCATCTCTCCAACTGCATGAGTTTAGTACTTAAATGAATCATTATTTATTTATTTATTTATTAGGCAGTGAATAGTTGAGAGATCAGATGAATTTGAAGTGGCACATACAGTGTATGTAAAAGTATTTTACTATAAAAGGTTACACTCTATGTATATAATGTCTGTAATTGTACAAACAGAAAATAGATTATTACATATTGTTTCCAAAAAAAAGATAATGCATTTTAGTCTCTAACATTTCAATCCTTGACATTTTTCTAACCAGTGTTTTTGTACCAATATCACTATATATCACTATAAGTTTACCGCTCTGTTCTGATCTTTGACATAAACGTGAAATTAAAGCAGAAATCAAAGGATTATCTGTTACTTACATTAACTTTCCATCTGTACTTCGTAGTCCTTGGAATCTCTACTGTGTCATCCAAGTACCTTTTATAAGGTCCACGACGTTTGGCCATGTTTAATATAACACAAGCAGCCAGCTATAGCTACCATGTGGCTAATGACCCCTATGGGAGAAGACACAGCCAGCCATTTTGAAGTGAAACAAGAAAATGGCCGCCACTGCTGCCCTATTGTTCTTCTTCCCTCCCACAAAATGGCCCTAATGAGAAGAGCATAAATTCAAACAGAGTGCAGTGCACAGCTCTCATACTCCACTCGGCTATTACATTTCACAATGGCCTTTGCCATCTATTATTTCAAGGACAAGACTGTGGAAGTAGGAACACTTTCATGGATGACATTGGAAGATCAACAGACATGTGAAAAAGTAATAACAGAATGCCCCAACTTGGAGGATGAAAGTGGGTGGCTTAGCGTTCAATGGGATAAAGGAAAAAAAAAGAAGGATGATCCTGTGTTTTATCCAGCGAAGGTATTAATGTTTGGTGGTAAGTAGTTGTTCATATTACTTGGCATTACCTTGATAGCAATTGATTTAATCTGCTACCAGGGGTCTTTGACAGTGGTGTAAAGTAACTAAGTACATTTACTCAATTACTGTACTTGAATACAATATTGAGGTATTTTTGCCAGACCCAAGGGGGGGGTTTTGGATTTGTACCTGTTTTCTCCATACATGGGCATGCCCCCTTTGCCCTGAGGCCCCAGCCATAAAAGTCTGTCCCCCTTCCGTCCATACATGGGCATGTTTTGTACCTGTTTTCTCCATACATGGGCATGCCCCCTTTGCCCTTAGGCCCCAGCCATAAAAGTCTGTCCCCCTTTCGTCCATACATGGGCATACACTGTGACGTAGTGCTGGGTCTGGCAGAACCAGGTCTTGTTTACTTTACTTGAGTATGTCCAATTTCCAGTACTTTTACTCCACTCCAATTATTTGAAAACTTAAGTTACTAGTTACTTTGTAGATTTTTTGGATTATTATTACAAAACATGCATTAACCACTTCAGCCCCAAATACATTTTCTACATTTTAAAACTTGCTTGTAACAGAGTATTTCTACATTGCAGTATTGATACTTTTACTTAAAGTAAAAAATATGAATACCTTTTCCTCCACTCTCTTGGTGTCTTTGAGGGGGTTTCAAGGAGTCTCCAGCAAAATGATTTAATGTAGCATCAGTTTAACCACTTACACCTTATATAAATCAGCTATTAGAAAATAGCAGATCTACTGTGAGCTGTGAGCTTGTAGATCTGCTTTTTCTTTTTTTCTTACTTTTTAACAACACAAATCTTGTATGGGGAGTCTCGGCCAAATACATATTAATTTGGGTGTCCTTGAAAATGTTTGAGAACTACTATACTAGTTTATCTTGATAAAAAGTTAGAACAAAAAAGATTGAGAAAATGGGTAATTTATTATGTGATCTTTAAGAGAGCCCATAGTTAACATTTTAATTTGATTTCATGTTTCTCACATAGATGTCTACAGTGATCTGTGCAAAAAAAGACAGGCCTTCATCAAGGGGGAAAATATATGGCACGAGGCAGCCAAGAGGAGGGTGAAGCCATGCACAAAGTGGAAGGAAGCGGAAGAGGAGGAAGTTACATCAAAAAAGGTAATTCCGTAGATAAATAGCAAGGTTTATTGTCAACAATACTGTACCAATAAAAAAGGCATGTATGGCACCTAAATGCACTTTTAAAAAGTAATGCCATTTCTGTTTCTCATGTTTTTACCCACTGTTATAATTGTTTTTGTGATAGAATTTGCTTGATTTTTCAGAGTCATTCTGAGTCTCTGTAACCCGAATTACTAGCAGATAATTCAACAAATTCCAGATAATTAAATATATTTAATAATTGGCCAAGTGCACAGATCACACTTGTCAAACTATATTGGTTTTGATTATTTACAAAAGTATGGAGCTAGTTAGGATCTATCAGTGGTGCAGTTGATTCTGTAACGTATTAGACTGGGTGTTATTACACATCCCTGTTATTAAAACATAAATTGTCATTTTCACAGAGAAAGGGCAAAAAGGCTGTCCCTGAAAAAGAGGCATCCGATCATATGATTGAAGTGCTTAAAAAGCAGCTGGCAGCATCTTCAGAGGTCAAATATATTTCGCTATTTACAAACTTTAGATTTGAAGTGTGTTATTTTGAGTTGATGTTTTAATTCCTGTAAATTTTGCTGCAACAGAGAAGACTGATTATTTAATTTTCTGTGTTTTGGTGTAGTTGACCAACTCCAATGAGGAGTCCTCTGATGAGGAGTCGGACCCTCAGCTGCCCAAAAACTTGAGTGACGCACTCAAGAAAATAGACAAGCTTCAGAGGGAAAACAAACTCCTGAAAGAAAACAAGCCAGGTTTGCTAAATAATTCTTCTACTGTAGGCCTGAATGTTTCTCTGCACTATTGTTGAAGTTGCACACAATTTCCAATTTTCACAAGTTTGGGACATTTCATACATTTTTGGGACTTCTACTCAAGTGAATTTGTTATCTTTCCAGCCTTGATAAGTTAATTGAAAATACAAATAATCAATGTGATACTGTAGATCTCATTAGGACTGTTTCATGTTTTCCTGGGACACCATATCCGTTTAGTGACACAACTCCATGAGTATTAAAGGTACTCTTGATATTGCTGGATTCAGTGGAACCACACCTTTTCCAACATATCATAATGTCCTGCTATGACAATCCATGTCAGTCACTACAAAGTAAAGAGAACATTCTACATAGATTTACATTTCCGCCTATTGTAGGTATGTACTCAAATGACTGTCTCCTATTTTAATTCAGATATTGACATGCAGTTAAAGGAGCTTGATAGGAAGAACCAACTCCTAAAGGAAACCAACGAGGAGATCTTGGATGCAATGAGAGGTATTTAAATACCTTCTTGGTTTTACCTATGATCCTATATTACTATTTCTCTGCATTTGATGCAATGTGTTTGTCCTTGCTTAGTGTAAGTCACTCTGCTAAATTGTAAAATGGACAAAATGCAGTCATGACACTTAATGCTTTCATTCCCTTGTCTTATGATCATTTACATCATTCCCTGTATAGAGCTTCCAGCTGTAGTGAAAGAAATGAAAGGTCTAATAGAACAGCTGAAATCTCAGGGCGCAACTGCATCCACCTCGACACCTACACAGTCTGGAGACGCAGCAGTTTATGCAACCACCCAAGTCGTATCAGCTGACTGTGATGATCTGGTAACTACCCCAACATGCATAGATGTTATTTTATGTAATGTATCCATGTGAGAAAATGTTTATTATACAATTTCCCAGTTGATCTGTGACTTAGTTAACATTACCTGGAAAGAAAGCATGGTCACAAACTTTGTGGTGGAGTTATAGTATTTGCACTGTCATTAATAGTTTCATTGGGAAATGGGATGATGCCCCAGATTTCTCCTAAGGTTGGGTTAATAAGTTAGTGCATACTCACAGATGAATATAATGTAAATATTTTATCTATTATTTATTTATTGAGAGTAACACTCAAATGTTTTTTAGGTGCCTCTTGTGCCAGGCTCAGATGTAAAAATCCCAAGGTCGAAGCTGAGGTCCATGCGGACTTCAAGTTCTTCACTCTATATTGGGGATCTTGCATTGGTGATCTTTGGCAGGGAATTACTGTGTAACTCCAGTTTGACTGGGAAACAGTCAGGGGCCCACAAAGAGGTGGCGTCGAAGCCACCACTGGATGCCACTAAACTTGACGCCATACTTGGTTAGTGTCTTTAATTAAAGACAAAATTAATTCTAAAATGAATCCCTACATATTATGCTTTGATCTTCGATTTTGTAAACGCATCTATATGGTAAACGTTAAATCATGTTTTCAGCTGTCTGGTAACTATCACTTTTGCTGATTGCATAAGTGTTCAGAAAAGTGCCTAATGAATCAATCTACATGCCTTTGACTTTTTGCTTGTGTTAATTGTGGATGGTGGATTATATGGGCAGCAAAAAACATAATTTTTGTATGTGTGTTCTTTTCACTCACAGGCCATGCCCTGGCAAAGTTCCCTGACCTCACCACAACTGCCATAAGACAGGTCATCAGGAAAAAAATAAACAATCTGTGCTATTCGAAGCAACTTGTTGACAAGCAGGCAGTGGTGGAAAGTAACTAAACTTTTTTTTTTACTTTTATTTCAAATACGTCAAGCTTAGGGCCATCCAGTGGTGGCTTCGACGCCACCTCTTTGGGGGCCCCTGCCAAAGATCACCACTGTAGAGAGACAAACTTGAAGTCCGCAAGCTAGGACCTCAGCTTCGACCTTGGGATCTTTACGTCCAAATACACTTTTTTGAAAACACGTGAATGGCACTCAATGAGTTGTATACTTTGTTTTACTTTTTAGTTTTGCTTGTATGCACTTCAGGCCTGATGCACATTGATTTCAAACAGGCTATTTTTGTTTACATTTTCGACATGAAGATTGTCACATTTTCTGTTGTTTATTGTTTGTTTTAAGTGAATATTATGGACAAGTTTTTTATAAATATATCAAGCTTGTTCTTATTTTTGTCTTGTTATTTCTTTATATAGTGCAGTCCACTGTAGTGTACACACAGTATGATTTAACTTTAAGTATAGCTAAAGGTTTATTTCAAGTATATAAATAGTATACTATAAGTAATGTGCTAAGTAAACCTACCAGTATATGAATAGTACAGTTAAAGTGTAACAACAGGTAAACTAGTAGTTTACTGAGGATATACTTTAAAGTGTACTTAAATAAACCAAAGAGTGGGCTAGAAGTATATAACTAGTACACTTGCAGTATATAGATAGTGTACTTACAAGTACATAAATAGTATACTTAAAGTATAACTAGTAGTTTACTGAGGATATACTTTAAAGTGTACTTCAATGAACCACAAAGTGGGCTAGAAGTATATAACTAGTACACTTGCAGTATATAGATAGTGTACTTACAAGTACATAAATAGTATACTTAAAGTATAACTAGTAGTTTACTGAGGATATACTTTAAAGTGTACTTCAATGAACCACAAAGTGGGCTAGAAGTATATAACTAGTACACTTGCAGTATATAGATAGTGTACTTACAAGTACATAAATAGTATACTTAAAGTATAACTAGTAGTTTACTGAGGATATACTTTAAAGTGTACTTCAATGAACCACAAAGTGGCCTAGAAGTATATAACTAGTAAACTTGCAGTATATAGATAGTGTACTTACAAGTACATAAATAGTACACTTAAAGTATAACTACAAGTAAACTAGTAGTTTACTGAAGATATACTTTAAAGTGTACTCCAATGAACCACAAAGTGGACTAGAAGTATATAACTAGTACACTTGCAGTATATAGATAGTGTACTTACAAGTACATAAATAGTATACTTAAAGTATAACTAGTAGTTTACTGAGGATATACTTTAAAGTGTACTTCAATGAACCACAAAGTGGGCTAGAAGTATATAACTAGTACACTTGCAGTATATAGATAGTGTACTTACAAGTACATAAATAGTATACTTAAAGTATAACTAGTAGTTTACTGAGGATATACTTTAAAGTGTACTTCAATGAACCACAAAGTGGCCTAGAAGTATATAACTAGTACACTTGCAGTATATAGATAGTGTACTTACAAGTACATAAATAGTATACTTAAAGTATAACTACAAGTAAACTAGTAGTTTACTGAGGATATACTTTAAAGTGTACTTCAATGAACCACAAAGTGGGCTAGAAGTATATAACTAGTACACTTGCAGTATATAGATAGTGTACTTACAAGTACATAAATAGTATACTTAAAGTATAACTAGTAGTTTACTGAGGATATACTTTAAAGTGTACTTCAATGAACCACAAAGTGGGCTAGAAGTATATAACTAGTACACTTGCAGTATATAGATAGTGTACTTACAAGTACATAAATAGTACACTTAAAGTATAACTACAAGTAAACTAGTAGTTTACTGAAGATATACTTTAAAGTGTACTCCAATGAACCACAAAGTGGCCTAGAAGTATATAACTAGTACACTTGCAGTATATAGATAGTGTACTTACAAGTACATAAATAGTATACTTAAAGTATAACTACAAGTAAACTAGTAGTTTACTGAGGATATACTTTAAAGTGTACTTCAATGAACCACAAAGTGGGCTAGAAGTATATAACTAGTACACTTGCAGTATATAGATAGTGTACTTGTGGTATACTTGAAAGTATACTTCTGTAAACTACAATATGACCTTAAAGTATACTTTTGTAAACTAAACATGTTCCAATTTAGCCAAAAAAGTATACTCTCCAGTATACTTAAAGTGTAACTACAAGTAAACTAGTAGTTTACTGAGGATATACTTTAAAGTATACTCCAATGAACCACAAAGTGGTCTAGAAGTATATGACTAGTACACTAGCAGTATATAGATGAGTGTACTTGTGGTATACTTGAAAGTATACTTTTGTAAACTAAACACGTTCCAATTTAGCCAAAAAAAGTATACTCTCTAGTGTACTACAAGTACATTTGTATTAGTATACTTACTATACATATACTTATACTTAAGTATACTTGATAAAATGAACTTGAAGTATACTCTTTTTTGCTAAGGGTAGCCATCAGAGTCAGTCGCAGCGACGACGGACAGGGCGCTGTGATAGTTGGCATGTAGCTAACGCTAACGTGGTTGTTGTCATGCCTGCAGCGGCTGTGCAATCACTTTGTCAACAATGCACGTTCGTGTGGTGAATGTTATTATTTCTGCTCAGTTAGTCCATTGTAGATGGTGTATATTGTGGCCTTGTGTGTCTTCTGGAGAACTGTGTAGCTCCACAGCAACTCCAGTAACTAACGTAATGGCAGGATGGCCGCCCCATGCAACGCATGTTTAGGCTGCATTATGGTATAGTAATTTCAGATAATTTCGGCCCGATTAGGGCAGTGGTTATCAACCTTTTCAGGCCGCCCCCCCCCCCCCAACAAATAATCATATTTCAACTGGGGACCCCCACATTTTGTTTAACTCCGTTCCACAAGTCAATATTGTGAACATAGCAGATCTACAAGCTCAAAACGCCTCACGTTGAGAGGCGTTGTAAGCTTGTAGATCGGCTATTTTCAACATGTTTGCCTCTCTCTAATATTATTTGACAATTTGGCCAATGTTTTATAGCAGGGGTCTTCAACAGGGGGTCCGGGACCCCTAGGGGGTCCTCAGAGTTACTACAGGGGGTCCGCCAAATCTTTGTGAGATGATTTTTTTTTTTACATAAACCATTTGAACCCAAGCATCCCTTCTCTGAGGAGAACTTCAGCCAAAAATAGCAGATCTACAAGCTCACAACGCCTCGCGCTGCGAGAGTTGTGAGCTTGTAGATCGGCTATTTTTGGCATAGAGTTACAGGTGTAGAGGGAAAAAAGAGCAGCAAATGATTATCTGAAACACAATTTTATACAATATAGAGGGGGTCCCTGCTTCATCTCTCTCTCAGCTAGGGGGTCCTTGGCCTGAACACGTTGAAGACCCCTGTTTTATAGTATAGTTTGTTGACTACTTTTGTTGCAGTAATGGTCTTTTCCTTTACTTTCGTTTATTTATTGTCTCCGCCAGGCCAAAAGGCATGGCGCGAGAGTACGTTTCACCCCCTGTCCGTCCGTGCGTCTGTGGATAGCTACTCTCCTACATCGTTGGCTTGATCAGCGAAACTGTGCACACACACTCCCTGGATGCCAATTCAGAACCTCTGCCCCATTTTTTTCACATTGCCCTGTTATAGTGCCACCAGGAGGCCCTTTTTGCAAAACACATTTTTTCACAGTACTCCTACATATTTTGTCCAAACATTGACTTTCATATGGACATTGATCTACACACTGCAGGTATGTCTGTTACACACACAACATCAAACTACACACTACATGATGCAGCATTTGCATTCCAGCCAGCACGCCAGCGTAGTTCCCATATGGTTTCAAGGTGGGCTAAACCATATGGACCCCATGTCGGCAATGTCAGCGGGATCCACTTCAGTCCCAACTGGGATGCCCTTGTGGGACATACGTGTGTTCTACCTGGGCCTTAGGTGGGCCCCACCTTGGCAATTCTATGTGGGGCCGAGGTGGGTCTTAACTGCGATGCCCATGCGAGTATAAGTAGCTTCTACCTGGCCCTTAGGTGGGCCCCAACTAGCCACGTTTATGTGGGGCGGGTCCTAACTGGGTTTGCCCATGCAGGCTTTAAGTGGGTTCTACCTGGGCAGTAGGTGTACCCTAACCAACCAGAGTGCAGTGCCCATCGCTCCAAATGTTGTGACGTCAGGCCTCTCAATACTGCACATTGGTGGAGGAGGAGGGGCCGCAGGGTGACCGCACACATCGCTGAACCAATGGTAGCCCACGGATGTTTCCTAAAATCTATCCCTCTATGCCACATATCATCTGCGCTACAGGGTCTTCACTGACCGAGCCACGTTCACATAAAAATTTAGCCAGCCTTCCCCACTTAAGCCCTATATACACTTTGTTGTATGATGAACAGAGAATAGCTGATCTAACAGCTCACAATGTGTTTGTAGATCTATTTAAACATACAATAAAAACAATGGTTTGTAGTTGCACAAAGGATTGTGATTAATTGTGGTTTAATTTAATTTATTGACATGCTCCAGTGACTCCTGCAGAGAGGATCTCTCTGTCTCCAAATCGCCAACTCTTTCTGGGGGCCATCTCCCTGCAACAGCTTGTATTTTCTGTGTGGCAGCGTCTACTCTTGTCTTCAGACTCTTGATGCGGTCAGCAAGCCTCTGGTTGACCGAAACCTCCGCCTCAGATTTGCAGGCATCCCAGGCCTCCAGTCGTTGTTCAAGGTCTCTCAACAGCTTGGCAGCTCTGGTGGAAGTCATACCAAAGTGTGCGTCCCTTTTACCCGCAGATATTGAGAGTAGGGCTTTGGAAACCTCTCTGTCATATTCATTGACCATGGAGTCAATGGTACGATGTACAAGTTCAGCAGGGACTTCCTCTCCATATTCTTCGTGCTGTTCTTCATCCTCCTCAACCAGGTGAAGAAAAATGCTCTCCAGTGGAACACTCCCATCGTTTAAAATTAAGAATTGTTGACCCGATTTTCCTCTGTATATTAAAACAGGGATGCCGGATGTCTCGTCTCTGAGACTATCCCGAAAATAGTGTCGTTTTGGTCGACCATTGAAAAAAGCACAGAACAGCTCGAAGCCGAAGTCAAAATCAACACACCCACAGGGTAGCAATTCCAGGAGTACTTGTTTAACTCCTCTGAGTTTGCTGTCGTTTGTTCTCCTCTCTATTGCATGTTCTATTTTTATGAGACTTTCCTCAGCAGAGAGAGTCTGCAGCGAAACTCTTTCTGTGGAGATAGGTTTTCATACGGACATTAGTTCTCCCGCTGTTATGCGACGCCATATTTGTTGTTGTGTTTACACCACAGAGAGAGAGCACGCTGTCTACAACGAGCTAAAATGGTGTCGTCACCAGGAAGAGCGTCACTGATTGGCCAAATATTGAACACGCCCACTGTCGGGATAGGCCAAGCACAATGATTGACACATAGGGGGAACAATGGGAAACGGTGTTGTTGGGAAGTACCATTGAGGAAAAAACGGAGGGGTAGATGATGTTGTGTTGATCACAGCTCTGTTGAATTCAGAAAAACTGCAGTAAAAATATATATATAAAAACCCGGACTATTTTATTAATTCAAAATTGCATGACCCTCCCTTGGACTCAAAGTAAAATGAGTTGACCCTCCCTCGGACTAAATTTAAAATGGCATGACCCTCCCCCATTTTCCTCCATACCCCCCATTTCCTAAATTTCGACTCGTCCCTTAGATAATGCAAAATCTGGTGATAAACTGAAAACTCTGCAGAACCTCGGAACATGTCATCACACTTCTTTCTGCACAATCACATAGCTAGTATTTACTCCAAAATAGAACATAGCACTCCTAATGTGTCTCATGAAAAACAACAAAAACAACCACTGAGTCAGGCACTATCTTCATGAGCATAAGTGATGTAACCATCAAAACACAAAATTATTCAACATTCATCCCTTTTCACATCGTTCTTTTTTTTATTTTTTTTTGCCTTTTCCATAACTTTATTGTATATCATACGATAAATCATTTGTACATCATACGTTAAATGATGAATAAATACATATTTGGAGTTAGTAGTAACAGGTATTTGAAAGCAGTTGTAGAAGTGATTTTAAAAGGTGTGTCGGTGAAACAAAAAGTTTGCTCCATGGACATCGTGTTTGTCTTGAAGTCACATATATCGAAACTCACGTCTGACGCTGGCCCTTTTGGTGACTGCTCCTCTGGGAAGAAAAGGTCTTTTCCCATTTCCAATATCTGTGCCACAGTTGTTTTCCCATTTCCAATATCTGTGCCACAGTCGTTTTCTACTTTTTTCTACCGTCCGATGACTTTTTCCTCCCCCATCGTCTCGCCTCACTTGTTTGTGTCCATCGGTGCGAAAGTGAAGCAATCCTATTTCAATCCTTCAGGTGGGTCTTTCGGCATTTGCATTTTTCTGTTTTGGCACATTTGTCGGTCTTGACCACTTGCCTGATTGATGCAACGGTACAGCTCAGGGATGCACTCTGTGATGACCTCCATGTTGTCATCGGACAGGGGACGGTTCCTGAGATTGTCCACGTGAACATTGATCAACCCGGTCCTCCTTCTGGAGCGCTCTGCAATGGAAAACGTTAGTTTACCATTATCGTTCTTCGTAGCTGAAATGTTTGTTAAATTCCATATTGGATTAACATATTTTGTAGATCTAGTGAGGAGCTAAACATCAAACAGCAGAAATGTATTTAAGTAATTCATTATTGGTCAAATAATAAAGAGCAGCTTACTTGCACGTCCAGAGGAAGACGACGCGTTGAACTCACTAGAATTAACTGACTGGACTACTGGTGTGCGTGAACCCTTTTTTCTTGCTCCAATTTGATCTCTGAGTTTTTGTAAAACAGCTTCTTTATCATAGGTTGACTCAGCAGACGTTTGTCAACAGAAAGAGAGGACAGCCACTCGGTCACTGTATGTACAAATATACTTTGCCATTTGCTCATCAGTCAAGATGAACAGCACGTAATTGTCAATCTGCAAAGACAATCAATACAAGACCTTATTAACATTTGGATAGGTACTCTAAACACACAGAGGTAGTCCTGAGTTAGGTCACTACTTAAATTCCTCCTACACCATATATAATTTGATGCAAATGTAAGATTACAGACACCACAGATGAATTCACGATGTCAATTACTTCTTAGGAAGTAACACATACACAATCATATTTAAAGGGTGTGCAAGTTATGTTTGTGGTTGTTGAAAGTAAGAGTTAAATAAAGCAATATTCAGAGAGCAATCATTACGGGGCCAGGCTTCCAGCATGGCTCCGTTTTGATATTGGCATTATTCCATTTCTTCTTCTGCCATTTTTGCCAGTTCTGGCTGAACCGTGCATACGCTTTTTACGAAACTCAGCCATATGATAGATGGTCATGAAAAACTATCAAGAAATAAATCTCACAATCTTTCATCAAAAGGTGGCGCTATAGCACTCAATTGAAAATGCCAACTTTGAATACGTACAACTCATACTCTGTTTGACCTACAGCCATGAAACTTCAATACACATATGGCGTCTACTCATGATGAACAACTTTCACGTTCTGACTTTTGACCTCTGACCTTTAGATCTCCCACCATTTTGAATTATATGAAAATCAGTTAAAATCTATGGAATCCTGGGATTTTTGAGCAATTTGCGCGAAACTTTTTACACATGAACTTTGGACCTATGCCGACATAACATAGGGAGCGGATTTTGTCTAAGTGAAAAAATTAAGCTTTAATAAGCCAATGAATATTGCAGTTTTATGACAATTATTCATCTGCCCCTAACACATACATGCAGACTCACATTTCTTTGAAACTTTGCGGTAATGTAGGGGGTCATTCCAAATATCACTTACTCCAATTGGTCAAAGGGGGGCGCTATAGCATTTTTTTGAAAATGCAAACTTTAAACAGGCAAAAGTCATGCTTGGCCGACAGCCATTAAACCTGCTTACACATGTGCCTTGACTCATGAGGAACACATCTATCACGTTGACCAGTAAGCTCCGCCCTTAGATTGTCCGCAATTTTGAGCAGTTTGAACACTTAAACCCAGGATTTTCCAGCTATTTGCGTGAAACTGTATCATCTGTGTGATATCTTTTTTCACAGTTTCTGTCTGTTGGTCCAATGGCTTCTCCCTTAAACGAATGCCTCACAACACCAAGGTTGACAGTTCAAGCCTCACTTGATGCAGGCTGTATTGCACATAACATGACTGTATCAGTGAATACATGTGCAATTGTTAAATATATCATGAAATGCTTAACAATATTTGTTTGTCAAATTTCTGACATAATTATGTTCTTGTAGAAAGTGAGCAACAGCAACAGTCCACCTGGCCTATTCCCATGGATTGGATCTTCCCACCTCACCTGCTGTCATTCCCTCTCGATCCATAATCACACCTGCCCTCACTCACTCCTCATTAGTCTCTCTCTCTCTCTCTCTCTCTCTCTCTCTCTCTCTCTCTCTCTCTCTCTCTCTCTCTCTCTCTCTCTCTCTCTCTACCAGGTCAGGTCTTGTGAGGCACATAGGTTGCCGGTTCAAACCTCACTTAATCCAGACTTCATTCAAATTGCATTGCACACAACATGATTGTGTCAATTAATGCATACGCAATTGTTAAAGATAACCTGAAATGCTTACAATGTATGATATACTTCATTCTGAAAATAGCCGATCTACAATCTCACAACTTTTCAGATAGCAACGTTTTGTGAGCTTGTAGATCGACTACTTTCACTAGTTTCTGTTCCGAGGAGACGTACAATTTCTCTATCGGTAGATGGTTTGGGAACCATTGATCTAGAGGCAAACAGAGGCCTGGTTCGTCAGGGATGGAATGACTTATATATCAACAGACACTACCAGGTCTATCATATCTCTAGCTCAATGAGAAGAAAGGCAGCCTTGTAGTCCGGAGGTAACCGGTTTGATTCCCGACCCCGACGATGCGTTGAGGTGATCATGATTTGGCATTCGTAGGCTTACGCATAGTATTTCTTGAGGTTAGGGGAAGGCATCGTTTTACTGAGGTTAGGCTTATGGGTTTAAAATGCTCATTTGTTAATTGCATGGTCTTCTTTCTCTCAAGTTCAGTCTTGTTAACACCACTGACTCGAAAATGCGTCAATTGCGACTTGATCCACCCACGCCATCGATGCGTTAGACGCGTTGGACGCGCGTTCATTGTTTAATCTCTCATCGTGCTATGCTGTTTATATTTCAATCTAGGTTTCAAGTTCCACTTACTTCACCCACATCTGCATCCGGTTTCATGGCCGGGGTTCCGTTTCCGGTTCTCATTTTTTTTCGCGGTCATTTTCGGCCAGAATAGGGAAAAACACGTTTTTTCACACGGTAAAAAAAACGAACGGAGAGGTTATCTTCTATAATCTATGACGTGTATCACATTTTGGCCGATCGGACAATCTGAGGACACGTCACATCCGGTTATGACTTATACAGTGTTTGGGGCCTGTGTGGGGGGGTGCAGTAGCTAAGGAGCTGTCATTTGCTGCTCTCTAGTGGCGGATTTGTGCTATTGGTTTAAAAAACTCTGTAGACCATTTATTTTCATGAAAAATTAAAAATTAAAAAAAAAAAAAAAACGAACATTGCTGGCACTGGGGGAGTACTTTATGAAAATACTTTGGCAGTCAAAGAGTTAATTGCATGGTCTTCTTTCTCTCAAGTTCAGTCTTCTATGTTTCTATGCCTTATTGTGCATATTACTTATCATTGCTTCTTTCTTTCTTCTCTCTGCAATCCCTGGCCCCGTATTATCGCTGCTTGCAGCTATATTTGCTATTGAGATTGTTCAGTAGGGCTCTCCCTATCTCTCCAGCTATTTAGCAAACAGAAACATTTATTCCTAGGCTGGACCAATGTCATACTATTAGGAGAGAGGAACTAAAGAAATCAATGTATTATAACTCCGCTATCATGTTTTTTTTTTTTGTCATATGAAACTAAAAATGGCAATGCTTAATTAGACTTGAAAAAAAAAAAAACTATTTCAACATCCATCAAACAATGTTCTAATTCCACCATTAATGGTATAGTAATGACACATCACCCACTTAAATGTTAAAATCAATTTACAGTAAATGCACAACAAAAAATGAAATACTTACATATCAGATGTAAAGTCGTCTTGCTTTATCTTGCTGAGTGGTAAATTGAAATATGTCCATTGTCCATTGTGTCTGTCCAGACACATCCACACAGGTGAGGGTTGAACATTGCTTGAGCATGTCTGGCACCTGACTCCAAACTCACTCACTCACTCTCTGCACTACTATTTGAAATGTTTAAATACACTTATAGAGCTTTGTCTGACATGCTGTGGTACTTGATCTAAAAGCCTGTAGCTCTAACACATTTCACACAGGAGAGCAGATGGTTCTCTTCTGTCCGGACAGTGGCTCTCCCCAAATGTTTGTGGAGATGACTGATTTATCCTGTTGTGCCTCGATTTCCTCGATGCACGACAGGTGCACAGCCACACTCAACCCAAGTCCAGACTCAGGCCAGGTGTGACCGCTTAAATAATATCTGCATTCCCAGATTGGATTTTTTCTGATATTCCCTGACTATAATGGTACATTTTAGATTCCATCTACTTAATTTGATTTTATTTGATTCTATTAGACGTTATACTGGAGAAAAACACATGTTACATCATGTTCATCATAGAAACGTCAAGGATACAGACACAGAAAAGTCTTGCGACTTATTTTCATTGTGGTCCCGGTCTGAGACAAACAACACTGCAACAAAATACATACAGGTAGACAGTACAATAATGAATACAACAATCAATTGCTACACTACCTACAGCATAAATACATATAATCACATTGCTAACATAAGTGACCCTACTATTCGGCAACGTTTTCTAATAGCCATGCTTTGACCGTTGTCTTAAAAAGGAGATGGCTGCTGGTGCTCTTTATGGTCAGGGGTAGCGAGTTCCAGTTAACTGCTCCTCCAAATCTAAATGAGCATTTTCCCATTTCAGTGGTGAACGTGGGCATGGTCAGGTCTGCTATGCTGGCTCTGGTTAGGTGGGAATGGGCTTCTTATGCACCAGGTTCAGCTGTAGTTGAACTGACCTGGCTGCCAGAGGGAGCCAACCCAACTGCTGGAAATGATGTTTTCTAACATGGTCCCTTGCAGACAGCCCCAAGACAAGCCTGACCAACCTATTTTGAGAAACCTGCAACTTCTCTTTTAGGGCTTTGGTCAGGCCACCGTACCATGAGCCAATGGCATAGTCGAAACAACATAAAACTAGAAAAAGTGCTCCTCGGAGCACAAGTCTCCGCCAGGTCAGGTGGGTTATTATGGCCTCCTGGTGGCGCTATAATAGGCCAATGTGAAAAGGATGCCATTTATTCCTAGGCCGTGCACGGCAATCGGACACTGCATGCATGATTTGAGGCATTTTGTTCTAAAAATGTGTTTTGCTAAATTTGACCTGCTGGTGGCGCTATAACAGGCCAATATTAAAAGGGTGGCATTTGTTCCTCAACATAGTGTGAATGTGCGTTCAAAGTTTCACCGTAATCGGACGCTGCATTCATGACTTGCGGCATTTTGTTCAAAGCGGGCCACTCCTGCAAACATTACATGTCAATGTTAGCCAATCAGGATGGCATATGAAAAATCAAACAGATCCGTCTTGATCACATGACTATAGAGATCATGTGTACCGATTTGCGTGAAATTTGGATCAAATATGAAGGCTTAATATCAAAAAATGTCTTTTACATAAGTCTGCCTCCTGGTGGCGCTATAAAAGGCAAATGTGAAAAATGCAGGGCAAAGGTTTGTCCTTGGCCTCTAGAGAGTGTGCATACAAAGTTTTACACTGATCGGCGCAGTTATAGGTAAAAACACGAATCGGCCTGTTACAGCGCCACCATGAGGCTGATTTGAACATTTTCAAATGGCATTTCTTCCTAATGGGAATGTGTGTGCAAAATTTCACGGAAATTGCATGCTGTGTTCATGATTTGAGGCATTTTGTTTGAAACAGAGTTCTCCTGCAAACTTTGAAAGACAATTTTTGCCAATCAGGATGGAATATGAAAAATCTGAAATGAGCCGTTTCTTTTAATGACTATAGAGATACTGTGTACCGATTTGGGGGATTTTTGGCCAAAATTTGTAGGAGTACTGTTCAAAAATGTGTTTTGCACAAATCGGCCTCCTGGTGGCGCTATAAAAGGCCCATGTGAAAAATTTGGAGCAGAGGTTCGGCTTTGGCATCCAGGGACTGTGTGTGCAGTTTCGCTGCGATCAAGCCAACGGTGCCAGAGATTAGCTGTACACAGACAAGACAGAATGACACACACACACACACACACACGGACGGACGGACGGACGGACAGGGGGTAAAACATACTCTCTCGCCATGCCTTTCGGCCTGGCGGAGACAACCAGTGAGTTTGCTAATAAGCGAAGACTGGCAGAGTCCAGAAACTGTGCTTTCCTGGCTAAGAATTTGGTTCTACCATTTACCTTACTAATGGTCTTAAGAGCCATGTTTTCAGTGCAACCTGGGCTGAGAACCACATAAAATATATTCAGTTTTGGCCATTGGGATAATTTATTGTCTGAAAGCCAGGTCTTAATACTACTGAATTCCTTGACAAGGGTGCCATTCAACTTATCTACATCCTCATCTGAGGCCAGGATGGCTGAATCATCCGCGTACAAGAACAAATTAACAGTACAGGCAGCTTGGAGGTCGTTTATGAAGGCAGCTTGGAGGTCGTTTATGAAAATTAGAAACAACAGGGGGCCCAAAACACTCCCTTGCGGGAAGGCAGAGCCTTTGAGAGACGGCCTTGAAGTCTGTGATTTGATCCCTGTCTGAAAGATACAACATAAACCAATTCAAGCTAGAAGAGCTCAGGCCTGAGGCTGAAAGTTTGTTGAAAAGTAAGCCGTAGTGTACTGTGTCAAAGGCTTTTTGGAGATCAATTAGGATCATTCAATTAGAATCATACACACTCCTCCTTTTACATCTGTAAGACACAGACAAGAGACTGAGAACAGTCTCTTTTCACTGTTAATAGTCCACATACAGCCAAGAAAGACATTCATATATTCACTGGCATAAAATGTGTATTAATCTGTTCATGTAATTTTTTGTGTATTCATATATACTTGACTGGTGATTAATCTATTCATGTAATTTCATACATATTATTAAGAAAGTGTAAATGTAGAATGTAAACTGGACATGTTTGACTGTCATGCTCTTCTCTGTGTATACTGCATTTGATTCTGTTGCTGCAACAACTTCCCACTGTGATGAGTTTTCTTGGCTTATGTAACTTAACATTATAGCCCTGGGACGGGTGGGCTCAACCAAGAAGTTTAGTGTGACGTTAAAACATGATGATAGACACAGACACATACTAGCATGTAGGCTAACTTCACTAACGTTAACGCATTTATTTCATTTATTTTGTAAACAGACAAAACATTACAATAATGACACCAAAAACAAACATATTGCTAGGTTTTACGGACGCAGCTGCCTTTCTAACACTTTCTAGGGTCTTGTCCTCACATCAGTCATATTTTATCATAAACTTTCCCTTAATTTTGTAATGCAAGTAATCTAGAGGCATCTAAAATGCTTGTTAAAGGGCCCAATATTGAACCTTGTCTATAGGTGGTATTGCTTCGTTTCCCTTAATTTTGTAATGCAAGTAATCTAGAGGCATCTAAAATGCTTGTTAAAGGGCCCAATATTGAACCTTGTCTATAGGTGGTATTGATCCGTCTGACCCATTAAGGTCTGAGGCCGATTCTACATAATGCCTTCTAAATCAGTAGTTCAAACGCAGACCCCCATCTGAAAATGTGTTGTGCCAGGGACCCCCAGAAGAGAACATTACGTGTAAAAAAGAAATTCCAAATCTTTTCAATATTCACGATTCACTAAGTGACGCGCTGCAAGCTTGTACATCTGCTATAGTTTGAGAACTACTGTTCTAAACCACTGTTCTAAACGTTTTCTGAAAAAAACTGATGTTGCTATATATACAGTGTAGCTAAAATATAAAATGACACAGCTGTCCTGGTTTTAATTGCGAACGCGGAAGGAGGCGCGCCGCCTCCGCCCAAGTGGAGCTTACTATGAAAGTCTGCTCGGCTTGTGTCTCTGTGTGTCTGTGTGTCTGTGTGCAGTGCACTGCCTGGGTGCGGCCGACAGAGGGCGCCAGAGTGCAGCTACAGTCAAAACACAAACACACACACACACACACACACACACAGAGTCCGTAAATACACAATATTTTCGAGCTGCGTTCGCTTCCAGCGTTCGCGCGTCTTACTTGTGTGTTAAATGAAATCAGCTCTACAAAGAGGCATGTCCCCACTGGATGAAAACTAAGGGTTACTTCCGTAACCCCGGTTTTGTAAATTGCGAACGAGTTGTTCACATATGGGAAACAGCGCCCTCTGGCGATGATACAGAAGCTTCACATTAACTCCCTCGGGCTAAACCCCATTGGTCCGGTGGGCCATCTGACGCAGAGTCCCTTCCCCAGAGGTAACAAAAGGACCCGGAAAGCGGATGTTCGTTCTCGTTCACACCAGCTTCCTTCTGCCTAGCAAAAAGAAGGGTGTTCCTGTGAACAACTCGTTCGCAATTTACAAAACCGGGGTTACGGAAGTAACCCTTAGTTTTACTACATTGCTCTCTCGTTGTTCACATATGGGAGATATAAACCCCCGGAATGTATCTACAAATCGAGATACCACAATACCTGCCCCAGCGCCTGGGCGCCAGGGCCACACTCCCCCCCCCCCCCCCCCCTGGAACGTAACCCCCCTGGCATCCAAGCAAGTCTGGGGGTGCTTGGGGCCCTGACAGACCGAATTCTGCCTCATAACTAAAAAGCAGGCACAGCCTGTCTATTCTAGTGGGGGGGAGGGCCCTGACAGACCGAAGTTATTAATCTAAGGCCCAGACGTCGGCCTATCAACATTTTAATGGGGCATGAACAGATCCTACAGCCGTTCTATGCACCTATCCACCTTCAGGTGGAAGCCACACCCAGGACTGTGTGCGCTATGGAAGACGCCGCCACGTCCAGGCTGTAGAAAACAGCGAAAGTCGAAGGAGACACCCAACTCGCTGCCGTTCAGACGTCCTGAATGGACACCCCTCTGAAGAGGGCCCAGGACGTCGAAACACCCTTAGTTGAGTGCACTCTCAGGCCGTCAGGCACTGGGACTCCCCTACTAGTGTATGCCAGGCGAATAGCCTCCACAATCCAACGGGAAAGCATAGACTTAGTTACCACCTTTCCCCCAGGCCCGGGGCCCAAGGAAACGAACAGCTGGCTGGGTCGGTCCTGGGCCGCAATCCTCCGGACATACAGCCGCAGGGCCCTCACTGGGGCCGCCCGAACCTGACCCAGATCTGGTTCGCGACTGCGGGGTGCAGAGACCATTCTGAAAAATAAGTCTTGCCTCTGGACAGAAGATCGGCTCCCCTGTTCAGCAGTCCAGGTACATGAGAGGCGTTGATTGACTCCAGGTGCGTGTTGCACCATAGTATCAACCTCCGTGCCAAGCCGTCCAAGGTAGGAGACCGCAGGCCTCCTTGCTTGTTGATGTAGCCCATGGTCGTGGTATTGTCCGTTTTGACCAGAACGTGACATCCACTGATGTGGGGTCTGAAGTGTTTCAACGCCAAAAAGACCGCCATCAACTCCAAGTAGTTGTTGTGGGCCGCCCTCATACTGCGGTCCCACACACCCCTGGCCATTCTGCCCTCGAAGGTGGCGCCCAACCTGTCAGGCTGGCGTCGGTGGTTATCATCTTCCTGAAGATGATCCTCCCCATTTGAACGCCCTCTGACAGGAAGGAAACTACTTTCCATTGTTGAAGGGACTGTATGCACGCTGCGGACACCGTTACCCTGCGAAAACCCTGAGTGACTGGGATCCCGAGGGAGCCCACCCATCTCTGGAAAGGGCGCATACCTGCCCAGGCGTATCAGGGAAATGGCCGAGGCAATGAGCCCCGCCGCCCTCATGCAGATTTTGTACTGGACCTTGCATCCCGGTTGAAACATGGCCAGACATCTCAGAAAGGAACCTATCCTCTCCTGAGACAAACGAGCCCTGAGAGAGACCGCGTCCAGCTCGATACCTATGAAAGTAGCGCGATGGGACGGAGTGAGCATGCACTTCTCGAAGTTCAGCGTGAAACCCAGGGAGGTCAGGTGCGACACCACTGTATTGGTGTGATGACATGCCTCCTGATACGAGTCCCCACTCAGTAGCCAGTCGTCGATGTAACTCGATGCGAAAACCTCTCTGCCTCAGGGGAGCTTTTCACGAACACCCTGGGACTTCAGGACATTCCAAACGGGAGGACCAGGTATGCGTACACATGACCCTCGAACCGTAGGAATTTCCTGTGCGGTGGGTAAATAGGGATGTGAAAGTAAGCGTCCTTGAGATCTATTGAGCTCCACCAGTCGCCCTGACGGACCGAGCGTAGTAACGCCGCCGCCGTCATTATTTTGAACTGAAAAGTTTTCAAATACCTGTTGAGAGCTCGTAGATCCATGATGGGACGTAATCCCCCCCTTTCTTCTTGACCAGGAAGTATCTCGAGTAGAAACCGAGGCGGCTTTCTCCTGGTAACACTTCCCATACGGCGTTCTTGCGTAACAGGGAGGCTCCTCTCGTACCGTCAGTGCTGCTTGACCACTCGCTTGTGACAAAAGTACTTTGTCGAACATGGGTGGTTTTGTGGAAAACTGCAGCCTGTACCCCTGTGCTATTGTACGAAGCACCCAGGGGTTGGCGTTGCATTCTTTACAACGCTCGATGTGTATTGTCAAAGGATTGGGGGGGATTGTTATTGTAGTCGTACTTACATGAGCCGCCATCTTGGCTGTACTCGTTGGCATGACTACCGTGCTTGTTGTTACATCCGTGCTCATGGGCGTGGCCATTTTGATTGTCCTGGCTGCGCACGTGGGACCGGCCATTGCTATTGTCGACACGTGTCTGTAAGCCGGGGCAGCCATCTTGGTTAGCGACACGTGTTGTACAGCAGAGGCGGCCATTTTGGCTGCCCCCGCTGTCATTGCGACAGTAGTTTGGCTTTGTCTTACCTTGTGGCGCCTTATTGTGGACCAAGGAAAATTTTGGCGTGACCCATGTAGCATGTGACGGTTTTGGCCCGCCACAAAGCCTTTGTTCTGTCCGGAGACCACCATGGACCCCCCGAAGGGGGTCCGTCGTGGCCTCCGGCTCATTTTCATTTGGGCTGTTTTTTGTTGCAATTTTTTGTTGTTCTTTTTTAATACACAATCATTCAATAAAGGCACAACATTGGCAACAGTAACAGCAGGAGACACATTAGCATGCACATTCAGGTATTCTACTCTGACATGTGTGTGTGTATGTTTGTGTGTGTGTGTGTGTGTGTGTGTGTGTGTGTGTGTGTGTGTGTGTGTGTGTGTGTGTGTGTGTGTCGCATCTTCTTTTCGGTGCTCAGCGAGCGATCCTCCGTCGCGTCTGCCAGCTCCCGTGAAGATCTCCTCCTCTTCCTCGGTGACCCGTAAATGAGGCCCGTGGCCACTAGATTCGGGTGCGAATCCCCCGTCTCCGCCGGAGAACCGGGGGAGAAAACTTCCCTGCTTTCCATGCAGGGAGTGACAGTGTCATTTACGTGACCTGGCCCCGCGACCCCTGTTGTAGCCTCTCTGGCTGGGCCTGCTCTGCGGGGGGGGGCGTGGGCGGTCGTCCTCCCTCCGGTCCCGCTGTTCTCTGGCAGCAGGTGGAGCGGAGGAAGAGTGGGCCTGGCCAGCTGGGCCGTCCTGCCGGTTCAACGGCCTACCTCGGTCTGGCTGTCGTGCAGGACGGGACTGGGGTCTGGCGCCCTGGATGGGGCTTGGATGCAGGACAAAGCAGCCTCATCCTGAGCTTTCCGCGCTGCGCTGCTATCCTGCAGGTAACCCATGGCGCCCTGGAAAAGATTTCCTGCGGTGACTTTGAGGTTCAGCAGGTTTTTCTTGTCATCAGGGCCGCGAAAAGTGACATGGTCGAGCCGTCGTGATCTTTCGTGGGTGACGCAGAGCCCCAGCACTCTGCCAGTCCACTTTGTGGAGTGTTTGTTTAAGCTGATCATCTCCTGAGTGAGGCGCCGCATCTCAGCCAGCTGCTCGGGTGTGGCGGCGTCTCCCGCCTCGCTCAGAAGCACCTTCAGGGAGCCCTGCAGAAGAGCGGCGGCATTGAGAGCCCTGGCGCCCGACTTCGACGCCTTGTAGATGGCTTTAGTAGCCGCGTAGCCAGCGATGTCCTTCTCGTTGGTGAAGATAGGTGAGACTTTCACCGTGGAGAAAGGTGTCTTCTGGCCGCGAGGCTGGCTGTGGCAGACGGAGAGGGCTAAGGTGCGATCCGTGGGTGTGGGGGGGGGGGGGGTTAGGGTTAGGGTTAGGGTTAGGGTTTTTGTATATCGTCCCCCCGAAAGAGGTGCCCGACAGGTGTACAGTTACGGCTCGAAGCCCTGGGGTATGGCGCCCGCCGCCAGAAACTGAACGTGTCTCATGCAGTCATCAGTATGTAGCCTTGGACCCGGCTGTCAGACTGCTACAGGCAGTCTTACTAACCATCCTATCGTAGGTCCATGTCTAACTAGGGCGGTCTACATACCCCGGAAGGGGCATGATATTTTTATGATTTACCGCGATACGATCCCTAATTCCCACATGCTCGAGCGTTTTTGCTCCAGCGCCTCGCTTGGGCGTAGATACCCCTCTCTCCCCGTCTTGCGGAGACAAGGTTGCGGCCCAAGGTGCCTCCCCCCCGCCCGCGACGCTCAACGCCGTGAAACGACGCGGGGGGCCCCGGCCCGAGTCACTACCGATCTTCCCGCGCCGAGGCCCGCCGCGTAGGAAGGCCGAGAAGGGGCGGAGGTCCGTTCCGCCAGAGGGCCGTTCCCTCCCCCGAGATTAGCAACGGCCGAAAGAGCCCTAGGCAAAAGCGGGCGTGCGATCTACCTGGAAAGAGGCCGGCGGGACTCCCGTAAACGGACCCCAGTCCCCGATTTATCGACTCCCGTTGTGCGTTCACTCCCTTTGTGGGAGGAGCTGAACCAGCGACGGGAGAGAGGGGAGTGAAAGGGAAACTCCCTCTCCCCCGGTATTTTACATGTGCCGAAAAGGGTGAGGACGGTCGCGGAGCGAGAGGGCCGCGTCCGGCCAGACCCACAGGACGACCCCCCCTCCCCCATGGAAAGCAGGTCCAAACAGAAAATGTCCTATGCGCATAGTCAGGAAAAGACCCGGTTCCACGTCCGAGAGAAAGGGCGTCCCCCCGACAGGCCCGCCCGAACTCAAACCCCCCCGCCACCCCCCGCCGTCCCCTAGACATCAGGGACGTTGTGCTCCTGATACGTGTGAGCGAGGGAGAAGGAGGCGAGAGAGAGACGCACGCAGCAGGTCGACACCCCAGGCCGCTCCCCTCCGGCCTCGGGCGAAAGGAGCTCCTCCTGGGGCATATCATGGTCCGGCGACAGGCGCACGGGAGCGTGCGGTTCCATGATCCTCCGTTTCCTCCCGGGGAGGCCGGTCGAAGTGTCCCGTGCCTTCCCTGAAGATCCCTGATGGATTGGGGGTCTGGAGAAATTTGTGGTTGCCACCACCGCCCCTCCGAAGGGTACAAATTTGAAACTGCGTGGGGTCCCGGTCGGTTTAGGAGTCTCCGGCGGCCTCAGAGGCGGTCTTGATTTGAAGCCACGGATGTCCAGTATACTCTCAGTCGAAGTAGCTCCCCGTGCGACCCATGGTGTGGGAGCTATAGGCCGCGGAGCGGGGACATGCGGAATTTGGTTTTGAGAGCGGTTTGACGCCTTTGTGGCCGCGGGCTTGCCCACGAGCGTCCGATCCCGACGCGTTCGGTACCCGTGGAAAGGTCTATTTTTTCAGAATTTTTTGACGTCTGATGCGTCCCGGTTGGACCTCGTCGGAGCCCACGGCCCTACCGCCAAGCCTCGAAACCGTGATTTCACGAAAGGTCAAATATTCAGTTTTTATCTAAAAACCGCGGTCGAGTGTCCCTGGCTCAGGCCAGGAAGGTCCCCCAGAAGGCTAATAAGTATTGGAGTAAAGTTCAAGGGCTTGCGGAGCCAGCGCACACCTCGGTGTCTCGTTGTGGCCCCCGGTTTGGCCACTAGGGGGCGCCGAAATTTCTTCCGAAAAGGCGTTTTTTTTTTTTTTTATATATTTTAATTTTATTTTATTTAAATTCCGGTGACACTTTCCCTTGACTATATCGACCGTGCCGAGTCCAACGGTGCAGGTCTCGGGTAGGTGGAACCCTTAGAAATAGGTAAACTAGCCTTTTAACCGTTTAAAACCACGCAATTGGGGTTCTGGAGGCGTTATTTCTCGACGGGACCAAGTCTAATGGTTCCGGTGCGAGAAATTAAGTCAGAAAAAGTCGGACTGGTATAGTGGAAAAATGTATTGAATATTTGGGAGCCCCAAGTCTTACCTGACAGGCCTGTCCGACCCCTATCGAGGGGTCGCCAGCAGTCAGGAATATTTTTGTTGGATTCCCCGTGGATCCCACATACGCAGAAAGCTTTGTTTTTGTTCAAACCGGCGTCGCCCTCACTCTCGTCGGTCCCCGAACTTTGGTTTCTGGGAAAATTACGGAGTTTTATAGCCGCCGCTCCCCAGCGTCGTAGAGAGTCGAGGCCTAGTGCGTTGGAACCGGCTCGACGAGACAAATTTTTTGAGTACTTGTACGTGCCAAACGGGCAAATTTTGGCGGAATTAAACGCGTTGGGGGCCCAAGGAAATTCAATATCGGGATTTTCTCCACCGGACCGAGTTTAATGGTTCCGGTGTGTGAAAGTAAGTCCGGCTAGGTGGTACTTATATGGTAGAAAATTTTATTGAATTTTTCGGAGCTCCGAAACTCCCCTGACAGGCCTATTCGATGCCCAACGAATGGTCGCAGGCGGTCGAAAGTAATTTGGTTAGATTCCCCGCGGTCCCTACATACGCGGAAAGCTTTATTTGTGTACAAAACGATGTAGCCCTCGCCTTCACGGGACCTCAAACATCCGTTTCAGGAAAATTTACGGAGTTTTATAGCCGCTGCTAGGAGCGTCGTAGAGAGTCGAGGCCTAGTGCGTTGGAACCGGCCCGACGAGACAAATTTTTTGAGTACCTGTGCGTGTCAAACGGGTAAGATTTGGATTATTGGTGGATTTAAACGCGTTCGGGGCCCCTGGAAGTTCTATTTCGGATATTTTCATTCATAAACTCCTGCCCCCCCTAAAAGAACCCGTGGGGAATTTGATTCAAGCCGTTCCAACTTGCTTCCTACTTGAACCATGTGTATCGTCCCCATTTGTGTCCTATATGTCCTATTGTGTCGTTCCAATTTGTGTCCTAATAGTCCTGTTAGTATCGTTCCAATTCGTGTCCTATTATACCGTGTGTATCGTTCCAATTCGTGCCCTAATGTCCTATTGTATCGTTCCAATTAGTGTCCCACTCGTCCCTTTGTATGGTTTCAATCTATACACCATTTGTTCTTAAGTGTATCGTTCCAATTTATGTCCTATTTGCCCCTTTATATTTTCCCAATCTATGCTCCATTTGTCCTATTTGTACCGTTTCAATTTGTGTCCTATTTATTCCGTGTGTATCGTTCCAAATCGTGTCCTATCTGTCTTATTTATATCATTCCAAATTGTATCCTGTTTATCCTATGTGTATCGTTCCAAATTGTGTCCTATTTGTTCTATTTGTATCGTTCCCATTTACGTCCTGTTTATCCTGTGTGTATTGTTCCAATTTGTGTCCTATTTGTCCTATTTGGTATTGTTCCAATTTGTGTCCTATTTGTCCTATTTGGTATTGTTCCAATTTGTGTCCTATTTGTCCTATTTGGTATTGTTCCAATTTGTGTCCTATTTGTCCTATTTGGTATTGTTCCAATTTGTGTCCTATTTGTCCTATTTGGTATTGTTCCAATTTGTGTCCTATTTGTCCTATTTGGTATTGTTCCAATTTGTATCCTATTTGTCCTATTTGGTATTGTTCCAATATGTGTCCTATTTGTCCTATTTGGTATTGTTCCAATTTGTGTCCTATTTGTCCTATTTGGTATTGTTCCAATTTGTATCCTATTTGTCCTATTTGGTATTGTTCCAATATGTGTCCTATTTGGTATTGTTCCAATTTGTGTCCTATTTGTCCTATTTGGTATTGTTCCAATTTGTGTCCTATTTGGTATTGTTCCAATTTGTGTCCTATTTGTCCTATTTGGTATTGTTCCAATTTGTGTCCTATTTGTCCTATTTGGTATTGTTCCAATTTGTGTCCTATTTGTCCTATTTAGTATTGTTCCAATTTGTGTCCTATTTGTCCTATTTGGTATTGTTCCAATTTGTGTCCTATTTGTCCTATTTGGTATTGTTCCAATTTGTGTCCTATTTGTCCTATTTGGTATTGTTCCAATTTGTGTCCTATTTGTCCTATTTGGTATTGTTCCAATTTGTGTCCTATTTGGTATTGTTCCAATTTATGTCCTATTTGTCCTATTTGGTATTGTTCCAATTTGTGTCCTATTTGTCCTATTTGGTATTGTTCCAATTTGTGTCCTATTTGTCCTATTTGGTATTGTTCCAATTTGTATCCTATTTGTCCTATTTGGTATTGTTCCAATATGTGTCCTATTTGTCCTATTTGGTATTGTTCCAATTTGTGTCCTATTTGTCCTATTTGGTATTGTTCCAATTTGTATCCTATTTGTCCTATTTGGTATTGTTCCAATATGTGTCCTATTTGTCCTATTTGGTATTGTTCCAATTTGTGTCCTATTTGTCCTATTTGGTATTGTTCCAATTTGTGTCCTATTTGGTATTGTTCCAATTTATGTCCTATTTGGTATTGTTCCAATTTGTGTCCTATTTGTCCTATTTGGTATTGTTCCAATTTGTGTCCTATTTGTCCTATTTAGTATTGTTCCAATTTGTGTCCTATTTGTCCTATTTGGTATTGTTCCAATTTGTGTCCTATTTGTCCTATTTGGTATTGTTCCAATTTGTGTCCTATTTGTCCTATTTGGTATTGTTCCAATTTGTGTCCTATTTGTCCTATTTGGTATTGTTCCAATTTGTGTCCTATTTGGTATTGTTCCAATTTATGTCCTATTTGTCCTATTTGGTATTGTTCCAATTTGTGTCCTATTTGTCCTATTTGGTATTGTTCCAATTTGTGTCCTATTTGTCCTATTTAGTATTGTTCCAATTTGTGTCCTATTTGTCCTATTTGGTATTGTTCCAATTTGTGTCCTATTTGTCCTATTTGGTATTGTTCCAATTTGTGTCCTATTTGTCCTATTTGGTATTGTTCCAATTTGTGTCCTATTTGTCCTATTTGGTATTGTTCCAATTTGTGTCCTATTTGTCCTATTTGGTATTGTTCCAATTTGTGTCCTATTTGTCCTATTTGGTATTGTTCCAATTTGTGTCCTATTTGTCCTATTTGGTATTGTTCCAATTTGTGTCTTATTTGCTCAGTTTCCTATATCCATACTCCCAGGAGGAAAGAAAAAAAGTTATGTGAGAGAATTGGAACACCTCCGTTCCGCTTCATTGGTGCTCCGTTCTCCCACTGTTTACTCTCTCCCCCTGTCGCATGGCTACAGAAAAAAAAAAAAAAAAAAAAAAAATCTTTTAGGTACCTAAATAAATAAATACCCAAATAGATAATTGCATGAGCACATAATAAGAAAATAAACAGATAACTAAAATAACTAATACATAAATAAATAAATAAGTGCATGAATAAATAAATAGGTACACAAATAAATAAATAAATAAATAAATAAATACATAGATAAATAAATAAATAATTAAATTAATCCATAAATAATGGACGATGTCCAGGAACTATGTACAAGAATAATATAGGGTTCAATCATACGCCTATACATTCAAAGAAAAAAACCCTAAAAAAAACTAAAAAAAGACCCTCCCCCACTACAACCTTTCCCTAAACTATTTACACCCTCATACCCGGAGGTTCTAAACAAATACGCTCCGGGTAATCCCCCATTCCATCGGGTAGTTCACATCTAGAAAATAAGAAAATAAGAAAGCCAAACAACATATCACACGAACACAGGCACAAGGTTGTAGGTGCAACTTTTTCCCACCCCCGCTACGAGTCCCCTAAAAGAAACCCTCTATGGGAGGGCCTCCTCCCAGGTGGCCCAGATTACCCTGCCTGTATCTGGGGTCCAGTGTACCTTATCGCCCTTGGTTTGGAAGTGTTCTTTGGGGGGGAGGGGGATGTGTGGCAGTTTATTAATGAAGGCGTTTAGATGGTCCAGCCTGTCCCGGGTTTTGAGCTCCAGGTCTGGGGAGTATGGAATCTTGGGAAATAGGATGGTTGCCCTGGGGAAGGCGGACTGGGCCGTCGTGTGGGTGAGACGTAGCAGGGCCTCCAATTCTGCTATGGGCCCCTTGTTTATATATCCAAAAGAGAGTATTACCACTTGTCGTGTGGGTGAGACGTAGCAGGGCCTCCAATTCTGCTATGGGCCCCTTGTTTATATATCCAAAAGAGAGTATTACCACTTTGGTGTTCACCACTGGTGAGACATTTTTTTCCAGGATAGCCTGTGCGTGTAGTAGCGACGCCCCTGGGAATGCGTCGATCTGTATGTCCCCTCGCGGGATAAAAGGGAGGTTTTTGATGTTTGAGTCCCCCATTATTATAATCTCCCTTGAGGGGTGGACAGACCATATGGATTTATCCCCCTGGTGGTGGTGGATAGTCTTTAGAGCTCCAATGGGGCGAGGGGGGCCCCTTGCCCCGGTACGGCCTGATGGGGTTCCTGGGTTTCGTTGGCAGCTCATGGTGGTATGTCTGAATGTGAGAAGAAATAGAGAGAGAGAGAAAAGGTATATACTATTTATGGTGTTGGTTTATATTTTTACAAAATATGTTTCTGGTGTGCTACATATAGGTCCGTTTGCTTATTTATTACATTATTTGGAATTTGTTTTAATTATTACAGGGGAGTGGCTTATCCGAATGAGGTGGGAATTTCAGGATCACATCGTCAGCAGTAACCGGGACGTCGACAGGTGTTTCGGCCTTTTAATACTGGACACCCTCTATCCCGGCTGGGCCCGGAAGGTTGATCAAATCCCTCCGTGTGACCCCATGTTCGATTAGCCTATTTTATTAGGGCCTTTTGGTTTGTTTTATGAAAGGGAGGGGAAAGTACATATAACAATTGTTTCCAAGGAGGAGGGGTAGAAGAGTTGCCTGCCAGTCACGTAGGTCAGTATAGTTTTACAGAATACAGTCAAGCTACGACCATGTTGTTATATCTTGCAACGTAATGTAGGAGAGAGTTGCATCAGCTTTTGTTATGGTTTAGTATGGAACGACCCCTGGGGCTATGTTCCTGCAGTGTATCGAGACCGTTATCGGTCCGGTGGAAGATAGGTCCTAGGGGACTGTGGGTGGTCCAGGTCCAGCGCGGTTGTTCCAACCCTGCCGTCCCGGAGGAGTCCTGTCCCAATTTAACATCAATATCTAGAACCTCTCTGCAGAGTAGTGCCACAATACTGTGGTACAGGACATTTCGTCCGAAACACAAGGAGTCGTCATAAACACAAACGGGGGGCCGTCCTGACCGCCGAGGGGGCTCGCCTGAGCAGCCAATGGATGGAGTGTCAGGCAGTCACGAGGTGGACCACTCCATAAAAGGACGTGCCCCCCAACAAAAAGGACGCTGTGCTACAGAGCCCTAATGCCCCCCTATTCCCGACACAACTAGTTACTCCCCCCGCCCACGGTTCCCTGCGATGCATCGGGTCACGGTTCTACCCCCCATCGATCGGAAGGGATAGGGAACCTCCCTCCCTGCCCGCCAATGCACGCAAAGGCGCCACGGGGCAAGAGGTCCCCTGGGGACCCGACCGATAGAGGGCCAACCCGATGCAGTCGAGAGACCGCCCAGCCCTCACCACTATACCCTGCTCAGGAGGCCGGGCTTAGGGCCCCAAGAAATGCGTTGATAGGCCCGACATCTCCCCGGGGGAACACCGGTTCTTGGATGCCGGGATAACCAACGCATCCCAGACCGCCTGAGGAGCGCTGGGGCTAAAAAGCCCAGAAAGTCCCGCTGTTAAAAGCCCTTAAAAGGACTACGGGAAGGCCCAGGGAGAGCTGGAGGGGGCGTGGCTTAGCCTCTCCCTGATTGGCCTAGGAATGCTCAAAAGAAAGAAAGCAGTCACCTGTCAAGGGAGCAGGCAATACTGAGGAGAGGATAGAGAAGTATTCTTCGTTATCTTCGTGCTGCTATGCGTTGTTTGGGAATTAATTATGTAGTCAATTTGCTGCAGTGTAACCAAATGGACTAAGTGTATGGGAGACGGTTGCACCATAATGCCATGGTGTGTGTTTTGGCTAAAAACATGGCCGCCATGCAAATGAGGGGACACAGAAAGCGATCTGATTGGTTGGAATGTTGAGGTCCTCCTAACTCCCAGAGGCAAGCTCCGATTGGGCTAAAATTTGGTGGGTGTGACCCTTGGCCCCCCACGGACCCCCCCCCACTCATCCTAGGCCCCGCCTTCCCGCTCTCTCATTGGTCAGCACCAAAACTGCCATAACTACGCTATGGAAGGTGATTGAGACCTGTAATTGGGCGACCATATACCTGAGGCCAATGGGAATCTTTCCCCCTCCCTCTGGCTCCGCCCCCTCCCGTTCCTCATTGGTCCACACTAGAATGGTAGTTACTATGGCCTGGTTGGTGCTATTGACCTGGGATTTGGTGACCATACGTCTAAGGCCAATAGGAATCCTTCCCTCCAACTCTGGCTCCGCCCCTTCTCGTCCCTCATTGGTCTAAACTGAAACCCTCATAACTATGGTCCGATGACTGTTGGAGACTCCGAATTCGGTGACTATGCCTCTGGGACCAATAGGAATCCCTTACCCTCACTCCCGGCTCCGCCCCCTCTCATCTCTCATTGGTCCATATTGAAACGGTCATAACTAAGTTGTGATAGGTACTGGGGACCTAGGATTTGGTGACCATATGTCTGAGGCCAATAGGAATTCCTCCCTCCACCCCTGGCTCCGCCCCTTCTCGTCCCTCATTGGTCCCAGCTGAAACCCTCATAACTATGGTCTGGTGATTGCAGGAGACCCCAAATTTTGTGACTACACCTCTGGGGCCAATGGGAGTCCCTTACCCTCCCTCCTGGCTCCGCCCCCTCTCCTCTCTCATTGGTCCATACTGAATTGGTCATAGCTAAGTTTTGGTAGGTACTATGGACCTGGGGTATGGTGACCATATGTCTAGGACCAATGGAAGCCCTCCCCCCTTACTCATGGCTCCGCCCCTTCTCGTTTTTCATTGGTCCAAACCGAAGCGTTCATAACTATGGTGTGGTAATTGTTGGCGACCCTGAATTAAGTGATCCTACCCCTGGGTCCGGTAGGGATCTCCTACCTTCGCTCCTGGCTCCGCCCCTTCTCATCTCTCATTGGTCCATACTGAAATGGTCATAACTATGTTATAGTAAATATTAGTGGCCTAGGATTCGGTGACCATCCATCTAGGGTCCATAGGAAGCCTTCGCTCCCGTTTCTGGCCCTGCCCATTCTTGTCCCTCATTGGTCCAAACCGAACGTTCATAAATATAGCGTGGTGGGAGTTGGTGATTCATAATTCAGTGGCCACTCCTTAGGGGCAAATAGAGATCCGTTCCCCTGTCTCTCGCCCCGCCCCTTCTTATTTCCCATAGGTCTAAACCGAGGTGATCAAGACTGCTGTATGGAAAGTGTTAGAGTGACTAAGGATTCGATAACCCCTCCCTAGGGCCAAAATTAGGGATCCCTTACTCTCCGTCCCATGATAAGGAGAGACGATAGTTCCCGACCTGACGGAGGCGCGCCGACTCAGCAGACCTTGAGGCCGAGGAGGCACGCCCGAGCGCCTCCGGGCGCGAGTGCCCGTGCCGACCGGCCGATGGTCTGCTAGTCGACTCAGCGCCGTTCGAATTGCATACCGATAAGCACAGAATAGTGAATTTCATGGGGTTGAAATCCGTTTGATTTCTACCGTTTTGCCGAGGGGGGCTGAATGCGTCTTAACCCGATCGTCGCACCGTGGTTTCCAACTTTGCGTACTTCGTTGGACCGCAACGTCCCGTCGGCATGTGTTTGGGGAACCAGGAAGCTTTTTACCCCCCATCCTTTACTTTTTCTCCCGTCCGTCCTCTGATTCTGGTGTAAATTATGACGTGTCACCGTCCTACCTGTCCTCCCTTGTTTCCAATTTATGACGGGTTTTACCGTGTTATATTCCACCTCCGTTCCCAATGGTTTAGGGACCGTTCCAACCGGTCCCAGCCGGTCCAATCGGTCCCGAGCTCTTCGTCCTGTTCCTATGTGACCGTCCCATGTGGTCCATATCGGTCCGGTCCTCTTGATCTCCCGTACTGTGTTCTTCTTAGGTTGGTTTTCAAGACATCGAACGTCCGGAAGTGCCCTTGCCTAGTGACTTGGGGTATGAACGTATGTATTATTTAGGAAAATGGAGAATCAGTGCACACTTCCCTGCCGGGGCGTCCCGACTTAAAAAGAGTGAAACATAGACCCTCCATCCCTCGCGTAGTTATTTTGGATAAGGGGGGAGATATTCTGACCGCATTGTCGCGAAGAATGACCTGGCTATCGTTCTCGTTTTTTGGGGGGACTGCCTGGTGCGGGACGGAGACCCCACCCGGACCCCCAGACAGGGCGTCCTGTCACGAAGGGATCCGAGACAGGCCCCCGGCCCCACCCGGCTTATTAAATCAGATTCAACCGAGGGAATGCACCAAGGCTTTATTTATTGTGGCTGTAAGTAACGAAGGAACTTTGGAAGTGAGAGCTCCAGTTCTTCTTCCGCTAGGGTTAGGGTTAGGGTTAGGCGTCCCGGCCTCGAAGTGCATGGCAGGTTAGATACTCAGTGTATGGCAGGTTAGATACTCAGTGTATGGCAGTTTGGCCACTAGGGGGCGCACCAGATACTTTCAAGTGGTTTTGAAGCTTTCTTTGGTCGTGCCCCTGTGAGACACATCACAGACTGTGATGTGTCTCACAGGGGCACTTAAGCCACCACGCCACGACAAGGCAGAATCCATGTGGTGGGATTTTCTTTTTTTTTTTTTTGGGGGGGGGGGGGGGGGGTCACACACACACACACACACACACACACACACACACACACACACACACACACACTCAGGGGGTTAAAATGGGAAAAAAACTGACCTGCCACAGGTGACAAAAGGGGACAAAATAAACACACACACACACACACACACACACACACAGGTTTTTTTTTTTTTTTTTTTAAACAAACACACACAAACCCACACGTCAGGGGGTTGGGGAGGGAGAAAACAAACAAACAAACTAACAAACAAAAAACACACACAATCACTCGACCCACTCACTCAACCACTCTGGGGGGGTGGGGAGGATACAAATAAAGGAAAAACGGGGGGTGGGGAGGAAAATTAACGCAAACGCATGGTGTTCCGCTTCTTCCTGAATGCAGTCAGGGTCCTGGCCCCTATCCCGAGCTTAAAGCATGCCTCCAGGTACTCTGTGTAGGCCGCTACTAGTGGGCCCTCCAAACAGATTAAGGCCTGCTCCTCTTCCGACCACTTTATTTTGCATCCTGCTGGAAGCATGAAAGGGCGGTCTCTATTTAGTGGGTGGCCGTCCGCATCCTGCGGTTGGAGGAGCTGGGGGTCATTCTCCTCCTGCAGGAGACAGGGTTTTTCCAGGTCTTCCACCTCGACAGCCTCCTTCTCAACTCTGGCCTCACCTTTCTCCTTCTCCTTCTGTACTTTCTTCTTGTCCACCTCAGCTTTGTACGGGATGCTCTCATGCAACCTGTACACCGGTACGTTGTACGGGCTGATGGTGAACAGGGTGAAGTTCGAGAGGATCCGTAGTTGCCTTATTTCTTGCTGTGAAATCACCTGCGACTTCAGCAGAGCACCCACGCCTGGGAAGTCAACATAGAAGCCGTTCATTTTCATCCCTATTATAGAAATCAGGGTCAGGGTGTCCAGGAGTTTCTCCTGGACACCCTCTTTCCTGTTGGCGATGACCCTGTCTAGTATTTTTTCTAGGACTTTTGGGAGCCAGGGCATCCCCTGTTCCTCAAAATAGGAGACCCTGTCCGAGCCCATGAGACCCCTTCTCAGAATGTTGCTGAAGATGCGCTCAGCCCACCCCCAGCTCTGTTTTGCCGCTAGATCGAAAAGCGGCTCTTCGCCTTCGTTGTGGAGGAGAACCATCTGGGGGGCCTCCCAAGTTGCGTCCAGGCGTGACCCGCGTGGCCAGAACTTGGTGAGTGGCCAGAAGTACACGCCCAGATGGTTCATGCCTGCCACAAGGCAGGCCTTTGGGTCTCTCTTGTGACTCCTGACGATCTCCAGCACCCGCAGAAAACACATTCCCGCCCTGTTGCGGAAGTGTGTTTGGTGTTGTAAGAGGGGGGGCGGCGAGACCCAGTTCGCCCGCACCTGCACAGTCTATGTCGAACCGTAGCCTTCTGGGATCAGCGACCGAAACCCTTCGCCAGTGGAAGCTTTTCTTGGCGACTTTTTCCTCCACTGACTCGAGTCCCTGAAACTCCGAGGTGTTAGCGGGGGTCTTGTTGATCTGAGGCCTGTTCCTCAAAAGAGAATTAAAGCTTAAGCCTGGCTTTAACACCTATCCTGGCTTAATTTAGCCAGGATTAGGGCTGAATCGGTTCCTCAAAAGCTGAATTAGCTTGAAGATTAGTTTAGCCAGTTCACCCGGGCTAAGTTTAGCCATGAGCCGATTCCTCAAAAGAGAATTGAAGCAATCCTACCTTAGTTACCATGGCAATTTAGCTGTGAAGTTAGCCTGGTCAGGAGCAGGCTAACAGCCAAGCTTACTTAATCCAGTGCCTTGTTCTTCAAGTTTTTCCACAGTTAATTCAACACATGTGTTTGAATATAGACTCATTATAATGACCTTGCATTCAAATAAAATGAAATAAATACAATCAGATATAATCAAATTAATTATATTACTGAAATAGTGTGTGACCATGAATCATAATTGTTTCACAATGACTCATGGGATGTCATTGTCACTCTGTTAACACTATAGTTCATATTGCTGTTAGATGTTTGATAATATATAACAGTTTTTTTTTTCACTGAATGTAAGTCAATGAGGAGCATATTTTAAATTATCAATTTCTAGTCAATGGAGAAATTATTTTTTATTTCTTGTCCACCTTTGGAGTTACATCATGATGGCAAGGTAACTACACAACCCAAACCTCTACCAAAGTGGTCTTGCAAATGTGGGGTTATTGCGTGTCCCGCCCCCCCACCCCCGTCCCCCTGTCCCCCGCTCATCCCGTCGCGGCCCCCAGTCGCGGTCAACCCCCCCGTCCCGTCCCGTGCGTCCCGTTGCCGTCCCGTCCCGTCCCGTCGCGCGCGCGCGCGCACACACACACACACACACACACACACACACACACACACACACACACACACACACACACACACACACACACACACTCTGTGTGTGCTTGCAATACTTTGCCACGCTTTCTCCCTGGATCTATTTATTGCGGTCGCGTTTCCTTTCTCGCTTATAATACATTTTAGATTTTACTTCCTTGTATGATTTCATGAGCTGCTGCAATGCTGCTGTTCAGCCACAGAGAGGAACGCCGCTCTGGTTTTGGACTCCATGATTGGTCAAGTTCAAGGATTCTGCTATCGACTTTCATGGTCTTTTATAGAAATACGTGAAGCCTGGCTTCATTATCCTGGCTGGACATAGCCTGGCTTGACAAGGCCTAGCTCGACAAAGTCGCTCCTTTTCAGCCTGGCTTTGCTTCGAGGAACGGAATAAACGAGGCTTATATGGACCCGACTTTGTCAAGTCTGGATTTGGCTTAAGTCCAGGCTTAGTTTATTCACCTTTTGAGGAACAGGCCCCGGGTCGCCTGGGCACTTGAGGCCACACCTGACGGAGAAATTAAATTCACAATCAATGGCCAAAGGGTGCTATAGCAATCAATTGAATTTGTTTTGACGTACAGTCATGAACCTCTGACCCTTAGATCTTCTGCCATGTTATATCAAACTGTTTATTTTGCACATAACATTCTATACATGGACTTTGGACCAATACCTCTAACATAATAAAGACTTGCATTTTAATAGGCACACTCACTCAGAACTCTACTCAGCTGTTTCCATGCAACCTTTTAGAGCCCGTTTTTTGGCAGCAGTCGTGTGTCTGCATATGATCTTTTAGGACCTTCTGGATATCCTCCAGCGCAGCACTGTAAACACAAATGTTTTGACATCTCTGAGACAGGTTCATAATACACAACACATCAAGGATGAAGTGAAAGCATAGCTATTTCTAGGGTTGTCCGATATTGGCTTTTTTACCGATAACCGATATACCGATATTGTCCAACTCTTAATTACCGATACCGATATCAACCGATACCGATATATGCGGGGATTATTGTGATTAGGGTAAGCTCAAATTTCATATCACACACACCATAAACCGATACCGATATTTTCCCGATATCAATTTTTATGCTAATATCGGCCGATAATATCGGGAGGTCGATAATATCGGACATCCCTAGCTATTTCAAAATAAAAGTAAAGCATGCACACCCACTCTTCAGTTACTGTAATAGGTGCAGAACTGATAAAACAGCAACAGGTAACAAAAGTACAGTCCACACACTGCATTGACTTGCTTGTAGTAGATTTATTGTAATGCTTTTACATTTCGGTCAAGGCGACCATAAGAATGAAAATACTGCAGTGTGCAAACTCTACTTTTTTTCCCCTACCTAAAGCATAATCATTAGCCATAACAATAATTAGTGGGGATGAGCGAGTACACCATTATCTGTATCACCAACAAATTATCTGTATCCGGATCTACTCGGTGAGATGTAAAGTGGGTGTGGCTCACGTATATATACAAAAAATAATTACATATTTTTGAATATATATATATATATATATATATATATATAATATATATATATATATTTTTTAAGCGAACATGTGTAGCTCAAATCTTTGCTTCTGGTGGTCCCTGGCATAAAATATTTTGAGATGGTTGGAATTTTTTACAATCAGCCTCAGGTGTGAATGGGTTAAGGGTGCTGGTCTTGTCCATTTTTAACAATACCCAGCCCTAATCACGAGTACAGATAATTGACACATTGTAATCGGATGATACCCACTCCTAAAAAGTACTTTATCTGTATTACTACTACATACTCGTTTCATGGGGGAACTCAGGGAAACTCTCCCCTGTTTCGAGAACTCGAATTGTTCCCAATAATTAGAGAATGTAATGTAAAGTGAGGTTGATGAGGGGAAAGACATCTACATGGATTACCTCAAGTCATCTACTCTCTCAACAGCCGACTGAACGTTGGATTCAGGCTCGGCTAGCTCTTCCCCAATTTTTTTGAATGGGACATGTTTGGTGAGGTGTGCAAGGTCGTTTGCCAAACCGCGGCAATCCTCTGCAATGTAAAAAGGAAGAAGTTGTAACACATTACTTGATGTTCTACTTGCTGTCGTTAAAATCATCGCAAACACACACACACACACACACACACACACACACACACACACACACACACACACACACACACACACACAGAGTTCAGTCAGAGTTCAGTCAGAGGCAACAGCACAGCAGCAGAGAGACTGCAAAGAGGCAGCAACAGCAGCAGAGAGGCAGCAACAGCAGCAGAGCAACACAGCAAGGAGAGAGGTCAGGAATGAACAGTTAGGCAGAGAAGTTTAAATACTGTATCCCGCCCTGAGCACAAATTGAGCCTAGATCTCTGAAGCATAGTTTGGCGTCAGGGCTCTGTCTCTATTCATTCCCTGTAAGCATGAGCATTTTAATTAAGTGATATGCCAAATAGAATTATGAATTAAGAACCCAAAGGGGAATCTAGAAACAGAGCCTACAGGTGGATGCGGTGGGATGGCAAAACTTCATGGGCAGCAGCGGACAGCAGAGAGGCAGCAACAACAGCAGAGCAGCACAGCAAGGAGAGAAGCCAGGAATGAACAGGTAGAGAAGTTTAAATATCCCGCCCTGATCAGGCGAAGAGTGCATGTGACTGGTCACCTGATCAGGGACCAGGGTTGGGGCGCTGCTTTTAGTTGTCTGGCTGAACTATCTATGCAGTCTTTGCATCAATACCAAAACTACAACTCTGAAAATGCACACTTTTGAGAACTGGCTTAAGTACTGACTACATACATACATGTCACCTTCGACCATTTTTGTGCACATCGTTGTGTTAGAAGCATAAGGGGCCAATTGGACCCCTGCCTTTTTCAGCTTACTCTCAAGTTCTCTCTTTTTGCTCTTAGCCCTCCTCAGGTATGTGACCATGAGGTTGAGTACTTTTCTGGCGCAGAGCACCGCCTCTGCAGCTCCTTTACTGTTGCAACGTGTCTGTGCAAGCATAATCAATCAATCAATCAATACATTTGTATATAAATAGAGTACCAAATTCTGACATAATTTATGCATCCTACCTGGGTCACGTCACCCCCCCCCCCCCCCCCACCCCATTCTGAATTCCCATATATGTGTTTAATATCAAGGCATACAAGAACTGATGAAAATTTTAAATCAGTGGATCACCCATATTATGGATTTTACTGGCAAGGAAAATGCTATAGTTACTTACACCGAATTAATTACATTTTCGCCAGAAACAGGCTGTATCAAATATGAGTGACAATACAGAGCCAACTCCCTGACAATATCGCCGGGCCAAGATGACTGTATGTTATTTTCAATAGATGAATTACTTCTGTGACAAGGCACTTTAAAAATAGAGCAGGCTCTATATTTAATGCAAGGCACTTTAAAAATAGAGCAGGCTCTATATTTAAAGGTAGGGTAAGTGATTTCCTTTGTTTAAAATAAGTGTTAAATAGCTCTATATTCTGATAGTACTCATGGCTATAGAGTGTTTGTTCAGTAACAGGAGTCTCCTTGTCTCTCCACCTCTTTATTAGACAGAAAATGCATTTTCGTTTCAGTTTCAGTTTCATTTCCAATTTTATCCAATCAGGACAGAGAACTCAATCAGGATATAGATTAAACAAGTGAAATTGGAAGTGATGACACTGAGAAATGAGCAGGCAAAATTGGAACTGGAACACTATAAAAATGAAGCTTAAAAATTGGTACTTTCTCCTGATTGGCTGAGATTTTGACACCTACCGGAAAATGTATTTTCTGTTTATTAAAGAGCTGGAGAGACAAACTCATTGCTATAGCGAGAGAAACACTCTATAGCAATGATTACTATCAGAATAGTGCTTTAACCTTTTAACAAAATCATTTTTGTTTTAACCCAAAAATATCACTTACCCTACCTTTAATGCAAGGCACTTTAAAAATAGAGCATGCTCTATATTTAATGCATCACTTTACACATCATTTTCATTTAGACATCATGGCCCATCATTTCTTGTACTGTTAAATTTGCAAGGCCCACAACGAGGTGAATGTTTTATTGAAACATGCCGACTGAAATATCTATAGGATACACTGTGTTGATATAATTCCTATAAACAGGCAAACACACACACAGCCCAACCCTATAGTTAATATCATGACGAGAACGTTTGCGGATATTTTGAGCGGATTTGTTTCAGTGAACCAGTTATTAACACTGCAGAAAGGTAAACAAGGTAGAGAGTAGTCTACAAGCAGAAACGGTAAAATAAGACTGATATCTGAATGTATGTAGTTGGTGCATTTTACCCAACTAGAAAAACAGCATAATGGGGCTTTAATCCCTTTAAACAATTACAGAAATACAGGGTCTGTTTTGTTGTAACTGCAGCTTGTAAAAGTGCATGGGCAATCCTATTTAAAGGAGGCATTTAGTCTGTTTAACCAACACATTTCAATAAATACCCTTTGTCTCCAATGTAGTGTCTCCATCTGATGCACACTCTCCATCTGATACAATGGAATCATCTCCTGCATTTTTGGACAAATTGACACATTAAATCAAAGTTGACGGTCTTGCACGCGCTGTAAGGCTACATTTAACTTTGAACTTTTAAACACCTTTAACAAGACTAGCTCCCTAACACACACCTCACTCCCCCGTCCTCTGGATGTGTGGACCAGGACGAGGGGGATTGCGTCTTGATATGCATTGACCCATTATGATGATAATGGTCTGTAGGTTAACTTTGGTTGGTAAACGGTAGTCGGTTAGTTGGTTCTCTCTCTCTGCTTCTCTCTCTGCTTCTCTTCTCTTGGCTCTCTCTGCCAACGACTACACCTGCTCTGCTGGCGCTGACGGCTTTAAGCGACAAAACGTTCATAGCTTGGCCAATCGAGAGGCCTCTAGGTTGAGTTGACCAATCAGAATCAGGGACTGTAGCGCCGTGAGTCTTCGCAATGTCAGTGAAAGCCAACCAACCCTATCATACAAGGTCTTTACATTTTGTGATGAATCTCAGTGAAAGGATGGGTGCTACAGGAGGAGCATTGCTGTTACTCGATGTGGACAATGTTTTCTGTCCTGCACACAGTTCACATTTCACTGCAATATTTTTAGCGTCCTTTATCCCCACAAATTCTCAATAATGGTTATAGTTCCAAGCTGCAAACTAACGCTGCGCTGTCGCTCATCTTAGACTGTGTGTGTGTGTGTGTGTGTGTGTGTGTGTGTGTGTGTGTGTGTGTGTGTGTGTGTGTGTGTGTGTGAGTGCGATTGTGGTGGTGGGCGTGTTACTGTGTATGTGTGTGTGTGTGTGTTAGCAAGGGTTTGTGTGTCTGTGTATTTTTCCCGTAAGGCAAGACCCGCCCCAAAGGCAAGACTCACTCACTCGCTTAACCAATCATCACTCCTCTCTGGCCACTCTCACTTTCTCATTAGAGTGAGAGGGATCGCTTGGATTTGCCTGTATCCAAGCCTGCCTGTCAGCTCCGCAGGGGGAAACAGTTCAGTTGGATCACATAATGTAACGCAGTAACGCACCTATTTAAATCACAGTAACTATAACGCGTTACTGAATGGGAAAAGGTAACTAGTTACGGTAACTACGTTAGCCTAGTAACGCGTTAGTCCCAACACTGGTGATGACCATAGCTCGGCTGCGAGTTCAAAGGAGTGTTTGAACTTAGATCAGTGAGATGTCAAACATTTTGCAGAATGTCTCGTCAATGGCTCCAACATATCTTTAAATGACAAAGAACTAATATGTAACATTTGATATTTTAAATGTTACCATGACGGTGAAAACTCCACAATAGACTTGGTCTGCTTGAGTGTTGTGGGAGAATGTATCCACACGCCATGGTCTGCACTGAGGACGTCTTTGCTCGGCAGATTTTCTAATAGCCACAACAAAAGGTGTCACAACTGAAGTTAAAAACAATTATAACCGGTAATGATAGTGGGAGGCATGCGTTAATCCGACAGACCTTTTCTCCGACTATGTGGCCACGCACAGCTCCAAGTCGGATGCTGCGAGGTTTGCCCTGTTTGCCAGCACCTACTAGTGTAGCTAACAGTACATATCCTCAGAAAAAGTTAATTACTATCATTAGTGCAGACAGTTTTAGTTCATACCTGGAGTCCAGCAAATGAATCTGTCTTTCTCCACTTATGGTACTAGTGTATTCCGTTATAAAGGGTGAAACTGTGCTCGCTTTACACAGATGAGTATTCAAAAGACGATGAGATTATTTTATTTGGTACAGCATTGCTGGGCTGGAGCACGTTGGATATTGTATTCACATTTTCATACTCTCGGACCTACGGTCCAGTATATATAAGCCAGTATTTGGAAAACATTTGCTGTGTTTCTCAAGTCTTGTTACACCGACCGACGGCATTCTTTCTGGCCGTTTACTGTGCTGCGTCACTTTTGAGAAATTCAAACAAACCACTTCAATATGATGGACATTGGACATTGACATTATGATGGACATTGGGCATTGGACATTGACATTATGATGGACATTGTGTACCATTTTGTCAACAATCTCCTCACATTTGGAGGATAATATGAGTTCATGTTGACACTATGGAATGAACACCCCATTGCAATTAGAACTGCAGACTCACTCCCAATCTTCTGCCGTAATCTGAAGACTCACCTCTTCAGACTCCACCTCAGCCCGTAGCACTTGCCCTAGCCTTGACGACCTTGCAAGATTATGCAAAGGCTAAAATGCAACTTAGATTGCATGTTATGTAGACAGATGCCAGGTCATTGTTGGCCTGGCATCCGGTAGTGTTTATAGTTTCAAGGTAGGCTGATGATAGGTTCTTGGTTTATGTATGTTTATATTATTATCAGATTAGTGGTTTACTTATGTATTACTTTATTATTAGATTACTATTTTTATGCATTTGATGATATATGTGTATTATGATGTATTATCTTGTGTCCTTGCTTACTGTAAATCGCTCTGGATTAAGAGTGTCTGCTAAATGCCTAAACTGTAAACCTATTTCATGTCCATCGATGGATCTGTTTAACTCTTTGACTTGTCCCATCTCTCTCCACTGGTGGTTCAATGTAAACGCTGCTGCGTCTTGCATCTCATGCCTGATTTATGACTAGTCAGTCGTATGACTGTGTCGCACGCAGAACATAGCAGATCGCCACATTGTAGGCTTGTAGATCAGGCTTCATTAGGAAATGCGCGTGTACTTTGACATGCAAGACCAAAACAGCAGTCTGTGACTGGTAGCGTTTATTTGTGCTGTTTAATATATAAAAACTGGTCTGTTGTCATGCATGGCTCCCACTCTCGTCCGCTCCCGTTGGCTTTTTATTCCCGTCCCGTCCCAATCACGGGATTAATACAAATTTGACTCCCATCCCGCGGAAATACCATGACCCGCGGAATTCCCGTAAAAAAAAATCATGTACTACGTCTCGTCATTTTCATATATGAGAGAGAGAGAGAGAGAGAGAGAGAGAGAGAGAGAGAGAGAGAGAGAGAGAGAGAGAGAGAGAGAGAGAGAGAGAGAGAGGCCAGCTTCTTGCAGAGCCATTGTAACAAACAAGAATAAAGAAGCCTCAAAGATTCATGCCTGTCTGTCTGTCTGTCTGTCTGTCTGTCTGTCTGTCTGTCTCTTTCAGCAAGGCATCGCTGTGTTTCTACATCCATTCATGACACGGATCAACTGGACGTACGTAGGTTCCTGTAAAAATCGAAACTGCAAGATCTGTTCCATTTGTACACTCTCAGAGTTACAGAGTGACAGACTCCTCGAGGACCCTGGGGGTCCCGAGACCCTACTTTGAGAATCTCTGATCTGTTCTGCTGTATATGATGCTGTTTGCTTCCTGGCTGGGATGACTGATCATGTGCGTCCTGGTGTGTGTGTGAGTGTGAGTGCGTGTGCATGTGCGTGTGTGTGTGTGTGTGTGTGTGTGTGTGTGTGTGTGTGTGTGTGTGTGTGTGTGTGTGTGTGTGTGTGTGCGCGTGTGTGTGTGCGTTCACATGTTTCATAATTCTTTTGAGAAAACGTATCCTTCATTTCCTAATGTAATTCAGCGGCTTTCGGATTGGGCTGAACCCTCGTACATCATAGATGTGTTGGTAGTCATGGCTGCCAGCTCCCACCTGATGCTGTGTGGGAGTCCTGAATGCTCCATACCATACTGAATAACTACCAGCTTGCATAAAGTCTTCAGACTAGGACTTAAGTCTAAGATGTAGAGGTGATGACCTGCACATGCCATGTACGTGCCATATCCTCCAAAGAGGATGATACTATCTCCCACCATGCAACAGCACGTCCTAGACATCCTTGAAGACGGGCCTTTCCCCTTGGGCTCAACCTTCTGAAAGGAGACGGTCTCTGGGTTGAATTTCCACAGATCACCGAAGGTCCGACGATTGTTGTCGCCACCATATATGTACAGCAGTCCATTGTAGGCAAAGGCCGAATGGCGCATGCGTCCATCTGGAAGAAGCTGTGCAGAAGGAGCACTCAGCCAGAAGTTGGTCTCTGTGTCAAAGACTGTGATGTTGTTGTGGTACTGGTCCCACTGGTCCCCTTTGCCCCCAAACACATACATAGTTGTACCGATGATGGTGGCAGAGTGACATAATGAAGAAGGTGGCGGGGTTCCTCTGGTGCTAATTAAAGACCAGACCATTGTGGTGGTGTCCAACGTATGCATGCCATCAGTGCATCTAATCTGTTCGTTGCATCCTCCGAAGATATACATGACCTTCCCCAAGACACAGGCCGAGTGGCCCCACCTCGCCTCTGGGACGGTCCCAGAAACGTCAGGCTTGAACCATGTGTGGGTGTCGACATCGAATGCGTAAAGCACATTGAAGCACTTCAATTCGTAAGTGGTCAAACCGCCCCAGATGTAGACGGCGTCTTCTATCAGCACCGCTGTGTGGCCCCAGCACATTGAAGGAACCTCCGGTGGAATTTCTCCTCTTCCGGTTGTCACTGCGGGCAGCTTGGTCCAGCGCAGAGACACTGTTTTGAAGACGTGCACATCGATGACCACCATGTCGTTCATGACGGTCCCCTCGCAGAAATCCCCTCCAAACGAGTACAGCTTGTGTCCCACTGCTACAGCAGCGTGGTAGTGTTTCTGTGGTCCGCCCGACAGGTGAACCGTCCAGCTCAGCATCTCACACAAACAGCACTAACAACGTGGATGAACACAAGTCTAGTTCACTGGAGTCTTGAGGTTCTGTTGTGTACGTTCCGTTCCCCCTTATATTGATGCAGTGGCACAAACATCACGCAAAGCTTGGACAATCTGTGAAGCGGATGCATTGGGTACCTGCAGGGAGCACATGGGGTACACAGGGTAATTGGGGGGCTACGTGTCTCCCCACTCTAACAGACCTCTGTTAAAGGTCTAAAAGACCTTTGTTAGAGTGGGATCCTACAGGGAGACACAGGGCCCGGGAGGGCCCTGTGTCTCCCTGTAGGATCCCCACTAGTGTCCCCACTAGTGTCTATTTGGTCTACTATTGTATGCTTTGTCTATTTGGAAATCATCTCTCTTCTCCTCTTATATCGCCCATGCTTGAAAATTGGGACAAATCATGTCCTTTCGAGAACACACATTTAAAAAAAGAAGGTTGGGTGAAAAAATATTCACTTTAATATTGTTCTGTCCCCAGTCACCTCATGCCAGCTAATGGACAATGATACTTCTGTGATTAGTCAACAACTGCTGTTTGATGAAATTGATGCATTGTGAAAAGAGAGAGACATGTCACTCCTGCAAAGAGGTTTGACACAGGCTAAACTTGACTCTTTGTGCCTTTCTTCAAACACTGTTGCTAACAATAATGACAAATGCTGCTTCACTCATTTGCACATTTAATTATTTGGCTGAATCTCTCGTCACAAAGGATACCCCATTTGTCCCTCTCATTCACCAGTATATTTTACACATTAGTCAAGCTCAAGCACAATATGAAGTTTGAGTATTTGTCTGATCAGGTTTGTACCCCCAAAAGTACCCTGATACCCCATTAGACTTAAGTTCTATATCTCATGGCCACAACAAAGATATTGCATCCAAATGATCCTGGGTTGGTGGGATTTTCAATATAAATAATTGAACTGATATTTTCTGTTGTCTGTGTGATTTATTCTGGTTAACTCAGTTGAAGGTTTGCTTTTTTTGGTATCCAATCCCTGGTTATTCACCTTATTCCTGACTTTCTCCAGGGCGCCGCCATTGAGTTTTTCCTCTGTGTGCTGCTTCATTCAATATCTTCTCACTTCCAGCCAGCGTCCTCAGCCAGGCCAGCCCAGAGCAGCGGGTGGTGGTAATGCACCTTAATGAGATGGTTGCCAAATGCCTTTAAAAACCAGGAAGAAGGCGTATTTAAAGTCTACGGCAGTGTTTTGCCACACCCGAGCGTATGTGTGTGGCAAAACACTGTCATAGACTGTATATACGCTCCTACAACCCGGCACAGGTCTTCTCCTTCTTCTTTTTGGGGTTTCATGGCGGTTGGCATTCGTGAACGTTGTAGCAACGGCAGCTCTACAAAGCCAAAATGTAATAACTGCGGGAAAAAAATACTGGAAAATGGGTTTGGTCAGCCAAATGAGATATCGGCATATACATGATATTACACTAATTGTGCATCTGTTCTGGGCTTTGCCAGGAATAAGGTGAATAGAGTGTATGGTTCATTTGGTTAATGCTATATGTTCTGTTAATCCATTGTGAGGTTAAAAGTTAAAACAAAAGCTAAATGTTGGTTAGTGAGGTCCTTTTCCAAGAACAAATAAACCCTATACTTCTACTCCCGATGAGATTGGCAGAATGTAAGCAAATGTACCATAAGTGCATACAAATGTTGAGGCCAAAGTCCATATTAATGCTAACTTAAGGAACTGCACACTGGCGTACAGGTTGCAAAATAAAGCAGAACATAATAGCTTTCTTCAGGAATATGGCCATTTTCTCGCCATTTTGTCCCGTTTGTGACTGTCCCGCCCCTTGGAATTAGGAGGCTTGCCAGACTGTGAAGTGAGAAAGAAAAACGCATAACGTAGAAATCAGTCTGGATTCCAGCCTAATCATCTACTACTGAAACCTGGATGTCCAATGAAGACTGGGTGCTGCTTGATGAGGGCCAAAAAGAACTTCGAGTGGGCCTGGTGTTTGTTGGGGGAGGACCACTTACAGCAGGCTTAATGTCGTTTGAGGCCTGCACACAAGCAAGTTGCTTCTCTTGTGTGACGACGCCATTTCACTATCGGAAGGCCCCAGCGTGTCTATCTCGTAGCAGCTGTCATTTAAGTCCTCATAACTGTCATCCTTTAAGAAGATAAATATAAAATACAAATGCATACTATTGGAAGTCCATAGGTCCAAAAATTAAAACAAATAAACGCCTCAATGAAATAAATAAAATCCACAATGAAATAAATGAAAAACACAATGATATAAATAAAACATGCAATAAAATAAATCAAAAATACAATTCAATAAATAAATGTTTTTTTTAATAGTGTAATGTTTTTTATTTCATTGGGTTTTCTATTTATTTCTTTGTGTTTTTTATTAATTTCATTGTAACTTTTCATTTTAACGTATATATATTTCATGAAGCCACTTTTAGCTATTTCCAAGTCCATTTGTCCAAAAATTAAAAAATAAATATTGCAATGAAATGAATAAAATCCACAATTAATTAAATAAAAAACACAATGATATAAATAAAAAATACAATTAAATAAATCAAAAATACAATTAAATAAATACATGTTTTTTTTCTTCTTTTTACTGCATTGTGTTTTCATTTAATTGCGTTTTTTATTCATTTCATTGTGACTGTGACAAGGCGGGGACATGGGCGGGGTCAGCTTTTTACACTCATTCAGACCAAAGCAACAGATCGCTGAGAAGCCGATTACATTAGAACTTTGATTACAAAGTTCCCATACCGGTACCATCTGGGTGGACAAATTCTAGTTGTGATTTTTTTTTGTTCCTATACATCCCTATATTAAGTTTTGATTTGATAGACCTTGCTGAATGGTGGCTTTATAGTGTTTATCACCTCTTAAAGTAGGCCCTAATAGACTGCTGCTGTTCAAAAACAAAAGAGTGTCTCCCCTGGAAATGCTCTTTCTTTCATTGTCCTCTCCTTGGGGTGAATCTGCACTGTCATAGAGCCATAGAGACCTCTAATAAACCCCTATGACGTGTTTCAAGTAATCTAATACTAGATAGCCTATAAGCTTCAGTTGGCCGATTGAAAGGTCTAAATTATTGCAATGTATTTTCCAATTAAGTTTGTCAAAGTACATGTCCTCCCAATACCTTATTCAATTGGTGTAGAGCCACATGTTATAGCTTTAAATTGAAGGAAACACATTTGTGTCTAAAGCGTTTGACAAGGTTGTTGAATTCTGAGGTTAATTGTATGCCTATACATTGGACCTGCATTTCAGAATCCAGAGATTCTGATGTGTGAATGTTGGGACTTAGTATTATTTATTCAAATAGGATTTTTTTCTTTTGATATGCTATTATTTTTGGAAATAATGAAAATCCGCTGATATAGGAAAATAACAAAATGTCCCAAAATATAAAAAGCTACTCCTATGGAAAGGCTATCATATATTAATTTACTTATATTGACCTAATCTCAAGAACAGATTCAGAGCTACGCTACTGAATCTATCGAGAGCCCCGTTCAGAACGTGTGCGCGTTAGCTTACAAGTGAGCGTGCCTTCAGATCAGGAAGCAGGCCGCGCTTAACCCAATCAAATGTAGTGGGCGGGATTTACTGTCTGTGCGCTCCCTTCCCAATTTTTTTCAAAGATAGCAGATCTACAAGCTCATAGGGCGGCCCTCGTCCCCCGAGGTTAATGACGACATCATTGTTAAAGGGATTTTGACTCTCTCTCCAGAGGGGAGGAGCTGAGCTGGAGAAAAGCGTGTTTCTTTTAAAGTAACTTTAATCATTTAGATCATTCATACAACGTTGGACATGTTAATGTTTAGACTTATTTCAAAGCTAATACAATGTTGTATAATAATGTCATAATATGAGCTTGTGTAAAAGTACAGTTTGATAGATAAATGTTACCTGCTAAAACTAAGTTAGATTGTGTAATCCATTGTGTTGACTTTCTAGGCCCTGCCCAATGATTCTATTGTTAACATTGAGTGCCAGAATTTTTTATTTTATTTAAACGTTTGGCAATTCTGGCACTCAATTTTACTACCTATGAGTATGTAAAAGAACAGAAACGAATAAACAAAAAATATTTAAAAATGATGTTGTCCCAGTGCCAGAGTTTTTTTCACAGAAAACAAAAAGTGCTTAGGAAGCGAGATACAGCCTTTTTCAGTTCTAAGTTAAACAAGGAGTGGATGGAGCTGCACACCTTCAGATGATGATATCTTGGGTTCTGAACATGTTTTTCAAAAAAAAAAAAAAAAAAAAAAAAAAATTTTTTTTTTGTTTACTTATGCTAATTTTTCAAAAACACGTGAAACACGTTAATGGCACGTTGAGCCATAGCGCTAAAAACACGTGAAACACGTTAATGGCACTCAGTGAGTTAAACAGCTTTGTGAATGGTTAGAAATTAACCTGGGAGGGGGAGCTAATATGTAAAGGTTTCAGTATAAAGTACAATGTTTTGGTGATTTAAGGTTGCTCTGTGAATCTGAACCCCTGCAGATGCCACGTTCAGTAGGATAAAGCAGATTCTATGAACAAAATGCGCTATATGTTGAATTGACTTGAATGTATGGATTACTGAGAACTCTGACAATAAATGGAATTGTTAAGAAAGAAAAACTCGGACTCTGAGCGCTGACTCTTTATTCCACGTCATTGGATATGGACTTGTATTTCTGCCGGTTCCCTTATGGTCAGAGACGACAGGTACATATGGAACCAAATGGACCCGTGGTCCATGCATTTGTACCATCCGCTCATATTGAACTTACGTCCTAAGTAAATCGTTTATGAACAGCTAAAAAATGTTTGTGTGCCTCCTCTGCAGTGTGTGTGTGTGTGTGTGTGTGTGTGTGTGTGTGTGTGTGTGTGTGTGTGTGTGTGTGTGTGTGTGTGTGTGTGTGTGTGTGTGAGAGAGAGACTGGCTAAGAGAAACGATCCACAGATCGTATAAAACAATTAAAAGAACGCTTTTTGAAACACTTCCGTCTTCCGGTGAAAACGAATGGAATTCTGGGTGACACAGTAATAAAGAAACGGCCTGCAGTGACGGTAATGACCAGCAGAGGCTGCTAAAAGTCGTTTTTTGGAAATTTGCACAGAACAACTTTAAGTAAAATGTTGAGGTATTTTTAGCGGTGCCAACCGCTCTACACTTGACTTTGTCCGTATGTCCGTCCGTCCGTCCGTCCGTCCGTCCGTCCGTCCGTATGAGCCTGACGGCAAAAAAGAAACACATACAAACACACGCACACACACACACACACACACACACACACACACACGGCCTTGGACATTGCCTATGCCATCTCTCCTCTCTTTGGCCACACGTGCCACTGCTTATCAAAGAGGGGTCCAGGGACCCCCACTGATGTTATGTCCGTCCGCCCGTTTATAGCACGGGATTTCAAACAGCTATAACTCCAGTTCGCAGCATGCCACCAAGTCCTAATTTGATATGTGGACTTAGACCACCAATAGGGACGAGCATGAATTGCTGAAGTTATCAAAGCAGGCTCCAGGGACCCCCCCCGTAAGTTATGTCCGTCCGCCCGTTTGAGCACGGGATGTCCGTTTCAGCACGGGATGTCCGTTTCAGCACGGGATTTTAAACAGCTATAACTCCAGTTTGCAGCATGGCACCAAGTCCACATTTGGTATGTGGACTTACACCACCAATAGGCACGCGCATGCATTGATGAAGTTATCAAAGAGGGGTCCAGGGACCCCCAGCGCCCGTATGAGCACGGGATGAGCACGGGCTTTTAAACAGCTATAACTCCAGTTTGCAGCATGCCACCAAGTCCACATTTGGTATGTGGACTTAGACCACCAATAGGGACCAGCATGAATTGCTGAAGCCCCGCCCCCTCTGTCTTCCCATTGGCTGGCCTTCACACAGCCATAACTCAAGTTCGCAGCATGCTATGGAGTACAAATTTTGTACATGGACTACCGCCCCAAAGGCACCGCTTCCTTCACACAGGGTGTGATTTTTAGCGGTGCCAGCCGCTCTACTCTTGACTATGTCCGTCCGTTATGTCCGTCCGAGCCCGGATGTCCGTTTGAGCACGGGCTTTAAACAGCTATAACTCCAGTTCGCAGCATGCCAGCAAGTCCAAATTTGGTATGTGGACTTACACCACCAATTGGGACGAGCATTGATTGCTGAAGCCCCGCCCCGCCCTATTATAGCGCCACCAGGAGGCCACTGTGTCCGTTTGAGCACGGGCTTTAAACAGCTATAACTCCAGTTCGCACCATGCCCGCAAGTCCAAATTTGGTATGTGGACTTACACCACCAATTGGGACGAGCATTGATTGCTGAAGCCCCGCCCTATTATAGCGCCACCAGGAGGCCACTGGCTTTAAACAGCGCTTTACACAGCTATAACTCCAGTTCGCAGCATGCCAGCAAGTCCCAATTTGGTATGTGGACTTAGACCACCAATAGGGACGAGCATTGATTGCTGAAGCCCCGCCCCGCCCTATTATAGCGCCACCAGGAGGCCACTGGCTTTAAACAGCTATAACTCCAGCTTGCAGCATATGCCACCAAGTCCAACTAATACCACCAATAGGGACCAACTGTAATTACATAAGCCCCGCCCCCTCTGTCTTCCCATTGGCTGGGCTTTAAACAGCCAGAACTCCAGTTCACAGCATGCTACTGAGTACAAATTTGGTACGTGGACTCAGACCACCAATAGGGACGAACTGAAATGTAGTAAGCCCCGCCCCCTCTGTCTTCCTATTGGCTGGGCTTTAAACAGCCATAAGTCCACTTTGCAGCATGCTACCAAATACACATTTACCACGTGAATTTAGACCAGCAATAGGGACAAGCTGTAATTGCTGAAGCCCCGCCCCCTCTGTATTGTCATTGGCTGGGCTACAAACAGCCATAACTCCAGTTTGCAGCATGCCACCAAGTCCAAATTTGGTATGTGGACTTACACCACCAATAGGGACGAGCATTAATTGCTGAAGCCCCGCCCCGCCCTATTATAGCGCCACCAGGAGGCCACTCATCAAAGGCACCGCTTCCTTCACACAGGGTGGGATTTTTACTTTACTGGAGTATTTCCAGTTTTCAATACTTTTACTTCTACTCCACTACATTTCAGAGGCAAATATGTAATTTTACTCCACTACAATTATTTGACAACTTTATACTAGTTACTTTGTAGATGTAGACTATTATTACAAAACATTACCCACTTCAGCCCTATATATATTCTGGCTGTTTGAAAATAGCAGATCTACAAGCTCACAATACGTCGCAGTGTGACACATTGTGAGCTTGTAGATCTACTATTTTCAAAAGTTTTTTATTTGTTTTGAAAACTTGAATTCTGCATAATGAGTACTTTTACTTGTGTGCTTCCACCACTGCTCCTGACTGACATTATGTTACTTTATTGAAGCTTACATTTATGTCATAGTACATATTATATTATTATAACTTTATCATCCACATAGTTACTTTATAGAAGCTTACATTTATGTCATATTATATATTATAGCTTTATCCTGAAAGACATTATGTTCATTTACAGCAGTGTTTCTCAAACCTTTTTGTGCCAAGGACCACTGATATATATTTATATTTGGCCGCGGAACTCCATCTGAAAAGTTTTTTTTGTCAGGGCAAGGACCCCAGAATACAACATTTGTGTTTTAAAAAATAATCAAAAATATCAGATCTACAAGCTGTGAGCTTGTAGATCTGATATTTTTGAACAGTCAAGTTATGATTGTGACGCTGTTTTAGCACATTTAGCTGGGGACCCCCTGGAACCCCTCAAGGACCCACTTTGAGAAGCAGTGCTTTATAGAACCTTACATTTATGTCATATTACGATTCATAAATATGTAAACATTTCCCTCTAAGATACAGTTTAAGAGAAAATCACTTTCCATTATAGGACAGATTGAACGTAACTTTATACTTGACCTTTAACCACTTGAACCCCACTAGGGGGGGAACAACCACTCCAAATAGCAGATCTACAAGCTTGTAGATCTGATCTTTTTGGTTGAAAAAAAGAAGGCACCAAGTACAGAGTGTTTTACTGAGCCTAGATAGCCTGATTAGTAGCCTGAAGCTGCGTGGAGCTTCAGCTGCGTGGAGCTTCAGTCTGAAATTGGCTGCAATGTCCGCGATTACTAGGGGGAGGGGATTCAAATCTCCCTAAACCAATCACAAGAGATCCACAGATCCGCCTACATCTGACGTCATCGCACAGCTTGTTTTAGCAGATATTTGCTGATTGGCTCGTCGTTAGACCACCCCCACCTCCGACTCTGATTTGACAGGTTTTTCTTCGACCGTGAAAAGCCATAGGCTCACATTATGACACCAGACCAAGAGGAGCTCACTCAGAGAGTGGGCGGGGTCTATGGTCTGGAACCAGGCTAGAGCCTAGAGGGTCTGAGAGGATAAACTGAAGTGATATTAATAACTAATATTATCACAGTATTCTGAGGCACACCTGGACTTGATTGATTGATTGATTGATTGATTGATTGATTGATTGATTGATTGATTGATTGATTGATTGACTGTCATGTCACCCATTAACCCATTAAGACCGGTAAAGCATCAGTCATTTTACATGGCTATTCAAAAGTAGATCTGCTATTTGTATTGAAAAATCATGAAAATGTGTGCAAATCTTTGAATATATATATATGTTTTAAAGTGAACTTTTGTAACTCAAATCTTTGCTTCTGGGGGATTCTACAAATGTCTTCTAAATCACAATAACTTTTTTTTTTTTTTTTTACGTATGTTGCTATAATATCAGTGGTTCTCAAACTTTTTCATGTCAGGGACCCCCAGAAGGAAAGGCTAGAGTTCCAAATGTTCGCCTTAAAAAAAAAAGATTTAAAGGTTTGCACATCTTTTCCAGATTTATAAAAAAAATAGCAGGTCTACAAGCTCATAGCGCGGCACTCTGTGCCGCGCTATGAGCTTGTAGATCTACTAGTTTTGAATAGCCAAAGTATAAAATATGGATAAAAGGGTTAAAACGATTGTGAAGCTTTATTAACATATTTTGTTTAAAAAATGTGGTCCAGGGACCCCCAGGGGTCCTCGGGGGGGTTCCAGGGGGTCCCTAGCAAAATGTGTTAATCTAGCATCACAATCATTTTAACCACTTTAACCTTTTATAATTTACTTAGGCTATTTTAGAAAAATCGTGAACATTTTTGCAAATATTTGAATATTCATATTTTTTAAAGCGAACATTTGTAACTTAAATCTTTGTTTCTGGGGCTCCCTGGAACAACATATGTTGAGATGGGGGTCCCTGGAACAACCTATGTTGAGATGGGGGTCCCTGGAACAACATATGTTGAGATGGGGGTCCCTGGAACAACCTATGTTGAGATGGGGGTCCCTGGAACAACCTATGTTGAGATGGGGGTCCCTGGAACAACATATGTTGAGATTGGGGTCCCTGGAACGGGTGCAGTACGTTAGTCCGACAGCGCATTCCTCCGACAGCGCAGCGCTCCGACGTTTCCAATACTAAACCCGAACCAAACCAGCACCCTAACCCTACGCGCACGCGGATGCCACATAGTCGGAGAAAAGGTCTGTCGGATTAACGCATGCCTCCCCCTGGAACAACATATGTTGAGATGGGGGTGCCTGGAACAACATATGTTGAGATGGGGGTCCGTGGTCAAATACATGTAATGACTTGTTTTATGTTTTTTATATAAATATATAGGTTTGTAATAATAAAAACAGATTGAGGTTGTCAAGTCAAGTCAAGTTTATTTGTATACTGCAGCACATTTAAAAACCCAAAGTGCTTTAAGAGACAATATCAACATATAGACTGTGAGATCTATTCACAAAGCTATAATAAAAGCCTATTTACCAGAAAACTAAAACTAATACAAACAAAACAACAACAAACAACAACAGAGCCTTTAGTTTGGATTTGAACTTCTCAATGGTGGAGCTACTTTGAAAAAAAGAAAGCACCAAGTACAGAGTGTTTTACTGAGTCTAGAGGCTCTGAGAGGATAAACTGAAGTGATATTAATAACTAATATTATGACAGTATTCTGACGCACACCTGGACTTATCTTATACTTTGGCTGTTCAAAAACAGCAGATCTACAAGCTCATAGCGCGGCACTCGGTGCTGCGCTACAAGCTTGTATATCTGCAGTTTTTGAGTGGTGCTAGCCACTCCAAGGACTGACTTTGTCCGTGGTGTATGTTATGTCCGGGTGTCCGTATGAGCACGACCTGAGCATGACCTCAACAGCTGCGGCTGATTGCAACACAAAGATGCAACCAGTTACACTAATTATACACAAACAGGAGTGCAACACACACACACACACACACACACACGCGCACGCACACACACACACACACACACACACACACACACACACACACACACACACACACACACACACACACACACACACACACACACACACACACACACTTCTTTTGAGTAAAAAATACTTACACTGAGTAAAAATACTTAAAATGAGTTAAAAATACTTTAAATGAGTAAAAATACGTAAAAGATGTTAAAATGAGTAAAAACACGTAAAAGTCAGTAGAAACATTTTAAAGTACTTAAAATGAGTAAAAATACTTTAAAGTCATCAAAGTCTGTAAAAAGTAACTCATTCAAATCAAAGCACTTGAAAGTTACTAAATTGAGTAAAAATACTTGGGTGCAAGTCTTAGGCTAATAGCTTAAAGATGGAGTGCCATGATATTTTTCAACCCTAAAACCTGATCATAAGGTATTATTATTATTATGTAAGGATTTAAAAAAAAGTGTACAGAAATGGTTAAAAAAAATGTTTTTATGTGGACACGCCTCCAGTTCATTAAGTATGCCTGGTTCTCACCTTAGCACCTCCTCCACCACCTTAGCACCACCCACCTGTCCTAGTCCCTCCTCCTCCTCATGCCCACACCTGTTGTGTTATGATAATGAGGGGGAGGGTATGTTTTTTGGGGGCTCTGTGATGTCACTATGCCCCTGTTTTTGGATTGGCACGTTTGACTCTCAAGGTTTCAGCCTCCAGGAAAAAACTCCAAATAGTCAGAGAAGACATGAAACACCATAAAACCACCAGCGGGGGCCTTAATGAAGTTCTATCAACCTCATAGACACATGAAAAACAGAAAAAGTGCAAAACCATGGCACCACCTCTTTAATTAAATGAACTCATGTTAGGCATCGCTCTCTTCACACTGGGTGTGATTTTTTTTAACACTGTGCAAAAAGGTGCTACGCACACCAGATCCTTATAGTGGTGCTGGCTCACGGCAGAAGAATCTAAAGTTGAATTGTCAAAAGACAAAAAGTGGCCGCACACACCGTTATACAGTGGTGAACGTGGTTGACATTTCTTGCCGGTACTGACACATGCACGCGCGGGTCCCGTTCGCGCGCGTGCGTGATTTTTTTTCGGTTTCGGGTCGAAAAATGTGCGGGTTTGGATGGGTTTTGGTACTTTTTTCCTTTACTTTATTTCAGTTTTAGGTTTAGGGTTAGGGTTAGGTTAGGGTTACGTTATTTAATTTTCGTTCTCATAAATAAATCCCGTCCCTGGGCCCACCCATGGCTGCACCCCTGATACACATGATGAAAACAGAGCTATATTGTCCAACTTGACCATACTGTACAATACCAAGTACATTTTCAAAAAGCCAAAGTTTAAATGGGGCTGAAGCGGTTTATGTATGTTTTGTGATAATAATTAAAACCCACAAAGTAGTAACTAAAGTTTTCAAATAATTGAGGTGGAGTAAAAGTATAATATTTGCCTCTGAGATGTATTGGAATAGAAATAAAATCCCACCCTGTGTGAAGGAAGCGGTGCCTTTGATGAGTGGCCTCCTGGTGGCGCTATAATAGGGCGGGGCGGGGCTTCAGCAATTAATGCTCGTCCCTATTGGTGGTGTAAGTCCACATACCAAATTTGGACTTGGTGGCATGCTGCAAACTGGAGTTATGGCTGTTTGTAGCCCAGCCAATGACAATACAGAGGGGGCGGGGCTTCAGCAATTACAGCTTGTCCCTATTGCTGGTCTAAGTTCACGTGGTAAATGTGTATTTGGTAGCATGCTGCAAAGTGGACTTATGGCTGTTTAAAGCCCAGCCAATAGGAAGACAGAGGGGGCGGGGCTTACTACATTTCAGTTCGTCCCTATTGGTGGTCTGAGTCCACGTACCAAATTTGTACTCAGTAGCATGCTGTGAACTGGAGTTCTGGCTGTTTAAAGCCCAGCCAATGGGAAGACAGAGGGGGCGGGGCTTATGTAATTACAGTTGGTCCCTATTGGTGGTATTAGTTGGACTTGGTGGCATATGCTGCAAGCTGGAGTTATAGCTGTTTAAAGCCAGTGGCCTCCTGGTGGCGCTATAATAGGGCGGGGCGGGGCTTCAGCAATCAATGCTCGTCCCTATTGGTGGTCTAAGTCCACATACCAAATTGGGACTTGCTGGCATGCTGCGAACTGGAGTTATAGCTGTGTAAAGCGCTGTTTAAAGCCAGTGGCCTCCTGGTGGCGCTATAATAGGGCGGGGCTTCAGCAATCAATGCTCGTCCCAATTGGTGGTGTAAGTCCACATACCAAATTTGGACTTGCGGGCATGGTGCGAACTGGAGTTATAGCTGTTTAAAGCCCGTGCTCAAACGGACACAGTGGCCTCCTGGTGGCGCTATAATAGGGCGGGGCGGGGCTTCAGCAATCAATGCTCGTCCCAATTGGTGGTGTAAGTCCACATACCAAATTTGGACTTGCTGGCATGCTGCGAACTGGAGTTATAGCTGTTTAAAGCCCGTGCTCAAACGGACATCCGGGCTCGGACGGACATAACGGACGGACATAGTCAAGAGTAGAGCGGCTGGCACCGCTAAAAATATTGCAAATTGGAAATACTCCAGTCAAGTAAAATTACCTTAAAATTATACTCAAGTACAGTATTTGAGTACATGTACTTAGTTACTTTCCACCACTGTCAGCATTAGAGAAGATGAATTACTCACCTTCTGAAAAGATGAAAGAAAACACACTTTTGTTCCATAGCCCCACATTGTCTTGGTTTCAGAGATCATGGTTGTAAATATGAACTTTTGCCACAAAGTCTTTATATTCCATAATGTCCCATGACCCACGTCCGTGTTATTTACTTTTTGACGATGCACGTTAGTTAAGTGGAGTTGTGTTCCGTGAGCAGAAAGCTGTCAAGTGGCCTCCAGAAAAGAAATCTGGTTTCCTTTCAAAACGATGTGCATTTCAGAATAAGAGGTTTTTTAAAACTCTAACCTTGTAATGTTACAATTCAGCACACGTTTTATTTTGAAATCATACTACTGGAAGTAGAAGTACCCAGGTAGCCTAGTTGAAACTACTTAAAGGGTAAGACCACTTTGGTAGAGGTTTGGGTTGTGTTGTTACCTTGCCATGATGTAACTCCAAAGGTGGGCAAGAAATCAAAAATAATTGCTCCATTGATTAGAAATTGATAATTCAAAATATGCTCCTCATTGACTTACACTGTACGGTAAAACAGCTCTCAAAGTCACTCTTTTAGCACATAAATGAACCCAAACATAGCTGATTCAGACAATATAGAACATCACCAAACCCAGTACTGTTTGTTTTTTTAATAAAAATGTCAACTTCCTGTTGATTTTACTATTTGAAGATCTGGATCCGGATCCGCCGATCCAGTCCGGGTTTTCTACTTATTAAAAATGGCAAAATCAACAGGAAGTTGACATTTTATTAAAAAAAAAAACAGTACTGGGTTTGGTGATGTTCTATATTGTCTGAATCAACTTTGTTTGCGTTCGTTTTTGTGCTAAAAGAGTGACTTTGAGAGCAGTTTTACTCTACAATGAAAGTCAATGAGGAGCATATTTTGAATTATCAATTTCTAATCAATGGAACAATTATTTTGTATTTCTTGCCCACCTTTGGAGTTACATCATGGCAAGGTAACTACACAATCCAAACCTCTACCAAAGTGGTCTTGCCCTTTAACTTCACGCGAAAGCAGCAGTTTATGCGGAACGGGGGGAGAAAAAAACAAGAAATGACATAGTCATAATATAGCAGGTTGTGGCAGGCTTTTTTTGCCCCAATCTGCAGCACAAAATGTAAAAGTTGTCTTTAAAATAAAATCTCAGCCATTCCAAGAGAGAGAGAGAGAGAGAGAGAGAGAGAGAGAGAGAGAGGCGCCTTGATGGAGCAGCCTTAACATTCTTAACAGCCTTAACATTCCATTAAGGGGGGGGGGAGGGGCGCCCGTTCAGAGGACAGCCAATGAGGCAAATGTGTCGCAAATGTGTCGAATGCAAATCTGTAATGTGTCGACTACTGGTATGCCTCTTCTTAGAGCAGGTTTACAACCTGCTAAAAAGAAGTCAGACAAACAGTGGGGGGAAATCACGGATCTGTGAGAGTGTCCCGTCGTACGCACAAATTAATGAATGTTGTGACGCCCTGTATGTTAATCTGACGTTTGTAGATTATGTTTTATTCTTGAACATGGCCATGGGTCTGTGGCAGGTTATTTAATATGGGATTTTCACAGCTGCCTTTGACTTTTTCTTAACGGAACGGCGTTCCGGCAGCGAATCTTTTACCGGAACGCCGTTCCGGACCGTGCCGGCCCACTTTCACCCCTGCCGTTATAACCAAAGTGCCAATTTATTAAAGGATGCAGAGTAAAAAAGAGGTTACCAACGTTTCGGCACAAGTGCCTTCATCAGGGTATATGCACAACAACATTCAAGTGACACTTAAGTATGGTGCCTAAGGATAATACAACCAATCACATTTGGACTTGAGAGACACGGGTTCGAATGGGCCATGTCCCTGTGATGGGCCATCAGGATCAGGTGCAATTTCACATTCCTGAATAATTAAGTAGTGATTATACCACATGACTAACCACTACTTGTAAATGTCTGGAAGTTTAGTTCCTTGCCCATTTTGACAAATAAGTCTTTTTTTTAACAAATGCATACATGTAATCAAAAGAATAGCAACATATAGAGAAGAAAATCTGAAGAAAATATACAATAACAAACTTTGCAGTGCACATTAATGTAGGAATTAGATACAGTCAAGGAAAGTAAAGAAATAAACAAATAACATGTCCTGAATATGTCCCTTATATAATTCTGAGCCTCTGAAGGGAGGATAGGCTGCCTGCGAATCAGAGGGGAAAAAATCATAGGGTTAAAAAGGTATTTATACAAAAATATGTTTTATTTTTATAAAAAAGATTTAAGGTCAAAATCAACATTTATGCCAAATGGGGTAAGGGTTTTAAGAGTCTGAATCCAATAAGCCTCGTGTTTTAAAAGTAATTGGTCCATCTCTCCCCCTCTTCTTGACCTACCAAGCGGTGAACTAGATCTTTCCAAAGAACTTTTACATTTTTCAAAAAAGAAAATAAGAACGCACTTACATATATTGACACTCAGTGATTGCGTACGACAAGGCGTTATTCCCAAGGGCCTGAGATGGCAGATAGAACCCTCCTTGGGTAAACGCACTGAGGACTTCTGTGAACGCTGGTGTGCCATTCTTAACAAATGCTCTATTGATCTGATGACCGCAGTGATCGACCAGTTAAAAAAGGATTACTCAGAACTTGAACAAACCATGACAGAGACTCGGATTGAGCTACAACGAGCAATCAATGATGACTTGAAATTCAACAATGTCTTGAAAATACACCAGGAGGTGTCCGATAAACTATCTGTTGAAATTAAAGACAGAAAAATAAAAAAGTTTAACAAAGATAAAAAAGACAAGACGGAAGGAGCAGTCTATTTCTGGAGGGTGGCCGAATCCCCAGATGCAGTGGTACCCGCCCCAGCACCACACAGATCCAGACAATCTGCAAAACCTTCTCATCATGTCCAACGCCGCCAGCCGTTCTCCGATCAGATGTCCGACAGCAGCGCCTCCTCATCTAGCTCCAACACTCCTTTTTTATACAACCGAACCAGCAACCACCGCGGACGCGGCGACTACGGCCGAAACGACGGACCAGGCGGGGCAAGAAACACGGACGGGTTCTCCCGCCGGAGACCAGCACAGACCCGCTCATACAGCAGGTCCCTACAGGACTGAATGTCGTTAATCTGTCAAGTAAGGAGTTGAGCCACGCTCACTTGTCATTACTCAGCAAAGGCTTAAGTTATGTACCTACCACTCAATCAAATGACTTTGATGTGAAAGTAGATTTGTTTAAATTCTTCAGACAAATACGTCTAAGGGAAATCTTTATGCCTAATGCTAATTCCGATATGGTTTCTCCTGATTCTAATGTAACTCCCACGTCTACTCCTTTTAGAAATAAAATCACATTTATCCCTGCTATCAATCGCAATTCGTCTATAGAAACCTATTGTAGACTGGTTGAACAAGAGGTGATGTCAACTTTGCATGATAAAGATAAACATACATCACACTGTAATCTTAACAAAGACGAGAAGCAAGCTTTGCTTGATCTCAAGTCTGATAATTCCATTGTCGGCTGATAAAGGTGGTGCTGTTGTTTTGCTAAATAAATCTGATTATGTCACTGAATGCCATAGACAATTACTGGATGACACTTCCTATACTAAACTTCCCAGTAACCCAATTGGTAACTTTAAGGCTACAGTAAATGACACATTAAAAGCCTTTCTTCTGTCTGAGAATATAACAAAAAAAGAGTTTGATATCCTCAATAACCAGCACCCCAAGACACCTGTGTTTTATATTTTACCCAAACTTCACAAAAACTTTGAAAAACCCCCAGGTCGACCTATTATATCGGGCATTGACTCACATCCCCTCTTTCCTCATTTGTAGATTTTTTTATTAAGCCCTTCAATGAACGTCTTCCCTCTTGTGAAAGACACAGGGCACATGATATCCATCGTTGAAAATCTCAAACCATTAAAGGGACACTTCACCGATTTTGATAAAGGACCCCATAAACATCCCATAAACATGATCCTGGTGTTTTTTTTGTGTTGTATCTGTGTTTTTAGATTTTTGATCCGTTTTGATCCGTGAGACACGGCTGAAAGCGTCAAATGACGTTTTCAGCCGTGTCTCACCTTATGTCCGCACTACATACTGCAGGTGACTACAGGTGTAGTTCAAACCCAAACCAACCCCCATGTTTCAAAGTACCGGCCCCTGAGGGTGTCTCCCAAACACTTCGTCCACCCTTCTTTCCCCACTCGGACACTCCCATTAGCTACCTCACATGCACATTGCACAATCATGGCGTCTCCAAACATATGAAAGTCCGACCAATCCAAGGAGGAAGATGACTATTTTTACGTTATCTCGGAGTCAGAAATACAGCAGGGTTACTTATTTGAACCCGAGTACACCGAAGAACAACCGCAGCGCGGGGACAAGGCAGCAGCTGCAGCGGACAAAGAGCAGCAACAACGCGTCTGGGATGATTCTTGGTGGAACATACACAGTAGCCTGTCCTATCCTATTCATGAGGGACACAACGTGAGTGCTGGCATCAATCTTTTATTATCGTATTTGTGGAGCCGTGGCGTGCATATGTAAAGTGTGTTATTGTTTACTTTGACTGTAGCCCTGAAACATGACGGTCATGGCGGAACTTCAACCTGGTTTTGTCACTTTTTCAATGTACAGCCCGTTCATCTACATAAACGGTCAGATTTCAAATATAAAGTTCTTACCCCGTTGCCACGGATGTTACAATTGCAATCGGGTGGGTCTAAGTACCCGTATATCTTCCGTATTGTTCAATAAAAAAACATTTAAATCCGAACGGTGGCCATTTTCTCATAGATGTATAATGTATCAGAGTGCAATACACATCCCAACCGATAGGGTCGCGTAATTGAAAGCATAAGGAGAAAATGGCCACCGATTGGATTAAAATGCTTTTTATTAAACAATACGGAAGATACTGGTACTTAGACCCACCCGATTCAAATTGTAACATCCGTGGCATGAGGTCAGGACTTTATATTTGAAATCTGAACGTTTATGTACATGTACGGTCTGTACATGTAGAAAGTGCAAATACCAGGTTGAAGCTCCGCCATGACTGACATGTTTCAGAGCTACTGAGTGTATGACGCCGCCGGGTCCCGAAAAATAGCAGATCTACAAGCTCACAACGCGTCACGGACTCAACACTTTGTGAGCTTGTAGGTCTGCTATTTTCGGTGCGCATGCAACTAAGAATAAATTAGGTATCACGTCGGATGATATCCATGTAAACTACAAGTCTAATCTAATGTGTTCTTTCCAATGACAGGACAGAAAGTCGTCATCAGCCTGCAAAAATGGAGATCTGGGACTACAGCCATATATATTATTTTTTCTAAATAAAACGGTTACATTTACACACTGCTTGCTCTACTCATTGGTATATTCTACATTGTGTAAGCATTTATAATGACAAAATGTATGAACACCCAATTCTATAAGGGTTCTTTTGAACTGTTTCATGATATAGGATAGGAGATGGTCTTTCATTTGGCAGAATATGGTACATAATTACATGACTTGTAAGCATTAGCATTACAGATATAATAGTGAAAAACTCTTGTTCATTCTCTTAGTATTTACTTCGACATGCAATCATTCTTTTTCTGGGGACCCCAGCACGTTGGATTCAACTTTACTGGTCTTAGATACAATAGACTATAGTAAAACCTAACATTATCCATATACACCAATTGAAAGCATGAAACAGTCTCAGTTGAAAATAAAAATAAAACGATTCGGCTGTGTATGACAAAAGTATTTGAACATTAGCATGTCATCTATTCTAAAGTAATGGCCAAGTTTAGTCCAAAGAATATAACTGTAAATGACAGTGAAACATTATGTTCTCAGAAATAAGGAATCATGCATGACATGAGTATGAAACGTTTTGTTTTATTATATTGTTGACTATGCCTCATCGCCATGGATGTCCCGACTAGATGGACGTCACCAGCACCGGACTGTCTTCATGGTGGGAACTGGGAAGGAATGTTGAACACACACACACTTTGTGCTACTCTGCTAATTTACACATGATATTTAGTTTGCTAAAAGATGCAATCAATACAGAATACAATACAACAGCAGCGAAGATTGGGTGTTGCCAGATCTTGTGAGAGAAATAAGCAACCAGATCTATGAAAACAAGCCCAAAAGAAAATACCTATAGGCCAAGAGCACTTGAAACATAGACATGGGCTATTTGAAAATTGCCGATCTACAAGCTCACAACGCGTAGCGATGTGACGCATTGTGAGGTTGTAGATCTGCTATTTTCTAAGAAATCTTGAGGAAAAAAATCACTAAATGTATGGAATATTTTTGAAACATTTTAACAACACAAATCTGGTACAGGGGTCCTTGGCAGAAATTATAATTTCAGATGAGGGTCCGTGGACAAGTACACAATTATTTTATTTATGTATTTAAAAACAAGCCCAAAAAAAGTAACCCTCAATTACCAATATTTACAAAGTCCCAGAGTCGCTTATAATAAGCAGACTTGGCAACACTGGTTGATGACAACATCAACATGTGTTGATGTTGTTGTAGTGAGAACTGGGAGGGGAAAGTTACAATGTAGACCACACCCCCACTCATCCTCCCCTCCCATCAAGGAAGGGCAGTGCCCCAAAGCATTATGGTCGTAGTAATACTGCAGTCCAGTCAAACCCCAGTCAAAAACACATACTTCTATATTGTTCTGGCCATAGGGTGCAAATTTCAAAATTTGCGACTGTTATCTACTACAAATATTATTAACATTGAGTGATTGTAAATTCTTCCAGGGGTGAAGTGCTCCTTTAACAGGTGATACTTTTCTGGTCACACTGGATGTAGAGTCGCTGTACACTAATGTACCTCATGAAGGCGGCATCCAGTCTCTGGAACATTTTTTATTAGAGCGCCCTACCACGGCAAGACCCTCTAATGAATGTATTGTCACAATGGCTGAACTAGTCCTTACGCATAATTATTTTTTGTTCCAAGACAATTATTTTCTACAGAAGAGGGGAGTAGCAATGGGTTCCCCTATGACTCCTAATTATGCAGGCCTGTATGTTTGGTTCCTAGAGAAAACCAAAATTCTAAATTCTATCCACAACCCCTTTTGGTCCAATATTGTTCTTTGGAAAAGATACATTGATGATCCAGATCATCATGTTGATATGGGGGTCCCTGGAACAACATATGTTGATATGGGGGTCCCTGGAACAACATATGTTGAGATGGGGGTCCCTGGAACAACATATGTTGAGATGGGGTCCCTGGAACAACATATGTTGAGATGGGGGTCCCTGGTCAAATACATGTAATGACTTGTTTTATGTTTTTTATATAAATATATAGGTTTGTAATAATAAAACCAGATTGAGGTTGTCAAGTCAAGTTTGTATACTGCAGCACATTTAAAACACCAAAGTGCTTTAAGAGACAATATCAACATATAGACTGTGAGATCTATTCACAAAGCTATAATAAAGTAACCAGAAAACTAAAACTAATACAAACAAAACAACAACAAACAACAACAGAGCCTTTAATTTGGATTTTAACTTCTCAATGGTGGAGCTAACTTAATGTGGAATGGATCTACAAGCTCAGAACGCATCCCCCCTGTATGAAAATAGCAGATCTACAAGCTCGCAACACATCCCCCCTGTCTGAAAATAGCAGATCTACAAGCTCACAACGCATCCCCCCTGTCTGAAAATAGCAGATCTACAAGCTCACAACACATTCCCCACTGTCTGAAAATAGCAGATCTACAAGCTCACAACGCATCTCCTCCTGTCTGCAAATAGCAGATCTACAAGCTCACAACACATTCCCCCTGTCTGAAAATAGCAGATCTACAAGCTCACAACACATTCCCCACTGTCTGAAAATAGCAGATCTACAAGCTCACAACACATCTCCTCCTGTCTGAAAATAGCAGATCTACAAGCTCACAATGCATCCCCCGTCTGAAAATAGCAGATCTACAATCTCACTATGCATCCCCCCTGTCTGAAAATAGCAGATCTACAAGCTCACAACGCATCTCCTCCTGTCTGAAAATAGCAGATCTACAAGCTCACAATGCATCCCCTCGTCTGAAAATAGCAGATCTACAAGCTCACAATGCATCCCCCCTGTCTGAAAATCGCAGATCTACAAGTTCACAACGCATCTCCTCCTGTCTGAAAATAGCAGATCTACAAGCTCACAATGCATACCCCCGTCTGAAAATAGCAGATCTACAAGCTCACAACGCATCTCCTCCTGTCTGAAAATAGCAGATCTAAAAGCTCACAATGCATCCCCCCTGTCTGAAAATAGCAGATCTACAAGCTCACAACGGGGGTCCCTGGAACAACATATGTTGAGATGGGGTCCCTGGAACAACATATGTTGAGATGGGGGTCCCTGGTCAAATACATGTAATGACTTGTTTTATGTTTTTTATATAAATATATAGGTTTGTAATAATAAAACCAGATTGAGGTTGTCAAGTCAAGTTTGTATACTGCAGCACATTTAAAACACCAAAATGCTTTAAGAGACAATATCAACATATAGACTGTGAGATCTATTCACAAAGCTATAATAAAAGCCTATTAACCAGAAAACTAAAACTAATACAAACAAAACAACAACAAACAACAACAGAGCCTTTAATTTGGATTTTAACTTCTCAATGGTGGAGCTAACTTAATGTGGAATGGATCTACAAGCTCAGAACGCATCCCCCCTGTATGAAAATAGCAGATCTACAAGCTCGCAACACATCCCCCTGTCTGAAAATAGCAGATCTACAAGCTCACAACGCATCCCCCCTGTCTGAAAATAGCAGATCTACAAGCTCACAACACATTCCCCACTGTCTGAAAATAGCAGATCTACAAGCTCACAACGCATCTCCTCCTGTCTGCAAATAGCAGATCTACAAGCTCACAACACATTCCCCCTGTCTGAAAATAGCAGATCTACAAGCTCACAACACATTCCCCACTGTCTGAAAATAGCAGATCTACAAGCTCACAACACATCTCCTCCTGTCTGAAAATAGCAGATCTACAAGCTCACAATGCATCCCCTCGTCTGAAAATAGCAGATCTACAAGCTCACAATGCATCCCCCCTGTCTGAAAATCGCAGATCTACAAGTTCACAACGCATCTCCTCCTGTCTGAAAATAGCAGATCTACAAGCTCACAATGCATACCCCCATCTGAAAATAGCAGATCTACAAGCTCACAACGCATCCCCTCCTGTCTGAAAATAGCAGATCTAAAAGCTCACAATGCATCCCCCTGTCTGAAAATAGCAGATCTACAAGCTCACAACGCATCTCCTCCTGTCTGAAAATAGCAGATCTAAAAGCTCACAATGCATCCCCCCTGTCTGAAAATAGCAGATCTACAAGCTCACAACGCATCTCCTCCTGTCTGAAAATAGCAGATCTACAAGCTCACAACGCATCTCCTCCTGTCTGAAAATAGCAGATCTACAAGCTCACAATGCATCCCCACCGTCTGAAAATAGCAGATCTACAAGCTCACAACACATCTCCTCCTGTCTGAAAATAGCAGATCTACAAGCACACAACACATCCCCCCTGTCAGAAAATAGCAGATCTACAAGCTCACAATGAATCCCCCTGTCTGAAAATAGCAGATCTACAAGCTTACAACACATCCCCCGTCTGAAAGTAGCAGATCTACAAACTTACAACGCATCCCCCGTCTGAAAATAGCAGATCTACAAGCTTACAACGCATCCCCCTGTCTCAAAATAGCAGATCTACAAGCTTACAACGCATCCCCCGTCTGAAAATAGCAGATCTACAAGCTTACAACGCATCCCCCGTCTGAAAATAGCAGATCTACAAGCTTACAACGCATCCCCCTGTCTGAAAATAGCAGATCTACAAGCTTACAACGCATCCCCCGTCTGAAAATAGCAGATCTACAAGCGTACAACGCATCCCCCTGTCTGAAAATAGCAGATCTACAAGCTTACAACACATCCCCCCCGTCTGAAAATAGCAGATCTACAAGCTCACAATGCATCCCCCCTGTCTGAAAATCGCAGATCTACAAGTTCACAACGCATCTCCTCCTGTCTGAAAATAGCAGATCTACAAGCTCACAATGCATACCCCCATCTGAAAATAGCAGATCTACAAGCTCACAACGCATCCCCTCCTGTCTGAAAATAGCAGATCTAAAAGCTCACAATGCATCCCCCTGTCTGAAAATAGCAGATCTACAAGCTCACAACGCATCTCCTCCTGTCTGAAAATAGCAGATCTAAAAGCTCACAATGCATCCCCCCTGTCTGAAAATAGCAGATCTACAAGCTCACAACGCATCTCCTCCTGTCTGAAAATAGCAGATCTACAAGCTCACAACGCATCTCCTCCTGTCTGAAAATAGCAGATCTACAAGCTCACAATGCATCCCCACCGTCTGAAAATAGCAGATCTACAAGCTCACAACACATCTCCTCCTGTCTGAAAATAGCAGATCTACAAGCACACAACACATCCCCCCTGTCAGAAAATAGCAGATCTACAAGCTCACAATGAATCCCCCTGTCTGAAAATAGCAGATCTACAAGCTTACAACACATCCCCCGTCTGAAAGTAGCAGATCTACAAACTTACAACGCATCCCCCGTCTGAAAATAGCAGATCTACAAGCTTACAACGCATCCCCCTGTCTCAAAATAGCAGATCTACAAGCTTACAACGCATCCCCCGTCTGAAAATAGCAGATCTACAAGCTTACAACGCATCCCCCTGTCTCAAAATAGCAGATCTACAAGCTTACAACGCATCCCCCGTCTGAAAATAGCAGATCTACAAGCTTACAACGCATCCCCCGTCTGAAAATAGCAGATCTACAAGCTTACAACGCATCCCCCTGTCTGAAAATAGCAGATCTACAAGCTTACAACGCATCCCCCGTCTGAAAATAGCAGATCTACAAGCGTACAACGCATCCCCCTGTCTGAAAATAGCAGATCTACAAGCTTACAACACATCCCCCCCGTCTGAAAATAGCAGATCTACAAGCATTGCACTGGAGGGGGGGGCGAGTACAGACCCCTGGGGGACTCCAGTCAGCTAAGTACAGTAGTATGTCTACTACTGTATCTGTAGCAGTGGTGTAAAGTAACTACTGTAAGTACATTTACTCAAGTACTGTAGCCTACTTAAGTACTCTATTGAGGAACATTTACTTTACTGGGGTATTTCCCATTTTCAATACTTTTACTTCTACTCCACTACATCTCAGAGGCAAATATTGTACTTTTACTCCACTACAATTATTTGACAGTTTTAGTTACTAGTTACTTTGTAGATTTAGATTATTATTACAAAACATACATTAACCACTTCAGCCCTATATACATTTTGGCCATTTGAAAATAGCAGATCTACAAGCTATTTTCAAAAGAGTTGTATACATTCTTAACTTGTGAAATGGACATTCTGCACAATGAGTACTTTTACTTTTGATGCCAATATTTTGTACTTTTACTCAAGTAACATTTTGATTTCTGGACTTTAACTTCTGTCAGAGTATTTCTACACTGCGAGTACTTTTTCCACCACTGATCTGTAGGCTCTACTATATATTCTATATACATACTGTAGGGTGTAAGTGTTTCAACACGTTTACCAGATCTCACACACCTCTGCTGTACGACCGTAACCATCAACCCATATACCTGCATAGAGAGGTTGTGTGAAGGTGGTGTTTACTGTATAGAGGAGGGTCTTTACGTTTCCATTAATACAGTAGAAAGACACAGTACCTGCTCTGTGATCTGTGTACACGCCCACTACCCCCCCACGCTCACCCCCCACACCCCCCACTGTGGAGGGTCCGGGATGAAGTCCTGACAGTTCTCAATGCTGTTGTGAATGAACATGTAGTCTGAATCATAGTACCAATATAACATCCAGGACTTGTCATTGTGACCAAAGAGTGATAGCTCCTCCTCCTTTCTGGTGATGTCTATATAACTGACTGCTACACCAACACGTACACTCCATTTTACTTCAAAGTTACAACGTTCAGGCAGACTCTCTCCACTCAACACCTGAGGGTCTATAGAGGTAAATCTGTGTGGATGTTCAGGATGATGTTGGTAACCATGAGTCACCTTCCTGTTCCCCTTTGACAGGATGAGGTTGTTGTTCACTGTGTTTTCATCCAGTGAAAGCTGACAGGAATCTGTGAGAAAAACACAAGACAAAATATCACAACTAATGAAACACTTTACACCTGGAGTCACTGTGTCGGCCATGTTATTAATGCTGAACATTTTGAAACTTAACCCATTAAGACCAGGAACGCATCTGTGTCATTTTAACTTTTATTTATCTGTTCAATAATCAGTGGTGGAAAAAGTACTAAAATGTTTTACTTAAGTAAAAGTGTCAGTCCTGCAATGTAGAAATACTCTGCTACAAGTAAAAGTCCGGAATTTAAAAAATATTTGAGTAAAAGTACAAAAGTATTGGCCTCAAAATGTACTTAAAGTACCGAAAGTAGAAAGTACTCATTATGCAGAATGTCCCATTACCCAGTTTTTAAATGTATAAAATATATTTAACATTTTTAAAATAGCAGATCTACAAGCTCACAATGCGTCACATCGCGGCACATTGTGAGCTTGTAGATCTGCTATTTTCAAATGGCCGAAATGTATATATAGGGCTGAAGTGGTTTGTAATAATAATCTAAATCTAAAAAGTAATTAATAACTAAAGTTTTCAAATAAAAAAAATAGTGGGTTAAAAGTACAATATCGGCCTCTGAGATGTAGTGGAGTAAAAGTAAAAGTACTGAAAATTGGAAATACTCAAAATTGTACTTAAGTACTTGAGTACATGTACTTAGTTACTTTACGCCACTTTCAAACTTTCTTTTTTTGGCTGTTCAAAAATAGCAGATCTACAAGCTCGTATCGCGGTACTCGGTGCCGCGCTACGAGCTTGTACTGGAACAAAACATTTTACAAATGTTTGCTTTATAAAAATATAATATTCAAAGATTTGCACACATTTTCATGATTTTTCATGAATAGTAGATCTACTGGCTCATAGCGTGGCACTCAGCGCTATGAGCTTGTAGATATGCTATAGAGATTAGGCTATTCATAAATAGCAGATCTACAAGCCCATAGCGCGGCACCGATCTGCTATTTTAGAAAAATCGTGAACATTTTAGCAAATCTTTGAATATATATTTAAAGCAAACATTTTTAACTCAAGTCTTTGCTTCTGGGGGCCCTGGAACAACATATTTTCAGTTGGGGGTCCGCGGCCAAATCCATATAATAGTGGGGGTCCTTGAAATGAAAACAGTTTGAGAACCACTGATATTATAACAACATACGTTTAAAAAAATGATTTAGAAGACATTTGTAGAATCCCCCAGAAGCAAAGATTTGAGTTACAAATGTTCATTTGAGTTAAAAATGCTCATAGCGCGGCACTCGGTGCATTTTTTGAGCATGAGCATTTTTTTTTTTAGCTTGTAGATCCTCTATTTTTTAATAGCCAAAGTATAAGATAATGCTTCAATTAGATAAATTAGATAGCAGATCTACAAGCTCACAATATGTCACATTGTGATGTGTTGTGAGCTTGTAGATCTGTTATTTGCACTTTTCATACTGAGACAAAATAAAATCCTCAGTGTTAACCCATTAAAACCAGGAAAGTGTTTTGTTTGTTTAGATTTTAGTGTTTTGGAACAGTGGTTCTCATAATAGCAGATCTACAAGCTCACAGTGCACCACTTCGTGCCAAGTTGCGAGCTTGTAGATCTGCTATTTTTGAAAAAACTTGAAATTGTATGAAAGATTAAAAAAAAAAAAAAAGATTTCTGTGGTCCCTGGCATAAAACATGTTCACTACTGGGTTTGGTGATGTTCTATATTGTCTGAATCAGCTTTGTTTGTGTTTGTTTATGTGCTTAAAGAGTGACTTTGAGATCTGTTTCAGCATGCAATGTAAGTCAATGAGGAGCATATTTAGAATTATTAATTTCTAATCAATGGAGACATTATTTCATTCAATCAATGGATTTTGTATTATTAATCGCCCAGAAGCAAAGATTTGAGTTAAAAATGTTCACCTTAAAAAATATATATTTATATTCAAAGATTTATGAAAATGTCATGATTTCTTCAAAAAATAGCAGATCTACAAGTAGAAAGTATATAAGATAATGTTTCAATCAGATCTAATTAAATTAGATAGCAGATCTACAAGCTTACAATGTGTCACATTGTGATGCGTTGTGAGCTTGTAGATCTGTTATTTGCACTTTTCATACTGAGACAAAAACAATCCTCAGTGTTAACCCATTAAAACCAGGAAAGTGTTTTGTTTGTTTAGATTTTAGTGTTTTGGAACAGTGGTTCTCATAAATAGCAGATCTAAAAGCTCACAGCGTGTCACTTCGTGCCGCGCTGCGAGCTTTTACATCTGATATTTATGAATTTTGAAAAAACTTGAAATTGTTTGAAAGACTTTGAATACTTTTTAATTTCTGATTACTTCTGGGGGTCCCTGGAACAAAATATTTTGAGATGGGGGTCCGCGGCCAAATCCATATCATTGTGGGGGTCCTTGACATGAAAACAGTTTGAGAACCACTGATATTATAACATACGTTTATTTTTATTTTTTATTTTTTTAACTGTTAGGATTTAGAAGACATTTGTAGAATCCCCCAGAAGCAAAGATTTTAGTTAAAAATGTTCACCTTAAAAAATATATATTTATATTCAAAGATTTATGAAAATGTCATGATTTCTTCAAAAAATAGCAGATCTACAAGTAGAAAGTATATAAGATAATGTTTCAATCAGATCTAATTAAATTAGATAGCAGATCTACAAGCTTACAATGTGTCACATTGTGATGCGTTGTGAGCTTGTAGATCTGTTATTTGCACTTTTCATACTGAGACAAAAACAATCCTCAGTGTTAACCCATTAAAACCAGGAAAGTGTTTTGTTTGTTTAGATTTTAGTGTTTTGGAACAGTGGTTCTCATAAATAGCAGATCTAAAAGCTCACAGCGTGTCACTTCGTGCCGCGCTGCGAGCTTTTACATCTGATATTTATGAATTTTGAAAAAACTTGAAATTGTTTGAAAGACTTTGAATACTTTTTAATTTCTGATTACTTCTGGGGGTCCCTGGAACAAAATATTTTGAGATGGGGGTCCGCGGCCAAATCCATATCATTGTGGGGGTCCTTGACATGAAAACAGTTTGAGAACCACTGATATTATAACATACGTTTATTTTTATTTTTTATTTTTTTAACTGTTAGGATTTAGAAGACATTTGTAGAATCCCCCAGAAGCAAAGATTTGAGTTAAAAAATGTCACCCTAAAAAATATGTATTCAAAGATTACGCACATTTTTATGATTTATAAAAAAATAGCAGATCTACAAGCTCATAGCGCGGCATTCGGTGCCGGACCCCCATGCGTATAATGAGGCGATCTCCGTGAACACGGAGGTCACAGAGAATATTCCATGATTTTTCAAAGGTCAGTAAAATCGCTCTTTTTCGCTGGCAGTGGGGTGACACTATTACTCTGGCAGTTAAAGAGTTAATGTGGCCGTGTGGCTGTCATGGTAATCATGGAAATATTGTGGAGTTGTTACACCGTTTAAGGGCGTTCGTGTGTACGTGCGTAGCACCATGGGCATGCCGGGGTCTGAGACAGCGTTGGAGGAGTTGACGTGCAGGGTGTTCGGGGATCTTCTTGAGCAAGGCCACATAGCCAAAGTGGCAGATGACATGTACTGTGGCCCAAACAATTTTGATGACCTGTTGGCCATCTGGAGGAGGGTGTTGTCAGCTTTACAGCCTTATGGATTAAAACTTACCGCCACCAAAACCACCATAGCGCCCATACGGACCTCTATGCTAGGCTGGGTGTGGCATCAAGGCAACTATCCGAGCCACCCCTCACCGTGTGTCTGCCCTGGCTACGTGCCCTCCCCCGAAAACTGTGACTGAGATGCGGTCATTCATCGGTCCCTACAAGGTGCTGGCTTGTGTACTCAAAAACTGTGCTACCACACTTGCTCCACTTGATGACGTGGTTGCTGGGAGAGACTCAAAGGATGTGATCCAGTGGTCAGATGAGCTGCTGTGTGCTTTCAGTAACTCCCAGAAGGCCTTGTCCTCGACCCACGCCATTACATTGCCACGACCTGCTGATCAGCTATGGATTGTTACTGATGGTGCTGTCAGGGACCCGGGTTTGGCAGCTATGCTGTACATCACCTGTAAGGACACTGTGAAAGTTGCAGGGTACTTTAGTGCTAAGTTGCGTAAAAATCAGTTCTCCTGGCTGCCCTGTGAGGTTGAGGCCTTGTCCATAGCAGCAGCAGTGAAGCACTTTGCCCCCTATGTTATTCAGTCGTCTCAGGGACATGTGTTCTGACAGACAGCAAACCCTTGGCTATACAGGCTGAGTGCTCGGACCTCAGACGTACGGGCGCTCATCTCCGTCAGGGGACACGACCGTTGATTAAACTGACAAATGTGCGTGATGTAAAGCGTTACTAGAATGCTGCCACGTTGTCCAGGGATGGTCTCCTGGTTGTCCGTCGCCACACTCCTCTTGCGGCATCAACTCAGTGCATTGTAGTGCCCAGGGCTGCTCTGGATGGCTTACTTACTTCCCTCCATATTAAACTGGACCATCCAACCACATTTCTATTATATGTGAATTGTGTTTATTCTGATTATTATTCAGATTTATTATTCTAATATTCTTATTTATTGCCTGCTACATGAATTGCATATTTTTTGGTTATTAATTCTATGAATTTGGAATGGTTTGAATTGAGGTCTCCTCCCCCCTGGGAATGAAATTATTTGTGGGTGCAGGCCACCTGGGTGAGAAGGATGATAAGGAATGTGTGACACCCTGACAGAGGAGTAATGTGAGACGGGGAAGCGTCACAGTTTGTTGACTGACCGTGCAGGCTCTTTTTTGTTTTATAATTATCAAAGTTTGTTTATGTAACGGAGTGACCGTCAGATAATAAATATTCTGTTTGATGCAACCTTTGGATCTCCGTGCTGATTGACTGTTTGTAAACAAGAAGAGACGCAAGTATAACAATAGGCTGCAACACCACCCCGTCCAACGAGAGAGGTCTTCGGTTGAGCAATGGTTCTGATTTAAGCTAGGCAATGATTCCTCCTCTCTCCCCTCCTCTCCCCTCCCCTCCTCTCCTCTCCTCCTCTCCTCTCCATGTCAACATTCGAGAACATCTATCAGAAGATGAAAAACAGGTAAAGTAATGCGTCACTCTGCAAGTTTAACTAAAGTTTTCCACATGTCAAAAAAAATATTCTGGCTATTTTTCATATCACGATTATTTTTTAGCAAATCCATTTAAATCGTTACATGCCTAGTTAAAGGTAGTGTCAAATATCATGGTAAGCCAATCTGAGGCAGAGTTGGGCGGGTCTTGCATTTGATCTCCTGGGGGCGACCAAACACACACACGCACACACACACACACGCACACACACACACACACGCACACGCACACGCACACGCACACACACACACACACACACACACACACACACACACACACACACACACACACACACAGAGAAGGTAGAGAGGCAGAGAGAAAGGAGGAGTGGTTCTCCTACGTTGTTTGTATTTTACATTCAACCAAACTGTAAAAAATGAACCATTATCCTGAGCCTTATTTAAAAAATAGTGAAAATAGCCGATCTTGTGACGCTTTGTGAGCTTATAGATCTGCAGTTTTAACTTTTTTTTGTAAAGTAATGCATTGATATTAAAAAAGAAAATGTACTTTTGACCTGCAGAGACGGTGTCTGCAGAGACACAAGGCATATTAGGGATGTGGTCAGGTTGAAACTTTCACATCTGTCATTTCTCATCACATGATCTACAGCAGGGGTTTTCAACTAACTTCGACCCAGGGACCACCATCCTGACTAAAAGCAACCTGGGGACCACCACTATTGTGCGTGGCGGGTCCATCATAGACCCACCCCACACAATAGTGGTGGGGGGTTCATGTACCACAGGGAGCTGGAGAAAATATATATAATATCAATATAATATCTAATAAAATACAGCGATTTTGTTTGAATATGATGGAATATGATTAAGGATTACTGTGATTATGGTAAGCTCACATTTCATATTACACACACACAATACAGTAAGAACTCCTGTAAGTTATTAATCGTTTTTTTTTTTTTCGTTTTTTTTTTGGCCAGGGACCACCTGCAATACCTCCGCGGTCCGCGGACCACCGGTTGAAAACCCCTGATCTACAGCCTTCTCTGTGACCACATCCTCTCCTCTCCTGCTGTTCTCTACACCACCCACACACACACACACACACACACACACACACACACACACACACACACATACGGAGGCTTTTTTCTCGCTTTTTTCCCCGTCTTTCCGACCACGCACGCACGCACGCACGCACGCACGCACGCACGCACGCACGCACGCACGCACGCACGCACACACGCACACGCACACACACATAGCGCTACAGCAGTGTTTAACACTGGATTTGAAGGCTGGTCGTTCATTCATTTGAAAAAGTAGTAATGACATAAATGTATTATTATAGGATGTATGTAACAGTCATAATGACATAAATGTATTATTATAGGATGCATGTACTGTCATAATGACATTAATGTATTATTATAGGATGTATGTAACAGTCATAATGACATTAATGTATTATTATAGGATGTATGTAACAGTCATAATGACAAATGTATTATTATTGGATGTATGTAACAGTCATAATGACATAAATGTGTTATTATAGGATGTAGTGACCATGTGACATCATCAACCTTACTTAAAGATTTATTTATTTTTTCATATCGATTAGTCACCTCATGGAGACTTGAATTCATGGATATTTTTTCCTTAGCCAAAAACCAGCGGACCGGTAGGCAGCGGCTCCGGTAGGAGACACAAAATAAGCTTTAAGGGAAGTTCACCAACAAAATCACTTTTCGTCTCCGCCAGGCCGAAAGGCATGGCGAGAAAGTATGTTTTACCCCCTGTCCGTCCGTCCGTCCGTGTGTCCTGTCCGTCCGTTACCTCCTAATCTCCGGCACCGTTGGCCCGGCCGCTGCGAAACTGTGCACACACACTCCCTGGATGCCAATTCAGAACCTCTGGCCCAAATGTTTCAGATTGGCCTGTTATAGCGCCACCAGGAGGCCGATTTGTGCAAAAAACATTTATTGATACTAGCCTACTCCTTCAGATTTTGTCCAAACATCACACAAATCAGTACACAATATCTCTATAGTCATGTGATCAACACAGATCTATCCGATTTCCCATATTACATCCTGATTGCCTAAGATTGGCTTCCAAAGTTTGCAGGATTGGTCCGTTTTCAACAAAATGCCTCAAATCATGAACGCAGCTTGCGATTTCCGTGAAATTTCACACACACATTTCTATTAGGCCGAAGAAGAAATGCCACCCTTTTACCATTGTCCTGTTATAGCACCACCAGCAGGTCTAATTTTGCAAAACACATTTTTGGAACAAAATGCCTCAAATCATGAATGCAGTGTCCGATTGCAGTATAAAGCCTAAGAACAAATCGCACCCGTTTCACATTGGCCTATTATAGCGCCACCAGGAGGCCACAATAACCTACCTGACCTGGCGGAGACCTGTGCTCCGAGGAGCACTTTTTCTAGTTTTCTATGGATTAGTCACCCCCTGGAGACTTGAATTCATGGATATTTTTAGTTTTTTGTCGCGTAAATAATAATAATAATAAAAAAAGGTTACTTTTTCCATTTTCTGAAAAGTAAAGTAAGAGTTTTGGACGTTTTGGACCCCCAAATGCTCATTCGATATAGTTCCCTCTCCTGCACGTGTCGCATGTGCATTGTAACCAATCCAGCTGTATTCTCCAAAAACTGCAGTGTACTGTACTCCCTCCATGTAGGAAAACAAAGTACATTTTGTCCATACCACAAACATTGTATGCCCCTCGGATGTGAACGCAAGTATCCTCTGTACCTGGGCGGTTTATTTATTTTAAAAATGGCAGTTATAATTTGGCAGTTAGCAGTTATACCATCATTATTATTTATTCCTCTTACACTTTCGCTTCACTTGTGTGAAATGTATGGTTTCGTATGTGTACTGCCACCAACCCTGCAAGGCCCAGTGTGATCGCACGATCACATGTATGTTTTATAAAGAAATGAGTTTAAATCATTTTTCTTTTCTGTTATTTTTTTATTTTTTTCACCTCTAAATCCTCATTGGGTCCTATTGTTTAGTCTTACAATGCCATTGGCCAGGATATTTGCATATAAATACCCCCCACAGAGCCAGGAATCATCACAACTTGAAAAGAATGTGGGCCTTGCAGGGATAATTATGCAATGTCATATTGTGTGCGACCGTGCGTGCATGCACTCTGACCTCTGTCCTACTCTCTCATACTGCCTTCTATTATCACCTTTTTCTTCCTTTTCTCCCGGTTCTACGTAACCCTGTAACTGGTCTGATCTATCCTGCTCCATTTAAAATCTTTGCTGGCTCTGACCTCCGTGTGTTCGCTCCCGCCTGGGCTGTGTGCAATCACGGGCGAAGTGCCCCATATCATTGCAGTTAAAACATCTGACCTGAGACATGTCACGGGGACCCCTATAACCTCTTCTACCTCTTCCTCCCGCATATCCTCCTCTTCCTCTATAATCCCCTTGTTGATAATTGTTATTCTGCTGTTGTATTTCCAACATTTTTTGCATTTGCTCAAATGAAAACATGGGTGTGGACTGTGTGTCCGGTGCCCGAGGTTGTGGTGTGGGTGCTACCTGTATCACTGGCTGTGTAGACACTGTGTTAAGAACAGGCGCATTCTTTTTGGTTGTACTAATCTGTTGTTCTACCTGTTGTAGTTGTAATCTGAGAAGCCTTTTTGTCATATCAGCAATTGTCGCCATGTCAACTTTTTTACAGCAGGGGACTAAGGTACTGCTATTTTTCCCACTCCCTAGTGAATGAACTGTCCTTCCACAGTAATCTGTAACAAAGCGGCTGGATGTGGCACTTAATATGATTCTCACTGAAAATGCCAAATTTTATGATTCCTCTGCCTGTGTGTGTGTGCGAGTGTGTGTAAAAATGTGGGGGTGAATGGACCTTTGGGAGCGTGTGTGTGTGTGTGTGTTGCGGCACCAGTACTCAAATTCTGTACTCTCTTCTCCCTATGTGAACCTCCAAATGGCAGGGCGAGGATTAAAATGATATACTACTGGGGCTATCTGTGAGTCTTCAGGCGTGTATAAGTAAAAGTATGATTATCACAATGAAGAGGTGTACTACTTTAGAAGTACAAACAAAGAGCATATACTCTAGAAGTACAAACAGGCTTGGCCTCAAAACGTTTTCAAAGTACCACAAGTAGAAGTACTGAACTTATGGAAACAACAGATCAAACAAGCTCACCCAATACACAGCAGTATGTCGTTAATCTTCAATGACAAGCTAACCAGCCGCACAGAGAAAACGGGTGCAATACGTTAGTCCGACAGACCGTTCCTCCGACAGCGCATGCCTCCGACGTTTACTATACTAACCCTATACCAAACCCGAACCCTAACCCTAACCGCACGCGGATGCCACATAGTCGGAGAAATGGTCTGTCGGACTAACGTATGCCCCCCAGAGAAAACAGTGCCCGTGCACGTTTTAGTTTTTATTCTACAAATCGCTATAAGTGGCAAAAATACATAAAAAACACACAGTTCCTAGCGCCCAGAACCGTACTATCTAGTAAAAGTATTTAGGGGTTTCACAAAAATCGTTTTCACAGTTTTTAAGAATAATTTGTGTTGCAACACTTTTTTTTTTTTTTTTAAATCAACTTTCTAACTTTATTGTAAAAATCGCTAGAAGCGCCCAGAATGCATAAACTGTAGTATGTTATGAAATTATTTACAAGTTAATTATTTAACTTAGTTAACTACGCGCTCCAACGAAACCACCCTTATATCCCACACAGTAAATATGATATATATTTGTATAACTCCTCTTGAGTTATTTTTATTGCCGTCTCGTACGACTGTGGACCCCCGGCCCATAAATCTCTTAAATAACACTATTTACACTATTTTATCCGCTCCGTATACAGCTTAGATACTAGATCAAAGTAAATGCTCTACGTAAGCGATTAAAATAAACCAAAACTCCCTATTTCATCAGTCACTTATACAGCTTAGACACCGGATCATTGTGAATACTGTACGTATGCTTCAAAAACAATCTGGGAGTTCAGTAATTCATCTCGTTATCTCATTGCCGCTCTGCACGACTATCCAGCTCCCCGAGTCTGGTAACTTATCTCGTTATCGTCCGCGACGATTATAGTTTATACTGCACAGTCCAAACACGTTAAAACCACACTGCGTAATGACAATTCATTCACTATGGCAAATTTGGTTATAAATCGATGTCCTACAATAGCTAAATTTATCTCAATGCATTTGGATTACGACAATTGCTTATCTCAGTCAAACAAACTCAGGTTAGAGTGACCAATCACTGAATTCGTGTTAACAGGTTTCAGCAAGCCTTATCTTTCACCCCGGGGCAAGTTTGCTCAGAACCGAGACAAGAAAGCCGAGACCGGTTACTGGAATGATGTCCAGACGATCAACCTGCCAAAGGATGTCCTCCTCACGGAACCATAAGGGTTTCGGCACCAATTTGTTAGATTTATTACTGAACCTTAACTCCATAAAAGTAAATCTAGATAAGGAAGGTACTTGGTTCTGTGGTTCTATAGTGAGAGTCACCCCTTGAAAGAATCGCTACACAGGTGATTACAATTGTATGAATCAAAATGGTTTTATTACCCTTTAATCTAAGTTACAATTATGTATGAGCCTATTAAACAATCAGAATGAATTGTCATTTACAAAAATAATACTACACCAGATCATCAGATCATCATTACATCGGAGCTCCGAGATACCCTCCTCTCTACAGGTAGAGAAGTTTGTAATGGAGTCCTATATTTTTCTCCCAAGCTTTTTAATACTGGCATATAGATAAAACATTAATAAAAATCATCAACAGGAGTCGCTGTTGGTCCAACGTAGGGGATTGAGCAGGCGGCTCCCATCCCTTCTCGTCTCACGACCCATCGTTGGGGTGGGCAAGGACCCCCTCCCTGCTGTCTCACGGTCTCTCACGGCTGCCATGGGAGATGACCTTGGCTCCCTTCAGGGCACCTGTGGAATCTGCCCTCCCTAACTTCTGCCTAGATAATGGTTCTATGCAACATTTGTCTGTTTGGCTGAGACACTGAGAATAATATTTTAAGTGTCTGTTTGCTGGGAACTGGCCTGACTATGGATGTGCAGACAAACCAATCCATTTTACTTGTTAGCATTACAATAATAATATAAGATAGTTGAGACCACAAAACATTACTAACTTTATGAAATCATTAAGGCACTCTGACCATTAGCGTAATTTTGCCTGCAGTCAGTAAATCACTCTGCTCGAGGGGAGAGAGAGAGAGAGAGAGAGAGAGAGAGAGAGAGAGAGAGAGAGAGAGAGAGAGAGAGAGAGAAGACCTCATCTCCTGACGCTAGAGTCTGTCTGCTCAAATGAACAGGATAGCTGAGCTCAAAACAGTGTAAATATATATATATAATTTTGACAGCCCTATAGAATTTCCTTTCAGTACCGCCCCTCGATGACTTGGCCTAGGTTGTGGTGCTGTCTGCTGGGCCTCTCTCTGTCTCTCTCCCACTGTCTCTCCATGGTGAGGTGCCTACCTGTCAGGCGGTCTCCCAGCGAGACTCCACATTATCTTAATATAATTGGTCCTGAACTAATGCTCATTATAATATTATAATATATCTTATCTTCATATAATTGGTCCTAAACTAATGTTCATTATAAGATGGCACCATTTCTTTCTACTCACTCTGTGTCTGTCTCAGAGGAGGGCTGTGGACAGTTCAGAAACCTGCCTACCAGTGACAACATATGTAGGAAGGTTTGGTCATTTAAAACAAGATTTCAATTTGTAATATTTTTTTAGGTCAGAACAATGGCTTCTCTAGCTGCCAGTGTCGTCAGTTTAACAGCCGCCCCTCCCCCCTCCGTACCTCTCCCAGTTCCAAGCAGCAGACAGACAGACAGATTGTATCACAAGGTTAATTCACTCATGCAAACAGTGATGTGACTTGCAAACGACAAAGAAGTGATAGAATACTGATCGCGCAAGTGTCATCATTCATTTCAGAATACTACGGGAAATCAGACAGATCCGGGTTGATCACATGACTATAGAGATAATGTGTACCAATTTGCATGACGTTTGGTTAAAAGCTGTAGGAGTAATGGAAAAAATGGGTTTTGCACAAATCAGCCTCCTGGTTGCGCTATGACACGCCCATGTGAAAAATGTGGGCAGAGGTTCTGAATTGGCATCCAGGGAGTGGGTGTGCACAGTTTCACAGCGACCGGGCCAACGGTGCCGGAGATTAGCTGCTAACACACAGACAGGACGGACACACGGACGGACGGATGGACAGACAGACAGACAGACAGACAGACAGGGGGCAAAACATACTCTCTCGCCATGCCTTTCGGCCTGGCGGAGACAATAACCACAAAGCAGAAGTTACATATTGTCGCTGTCAGGCAGAAACCTTGTATCTTCATATTCCATTATTGTCTCCGCCAGGCCGAAAGGCATGGCGAGAGAATATGTTTTACCCCCTGTCCGTCCGTCCATGTGTCCTGTCCTGTCCGTGTGTTACCAGTTAATCTCAGGCACCGTTGACCCGGTCGCTGCGAAACTGTGCACACACACTCCCTGGATGCCAATTCCAGAACCTCTGCCCCAAATTTTTCACATGGGCCTGTTATAGCGCCAACAGGAGGCCGATTTGTGCAAAACCCATTTACTCCTACAGATTTTATCCAAACATCACGCAAATCGGTACACAGTATCTCTAGAGTCATGTGATCTGTCTGTCTGTCTGTCTGTCTGTCTGTCTGTCTACTTACTCTTTGTCTCATAAACCTCCCTACCAGTGACATCATTGGTTTGGTCATTTCAAACAAGATTTCAGTTTGTATTCTTATTATAATTAATGTGACAACAATGTCTTCCATTACAGCATGCTTACTTTCCTGGATTAGAAAGCCTGCAGTTTCTATTAGCTTGGATTCCCCATCAATGGAGAATCCCTTACGGGTCCATTTGGTTCCATGTGTACACTCTCAGAGTTACAGACCTGTAAGGCTCCATTTGGTTCCATTTGCACACTCTCAGAGTTACAGACCTGTAAAGGTCCATTTGTACACTCTCAGAGTTACAGACCTGTAAGGGTCCATTTGGTTCCATGTGTACACTCTCAGAATTACAGACCTGTAAGGGTCCATTTGGTTCCATTTGTACACTCTCAGAGTTACAGACCTGTAAAGGTCCATTTGGTTCCATTTGTACACTCTCAGAGTTACAGACCTGTAAGGGTCCATTTGGTTCCATGTGTACACTCTCAGAATTACATACCTGTAAGGATCCATTTGTAAACCTCTCAAGGAACCCTGGTGGTCCCTGGACCACACTTTGAGAACCACTACTCTATGTGCAGGGGTGCACATAACTGGTGCGCAGGTGCGCATGCGCACCCACAATAAAAAATGCGCACCATATCAGACGACGTGAGGCGCTTTTGCGTACCAACAGCTGGGACAGGAATTTCCAAGCTTTTATTTTTTAGCAAAAAAATAAATAAAAGCCTGGAGATCGAGGCTAGGAATTTACTTCCTGAAGCCACACTCACACAATCACTATATCTCACATCGCCTCGCATTACCAGCAGCGGCTGTTAGAGGCACTCGTCACCGATGATGAACGCACCGTGATGGTGCAAAATATACCGTGAACGTCCCAATCTGGCGGATAAAAGCAACGCAGCAAAATGTCCGGTGGGCACCATGCTGACTCCCCCACCCACCCCCCCACCCCCCGTTGACAAAACGGGACGGGACCATTCTTTTCTTGCGCACCAAGTCACATCAGGTGCTCTTCTGAGTACTAGACCTAAAAAGTTATGTGCACCCCTGTCTATGTGATCAGCAGAGTGGCCAGAAGCATTAGAAAATAAATGATTCTCTGACATAATTGGTGTTTTGCTGCTCCCTGGTGGTCACTGTCACTCACTTCAGGACGTATTGCCAATCTACATTTTGTAGATATTTTAAAGTTTGAAATATAACTTTCTTTAACCCTCTAAAATTAAATCAAGTCATGTTAAGTCAGGAAAATAAATACATAATTAAATTCAGTCACCAGTTAGAAGCTGTAATACATTTTAGCAGGCTGCATTTTATGGTTGTAGGCCTGCTGCCACTTTAGAGGTATTTAAACTGGTATAAAGGACTGGTTATAATCTATATCAGCGCACAGGGCCACCTTAAAGATATTTAAACTGGTATAAATGACTGTTTATAATCTATATCACAGTACAGGGCTCAAAGCCGATCTACAATGTGAGCTTGTAGATCAGCTATTTTTGGTGAATGTTCCCACAGAATAGAGATGCTGGGGTTCAAGTGGTTAAACGTCAAGTATGTATGTATGTATGTATGTATGTATGTATGTATGTATGTATGTATGTATGTATGTATGTATGTATGTATGGCAGAGAGAAAATATATATATATATATATACGTACGTACGTACGTACGTACGTATGTATGTGTATATATATATATATATATATATATATATATATATATATATATATATATCGGCCTTCAAAGTTCTCGTTTGAATATTTGCTACTACCACCAATATCTATCTCTCTCTCTCTCTCTCTCTCTGCTAATCTACAAGCTCAGAATTAACACTGCTTGTAGCTTGTAGATCTGCTATTTTCACTACTTTTGTTGTCACACTCTTGTATCATGAAGTGTGCCTCCCTTCCCTCTCTGTGGATAGGACTTAAATGGGAGAGTGCTTACACCTGGTCACCTAGCTGTGTTGCATCTAAGAAAGTTGACGAGACTCTGTGAGTATATAAGGAGTGGGTTTTGATGACTTGGCCAGCTGCATTCTCACCATCATATTACTGGTAGTCTGCTTCATGCCAGAGACTTGCTTGTTGTACTTGCTCAGATAGCTACAATGAACAGAGGTTACCTTTTCTTCAACTCTGTCTGAGGGGAAGGCTTACCTTTGCACTGTTATCAGTATAGAGTTCTCAATTGGCAAACTTCCTTATTTGGGTCTGACTTTTTACTCCCTGGGTTTGGGAGATGTGACATGCTCATAGATTCTCCATGCTGGGTATTTTCTTTTTCATTGAATACCTTATTAGTATAAAAATGGACTGCCTCCTTCCTAGTCCCCAAACAGCCAGATCACACAGGTTTAAAATCCAAGCATTAACACTCGCATGACTAGCCGGTGACGAAGATTAAGACAAGACCAGATCAAGTTGAGACCGAGTCGACTGTTGTCCTAGTAACAGCAGATGTTGTCGCCGGTGAAAGAACGCGTGGCTTTCCTCGTCAATGCCTGTTTTTTGTTATTTCTTTTATATCACAATGCCAAAACATACCGATCTGATTCTTGTTTGGATGAAGAAACGTCAGACAGACGAACACTCACGTTGCGTTGGACGCTGCTCCTCATCCGTTGGTTGTGTTGTTGTTGAGAAACAGGAAGACAACCACTCCTTCCTTTGTCAGTCTCTCTAACAATAGACTTAAGTGTTTTATAAATGCAACTATTCTAGTTGGAGTCAACATGTGTAAGGTACAATCACTATTCAGCCCATTGAAAGTGTGTAAATAAACGCAACAATGATTTAATCAATATATATATGTATTTTAACAATGTATTTTAACCTTGGTTGTGAAACGTGCTATATAAATAAAGTGGATTGGATTGGATAAATACATGTTAATTTCCTCCTGGGATTCGAACCATTCCCAATGTCAGCATAAACATACTAGTCAGACGCTTTCTCCTGTGCGCCATTCTTCTCACAACACATGGGTACCGTAAACAACTCATAGAGTATACAACCAACCATTACAAAACAAAATAGTCATGGTCACTAGATTAACTTGAGACCTCAGTCACCACACTGGTTTCATTGTACTGCTCTCTAACACGGCTGTTTACTACAGATTTGTGTCTAAAATCTATCATCATCATCATCATCATCTTCTATTATTCATTATGTTAGAGGCTACTTAGAAATAGTAAATATGACACATGATAGGTTACATTAACAGTTCATTAGAAGACAACCACTTCTTCCTGTGAAAGTCTCTAACAATACATTTACAAAATGCAATATTTCGCCACATTAACTATTCAGGACATTTAAAGCGTCACAAATAAATAAATGCTAGCCTCTCATGGGATTCGAACTCCTCCCAATGTCAGCAGAAATCCAACTGTCTGGGGCATAGCCTACTCTTGTGCGCCAGTCTACCCACTCTGACTCATAATCATAAACAAATCATAGACTATAAAACCAGCCATTAAAACGCACATGGTCACTAGATTAACTTGAGACCTCAGTCACCACACTGATTTCTAACAGCCCTAAAATCTCTCTCAGTCTGTACAACATGGCACCCTCAAGGAGAAACACCCCCATACCATTTACACAAAGAGCAAAGAAAGAGGCATAGTATATCAGCCAACCACATGATTTAAAAGTCTTGTAAAGTTTTTGTATTTGTCACATCTCATACACGGTACACAAGAGTGAAATTTGTGGCTTTATCGTCTCTTCTAGTGTAACAAATAGTCCCAAACGGGCACAAACTGGCAAATTGTCTGATTGCTCCTGATCACCTCAGGACAGTTAAGTATAGGCCTTGCCGAGCCTTGAGGCCCATAGGGCAGGAGCCTATCTCCTGTTTCCTTAGCGTGCTTGACGTACAAGCATGGATGGCTTACAGTGAAAATGGGCCCTGTGCACAAAATCCCCACGGGCCCCCACCAAATATTAAAGAAATATGAGGTTTTGCCAAATTCTTGCGTTTAAACCAAGTCTGTTTTGCTTAAATGTTAGCGTCACATGGCTTCAATAGAAGATTTCCTCCTACAACTGGGAGGCTTTCAAAATAAGTGTTTTATTTTACGCAATCAGAAATGTGTAATGTGATTTGAAATCTCTGTCGAAGTCAACATGGGAATCATGTTCTCAAGTAGATGACTGACTAATCGAAAAGCAGAGTTTCAGGTGGGTGCAATACGTTAGTCCGACAGCGCATTCCTCCGACAGCGCAGTGCTCCGACATTAAACAGTAAACCCGAACCAAACCCGCACCCTAACCCTAACCGCACGCGGATGCCACATAGTCGGAGAAAAGGTCTGTCGGATTAACGCATGCCTCCCGTTTCAGGTGGCAGTGCCAGGGCCCCCTTGGCTCCAGAGCCCCTGTGCACGTGCACAAGCTATAATCGGTCCCTGCGTACAAGGCACATTCTTGGCTTTATCGTCTCTTCTAGTGTAACAACAACTAGTCACAAAAGGGCACAAAGTGGCAAATTGTATGATTTCAGATTGCTCCTGATCCCCTCAGGACAGTTAAGTAGGCCTTGACGAGCCCTATAGGGCAGGAGCTCATCTCCTGTTTCCTTAGCGTGATCTGACTCTAATATGCCACAGGGATTTACCCCAATCCAACCCTTGTTGCTGAGTAAGGGAGGCCAGGGTACCTTTCTAAAAGTCTTTGGTAGGATCCGACCGGGGATCAAACAGCAACTTCAAAGTCTCAGGGTGGACACTCTACTAACCACAAGGCCACTGAGCTCAGGACAGTAATAATAGTAATACATTGCACTCTGGTCCTGTGTATGGGTTTGTAACCTTTCCTGTGCATGCTGATGGAGCAGGTGACATTGGTTGGCAGTGTAGAAATGCACCATAATTGACTTTGGTAGGTTGAACTGAATTTAGGCATTTAGCAGACTCTTATCCAGAGTGACTTACAATAAGCAAGGTAAACATGCATCAAATGCAGAAAGATAAGCATCTGTCTAAATAGCATGCCATCTAAATTGCAATTTAACCTTTGCAGAAGTCTGCATCCAGACTAGGTCAAGAGCAGCAAGAAAGGTCATCTTTTTGGGGGCAAAAAAAACAACTATGCTGAGTATGCTCATACAGGATTCCAAAACAAAGTCATAATAATAATAATAATAATAATACATTTTATTTATAACGCACTTTACATTCTCACGAATCTCAGAGTGCTACAGATTAAAAGCAGAGCATAAAAGCAGCATAGGCAACAAAACAATTACAATAGACCCAACCAGGCTAAACTAAAAGGGCCAACATTTAGAATTTAAAACTCATACGAAAAACAATCAAAGTCCATGAAAAATTAGAAAAATGCTTTTTTTAAAAGGTAGGTTTTCAGTCCATTTTTAAAAGCATCAGTGGACTGTGGCGCTCTCAGGTGGTCTGGGAGGGCATTCCACAGACATGGGGCTGTGTGACAGAAGGCCCAGTCGCCCATGGTGCAAAGAGTTCCCAGCTGGCCTAGCAGTCCAGGCGCAGACCATTGGTCTAATGCAGCCTGACCGCACGTTGCGGATTCCAACCCGACGACCTTTGCTGCATGTCTTTCCTGTCCATCTTCACTGTAACAATGAAGTGTAAAAAATGCCTCTTCGATGAAAAAAAAAGAAAATGTGATGATGATCCATCTTGGCATCGCACCTGGCATGACACCTATGTGGAGATCCATGTGCATTGTGATTCCACTGGGTTATGTGCAGGCTGGGCACAAGTAGTCCTCACTGGTGTTAGGCCTGCCTACACACACCCAGTGGAACCACAATGCACATGATGAGCATTCAATCTGAAAGAAGATGGATACAATGTTATTAATTTATTTAGTTAGTTAGTTAGTTAGTTACAGAAAGAATGAATGTGAATCCATGTAAAAAAAACTGTAAAGGTTTCGTACCCAATCATCCACGGATGTAGTCCATGGGCCAGACGAGAAGTCAGGGACACGTAAGGTGGCAAAATCTCTTTGGCACCATTTTGTTTGTAGGGTCCATATAAGTACTTTGAAACATGATAACCTTTTCAAATGAGTAGCTTTAATACTTTTTTAGGACATTCATGTTTTTGCCATTATCTCCCCACATTATCTGCACAGTAGTTCTGTATCTGGCCAATAGAACCGTTCGCAATTTGGTGTTAGGAGAATTTCTCACTTGAACTGAGTCAATGGGTACCTAGACATGAAAAATCACAGAGGTTCTCATCCGCCATAGTGCCACGAATGGCGCAATGGCCAAATCAAAAATGGCCGCCATAGCCTAAGATGAAAATCCAACTTTTTTGTTTCTGAGTGTATATACACATGCAATACCTCCATGTTGACTAATTGTGGGGTGGGGAATTCATTTCTGTTATGACCACTTTGGGTGATGTTGACCTTGAAAGGTCATGGTCAAGGTCATCTTGCTATTTCGAAGACCTTGGCCATAACTTGGCCATTGTTAGGACTAAAAACAGGTGTAATAAGACTAATTAAACTAATTCTGGCATTTATAATTCCTTTCTGATATTGTTTTGACCATTAAGGAGCATCTTGTCATTGAAATATGTAAGTCAATGCCATTTTTCAATAACTCAATTACTCAATAACTTTCATTGTATTTTTTTTTCCAATAATGATTTGTATTATTTCTAACAAAAGACATACAAAGACATACAAATAAAATCGTAACTCAAAATCAAATAACAATTCCTCTCAAAGTGCACCATATGTGTGCATGCTGGTTAGTGTGATGGACTTTTACAGGATGGATTTTAAATGTTTCCATGGCAGAATATGATGCATGGAACTCCAGCAGCACGGCACCCACATCGGCGAGTGTCACACTTGCCTGAATACTTGCATGCTGTGAGCAGACTTGGTGGTAAGGCCTTCAGACACTTAGATGGCAGGAGTGTACCAAAGTGCTCCTCCCATCCATGTTCCATTGGTGCTAGTCTTGCCTGAGGTTCCTTGGCTGTCGCAACAGGTCGCAAGCCCTATGCACCAGAAAGACACCTTGGATGTGGCCTCTGATCACACTACTTGTGGGAGGGAGAGCATCCATTCCAGCACTGGCACAGGTATAGTTTTCTACCCTGAGGTCATCAAATGTCTTGCTGTTGTACTTGAACTGGACCCTGCCCAGACACGCACCAAGTACTTCTCTGTCAACGCGGTGTCTTGTTCGGTCAAGGTGTCTGCCTCTCCAAAGATTGTCAGATATTGCACTGGGTCAAAAGCCATATCTGCATGTTTGGTCCCCACCTTACTCATGCAGTCATCTCCAGTCAGGATGTGTGCCTTGATCACTGTCTTGGCTAGTGGTGCTCCAAGATGAGAGACTGCTTGATGCAGTGGGAGGATGCGCCGCTTCTCACCAGTGCCATACTGCTGCCAGATCTCCTTCATCCTCAGTGCTTGGAAGTAAGTATATGGGGTGTAGTATAGCAGTAATGTGAAGGTGTGTGTGTCATTGGAGACTATGACAACTCTCTTGCACTGTTTCACATGAACAGCCCACTCCACATGCACCACCATGGGGCGGCAGTGGCTCAGGGGTAGAGTGGCCGGGTAGAGTGAAATGGAAACCGCAAGGTTCCTAGTTCGATCCCGGGCTCCCCCAGACATTGAACCCCTAATTTCTCTGAGCAGTTTGGTGCCTTGCATGGTTTCCTCCGCCATCGGTGGGTGAACTTATGGCCTGCAAGTGTGTACGGACCTGCACGTTTCCAGACTGTTCCTGCCTTGCCAACAAATTAAAGTGCACAGAAATGTGCAAGCTACAAACCTGCAGCAATCAGAAGGAAGAGGAGGAAGATGAAGTGGAACTGATTGATTATGATGATGATAATGATGACGATGACGAATACTGAAGAATTGATATTGGTATGACAGTTATGATGATGGTGATGATGATCATTGATTAAAGTACCTCTCAAGCCTACTCCATAAACCGACTCTGTCACGGACCCTGTGGTCCACAGACTTGGACCTCCTCTCTGTCCCTAAGGCAAACAAGTGAACCATGTTCTGAACCTTGTTCTGAAGGCTCTGTAGGGGACAGAGCCTTCAGTGTGGCAGCCCCCACCCTGTGGAACTCTCTCCCAATAGGGATTGGTCATGCTCCTGCTCCATGCTCATGCAACACTGGACTCTTAAGGCTGTGTGTCTATTCTCTCAGGCTTATGGCATATAGTTGTTTGTTGTTTTGTTAGTTTGGCTGTTGGTTGTTCATTGTTTTTGAAAGGCGCCATATACATTCAAGCTACTATTATTATTATTATTTTATTATTAATATTAAAGTGAATGAAAGAGAGAAAATTATTCCCCCCCCCCTCTGTATCACATGTTCTGTTCAAAAAAAGTGGCACGCTTTCTTCATTATTTGAATATATGGTTGGTGTCTTTGAAGACTGATAACTGTGACTAATCTACCACTTGGGAAAGGCTATCATGATCAAATATCATCTAGGGATATAGACCTATTCAAAATACAAAACTAGATTTTGCAAATGTTGCACTTGAGTGACCCCGATTAGTGAAAATGCTGTTCACATCGTATCACAACGTGAAGTGTTGTGAGCTTGTAGACATGCCATTTGCTGAATGTTTGCCCCAGAATAGGCATGCTAGGGTTCATGTGGTTAAATAAGTGAATGTAAGAGATTGAATAATGTTTTTTTCCCTCTGTATGACATGTTCTATTCAAAAAAGGTTAGGCGATTTTTTCATTCTTTGGATCTATGGTTGGTGTCATTGAAGGCTGATAACTAGGACTAAGCTACTACTTGGGAAGGGTTATCATGTTGAAATATTATCTAGGGATATAGACCTTTTCAAAATACCAAACTAGAATTTGCCACCTTGAGTGTCCCTGATTAGTGAAAATTCTGACCTGGGCCCATGGACTACATGCGGACCTTCCTGTCCCAGCGCTCACCTCCCCACAGGAGCGACAGAGATGTGTCTGGTCATCTATGAAAACATATTTTTGAGTTCAGTGAAGTCCAATTTTTTGGTCTGGGTGAGGCTGATAAACATTTGATTGAAGCCTACCAGAATCCTCCAAAAGCTGTCGTCCAATATTTTGCCGTACCAGGTCAATGTTGCCTAGCAGGCCCTGCTCCACCCCAGCAGTGGCTAACACCAGCATCTCTGCGATCTTAAAATACAGGTTAGTGTTAACAGTGTTCTTATAGAATGTATTAAATTGTTACTAGGATAGATATTCTAGGCTATATAATCTCACTTTGCACACAGACACCCCACATGACGTTGTATCCGTTTGGTGGGGATGAGGGACAGTCTCACAGGTCCAGTGAGAGATTGTGCCCCTCATCCTCCGCATATAAGCTCTGAAGAAAAAACGAAACCGTTGGTTACTTGTGTATCAGAAGCCATTGAACATACTTGCAATGAAGCACAATAAATCTATGATTTACTTGCCTTGTACTATTTCGACAATCGTCGACTTGTTTTGGGGTGTCAGTAAGTGCGTCCACAAACACACACTTGTGGTCATGTGGATACATAACCTTCGGCAGATAGAATACTTTAATACTTCAAAAGCTTAGTTGTAAATATAGTTGCATATTTGCATTGATTAAAGTTAACTTATTACTAGTGTGTAGTGGCCTTTTTTACACACTGCCCCCATAATGATGTCCCATTCCAGGACATCAATCTGCAAGTGAAGTGATAATTTAATTTGTTAACATGGTGCGACTGTAACCAACACTTTTAAAAGTAACTATTATCCTTACTTTTTTAACCGCCCTCGTCGAACCGTCCCAAATACGGTTGACCTCCTCCACTGCCAAAACGGCCACCCTCCTTGTGGCCTTTTGGGCAACCCACACCAGGTACGCATTGACTATGTACACACAAAAAAAATACAATTAAAAATCACTTTAATATCAATGAGAACACTTGCTCACAAAACAAGACTTACTTCACTGGTCAATGTCTACCCTGGTGCCAGGCTCTGGAGGTCAAGGGTGAGGAGCTTAAATGGGCCAAATTTGGCCCATTTCGCCCTTCCCTCCTCTGGCAGGTGGGGAGCCAGTGGAGGGGCCCGAGGATGGTGGTGGGTGGTGGAGGGCAGGAGGAGGCCCGGAGCGGCTGAATGATGGCTGTGCAGGGCGGCCAAGAAGAGGGCTGGAGGGACTGGGTGACAGTTGGGGAGGGTGGAGAAGAGCAGGAGGATGAGATAAAGGGGAAAGTGGTGGAGGGGGGCGAGCCAAAGGAAAGGTTCCAGCTAGCTTTAAAAGCTTCGCTGGAATCCTCTCCTCTGGCTCGATGTAGCGTTTCAGCTGGTCCAAATTAGCAATGAGCTTCTCATTTTGGTCCCCAACCAAGTACACCACTTTCCCCTTTATCTCGGTGATGGTATAGGGGCCAAGCATCTGCTCTTCTCTGATGTTTTTTTTTAACACCACATCCCCAACTGTCAACTTGTCATCCCAGCCCTGCTCCAGCTTCCTCTTCCTGACCCTGTCTTGTTGTTGGAGGACATGCCCTGCACAGCCTCATATACTGGTGTCTGCTTTTTCAGCCCCTCACAGACCTCCTCCGACCCACAATAGGCCTCCATATCTTCTGGTGTCACCTAAGGTACAAAAACACCGGGTGGGGTTATTGACAGTAGTGGTTTTCAATTTCATGTATTCATGTCAAGGACCCCCAAATCAATATGCATTTGGCATACATTTTGGGAAATAGCAGATCTACAAGCTCACATTGTGTCGCTCTGCATTGTGAGACTGTAGATTGGCTATTTTCAAATTGCCAATGTGTAGTAATGTATAGTAATATATCAAGGATCCACTTACGGCATAATCCACATGGATTTCTGAGGGGTATCTGGCCTCTCTCCCATAGAGGAGGTAGAACGGTGTTTACTGTGTTGTCAGATGTTTCTTGGTCCTTAGTGCGAACAAGGCAGCTGGAAGGTACCTGTCCCACTGGTTGGGGTGGTCTTGGCAGAGGGCTTTCAGCGACCTGAAAATGTTCACATTACATAACATTATAGCAGACATTCAGATGCATTTAATGTAGTCTACAGCATTCATGTTGTGTACTGTAGGTGTATCTGCCAATTTGGCAGTATGCAACTTACTTCTGGATGGTCCCGTTCATTTTTTCTACCAGGCCGTTCGTCTGTGGGTGGTAGGGAGATGAAAAGCTCCTTTTGATGTTGAGCTCTTCACAGAGCCGAGAATTCACCTATAAATTCCATTAATAATAAATTTGGAACACAACTTGACACAAATCTCAAAGTGCTACATTGCATAAAAGTCGCCTCACAGCTAGAAGGTCCTGGGTTCGATTCCCACAGGGGACGCTGTGGGCGCTGGGGGCGTGTTCTCTCCTCCGCGTCATCAGCGCCCATACCCTAGGTGGGGTTGGCGAAAGGGCCTTTCTTGTGTGGAGTTTGCATGTTCTCCCCGTGTCTCCTAGGGTAGGTACCCTCACAAAAACATGCAGTAATCCTGGTCACTATACTGCCTCCCCCTGGCCAGCCGGGGCGCCTGATGGAGGGGAAGGAAACAGGTTGGAATAATGTGTTCCTTCCACGCGCTACGTCCAACCGGGGAAACTCTCCCCTGTCAGGTGACAAGAAGGTCAGTTGGCTCTCATGCATTGAAGGAGGCATGAGCTCGGCCCTGGCCTCCCTAGGTTGGCAGAGGGAAGGTAGTGCCCAGGATTACATAGACAATTGGCACTGGGTGTTAAAAATAGGGTTACAAAATCGTGGGATAAAAATGTAAGAAAAAAAAAAAAAAAAAGAAGTTGCAGAGATTTCTCAAAGGTACCCACAAGAGCAGTAGTAGCGAGCGGGAAAGCTGCATTAATGCGCTCGGATCGGCGATGCCGTTTAACATTTTTAATAATTTAGTAAAACTTAAGCTCCTCTCTCACACTCTGCTCCACTGCCCATGTCCCGCCTCCCCGCGGTGACTGACAAGCTGCCTTTTTTTTTAAACATATGGGCCCCCTGGGGGTCCGCGGACCCCCTCGTGGAACCCCTGGGAGTCTTGGGAGCCGCGTGAAACATTGCGGACCCCTTCAGACCTCATATAGATCCACCGTCTTGCTCCCTGTGGCTTTTGTTTTTTCATGAACCTGCTTGCTTGTTTCTGGCGCTTGTTTTTCTCCAACCTGGCATCCTGACTGACTGGCGAGTCACTTTGGGTGACTGTTAGAGGCGCGTAGATGCTGCCGCAGGTAACTAATAATGTATTGTTTGGGATGTGCATGCCACGAAAATGAAGGACATACTAGAAACAAATTTCCTACGAAAATGTAAGTGTGCCTGCGTTGGCTGAGGGGCTTTGCCTCTATGAAATTATTTTACTCAAAGTATTTATCTTTAAATATTTTTTGCTCATTTTATATACTTGTTTTCATTTTTACTAATTTTAACAACTTTTAATACACACAATGAAGTATCTTGACTTATGAGTATATGTTTAGTACGAACCAGTTTGTGTGAGCTCTGTAAAAGATCTTCCTATTTTTTCGTATGTATGTTTGTATATTCATATTGATGCTGCAGTATGTTTGTTGTCCGTTGGTGACAGTTCATGGAGACAGAAACAATCGTATAAGGTTAGCCCTTTTTAGATGGCATATTTATTCAATATAAAACATACAGCAATGTTATTTTCAGAATGCAATATAAATGTCAAATATAGCTGCAAGCAGCGATAATACGGGGCCAGTGAATAGAGAGAGAGAGAGACATGGAAACGGAATAGATTGAAGAGAGAGAGAGTGACATGGAAACAATAGATTGATGAGAGAGAGAGATGGAAACATAATGGTTTGATTGGACATCTCAACCTACTGCCATTAACAGGATTCGAACTCTCAACCTTCAGACTAATAGGCTGCAACACTACCTATAGTGCTACAGCTTTGTCCAGGCTGATATTGTCTGTTGAAGATCATAAACTCTTGCCTTCTTTCATGAACCAAGCCCCTGTTTCACTAACACTAAGATCACTCGTTCACAAACCATTTACCAATGAAGAAATTGTACATCTCCTCAGAACCAAAACTAGTGAAAGTAGCCGATCTACAAGCTCACAAACCATGAAAAGTTGTGAGATTGCAGAGCAGCTATTTTCAGAAAGAAGTATGTCATACGTTGAAAAAACGTACTCTCAAATAAGCATTTCAGGTTATCTTTACCATTTGCACATGTATTCATTGATACAGTCATGTTGTTTGCAATTCAACTTAAATTAAGTCTGCATCAAGTGAGGCTTGAACTGGCGACCTTGAGATTGTGAGGCATTCATTTAAGGGAGACGCCATTGGCCCAACAGACAAGTAACTGTGAAAAAGGAGATCACACAGATGATACAGTTTCACGCAAATAGCTGAAAAATCCTGGGTTTAAGTGTTTTTCAAACTGCTCAAAATTGCGGACAATCTAAGGGCGGAGCTTACTGGTCAAAGCGATAGATGTGTTCCTCATGAGTCAAGGCACAAGTGTAAGCAAGTTTCACGACTTTCGGCCAAGCGAGGCATGACTTTTGCCTGTTTAAAGTTTGCATTTTCAAAAAATTGCTATAGCGCCCCCCTTTGGCCAATTGGAGTGAGATTGGTTTCAGTGATATTTGGAATGACTCTCTACATTACTGCAACGTTTCAAAGAAATGTGAGTCTTGCATGTATGTGTTAGGGGCAGATGAATAATTTTCATAAAACTGCAATAGTTAAAATCTATTTCCTCCTGGGATTTTTGAGTAATCTGCACAAAACATTTTACACATGAACTTAGGACCTTTGCCGACAAAACAAAAGCGGCGGATTTTCCATAAGTGAAAAAATGCAGAAGTTATCAGCCAATGGCTGTTTTTCATATAATTCAAAATGGTGGGCGATCTAAAGGTCAGAGGTCAAAAGTCAGACCACGAAAGTTGTCGGGCATGAAGAGACGCATGTGTGTATCGAAGTTTCATGGTTGTAGGTCAAACAGGGCATGAGTTGTACCTGTTCAAAGTTGGCACTTTCAATTGAGTGCTATAGCGCCACCCTTTGACGAATGAGTGTGAGAATTATTTCTTGATAGTTTTTCATGAGCATCTACCATATGGCCGAGTTTCGTAAAAAGCGTATGCACGGTTAAGCCAGAACTGGCAAAAACAAGTATTTTTCAAACTGCTCAAAATTGCGGAAAATCTAAGGGCGGAGCTTAATGGTCAAATCGATACGTGTGTTCCTCATGAGTCAAGGCACATGTGTAAGCAAGTTTCACGACTTTCGGCCAAACGAGGCATGACTTATGCCTGTTTAAAGTCTGCCTTTTCAAAAAATTGCTATAGCGCCCCCTTTTGGCCAATTGGAGTAAGATTGGTTTCAGTGATATTTGGAATGACCCTGTACATTTCTGCAAAGTTTCAAAGAAATGTGAGTCTGCATGTATGTTTTAGGCACAGATGAATAATTTTCATAAAACTGTAATAGTTCAAATCTATCTCCTCCTGGGATTTTTGAGCAATCTGCACGAAACGTTTAACACTTGAACTTTGGACCTCTGCCTACAAAAATTTCCAACGGATTTTCCATAAGTGAAAAAATGCAGAAGTTAGGAGCCAATAACTGTTTTTCATATAATTCAAAATGGTGGGAGATCTAAAGGTCAGAGGTCAAAAGTCAGAGTGTGAAAGTTGTTCAGCATGAGGAGACGCATATGTGTATCCAAGTTTCATGGCTCTAGGTCAAACAGGGCATGAGTTGTACCTGTTCAAAGTTGCCATTTTCAATTGAGTGCTATAGCGCCACCTTTGGACGAAAGATTGTGAGAATTATTTCTTGATCGTTTTTCATGACCATCTACCATATGGCCGAGTTTCGTAAAAAGCGACTCCACGGTTCAGCCAGAACTGCGAAAAGTGGCAGAAGTGACAGAATACTGCCAACAAAACAGGTCCAGAGCTGAGCTCTGGCCCCGTAATGAAAAGTACAAGCTTGTTGTCGGATCAGGTTCAGTTCCACAGCAGTGAGCGCGCTCAGCCACCAGGTCAGGTCAGAGTAGGTAGAAAGAATTCTAGTCCCCCAACGACGTGCAAGCTCGTTCATTCTTTGCAGAATCGAGGGGTTTCACCATACTGTCTGGTTTCACAATACTGTCTGGTTTTGGAACTTTGTGAGAACGTAACTAGACATATGAAAGTTTTGATACAATTTATTATATTTATTGTAGCTTAGCATGGTTTTAATCAATTCAGCATGCTGCCATCTTGTGGCCTAAAGTGTTATTGCACGAATCATAAGTAAAGCTGGATCTGTTAACCTATAGCAGGCCAGGCCAACAGATCAGAACATAACACATCACATTAATATCCAAGATCCTTTCCACATTTCTGTTTATGCTGTTCAAAGAAAAAAAAAATCTCAGTGGTGAAGAGAGAAGGTATCAAACAATCTCATATATAATAATAATAATAATAATAATAATAATAATAATAATAATAATAATAAGGGTAATAATAATAATAATAATATTAATATAAAGAACAATCGCACCAATATACAGACAGTACTTAGAAACTTAAAATGAGCTGAAAATGCAACTCCATATTTCACTGTATATTGTTACTTAAAGGCCTGGCTTGGTTTAAAGCCCACTCACCACGACAAGGTGCAGGCCAGGTCTATTTCACGAAACCTGGATTAGGGATAAACCGGGTTTAAACCGGGTTTAATCGGCTATCCTGGCTTAAATTATCCAGGAATCGGTTTCACGAAAGCTGAGTTAGCTCGGCAGATTAATTTAGCCAGTACACCTGGATATGTTTATCCATGATCCAGTTTCACGAAAGAAAATTGAAGCAATCCTGCCTTAGTTACCATGGCAATTTAGGCTGGACGAGTGGGAACACATGACAAGACAAACTCTGACGAGACAACGTATCGACAACATATCACATGTAACAAGCAAGTCAGTTGTGTAATGGGTGACCACCTGTCCCGCATCTTGCACGCCAGTCCTGAAATTGGACCATCTGTCCCACGTCCTGCACAAACGGAACAATGTCCCCCGCAATCAAGGATATGAAAATAATAATAATATTTTTTGGCGGCTAGAGAGAGGAGTTACAGTAAAAGCATCTGCTATTATATTTATTTTGAAATTTCCCGTTTCTCAATTTCATCAAATCTCAGCGTATTATTAGCGTTCATGTGTCAAACAATGGGAGATAACATTGCCAGGTTTCGCGCGAGAAACAAGCAGCAAGGTCTATGAAAACAACACCAAACGAAGCGAGCCCTACAAGCAACAAGGTCTATGAAAAGAAGGCCAATCGAAGCGCCTTCACACATATACATTGCTCTTGGAAAACAGACGATCTACAAGCTCACAACGCGTCCCCACACCCACCTGCACTTTCACAAACAACGCCAAAACACACTACTACCAATATTGCCCCTAAACCGCTTACAATAAGTGAACATGGCAACACCGAGCGACATCCCATTCACTGTGTTCCGTTCACCGCACCAAACCAACAGCACAACAGAACAACTTCAGAGACACGACGACATCATTTATGCGCGTTTACACAGAAAATATTCTTACGGATCTCTTACGGAGGCATGACGGGACGTGCGGGGGGAACCGCGCGACAGGACCTGCAATAATCCCATGTTTGCAACTACTTGCACCTGCGCCCTTCACCAGGTATGGTCTAGTTTGTTTTAATTCACTGGCTTGTTTACAAGTTGAATTTGGGGTAAGAAAATAATCACAAGTGCAGAAACATAATGAGCGGGTACAAGACCTATCTGTGCAACAGCTGCAAAGTGTGCATATTTAAGCAAGTATTTCAAAACAGTGAAAGCTACCGAGGAAAAAGAAACGAAAAGTGATTAGACCCCCACGACTCAAACTAGCGACCACGGGAGTTATCATCTAATCCAAAGAGTTGTTGTGAATAATTATAAACTAACAACCTCTTGTAGCTTCCAAGTTGGGGGGAGTTTGACCGAAACCGAAGGTATTGAAGAGGAGGACATTGTGATAATGTCAGGAGCAATGGACCAGGCAACACTCCGACCAGGTAGGGTCCAAGTGTTTCCGAATGGACTGCAGTGTGCACATAACCCTACCATCAGATCCAAAGTAGACTAGGTATTTTTGTGACCAAAAGAACCATGTATTATGCAAGTACATAATGTGAAAGTTGACCAAAGTTTTTCAGCCGCATTATATGTGTTATTAGTGTCTATATGCTCTCTAAAACAAAGGGTTTATAGTGAGAACTTACTTCAAGCTGCTTTATAAATAAAGCATTTTGAAACTGAAAGATGATGGCCAATGTTATTAATTCAAAAACTAAATAAGGGTTTCACCTGTCCCTCAAAGGGCCTGTTTTGAGGTGGTCACCCTAGCTGTGTGTGTGTGTGTGTGTGTGTGTGTGTGTGTGTGTGTGTGTGTGTGTGTGTATGTGTGTGTGTGTGTGTGTGTGTGTGTGTGTGTGGGGGGGGGGGGGGGGGGGGGGGGGGGCACAGGACAACTGTTGACGAAAACACATGAAACATATAACAAATTGGGATTTTTATTTCCTCTTTTCTTTTATCATTATTGGGATCTTTTTTCCCCCTATATTTAAAAAAAATATATATTGGGATTTATTTTCCTCTTTTATTTATTATTATTGGGATTTTTTTTCGTTTTTTTTTTTTTTTCCCCCTATATATTTTTTTAATATTGGAATTTTCTTTCCTCTTTTATTTATTATTATTGGGAGAGCCGGCTGCAGGGGGACTGGCTGCAGAGTGTCTGGCTGACTGGCCAGCTGGAGAGTTGCTGGCTGGGTGGCAGACCGGAGAGCCGGCTGCAGGGGGACTGGCTGCAGAGTGTCTGTCTGTCTGTCTGTCTGGCTGACTGGCCAGCTGGTCAGAACTAAGGGTGCACACAGCACATCGGCATGTCTGAATTCGTGGTGGGCTTTCATGTCCAGAATGTGCGACATCAGTCCTTGTGTGTTGTGATGGACGATGGTCAACGTCGGACCGATGTTGTCTGCTGACTTGACAAAGTGCAACAGTGGTCTCGTCATTTGGAACGAAGCCCGATTCATGCGCTCCATTGCCATCGTGGTGTCTGGATTGGCGTAAATCTTCTTTTCGTCGAAGTCGGTGATTCTGAGCCCTTGAAGGGAGGTTGTTAGGCTCAGGGCGACATAGGCCATTCCGGGTTGAAAGATGTGCATCAGAGACACCACTGCAGAATCCATGGTCATGCCTTGGACTTTGTGGGCTGTACACCCAAAGGCCAGTTTGATGGGGAACTGCCACCAGAACACTGATTTTCTGCCGACGATTGGATCCTCAGTCCTTTCGATGTACACCAGGTCATCGGTTGGCCCTTGAATCTTCCTGCGGAAATTCTGACCTGCCGTGGGATTATCCAACTTGAGGCCCAGCAAATCCACGACCGTCGGTCCGTTTGCAGCGGAGGTAACAATGTTGGCTATTGTTCCAAAGGTTCTGTTGACGATCCCATCTTCGACATCCAGATTCTAGATGACCATGACCCGTGGTATCTCCTTTCCTGTGCTGTTGTCCTTCCAGCAATCGTGAGCCGGAATGGTGTAAATATGTGTGCCGAGCTCAGCTATAGCCGTAGCATTGTGGCCATCGACCTCCTTGTTTGTGGCAAAGATATGAAGGACATCGTACGGGCAGTCTTCCCTTTCAACGACAGCCTGTGTGAGCAGAGCCCTGTCGTCGGCAGTCAGACGATCCTTCTTTCCCTTTACTCTCAGCCTGTTCAAGAGTTGGGCAAAAACAAGATCGTCTTTCTGACGCATGATCTCAGTGAGGTCGACCATCTGAAAATCTGTCCAGACACCTGGCAGAGCCTCGTCGACATGGCAGAGCGCTTTGCCTCTACCGACGGGCAGTCTCCAACTGCGAGGACAGATATCCCACCAAATGGTTTTCTGTTGCCTTTGATTTGGCGTAATCTCAAGTCGACGTAGTTAAAGATCTCCTTAGAGACCATGGATATCTCATCGATGATCAAGATCTCCGCGTTGAACAGCACTGCTCGGATGTCATCCAGTGCATTTCCTAGTGAAACATACTTGTCCGTGATATTTCTACAAGGTAGCTTCAGCAGGTTGTGCAGGGTTTTCCCAGAGATGTTGAAAGCTGCAGTGCCGGTAAATGCTGACAGCAGCACAGTCGGCTGGACTATGTCTGCTTCGTCGCGGAAACCGGGAAGTCGGCGCATAATCTTGGTAGCCTCCTTATGTATGCACTTGATGACATGGGATTTGCCACAGCCGGCACCCCCAGAGATGAAATAAAAGAAGGGCTCGGGATCGTCGCTCCAGAGGCGTTTGTAACACCATTGACGCACAGTGCAGAAAACGGACGCTTGCGTTTCGTTGAGGCTCCGGTACATCCTCCTGACATAGTCCGGGCTCAATTGGGGAGCGTCGATCCCTGGCATCCCTCTGCTGCTGTTGGGCCGGACTTGGTATTCCGGAACCTCGTCTCGCTCTCGTGGGTCGTCGAGATCGCTGGCGTTTCGCTGGCTGATGCACTCCAAACGATCGACTTCAACCTCTGGTGCAAAAGTGTTCCACGAATGGACGACTGGTCCTAGACGTCGAATCCCTTTCCAGTGCCTGTTCCATATCTATCCCCTGCCCTTCAAATAACTCTTTGTTCTCTTCGACAATCGATTTCACAGGCCAGCCGAGGCGCCCTGTGTTGGTACGACGCACTGTAGCATTATTGTAGAACTGCTCATATGTCGGATAGGTCGCGCTTCTCAGCTGGGTCCTCTCTGTGTCCTCTCTGTCCTCTCTGTGCGGAAAGTACAGTTTGAGCATGCCGCAAGTACTTTTCCCTGTTTTTCAGCTCAGAGAATCGGGTGAAACGAATGACTGCGAATTTATCGTTGTGAGTTATTTTCTTAATGAACCCCATGTCGTTCTTCAAGGCAAATGCATTTGGATTGTCTCTTGGTACAACCCTGTATTCCGAAGCAAACTGAGCCAGACACATGCCATCGAAGTCCGTCCCGTCAGGTCTGTTCAAGTACTTGTCAGGTAATCCTGACATCCACACATCTTGTGCGTCTGGGTCCATTTGCTTCAGTCTAGCCATGGGGAGACTCATTCTTATACCATCCTCGTCGGTCTGTATGAAAATGACTTGACGTGTGCACATTTTAAGCGGGAGACTGCATACCCGGGCCACAGACTCCTGAGCGCTGACCTCTCTGTGCTGAACGTACGCGTGCATGATGTGCTTCATTTCATCCCGTTCTTTGGCGTCAGGTTCTGATTTGCGCACTTCTTCAACGACTGCCATCTCGTGTTCCGTTTTTGCCACGTACGCCATCATGTACTGGGCACAACTGAATTCATCAAGAACATATTGGATGTCCATGTTGGCGTCCCACGCTCGCAGCAGATCGGGATTGTAGTTATTTACCCAGCAGTCATCAGGATGACAATGTGGGTGAATGACAGGCACGGTGCTAAGGTCATCGACATACTCGCGGTATTCCTCCTTCGTCAGTTTGCATTTCTCCAGGAGTTCTGCCAAGTCTTTGAATGAGGCTTTGGGGTCATTGAGCATGTCTCTCAGTGGTGCCAGCTTTTCTTTAGCCTCCGTTTGTTTCCTGGTCTCTTTCCAGGCCTTTCGCCTTTTCCCTTTGCCTTTGCCTTTGCCTTGTTCTTTCTGGCCATCACCGCCTTTGCCTTTGCCTTGTTCTTTCCAGCCATCAGCAACTTTATCTTTTTGGCCATCATCGTTGTCGTCTTCGTCATCTAGAGACAGAGGTGGTGGCTCGGTGATGATGGTTTCGTCCATGGTATTTTAGGGAACCTAAATCGGCAAGCTACATTCCCTTTCTTACAGGATCTGGAGTGGTTGCGGCTGTGCACTTGAACTTCAGACACAATTTTGTGGAGCTCGGGGTCTGTGATCTGGTTAGGCATCCTGCAACAAACGTACTTGTCTATGAACTTGATAACAGCGGCGGTATCATCAGGGTCTGGCCCGTCTTCGTTCCAGACCATCATATGAATGTGCGGGGAGCCTCTTGCCTAGAATCAGAATCAGAATCAGAATCAGGTTTATTGTCAAATCACAGGTTTACAAGGTAAAAAGGTGGGTGAAATAAATGTTTGTACATCATTCCCATCGCAACGTTAATTTCCATAGAAAGAAGAGTGGGGAGAGAGAAGAAGAAGAGGGGTGGGGGGCAAGTGGGAAGGAGATCAAACAAGAGAAGAATAGAAGGCCAAACAAGTTATCTACATATTTACAAAGTACCTGAGAATTAAAAAATTACCTGGAACTCAACACGATAGAAATAGTCCACCACTTGACCGACTGAGTGGGAACCCCCCTTGAGCATTGCGACTGCCCCGTCCACTCTCTTTTCAAACATGCGCATCAGAGTGACAGGGTTGCTCCGGAGAATGGTGCATTTCGCCATCCAGTCGAGCGCTGAATAGTCCCCTTGTTCACCTTTTATGGCCTGAATGACTTCTGGCCATCTCATCTCCGCGGCACTCAACGTGATGAACCAAGTGGGCTTGCCGAGCTGTCTGCACATAGCGTAAAGATCTTTCAGTGCTTTGTCCCAGTACGCCGGAGTGCCTCTAAGGGGCTGCATGAAGCGTGTCGCCTCCTTGTTACGGATGAGTTTTGCTACCTCTTCCTTATCCTGAAGCATTTTGTTTGACAGTTCCCTTCCGTCCCTGGTATGTTTTTTGCCTTTCCGTGACTGGATGGACATGCTGCTGGTAGCCGTGACCGTTTCTGTCACAAACTGCGAGAAGAAGAGGTAGGTTTGGTCGGTGGCAAAGCGGGTGTCAACAGAGAGGAGCCTCGCGTTGAAGTACCTACTTGGGGTACATTTGACTTCTCTGACCTCGTCGAAGGTATTTTCACCGGTTGAGAACTGCACGGGAAAGGCCTCGCTTTCTAGCTTGGGGACGGTGAAAACACCCACCCTTTTCGCCGAGCTGCTGTTCATCGGTTGCGTTTTCGACGAGCTGCTGTTCATCGGTTGTGTCGGCAGCGATTTCCTCTTGCGCATCTCCTTCGTCGACCGGCTGCTCATCTTGGAGACGGTCAAACGTAGCGCTTTCATTGATGACTCAGTGCCGCCAGCACATTTGTCATGTTGACCGTGTAGAAGTGCTGATATCCCTTGTACTTGAGGTTTCGCTTCAGCTTTACATGCAGCAGCTGGTTTTCAGAGCTGGACCTCGGGAGAGCATTTACCGTGGCTTCCACTTCCGATGGTACACAGACAACTGCACCGTGCACTGCCCTTTGCCGTCCTTTAGGCAACGAAAGGATTTTAGCGAAGGGTAGGTACTTTGCGATAATCTGCCTTTCCAGCACATTCAACAAGTGCAGCTCTAGGGGAATGGGTGCTGGGTCCAGCTTATTAGCAGCTGCTATGGGTGGCATCCTTCCTTTAAACAGGTGCTGGTGACAGCTGGCGCAGATATACTCTGTTTTCCTCTCTTCTGCAACGTTACATGGGGCTGAGCATTTGAGGTCGCATACTTGGCTGTCAAGCAAGCAGTTACCAGGCGAGGGTTTAGCTGGTAATTGTCCCTGTTGCACTTTCTGACCTGATTGGAAAACAAAGCTCTGTGGCACACCGTACAGACATATGTTGGCCCACAATGAAACCTTTCACGGAATGCAGCCGTGGCAGCTTCCATGACAGACATATGTTGGCCCACATCGAATCCTTTCACGGAATGCAGCCGTGGCAGCTTCCATGACAGCTTCCATTGCATTTCGCATGTGGCGGTTTACAGTGTGTATGGCTCTCCTCTTTATTCCCATGGCACACTGCAACTTGTGACGGATGCGGAGTACAACATCTGCTTCGAGTCTCTCCTTTTTGAGCTTGGTGCATCGTTGTATATGCCGCCGCCTGAATTTTGTGATATTGTTCATTCAGGTAGCTTTTCTGCCTAGTCTGATATGCAGCTTCAGTGCTATATCTCGTGTTCTGGTTCTTTTTGTGCGTTGCACGGAAAGCAGCATCAGTCCATCTCTTCTTGTGAAACTGTGTCATGAAGGTTCTTTGTCTTTCCCGAAAAACAGCATCAGTGTTCCGTCTCTTCTTCTGTAACTGTTTCACTAAGGTTCTTTGTCTTTCCCGAAACTCAGCATCAGTGTTCCATCTTTTATTCTGAAACAGTTGCATGAAGGTTCTTCGTCTTTCTCGAAAAACAGCGTCAGCGCGCCATCTCTTGTTCCATGCCTTTAGTTTTTTCTGGCGGACTTCTGGAATTCTGTATCTCAGTTTCTCATATTGAGCATTATTGGAGGTTCTCAGGCCCTTGTTTGCAGGTGGCACATTTTGGTCATCGTGCTCAGGTTGTTTCTGCACAAGTTTCCGCTTGTTCTTTAGTCGCCTGTCTTTATTTAGCTTGGAAAGAGTAGGTACTGCTGATGTCTCACTGGAGCGATGGTCAAGTTTGGGAATAGTATATGTAGGTACTGCTGGTGTGTCACTGGAGCCCTGGTGAAGTTCGGAAGGATACGTTGGTACTGCTGGTGTCTCACTGGAGCCATGGTCAATTTCGAAGGCAACAGGCATGAGCTCATACGTCGCACCAGGAGGACGACCTTTCAGGATCTGGCGCAAGTGGCAGGCCAGATCACTCAAGTTACGGAAAGTCAACATGATGGCTTTTCCTCCAGCTTCTGACACACGACCCGTTGCAGATCTTGAGTGGGAGTCAAACAATCCATAGCGTCCAGATTTGTCGTGGAACACTGCAAAGCACTCAGGAGATACCATCAATAAAGCATGGGTGACATCCTGTGACAGGCACTCCAGTTGTTCGGCAAGGGACAAATTCTTTCTTATAGTTTCTCCCAGGGGACCAACTCTCAGGTCTGACATGTTCAGGCATACGCGGTAAGTATTGCCGTCGGTGAAAACCTGTTTTGCCATCTGCTCCATGGTCAAGAGATAGGACGTGAATATGTTGTCGAGACGCAGCTGCTGTATAACTGCTTCGTAGAGAGCATCTCCCTTGTGAAGCACTTTGTCAAGGGAGGATGTGTCAAAACTCAATCCCTCATTGTGGTAGGCAAGATAGGTGAGAGCCATGCAGGTGCACTGAGTGTTGGGCTTTTTGTTCTTGGACGTTATGACCCCGGACGTTATGTCCCCTTGACAGATAGTGGCCCTCACTGATTGAAAACGTGGCTGTCTCCGCTTTTCTTGCCTGCTGTCCTTCTCTTGACTTAGATCGGAAACATCAAGAGCTGGTACTGCTGGTGACACTGGATGTTTCAGAACTGAATGGCTAGGTGGCGGTTTGCTGGTTGACTGCTGCTGGGTGGCTGACTGGACAGTCGGCCGGCGGCTGGCCGGCCGGCTGGCTGCAGCTGGGTGGCTGGTCGTGGGAGGCCGGCTGCTGGGTGGATGGCCGGATGCTGGGTGGCTGGCTTGCTGTTGCAGCGTGGCTGGCTGACAGCTGCTAAGTAGCCGGTCGTGGGTGCCTGGCTGCTGAGTGGCTGGCTGGACGGTACCAGACTGTGTAGGGGTCTCACTGGAACCATTGTCAATTTCAAATGAATTGGGTGGCTGACTGGCTGCTGCTGGGTGGCCGGTCGTGGGTGCCTGGCTGCTGAGTGGCTGGCTGGACGGTGCCAGAGTGTGCAGGGGTCTCACTGGAGCCATTGTCAATTTCAAATGACACGGGCATGAACTCATATTGGTCCTTAGGAGAACGGTTCCAGAAAAGCTTGTGAAAGTGGTGGACCAAATCACGTAGATCATGGAAAGTCAGCAGAATTGCTTTTCCGTTAGGTATTGACAAACCCGTTGAAGATCTAGAGTGAGAGTCAAACAATCCATAGCGCCCTGATGTGTCATGGAACACTGCAAAGCATTCGGGAGATACGATCAGGAAAGCATGGGTGACATCGTGGGACAGGCATTTCAGTTGCTCGTCAAGAGGCAGCATTCCTGACTCTTTGGCTGATGCTCGGTCTTCTTCTGTTGGTTGCACAGGACCAACTCTCATATCAGAAAGGTCCCGGACAACGCTGTAACATGTATTTCCGTCGGTGTAAACCTCTGTTGGCATCTCCTCTATGGTCAACATGTTGCCCACTGGCCTTTTGTCGGAACGATGCTGCAACATAATGCTATCGTAGAGAGCATTGCCTTCAAAAAGCACGTCGTCAAGGGAGGATGTGTCATAAGTCATTCCCTCATTGTGGTAGGCAAGGAAGGTGTTGGCTCTGCGTTGCCGTACTCTTCTCCCGATGTTCAACAGGTGACATCTGATGTAAGCAAGACAAAAAACAAAAAAAAATGTGTCACCATCATTGTATATAGCTCCTCTTGGACGATATATAAACATTATTTGCTTGTACTAATTTATCTTTCAGGAAAGGAAAGACACTTTAAAAACGCCTCAATGAAAACAAACTTTGCATCCAAATTACCTTGCTGCCTTTTGGAAGAGCTGTGATGTCCGCATAGCTAGGACGATACGATCGGACAGCTGGATTCACGTCACGCTCAGGATTCGGCAGGATGGAACACCCAGGCAAGTCCACCTGTGGCGAAAAAGATAAACAGAAAGACTCTGTGACTGTCAAATCATACACATCAATCATAGTAATATCATGCTGTCCCGTGGAAACATTGTATGTCCAAAGCAGTTCCTTTTGAGTATCATTTTGGTAATATGTCTTCCATTTTCTTTATATTTCATTTTTAGTTCTGAATACTTGGGTGGTTAAAATAAATACAATTCTTCCACAGAATAGATATTAATAATAATAAAAAAAAATGTTTCCTTTTTTTTTTCTTTTTTTTTTCGTCCTTATAAATAATCAAAATACGTGTATTTGCAAGATAGAGTGCCCATCTCTTTTCAAATAAACTGTCCTTTCCATTAATTTTATGTGTCACCTTCTCCATGGAATAAATGTCTTCCACTTTTTCCATCCATCTGACTACCCAAGGTAGTTCCAGACCCTTCCAACATCTAGTTATTTGTTTGAGTGCTGTAATTCTCAAAATCCAAAAAAGATATAATTCTTCCCTCTGTAGACTTTTGGGACGTGTTCCCAAAAGTATATTGTGATTTTTAAAATAACGGCTCTTCCAAATATTTGTTCTATGATTTGTAAAACTTTGGACCAAAAGTGTTGTATTTTGGGGCATGTAAGGAAAATATGGGTATGGTCCGCCCTATTCTCCCCAAATCCCCTCCAACAACTAGAGTTTAAAGTGTACTTGGATATCGATAGAGGCGTTTGGAAATACCTTATATTCATCTTCCAGGCGTATTCCTGCCAAAAAGGCGATCTTATATGATTAAAAATGTCTTTAAAACTCTGATTCCACTCACTTCCTTGTATGGTTATTTTCAATTCTTTATCCCATTTATCCTTTATGCGATCTAGATCTTCAATTTTGTTTTCCTGAAAGATTTGATAAACTTGTCCAATTGTGTTTTTGTAATCATGTCTTTGATGGGATTTTACTATATATCTTAGGAGAGGGTGAAGGTCTCCAAGAGTTCTAATTTTGAGCCTCTCTTTTAAGTAACTCCTCACTTGCAAATATCGATAAAAATGATGACTTGGAAGATCATATTGATCTACTAAATTTTCAAAAGAGACCACTAGGGTTGGGTACCGAAATACGGTTCCAAGTAGGAACCGATAAAGAAATGGTCGGTACCGGGTACCCATACAAAATATGTAATTTCGGTTCTGCATATCGGTTCCTAGACGCGCTAAACGCCGTTCAAACAAAGGTTTAACCTTACTTATTTTGCATATCGTTTTCCAGATTTTAAAAGTATTACGTATAGAATGATTGAGTGTTTTAGTCTTTATTTTATTATAGGATGCAAAGATCAAGGTGCTGAGTGGTTCAACCAGATTAGACTCTATGAGCTTCCATTTAGGGCTCATTTTATTGTTCATCCAGATTAAAATGGGTTTTAACTGTGCTGCCTAATAATAATGAAATAAATTAGGTAACGCCAGACCTCCTCTGTCTTTGTCTTGTTGCAGGGTTTTGAGTTTAACTCTTGGCTTCTTTGCATCCCATATAAACTTTCTCATCAATCCCTCCCATACATGAAGACATGCAAGTGATATGTATAATGGCAGGTTTTGAAATAGAAATAGGAAGCGTGGCAAAACGTTCATTTTGATAATCTTAATTCTTTCCAGTAAGGTGGAAGATATTATTTTCCACCTACTCATATCTTGTTTTACAGAGTTTTCCAGTGGCCCATAATTACAGTGATATAGTTCATCTAGATTATTAGGTATGTTTACTCCCAGATATCTAACTTTATTCTGATCCCATTTGATATTAAACTGTTTTTTAAAATCTTTTTCCAAATAACCACCCACTAACATGGCTTCAGTTTTATTTAAATTTAACTTATATCCAGACAACTCCATAGTTTGTTATTTCCTCTAATAAAATGGGCAAGGATTTACATGTTTCTGTAAGGAACACTATAATATCATCTGCATACATTGCCAATTTATGTTCTTCTTCCTTTAGTTTAACTCCCTTTATTTTATTATTTTCCCTAATATGTTCTGCTAGGGGATCAATACATAAATTAAACATTTGGGGTGATATCGGATCTCCTTGTTTTATTCCTCTGTTCAAGGAGAAAGTCTTAGAGAGCATCCCATTAACTCTTACTCTTGCATTTGGTTCTTTATACATTCCCTTAATCAATCTAATAAATGTTTTGTGAAAACCGAACTTCTCGCATACTCCAAATAAAAAGGGCTAGGAAACCCGATCGAAAGCCTTTTCTGCGTCCAAGGTCAAGGTCAACATCTGTTGTTTCATTTCTACCGTTTGGTCTATCATGTTAAGTGTGCGCCTCACATTATCACTTAAGAGGCGATTCCTAACAAAACCCGTTTGGTCTAAATTAATTATATCTGGGAGTACATATGAGAGTCTGTTGGCTATAATCGAAGTAAATATCTTCTGATCTACATTTAAGAGAGATATCGTCTATAGGATGAACAATTTGTCAAGTCTTTTCCTTCTTTTGGTATAACAGTAATGATTGCTGAGTTCCATGTGTCTGGCCACTTCCCTGTTTGTAGGATATCATTGAAGACTCTGCTTAAAATAGGTACAACCAGGGGTCTAAAGCACTTATAAAATTCATTTGTAAAACCATCACTTCCTGGGCTCTTTCCAGTTTTACCTTTCTGGATAACCTTTGTAATTTCTGCCTCTGTTATTGGCTTAACTAGATCGCTATTTTGGTTGTCAGTTACTGTAGGAAAGTTTAAAGGTGTTAAATACTCTTTAATTTTTTGCATACTCGCATCTACTGTTTCTGGGGTGTAGAGGTTTTGATAATAATCTCTAAAACATGATGCTATTTTAGATTTCCCTCTTTGAAGTATATCATTTTCATCCTTAATGGTTGCTATTGCTGTTTTTTCTTTCTGTTTCTTTAATTTATTTGCTAACATTTTCAGCGCTTTTGGGCTATTATCATAATAAGTTTGCCTACACAGCATGAGATCCTTTTCGATTTCTTGTATTTCAATTGTGTCCAGTGCTTTTTTAGCAATTGTTTCTGTATTTCTTTATCCTTATTCACTTCATGCTGTTCTTGTAATGTTTTTATTTTATTTTCCAGAACTGATTTTTCTCTTTCTCTTTTCCTCTTTTTCTGGGATGAATATGCTATTATTTCTCCTCTTGTTGTTGCTTTTGCCGCTTCCCACAAAATTGTAGATGTCACTTCCTCATTATCATTTATCTCAAGATAGGACTTCACACTGCGTTCTATTTTCTCCTTAAAACACTGATCCTCTGGTGAAAGGGCCTACTCTGTGTGGAGTTTGCATGTTCTCCCCGTGTCTCCTAGGGTAGTTAATACCCTCACAAAAACATGTAGTAATCCTGGTCACTATACTGCCTCCCCCTGGTCAGCCGGGGCGCCTGATGGAGGAGAAGGGAACTGGTTGGAATAACGTGTTCCTTCCACGCGCTATGTCCAACCAGGGAAACTCCCCCCTGTCGGGTGATAAGAAGCGGCCTGCTTGCTCCTCATGCATTGAAGGAGGCATGAGCTTCAGCTTGGGCTCTCCCTAGGCTGGCAGAGGGTAGGTAGTGCCCAGGATTACATAGGCAATTGGCACTGGGTGAAAAAATGTGGGTTACAAAATCGTGGGACAAAAATTATATAAAAAAAACTAAAAAAACACTGATCCTCCAGCAAGGAATTATTTAACCTCCATAAAGTTTCCCCCTTTTCCCTTTTCAAATGATAACTTGCACCATTGGATTCCTTCACCCTGAAAATGTAGGTTTAGCCATTCAAAACAATGTTCCATCTTATTTAGAAGGTAAGATATTACAAAACATACATTTTACGGTGGCCATTTTGTCAATTCCAATATGGCCGCCACAGACATCTGGGCAAATGCAAACATTGATTTTCTGATTCCTTAGACAATAACATTTCCAAAAATGTATAGTTTTGCAAATCTTCAATATGAATTGATAAAGACATTTTTTTTACAAAGATATTGCAAGAAAACAACCACATCTGGTCATTTTGGACTCAGTCATGCATCTAAGGGTTAATGTTGTAACGTTTTGTAGCTTTATAACTACCACCATTGGATTCCTTAACACTGAAAATGTAGGTTTAGCCATTCAAAACAATGTTCCATCTTATTTAGAAGCCAAGATATTAAAAAACGTACATTTTAGGGTGGCCATTTTGTAAACGCCAATATGGCCGCCATATACACATCTGGGCAAATGCAGACATTTATTTTCTCATTCCTTAGACAATTACCTTTCCAAAAATGTAGAGTTTTTAAAATCTTCAAAAAAATCAGACAAAATTACATAGTGAACCTGACTATACCTGCACATTTGCTACTTGTTCCAAATAAAAACGGACCAATCCTGCACAATATCCAAAATTACAGACGATATCCAGTCTAATATCATGATATGGATATAATATTGATGCCCTGCCCATGCACGAAAGGCCTAAAACGATTACTAAAATAATTTAAAAAAATGAAATATATACTACTGTATATCATTTTGATGTCATGGCTGTGTCACTGTTATAGAGCTGCATGAATATGACAAAACGTATTATGGGTCCATATTGAGATTAGTAATTGAATCATTATATATATTTTGTTATATTTTCATAATATTTTTAACAAACAAAATCTCAAGTAAGAAATTTACCTTATGTCAGTCTAGTAGTTTGTTGCCTTTCAATTATTTAAAAGGCAAAAATATTACCTTATGTCACTACTTCGAGTTGTTTTAGTTTGTTTTAACCTCTGTATAGCGACTTAAAATGTTACACTTACTCTCTGTTGCTCAGTGGACTTTGTTAAACTTTCCGACGATTCTTAACAAGCTTTAACAGTCTACAGCTGGAGAATGTGAGAGACGACAAGACAGCTCTGTATGCACATAGTATTAATTGTCTCCGCCAGGCCGAAAGGCATGGCGAGAGTATGTTTTACCCCCTGACTGTCCGTCCATCCGTCCGCGTGTGTGTCTGTCCGTGTGTCCGGTTGTCTGCGAGCAGCTAATGTCCGGCACAGTTGGCCCGGTCGCTCCGAAACTGTGCACACACACTCCCTGGATGCCAATTCAGAACCTCAGATTTTTTTCACATGGGCCTGTTATAGCGCCACCAGGAGGCCGATTTGTGCAAAACTCATTTACTCCTACATATTTTATCCAAACGTCATGCACATCGATACATAGTATCTCTACAGTCATGTGATCAACACGGATTTGTCCGATTTTCCATATTCCATCCTCATTGGCTAAGGTTGGCTACCAAAGTTTGCAGGATTGGTCAGTTTTCAACAAATGCCTCAAATAATGAACGCAGCTTGCGATTTCTGTGAAATTTCACACGCACATTCCCACTAGGCCAAGGAAGAAATGGCACCCTTTTCACATTGGCCTGGTGTAGCGCCACCAGGAGGCCACAATAACGTACCTGACCTGGCGGAGACCTGTGCTCCGAGCACTTTTTCTAGTTCAGCGGTGTGGCTGGATGATTTAGATCACAAGTCAACGTCTTTTGTTGTTGTTGGAAGTTGCATTAAGGACTTTTCAGATGGCACCTATAGTAATTTATTTGGAACAAGAAGCAAACGTGCAGGTAGGAGGGATGAGCTTTCTCTGTCTGTATGGGAGAACACACACACACACACACACACACACACACACATTACATTACATTACATTACAGTCATTTAGCAGACGCTTTTATCCAAAGCGACACACACACACACACACACGCTATACAGCTCCGAGATACAGTGGGACCTGATCTCGGAGCTGTATAGCGGAGGGTGAGGTTCGTAATGGGGCTAACACACACACACACACACACACACACACACACACACACACGGCCGATTGATCGGTGCATATCTTTTAATTTGTAGCGAGTTACGAGGTGTCCAATTTTATGGAGTAAAAGTACGATTTCTTTCTTGTAAATGTAATGGAGTAAAAGTAAAAAAGTAATGGAGTAAAAGTAAAAAAATAATTGTACTTTGTTACTTTACACCGGTACACTGGTTTTAAGTGACACTTAGCTTGCTTACTTACTTACTTGGTGCAACGTGCTGTGAGTTTATAGAGCTGATTTTTAATTTTATTGAGGTATCAGATTCTAAAGGGAACAATGTGTGTTTGTGACTGAGCCGTTTTTTATGGGCTGTAATCACCTGACTGTTAATTATTGACAGACTGTCAACCAATTATCTGTGCTATGTAGATACCTCAATAAAATGATATAGTGTCCACATCAATAAAACAACACAGTAGAGAACAACGTGTGATATGTCTTCTGTTATGTTCCTGAATTTTTTATCTGACAATGGTCGCATTCATTAAAGATATGAGTTATTAATAAGCTTATCCACCCTGCTCTCATTGACTTCAATACAAAACTCCCTGCTCCACTTTGCCTCTGTTATAAAGTAATATAAGGGTGTGTTTGAAGGGTTTATATTGCTGCCACTCTGCGTAACGGAACACCAGCTTCCACTTGCCCTGTTGTACCGTGGGCCTTATCCTGAAGGGACAAATGTGGCATCTTACCATGGGAGCAGTGTTGCTGCTTGGAGCATCAACACAAACTCAACAAAGGAACAAGACCCCATCCATGCTCAGTTGCCACTCACACACCTGTGCACTCACCTGTCTGCTCACACACGCTCACACATGGCACTGTCGCCCAGCGTGTGGTTTGCATAAGTCGAGACCCTCGTCTGGGCAGGTCCACGACTGACGCCCCTTCACCAAGCGTCAAAAATATAGCTCATGTGGTACCTATAATTCAGGCGTGCTTGCGTTCGTAAGACTGTGAGTGTGTGTGTGTGTGTGTGTGTGTGTGTGTGTGTGTGTGTGTGGGGGGGGGGGGGGGGGGGGAGAGTTTGTTCTCATAGTGACAAATGGAAAAGTAAACAGCTTTTTTTCGTACCCAGCACCATCTCCATTACCATTTGCAAAATGGTCTCCACCCCCAACCTTGCGTCGGGGCCCCGTGATTTTGCGCTACGCCACTGTTTTATTTGTTTCACTTGAGCTGCTCTTTGTCTTTTTGACCTATGCCCATGTAATTATCCATATACATTTCTTATCTGTCCTTATTGTTTGCTGTGCCTTTGGCTGTCGGGAACGTTGTTTGTTTTGTGTTTTGTGTTGACTGCAGTTAACTGGAAGAATGGGAGGAGATGGGAGGAGCTGTTTCTCCTCTCCAAGATAAAAAGGTGGTGTTTTCACTCCATATCTCCACACTGTCCTCCTGCTCAGACTCCAGGACACACCACAGTTAAACTCTCTGGACACACCCTGGCCCAAACACACAACTCACAGTGAGGGAGGACAGACTATCTTTCCACAGCTACAGGAGGCTATATCTTCACTTACACACCTCTTCCACCAGGGGGCGAAAGGCACGAAGAAGGCAACAGTGGCTTGGTCCTTTAATGCAGGTGTGAAACACGTTGACCCGAAAGTAAAGTAAGTGCTTGTTGTGGTCGCGGTGAAAAACGTGTCATAATAAAGGAGGTAAAAACGTGTCAAATGGAGTCTGTACGGCTGAAGATAAATGAACACATGACGTCGGTGGGAGAGGAGATATTGTGTGTTTTGGACAAACAGCAGCGTGGTGCTGATGTTTGTTGTGTGAAGCTTGTCAGAGTGTTTGTGTTGGAGCGCCTCAGTGCGGCTGCAGAGTTCATGTGCAACCTCTTCCAGAGAGAGATAGAGACACTAGAAACTCTGCTGGAGAAACAAAACAAACTGCTGGACATTGATTTTGATATGGACATCGATCTACACAATGCAGGTATGCAGTGTCGGCCCTATGGGGGGGCATTGGGGGGCAATGCCCCCCCAGATTAGACTTTGTGCCCCCCCAGTTCAGATTGGCCAGATGTTTTTATTATTTTAATTTTTTTCAAGCAGCGCAGCGCAGCGCAGCGCAGTATAGCCTGCCTTTTTTTTCTCCCGCTGTGGAGTCTGTGCCTGTGGAGATGCAATGCCGACATTACATTAAAGACATTATAGGCCTAATGCTGTAATTGTATTTGTTGTTGGTGCATATAGGGGCAAGGTAAATGAACCGAATTAACCGAAATAGAGTTACAAAACACCCCAAAAAAGTAAAATATCCATCCAATAACCGAAAAAAATTGCGCGCCGGCGCGCGCGTGCGTGAGGGACAGGCAGGTGCCCCCCCTAGAATAATTAATGCCCCCCTGCTTATTACTGTCTGCAGCCGGCACTGCAGGTATGTCTGTTACACACACAACATCAAACTACACACTGCAGGTATGTCTGTTACACACACAACATCAAACTACACACTGCAGGTATGTCTGTTACACACAACACCAAACTACACACTGCATGTATGTCTGTTACACACACAACATCAAACTACACACAGCAGCACAACATCAAACTACACACTGCAGGTATGTCTGTTACACACACAGCATACATAGAACTAAACACTGCATGTATGTCTGTTACACACACAACATCAAACTACACACTGCATGTATGTCTGTTACACACACAACATCAAACTACACACAGCAGGTATGTCTGTTACACACAACATCAAACTACACACTGCAGGTATGTCTGTTACACATACAACATACATAGAACTACACACTGCATGTATGTCTGTTACACACACAACATCAAACTACACACTGCATGTATGTCTGTTACACACACAACATCAAACTACACATTGCATGTATGTCTGTTACACACACAACATCGAACTACACATTGCATGTATGTCTGTTACACACACAACACCAAACTACACACTGCAGGTACTGTATGTCCGTTACTAGCCCTGGTCCAGAGCGTTAGTGAGTTCTCTCTAACGCCCTGCCAGGCGCTCGGCTCTGCTCATAGACAAGGAATTCCACTGCCCTGCGAGGGCTCCAACTGTAGTAAAAAAAAATCACACCCTGTGTGAAGGAAGCGGTGCCTTTGGGGCGGGGCTTAACTCATTTCAGTTTGTCCCTATTGGTGGTCTGAGTCCACTTACCAAATTTGTACTTGGTAGCATGCTGCAAACTGGAATAATGGCTGTTTAAAGCCCAGCCAATGGGCAGACAGAGGGGGCGGGGCTTAAGTAATTACAGTGTGTCCATATTGGTGGTTTTAGTCCATGTACAAAATTTGTACTCCGTAGCATGCTGCGAACTTGAATTATGGCTGTTTAAAGGCCAGCCAATGGGAAGACAGAGGGGGCGGGGCTTCAGCAATTCATGCTCGTCCCTATTGGTGGTCTAAGTCCACATACCAAATTTGGACTTGGTGGCATGCTGCAAACTGGAGTTATAGCTGTTTAAAATCCTGTGCTCATCCCGTGCTCATACGACCGGACGGACATAACTAGGGTTGTCCGATATTGGCTTTTTTACCGATAACCGATATACCGATATTGTCCAACTCTTAATTACCGATACCGATATCAACCGATACCGATATATGCGGGGATTATTGTGATTAGGGTAAGCTCAAATTTCATATCACACACACCATATACAGTAAGAACTCCTGTAACTTATTTATAAAGCAAAAAAAAAAAAAAAAAAAAAAAAAAAATTTTTTTTTTTTCAAAAACCGGCCGATAATATCGGGAGGCCGATAAAATCGGACATCCCTAGACATAACATACGCTGGGGGTCCCTGGACCCCTCGTTGATAACCAGTGGCACGTGTGGCCAATGAGAGGAGAGATGGCACGGTGTGTGTGTGTGTGTGTGTGTGTGTGTGTGTGTGTGTGTGTGTGTGTGTGTGTGTGTGTGTGTGTGTGTGTGTGTGTGTGTGTGTGTGTGTGTGTGTGTGCGCGTGTGCGTGTGTTTGTATGTGTTGCTTCTTTGCCGTGCTCATCCCGGGCTCATACGGACAGACACACAGACACACAGACACGGAGTCAAAGTCAAATGTAGAGCGGTTGGCACCGCTAATAAACACACTTTGATACTCACTGAAACAAAGGCTGTTTTGTGTTGTTGAAAGTCTATTCTCAGAGGTGGGAAAACTCCCAGCACCCCACCTTCTCTGTGAAATACACGTTTTGTCTAGAAAATAAAATACTGTATGTCCGCAAGACGGAAATTATTTTATTTACTCCACAGAGCTTATCCTATCTTCTTACTCCTCTTCGTCTCCTATGGGACATAAGGCTTCAATGAGCGCTCTCCATTGCATTCGGTCCCTGGCAGCATGTTGCGCCTCTCCCCATGACAGGTTCATCTGTTCCAGCTCTTGTGTCACAGTTCTGCGCCAGGTGGTGTTGGGCCTCCCAGGTTTTCTTTTGCCTGGTGGTGTCCATTTTAAGGCGCCAGCTCTCGGAACCATACAGCAGAACAGACTTGACATTGCTGTTGTGAGCATCTTGGTTTTAAGACTGTACTGCTTTGATCTCCAGATTGAGCGGAGTTGGGAGAAGGCACCCTGAGCCTTTCCCAGCCTTGCCTTAATGTATTTTGATGCCCCGCTGTCCTTACTGAGGAGGCTGCCCAGATAAGTGAAATCTTCCACAAACGCAAGTGGTTCCTCATCAACCAGGACGGGTCCCGTGGGGATGGAGTTGACACACAACACTTGTGTTTTGGAGGTGTTGATACTGAATCCAACCTGTCTGACAAAGTTGTTAAGCCTGTCAGTTTTAGCCTGCATGTTGTTGTAGTTGGTTGATAGGAGAGCAAGATCGTCAGCGAAGTCAAGATCTTCCAGCTGGGAGAATAGAGTCCATTGGATGCCTCTGGGTCTGTGAGCTGTGGTGTTGGTGGTAATCCAGTCTATGGCGGCAATGAAGAGGATTGGAGAGATGATGCACCCCTGCCTCACTCCGGACTGCACAGGAAACCACTCAGAGAGATTATTTCCCAGGATGACACTACACTCAAACTGTTCATAGAATGTTTTTATGATGGAGATGATCTTTGATGGTATTCCATAGGAGTGCAGTATCTTCCAGAGGGTGTTTCGGTGGACACTGTTGAAGGCCTTCCTGAAATCCACGAAGTTGATGAAGAGGGGTGTGTTCCATTCCAGGCACTGCTCTATTATGTTTCGCAGCGCAAATATTTGGTCCATACATCCTTCTTGGGGATTTTGACAATAAGACCTTTGGACCAGTCTTCAGGGATGGTGTCACTGTTCCAAATGTTTTGGAAGAGGTCCGTCAGTACTCGTGTTGATGTTGGGACGTCGGCCTTCAGCATCTCAGCATGGATGGCATCAATGCCACATGCTTTGCCACTCTTTAGGGTTAGGATGGCGGCTTTAACCTCAACAGAGTCAGGGGGGTTGATGTTGATTTCCAGGATATCATCTGTTATTGTGATGTTGGCTGGTTCTTCTGGCTCAGGGAGGTTGAGTACTTCCTGGAAGTGTTGGACCCATCTAGCTGCTTGTTCGCGCTCTGATGTACAGATGTTGCCATTCTTGTCCTCTTTTTACTATTTATTGTGTAGCAATAAAAGACTGAAAACACTGGCTTACGGTGGAATTATTGGCAACTACAGAAATAGGAATTCAAGAAATAATAAAGACAAATACCGACAAAGCCTATGAAAATTGGCTTGCAGTTATTGCACATAGCCAAAATGCAATAATAATATTAGGCTTGTCATTGAGAAAGGAAAATAAAGTTGTCTTTTTAAGGTGAACTTTAAGCTCACTTTAAGTTTAGCATGAGGGAGAGGGTCTCCCCAGATCTGGTCAATGGTAATTTATATTGACCGGATATGTAGAGGGTGCAGTGGAGTAAACACAATGATTTATGACACATTGTTTTCATGGTGAGGTGTTGTTAGGTTGTATTATTTACAGTCAATCATCAATTACAGTATTTCTTGTATTCCTTCATTCCAGACCAGTGTGTGGAGTCCAGTGTGCAGGTGAAGATCAGTTCCCCAGCCAGGACTGTTTCTATAAAACAGGAACCTGAAGACCACCTTAAACAGGAACCTGAAGACCACCTGGATCTCAGTAAGTTTCAAGCACTCTGTCTTAGTTTTTGTATTGGTGAAAGTGGGCCGCTATAGAGGGTGTAGCCTAAAGACGAACCGATCCCACGTGGGATCTACATGATTTTCACTATTCTACTATAATAGCAGCTGTGTTTTCTCTTTTTTACGTATCGTTGCTGTCGGGCAGAAACCTTGTATCTCCATATTGTAACCTTCTATGTTTTTTCTCTTTTGTAAATTAATGCCCCAATTCATCATATTGCAGTGTCACACAAAAGCAGCAAAAATAGCCGACCTACAAGCTTTTGATCTGCTATTGTTGCTACTTTTTGAATTAGCATTCTGAAAAGTAACAGTTTTGGACATGAGGTTTCCACCTGACGGCAACAATATTATACGTACTTGTGTTATCTATTTCAGGATGATACATCTGTTATTGAACTGATTGGCTGTTTCAAATAAGAAATGAAAAAATACTGCTTGCTAGATTTTCTTTAATTACAGGGACAGAGCTCTCAGCTCTGTACCTGTTTTGATATTGGCAGTATTCTGTCACTTCTTCTTCTTCTTCTGCCACTTTTCGCAGTTCTGGCTGAACCGTGCTGTCGCTTTTTAAGAAACTCGGCCATATGGTAGATGGTCATGAAAAACGATCAAAAAATAATTCTCACAATCTTTCGTCCAAAGGTGGCGCTATAGCACTCAATTGAAAATGCAACTTTGAACAGGTACAACTCATGCCCTGTTTGACCTACAGCCATGAAACTTGGATACACATTATGCGTCTCCTCATGCTGAACAACTTTCACCCTCTGACTTTTGACCTCTGACCTTTAGATCTCCCACCATTTTGAATTATATGGAAAACAGTCATTGGCTCCTAACTTCTGCATTTTTTCACTTATGGAAATTCTGCCGCCTAGAAGTTGTCGGCAGAGGTCCAAAGTTCAAGTGTTAAACATTTCGTGCAGATTGCTCCAAAATCCTAGGATTCCATAGATTTTAACTATTGCAGTTTTATGAAAATTATTCATCTGCGCCTAAAACATACATGCAGACTCACATTTCTTTGAAACTTTGCAGAAATGTACAGGGTCATTCCAAATATCACTGAAACCAATCTTACTCTAATTGGCCAAAGGGGGGCGCTATAGCAATTTTTTGAAAATGCAGACTTTAAACAGGCATAAGTCATGCCTCGTTTGGCCGAAAGTCGTGAAACTTGCTTACACATGTGCCTTGACTCATGAGGAACACACGTATCGATTTGACCATTAAGCTCCGCCCTTAGATTTTCCGCAATTTTGAGCAGTTTGAAAAATACGTGTTTTTGACAGTTCTGGCTTAACCGTGCATACGCTTTTTACGAAACTCGGCCATATGGTAGATGCTCATGAAAGACTACCAAGACATAATTCTCACACTCATTCGTCAAAGGGTGGCGCTATAGCACTCAATTGAAAGTGCCAACTTTGAACAGGTACAACTCATGCCCTGTTTGACCTACAACCATGAAACTTCGATACACACATGCGTCTCTTCATGCCCGACAACTTTCGTTGTCTGACTTTTGACCTCTGACCTTTAGATCGCCCACCATTTTGAATTATATGAAAAACAGCCATTGGCTCCTAACTTCTGCATTTTTTCACTTGTGGAAAATCCGCTCCCATCATTATGTCGGCAGAGGTCCAAAGTTCAAGTGTTAAACGTTTCGTGCAGATTGCTCCAAAATCCCAGGATTCCATAGATTTTAACTATTGCAGTTTTATGAAAATGATTCATCTGCCCCTAACACATACATGCAAGACTCACATTTCTTTGAAACGTTGCAGTAATGTAGAGAGTCATTCCAAATATCACTGAAACCAATCTCACTCCAATTGGCCAAAGGGGGGCGCTATAGCAATTTTTTGAAAATGCAAACTTTAAACAGGCAAAAGTTATGCCTCGTTTGGCCGAAAGTCGTGAAACTTGCTTACACTTGTGCCTTGACTCATGAGGAACACATCTATCGCTTTGACCAGTAAGCTCCGCCCTTAGATTGTCCGCAATTTTGAGCAGTTTGAAAAACACTTAAACCCAGGATTTTTCAGCTATTTGCGTGAAACTGTATCATCTGTGTGATCTCCTTTTTCACAGTTCCTTGTCTGTTGGTCCAATGGTGTCTCCCTTAAATGAGTGCCTCACAATCTCAAGGTCGTCAGTTCAAGCCTCACTTGCAGATTTCATTTAAGTTGAATTGCAAACAACATGACTGTATCAATGAATACATGTGCAAATGGTAAAGATAACCTAAAATGCATACTCTAGAGTACGTTTTTCAACGTATGACATACTTCATTCTGAAAATAGCCGATCTACAATCTCAAAACCTTTCAGATAGCAACGTGTTTCTGAGCTTGTAGATCGGCTGCTTTCACTGTTTTCGGTTGCGAGGAGACATACAATTTCTCTATTGGTAAATGGTTTGTGAACGAGTGATCTTAGTGTTGGCTTGGTTCATGACAGAAGGCAAGAGTTTATGATCTTCAACAGACAACATCAGCCTGGACAAAACTATAGCACTATAGGTAGTGTTGCAGCCTATTAGTCCGAAGGTTGTGAGTTCGATTCCTGTTAATGGCAATAGGTTGAGATGTCCAATCAATCCATTCTGTTTTCATCTCTCTCTCTCATCAATCTATTCCGTTTCCATGTCTCTCTTCAATCTATTCCGTTTCCTTGGCGCTCTCTCTCTCTCTCTCTCTCTCTCTCTCTCTCTCTCTCTCTCTCTCTCTCATCAATCTATTCCGTTTCCATGTCTCTCTCTCTCTCTCTCTCTCTCTCTCTCTCTCTCTCTCTCTCAGCAATCTATTCCGTTTCCATGTGTCTCTCTCTCTCTCTCTCTCTCTCTCTCTCTCTCATCTATGCCGTTTCTATATCTCTCTCTCTCCAGTTTCCATGTCTGTCTGTCTCTCTCTCTCTCTCTCTCTCTCTCTCTCTCTCTCTCTCTCTCTCTCTCTCTCTCTCTCTCAATTTCAATTCAATTCAAATATGCTTTATTGGCATGACAAGCATTCTTATATTGCCAAAGCATTACATACATTATGATACAAAACAATAATACATATTCAGAATCACAACAAATAATACAAACAAGACAAACATAAGCAAAAATGACATTAGTCTATTAATTGTAGTAGACTTATAGTGTTCACCCATTGTCCCTCATTTTGTGACAGGCTGCTACATATTTTGCTGCCAACCTTGAACATTGGGCTTTCTCACCTAATAAGTAGGGGATTGCCTGGATAGAGTCAAACTGTATCTTTGTTTTTGTTATTTTTGTGAATGTAGGGTAGTAATCTTCTCTTATGTGTTTATATTTGTCACATGCAGTCAAGAAGTGGAGCTCTGTCTCCACCACTCCTTGACCACAGTGAGAGCACAGCCTGTCCTCTCTGGGCAGCCAGGTTTGTCTATATCGGCCTTTCTCGATGGCTAGGCTGTGCTCACTGAGTCTGTACATTGTTAGGGTTTTTCTCACTTTGTTATCAGTCACCATGCTCAAATATTCTGCCACGGTGTATTGTCTGTTTAGGGCCAGATAGCAATTAAGTTTACTTTGGGTCTTTGTTGTTTCGATCCAATAGTTCTCGTATTTTTGTTTCTGTTGATTAATAATTTGGTTGGGTCGGATTTGTTGGGGAGTGATGTCACTGTCCGGAGGCTGGTTATTGTTAGGATTGTCTATAGGGGCTGATGTTGGTTTGTTCAGCATCAGGACCATCTGACTGAGGGGACTCTTCTCTATGTTCATCTCTTGGCTTTTGAGGGCTTTATAATGATAGGATTTGGGGTCACTCATTTTTAGGTGTTTCCAAAATTTTATGGCTCTTTTTTCAATGTTGATGATTAGAGGGTATTGGCCTAATTCTGCTCTGCATGCATTGTTAGGAGTCTTCCTCTGGACCCGGAGGATTCTCTTACAAAACTCTGCATGCAGGATTTCAATTGGATGTTTTTCCCATTTTTCAAAATCGGGTTTTGTGAGAGGACCCCAAACTTCACTGCCATATAGTGCAATAGGTTCAATCACTGATTGGAATATTTTGAGCCAGGTCCTAATTGGGATGTCAACATGTGTTGACCTTTTGATGGCGTAGAAAGCTCTCCTTGCCTTCTCTTTCAGTTCATTAATAGCCAAGTTGAAATTTCCAGTGGAACTGATTTTCAGCCCTAGGTATGTGTAATTGTTTGATTGTTGGATTTTTGTTGTTCCTAAGGTGAAGTTGTACTTTCTTCCATGACTTGTGGACCTTTTTTGGAATATGACTACTTTCGTTTTTTCAGGGTTAATTGCCAGGGCCCAGGTCTGACAGAATGTTTCGAGCAGAGCCAGGTTCTGCTGTAGACCCTCTTCTGTTGGTGACAGCAGAACCAGGTCATCTGCGTAAAGGAGGAATCTGATTTCAGAATCATGTAGAATGAAGCCAGGAGCAGTAGATTGTTCTAATAACTTGGCCAATTCATTAACATAAATGTTGAAGAGGGTTGGGGAGATTGGGTTGCCCTGGGTCACTCCACGCCCTTGAGCGAAGTATGTTGTTTGTTTGTTTCCAATTTTTATTGCACATTTAGTGTTTGTATACATTGATTTAATAATTTCATATGTTTTCCCCCCCACACCACTTTCCAATAATTTATAAAATAATCCCTCATGCCAAATTGAGTCGAATGCTTTTTTAAAGTCAACAAAGCAGGCATAGATTTTCTTCTTGTTTTGGTTTACCTGTTTGTCAATTAGGGTGTGGAGGGTGAAAATATGGTCCGATGTCCTACAATTTGGTAAGAATCCAATTTGTGCTTTACTTAAGACATTGTGCTTCATAAGGAAGTCTATGAGTCTTGTGTTTAAAATACTACAAAACACCTTCCCCAGATTACTGTTCACACAAATGCCTCTGTAGTTGTTAGGGTCTAATTTATCTCCACTTTTGAAAATGGGCGTGATGAGTCCTTTGTTCCAGATGTCAGGGAAGTGTCCGACACTCAGAATCAAGTTGAACAGTTTTACTATGGCCAATCTTAATTTGGTGTCTGTGTTTTTTAGCATTTCATTTAAAATTCTATCAGCTCCACAGGCCTTTTTAGGCTGCAGAGTCTGAAGCTTTTCATTCAATTCTTTTTCAGTAATTTGGTAGTCTAATGGGTTTTGATATTGTTTAATCGCTGATTCTAATGTAAGCATGTTTTCATTTATTTTAGTTTGCTCTGGGTTCATTGTTATTTTACTATATAATTTGTTGAAATGGTCCTTCCACACCTCTCCATCTTGGATCGGTATCTCTTCATGGTGTTTTTTATGTAATGCTTTCCAATTGTCCCAGAAGTGGTTTGAATTTAGTGATTCTTCAATGGTTTCTAATTGTTTTTGTGTAAACTCTGCTCTCTTGATTCTGAGTGTGGTTTTGTATTCTTTCAATGCTTCCCAATAACCAGGACGCAAGTCTTGGTTGTTTGGTTGTCTGTGTTTCTCATTTGATAATTCTCTGAGTTTTTTCCTCATGTTTTTGCATTCCAAATCAAACCATTTTTCTGTTTGTATATTTTTAGATTTGGATCTAGATGTCTTCAAATTGGACATAGATGCCAGTTGGTCAAATATTTGATTGATATTTTGCACCGCCAGATTAATGCCGTGATTATTTTGAGGGTAAATTTGAACAAGGTAATTGTCTATGAGTGATTGAATTTTAGGATCTCTAATTGCTTTACCATATTCATCTGTGCTGTTTTGGACCCATCTGTATTGTTTGGTGATATTGTAGAGCTTACTGGGTTTAGTTTTTGTGTTAGATGTTTCTGCCTTTTTTAGATACACAGTAATTTGGCTGTGATCTGACAGAGGTGTTAATGGCTTGACTGTGAAGGCCCTGAGAGAGAATGGTTCCAAATCTGTGATCACATACTGTAGTCAACAGTGCTGCAGCCAAGAGATGAACCGTAGGTGTACTGCCCCAGAGAGTCTCCTCTCATTCTACCATTAACAATGTACAGACCCAGACTTTGACAGAGATCTATGAGGCATTTTCCGTTTGTGTTGACCTGTGTATCAAAACTTGTTCTTGGGTAGTCAACTATATTTCTTGGGTAGTTGTGACCAAATATGTGCCTATTACCCATGTCTCTTGTAAAGTCAGGCATGTGGCCAGTTCTTGCATTTAGGTCTCCACAGATCAACACCTTCCCCTGGGCCTGGAAGTGGTTGATTTCATTGTGGAGACATGGGAAGATCTCCTCATTGAAGTATGGAGACTCAGAGGGAGGGATGTATAGGGCACATAGGTAGGTATCTTGGTTGGAGTCAGTGATCTCCTTCTTGATTTTAAGCCAAATATGAGAGGTTTCTTTTTTTATTTGTGAAATGTAGGTGTCCAAATCCGATTTATACCAGATGATGATACCCCCTGAGTCTCTACCCTTGTTAGTTGTGGGATTTTTTATAGAAGAAACAATAATTTCACGGTAGCCTGAGGGGCAATGGGTGACTGCATCTGATCTACACCAGGTTTCTTCAAGAATGATTATGTCCATATTTTTCATGTGTTGTTGGAATTCCAGGGTTCTACTTTTTAAACCAAACAAAGATGAACTCAGACCCTGGATATTCCACATGGAGATAGTTAGTGACTTCATGTTAATGTAACTAGAACTAATGCAACTGAATCAATGGTACAGATCTTTTCCGTTTCCAACAAGATAAACAAATGATAACATTTTTGGTATGTCAAATTTCAATTCTGAATGTTTTCAATATGCTAATGACAGTTTAACAAAAGTATAAACTTGAGGTATAGTATATACACATAATGCCCGCAAACACATACATACATTATATACACATAACTACATATACATACAGTATACCTTCATACACATGTACATATGCCTTAGGCCCATACATATATACATACTTACATACAGTACATACATACATACATACAAATACACACACACACACACACACACACACACACACACGCACACACACACACACACACACACACACACACACTATTGTCGTCGTCGCCCCCCCCCCCCCCCCCCCCCCCCCCTTCTTTTTTTTTTTTTTTTTTTTTTTACTTAGCTGGTGAGTTTAGCTGCTATGAGGCTGAGAAGTTGTCTTATCTCCCCGAGGTCAGTGCTGCTGCTGCTGCTGTCAGTGCCTTTAAGTGCTGCAGCGTAGCTCTGCTGCTGTGGTCTTGTGTTCTGGGTGAGTGGTGCTGGTAGGGTATTGTCCAGTCTCTGTTGGCTGGGTCCAGAGTCAGGGCGTTGCAGTGCAGGTCTAGGCTGGTGGTGGGGATGCTGTGCTGCGGGTCTCTTCGGTGGTGGCGGAGGGTAGGGTCTGCTGGCATGGCCTCCATAAGGTGGTGGAGGAGGTCTGCTGGCATGGCCTCCAAAAGGTCCTCTGCTGTTCTTGTGAGGGCTGCTGCTGTGGCTGCGATCGAGGGCCACGTCTTTCAGGGTTTTTGCAAATACCCTGACCATTTCCTTGTGAAGGTGGACGTGGTCATGCAGCTCATACACTGTTAGGGTGTGGTGATGAGCCAGGTGGACATTTGGCATGTGGTAGCATTGGCGAGAGATTTCTGCATTGATCCTCTGAATGGTCATGGGATGGAAGTCTGTCCTCGGCAGGAGGGTTGACAGTGTTATCCTGCTGTTAGGGAAGGTTTTTGAGGCTTTTTGGGCCACCCTCTTAACTGACTCGGCCACTCTCTCTTGCTGTGCCCTCAAGTCATTTGTGCCAGTGTGTATAATGATATTACTGGGATCACCAAGGCTGGATTCAGTCAACAGCTGCATGGCATCATCTGTCTTAGCACACCAAATCTTAGCAACTTTACGGCCCGGAAATAGTTGCTGCTCATTAATAAATTTACCGTTAGAGTCGATGAGGATGACTATATCGGCATCTGCATGTTTGTTTGTTTTAGCCTCTGCTTTATTCTGTGGCCTGGGCGAGTCAGAGTCTGTAGGCAGTGGTGATGATGGAGCAGTGGTGTGTGTTTGAGTGCTGGAGGGGCTTGGCATGGAGTGAGGAGTGGGTGAAGTCACCTGGGCTGTAATGGAGGTGGTGACAGTGGACGTGCCTGGTTGTGGGGTCAGGAGTTGGGCAGGGGGACTGCTGGAGGCCTGGAGGCTGCTTAGTTCTTCTCTCAGGCTGTAGACAGTCCTTTCGCTGAGGAGCAGCTCCTCTCTGATAGTTGCTAGTTCCTTTCTCAGGGTCTCTCCATCCTCCTGTAGTCTAAGCACATCTCTCCTCAGCTCCTTTAAGCAGGCATTGAACTCCTCTCTGAGTTGGCCATGCTGCTCTTTCAGCTGCTGTGTGGGTTCAGGTGTTATGGTTTGGACCATTTCCTTAAGTTCCACAAGTTCTACCTCCTGTGAATAAACACTCTGCTTCAACAGGGACACTGCATTTTCCAGCTCATTGATGGAGTCTGTGTTCTCTTCTGTGGGACTTTCTCTCCTGTCTGTGTGTCCCGTCCTTGTCTCTCTGGCTTTTGCCTTTGGAGAGTCATGCTGTGGGGGTTTCTCAGTCTGTGCCAGGGCTTTGATAACGTTAAAGTCCACCTGGAAACTTGTGAGAACAGCCTCGTTGCTTTGGAACATTATGATTCCGGTGTGGTAGACGTTGACAGTGAGGGTTGTATTGCTACTGTCTCCATCCTCATGTACAGTGATCTGTCTACCATTACAGATTCCTTTCTTTTTGTAGAATTTGTAGTGTTTGCAGATTGCTGTGTGCCAACTATTAGTGCAGTCAGTGTACAGCAGCAAGTTATTTATGACTTTAATATCGTGGATCTGGGCATAGTCTGCTGTTAGAGTCTCAGGATTAGTCTTTAAAAGTTGATGTTTGTGTGCCTTTTTGGCTGCTGCACCTTTCACCTCCTTGGGGTAGGAGAGAGGGGGCAAGAGGAGCTGTTGCTCTCCCCCCTCCACCCTCCCCCCAGCAGAAAGTGGATCCATTTACACAACTTATCAAATTTAGCTTAGCACTAGCCCTTCTCAGTAGCTAGTTAGCAGTTAGCTTAGCAGTAGTCCTTATCAGTAGCTAGTTAGCAGTTAGTTTAGCAGTAGCTCTGTAGTATTTAATGTTCAATGTTTTATAACAAATATATTTTCACTTTTCCTCACTTGGAGTAGTTGTTGTTTTGTTGTAGTTTTTCTTTGTGTCTTAGTTCTCCTGTTCTCCAACTAGCCTCTTCTGTTAGCTTGGTCCAGCTAACTGTTGTTGTTGGCTAGCAGCAGTTCTTCTTTTTGGAGAATAATGCTGTTTTAGCATTAAATGTTTACTTTCAAAAGTTCAGGTTCTTCTCTGTGTTTGTGAGTTGTTTTTTAGGAAAATGTTAGTAGTTTTCTCTTGTTTAAAAACAGATAGATCTGACCATTAATTTCAGGAGCTCAAGTGGTACATGACTCCATGTTCTCTCTCTCTCTCT